>NW_027203104.1:1002500-2202500 GCF_024711535.1 Dipodomys merriami | reverse complement strand
CTGGCTTTGAACCAGGATCCTCAGCTCTCAGCCTCCTGAGTAGCTAGGATGACAGGTGTGGGCCACCGAAGCCTGAACAAAAATGCAAATTACTCTAATCGTACATCTTAATTTTAGTTTTTGTATATCTTTTCACTGACTATTTTTCAAGTGTATCTCATATTGCGGAATCAGTTCTCTAGGAAGCTTCCCAAGGATATTTCTTGCTGTTCTTTTTGATGGGCTTATAATGTACTATATGATTTTTTTTTGTTGTTTCTTTGTATGTTCTTCTGCCATGGCATAAACCTTGTTACTGTGTTTGATTCTGGTGTCTTGCATCTTGTATATACATTTTTCTAATTGAGGAGGGGAACAGAAAATATAAAATGCTGAAATAAGAATACAGGACGGCCCATTGTAACAATGAATTGTACAACGAACTATGTTGAAAAGGAACTACAACTTTGATAGGGTGGGAAGACTTGGGGAGGTGGGAAGTAAAGTGATGGTAGGGGAAAAACAAAGGAGGGGGAAACAAATGCTCTATAAGAAATGGACTCATTACTTTGCTCATGTAACTACAATCCCTCTGGACACTATTATATATATATATATACATATATATATACATATATATGTATATATATATATATATGCCTGTGTGCGTGTGTGTATGTTTGTGTGTGTGGAAAATAACATATCCAAGATAATTTTTAAAAATGTTCAGTCAGCCAGGTGCTGGTGACTCATGCCTCTCATCCTAACTACTCCGGAAGCTAGGATCCAAGGATAATACTTCCAAATTATTTCTATTAGAAAAGCCTGGAAGACTCATATCTCCAGTTGATTATGAAAGGATACAAGACAAATAAAAAAGGTGAATGTTGAGCTATGACTTAAAGAGTAGAGCACTGGTATTGAGCAAAAAAAAAAAAAAAAAAAAAAAAAAAAAGCTCCGGCCAGCTCTCAAGCACTGTAGGCCAAGCACACACAAACATATCATTCAACATATTACAAAAACACTGTCTACTATGAGACAGATGAGGATGGTGGCTTGGTGTGAAGCCTTTGCTCTGCATGTGTGAGGCTCAAGTTTTGAAATTTACTGCTAGAAATACAAATATTGTAAGGCAAGAATGAAGTCTTATCCATATGTAAACAATAGTGATTCATACTTAACAATATCAACCTGAAATTTCAAAAATGCATTTTGATATCATAGTTAATGATGTTACTTCATTAAAAAGGAACTGATGGAAGTTCCCGGAAGATGGCAGAGGAGAAGTTGGAAGCTAAACAAGCTCTCGCGTAGAAAGCAGTTGTAGTGTTTCAGTGAACAGTCCTAAGCCAGAGAATCACACCAGGTGTGCCATCACAGTACAGAGAGTTAGGTCAGAGAGGGAAAATCCAGTGAAGAGAGAGATCTGAGCACTTGCAAGCAGCCGTGACTGGGGTGGTAGCTGAGGCGATAGCCGCCATACCTGCAACAAAGGCTCCATATGTGGTGTGTGAGTCAATTCTACTCAAAACCAGCAAGAACTGAAAAGGAGCAGACATCTTCATCCTGAAGTTCCCAGACCAGAGAAGACTCAGGAACCAAGACTCCAGTGTGAGTAGAAGCCTGAAAGCCTCACTCCATGTCAGGGAGCAGAGAAGGGAAGGCTACCCCTCCCCCCACTACCAGAGATCTCCATCTTTGAGACTGACAAAGGCCTGGCTGAGCAGCTAGCACCAACTCAGGCCTTGGAAGAAAACCAAAGAGTCATTTAGCTGGTCACAGAAACCTAACCTGACCTGGTAGGCTCAGCTCCACCCAAGGGGAAGTCACCCAGCCAGGGCCCCAGCCCCAGGAGTGGCTTTCTTCACTGGGTAAACAGAGACAGAGGCTGCCCCTCCCTATAGCAGCCTTGACAATCAATTGAAATTCAGTAAACATAAACCCTGAGAATGGCTTCAGGCTGGGCTCTGTGAGTCTCTCAGAAGCTAGCCCCTCAGGGAAAAGCTACTGTTTGCTGAAAGGCCTCAACTCTATCCAGAACTTAGCCTCATCACAGCATCTCCACACTAGAGGAAACAGCCAACTCCATCTTTTGTGATACTCAAAGCAGTTCTCCTTCCCATTAAATTACCCTGGGAGAAGGATCACAAACTGCTGGATAATGCAGAATAGTTTTCTGCCTGCTCAAACAAATTGACTTAAGAAACCAACCAAGCCACAGGAAAATCAAACAGTGCAAGCAGACCAGAGACTGTAACAAGAGACTGCTTAAGGACACAAGGGATCTTCCCATAACCTTCTGCCCCCGAAAAAAAAACAAATAGTCTTTTTTTGTACCTTTCATAAAAGTTTTTTTTCTAAAATGTTTTTAAATTTTTTTTTATTGTGAAAATACTGTACAGAGGGGTTATAATTACATGGGCAAGATAATGAGTACATTTCTTATCAAGCATTGTAGCCTCCTCCTTTGTTTCCCTTTCCCATCCCTTCCCAGCCTCCCCCCACTCCCACACACAATCCTCTTCCCCCCCACCAAAATTGTAAAGTTCGTCTAAAACATATTTTAATTTTTAACTTAAATTTTTTTTGTATTAACTGTGTTTTCCTCTTCTTATAATTTTTATTTTAGGGGTATATGTGCGTTTGCTTTTTTTTCATTTTTAAATTTCTTTTTGTTTAGCTCTACAGACCTTTTGATCCTTCTTTTCTTTCATTCGCACTCTTTTCACCTTTTCTTCTCTTTCATTTTTCTTTGAGTGACAATTGCTGTTCTGCTCATCCTGATATTCCTTTAGTGGATTTTTAGACCTAATACTCCATTGTGTACAACTTAATCCAGAAATTTATTACTGAATTCAAAATCTCTTAGACTTGAATTCCTTAATAGCAGTACTCTTTATACCTATATAATATTTTAAGCATTTTTAGTTTTAATTTTTTCATGCCTCTTTAGCCCTCCACTTCTCTCATTCTATCCACCTTCTTCTTGGAAATTATGTCTTTCAATTTGCATAATTCAGTGTTGCACTGTTTAATTTTTAATTTTTATTTTTCTGTTTTTTTCTTGTCTGTTTCTTTCTCTTTCTCCTTTTTAAAGCTCTCTCTACTTTCATTCTATCCAATCTATTTCCCACTTTGAGATTAGGACTTAGTTAGTTCTCCCTCTGCTTTTCCACATCCCTCTATTCCTATTTTTACCCACATCTCTCAATAAACCTAATAAGTTCTGGTTTGTCAAATTGTTCTTTGCAGTTCTTAGCCCATGAATACACAGTTGTTTGATGTTGAATAGTATATCTGTTGAACTAGATTGTATCTGCAGACTTTTGACTGTGCAACTACAGACTTTGGATGATGCTTGCATTAAGACAATGTTCTAGGATAAAACTGGTGTTACTTTCATCCCTAATGGGCAGAGCAAGCCGGAAAAACACAAGAAAAAATGGCAAGTCCAGGCATCTCAACTCCCACTAAGGATAATCAGCTGACAGAACAGATAATGGATAATCCAGAGGGGAGTTCCCAAATAGCTCTACAAACACTGCTTGTAAACATTGTAAATGAAAAGATTGAAAACCTGCAATGGACTCTGTGAGCATGATACAGAGAGAGAGGAGGCAAACCAAAGGTTAATACAGGAATATCATGAGCTTGAGGAAGCTACTCAAAAATTGATACAGGAATTGCGTGAGCTCCTTGAGAAAACTCAAGGAGCAATAAAGGACTCTATGAGCAGGCTGAGATCAGTCAAGAAGAAAGTGAGGAATGGCATGAGCAGGCTGAGAACACTCAAGGAGAACTACAGGAATTGCATGAACATGAGGAAACTAAGCAAAGAATAATACAGGAATTGAAAGACAAGGATGAGTATACACAAAGATCACTAAAGGCATTCATAGAATCCATTAACAGAGACCTGAAAGAAGTCAGGGACACCACAAAGGGAATGTTGAATGGAACCCAACAGAAGGAACAGGAGCCCATGGAAACCATAGCCAATCACCTAAGTGATTTGCAAATAAACACTGAATACCAAATTAAGGAAGTCAAGTGGTTCATACAAGATCTAAAACAAAGTTCCAACAAAGAATTTAAAGCCATCAAAGCTGACCAATTAGAAGGAAAAGAAGTAAAAAAACAAAGTAGAAAAATCTTGACAGTACGTTAGACCATTCAGAAGATCAAATCTTAGGGACTGAAGACAACCTAGATATTACAGAGAAAGAATATACAACCATCCAAGACAAATACAAGAAATAAGATAGATCTATTCAACACTTGGAAGACACCATCAGAAGGCCCAATCTGAGCATATTAGGTGTAGAGGAGCACCTAGAGACAATAGTTAATGGTCTAGAAAATTTGTTTAACAGGATCCTAGCATAGAACTTCCCAAACATAGGCCTATTCAGATACAAAAATCAAACGGCCCCCATAAACAGGCAGGAGTTGTAATCCTAATACCAGGTAAAATAGACTTCAAAGTAAAATTTGTGAAAAAAGATAAAGAAGGTCGCTACATACTAATTAAGGGATCTCTCCTTCAGGAGGATATTACAATTCTAAATATCTATTCACCAACCAACGGAGCACTCAAATATATCCAAGAAACACTCCTTTCCCTCAAATCCCACATAGATTCAAAGACAGTAATAGTTTGGCACTTTAACACACCACTTTCCCCACTGGATAGATCAACTCGGCAAAAACTCAACAGAGAAACCGCAGATTCTAACAATTGCATAGATCAATTAGATTTAACAGACATTTAACAGACCAAATATTTCATGCAGAAGCATCAGAATACACATTTTTCTCAGCAGCACATGGATCATTTTCCAAAATAGACCACATTTTAGGCCACAAAGCAAACTTGTCCAAATTCAGAAACATTGAAGTAATACCTTGCATTCTCTTAGACCAGAAGGGCATAAAATCAGTACTCAACACCAAAAGCCAACAAAGAAAGTCCTGTAACACATGGAGGCTGAACAACACACTGCTGACATTCAAATGTTCATGATATTCAACCAAAATGAACACACAAATTACCAGCTCCTCTGGGACACAGCAAAGGCAGTACTCAGGGGCAAGTTTAGAGATCTGAGTTCCTACATCAACAAATTGCAGAAATCTGAAATCAAGAATTTAATGAGACATCTGAGCCTCCTTGAAAAAGAGCAGCAAGATGAACCCCAATCCAGTAGACAGAAAGAAATAATTAAAATTAAATCAGAATTACATGAATTACAATCCAAACAAACTATAGAAAGAATCAACAAAACAAAGAGTTGGTTCTTCGAAAAAATTAACAAAATTGACAGACCCTTAGCAAATCTTCTCAGAAAAAGAAGAGAACACACCCAAATAAGTAAACTCAGAGATGAGAATGGAAACATCACCACAGAAACAACCAAGATTCAGAACATTACAAAGGAATACTTCTGAAACATTTAAGATAAGTTTGAGAACTTGGCAGAAATGGACCTTTTCCTAGCAAATACTGACTTGCAGAAACTAAACCAAGATGAGTTAAACCATCTAAACAGGCCCATAACAAGCATTAAAGTAGAAACATCTAAGAAGAGCCCAGGACCAGATGGATTTACAGCAGAATTCTACAAGGCTTTCTAAGCAGAGCTCACACCAATACTCCTCCAACTCTTCAATGAACTTGAAAGAGAAAGTTCACTCCCGAACTCATCCTATGAAGCCATCATAACCCTCATCTCAAAACCAGGCAGGGACTCATCAAAGAAAGAGAACTATAGACCCATTTCTTTGATGAACATTGATTCAAAACTTCTGAACAAAATTTTGGCCAATCGACTTCAACAATTCATCCAAAAATTCATACAACACGATCAAACAGGATTCCTTTCAGGGTTGCAAAGCTGGTTCAATATATGCAAATCAACTAATATAATTCATCCCATCAACAGGAGCAAGAATAAGAACCACATGGTCATCTCAATAGATGCAGAAAAAGCATTTGACAAGATCCAACACCCATTTATGAACCTTTATGAAGGATCTGTAAAAATTAGGAATCCATGGAACATTCCTCAATACAATAAAGGGTGTATATGACAAACCTACAGCCAGCATTATACTTAATGGTGAAAAACTAAAGCCATTTCCTCAACGCAGGAACGAGACAAGGATGTCCACTAACTGCACTTCTCTTCAATCTTGTATTAGAATGCCTAGCTACAGCAATGAGACAAGATCCAAACATAAAGGGGATCCAAATAGGGAAAGAAGAAGTAAAACTCTCCCTCTTTGCAGATGACATGATCTTATATTTAACGAATCACACAGACTGCACTCCCAAATTACTCAAGTTGATTCAAAAGTTAGGTGAAGTAGCAGGGTATAAAATTAACCCTCAAAAACCAATGGTTGTTTTGTATGTCAACAATGAGAAAAGTCTGGCTGAATTTAGGAAAGCAAATCTATTCGTAATAGCCTTCCAAAAATAAAATACCTAGGAATTAACTTAACCAAAGAGGTGAAGGATCTTTAATGCTCCTGGATTGGAAAGATCAACATGGTGAAAATGGCAATACTTCCCAAGGCGATCTACAAATTCAATGCGATACCAATCAATATTCCAACCTCATTCTTCAAGGAAATAGAAGAGGCAATCCGAAAATTCATATGCAACAATAAAAGACCCCGAATAGCAAAAACGATACTCAACGGAAAGAACACAGCTGGAGGAATAACAATACCAAATTTCAAACTCTTCCACAAAGCTATAGTAGTCACAACAGCTTGTTACTGGCACAAGAACAGACTTCAGGACCAATGGAATAGATTGGAAATCCAGAAAAGAAATCCAAATCAAAACAACATTGAGATACCACCTCACCCCAGTTAGAATGGCTAAACTCAAGAACTCTAATAATAACAGATGCTGGAGGGGATGGGGACAGAAGGGAACATTACTGCATTGGTGGTGGGATTGTAAAATTGTTCAACCACTTTGGAAAGCAGTATGGAGGTTCCTCAAAGAACTCCAAATAGAGCTCCCCTTGACCCAGCAATCCCACTTTAGGGCATTTACCCAAATGTTCACAAACAAGACCACACTAAAACTACCCTCATGACTATGTTTCTTGCAGCCTTATTTACCATAGCTAAGATATGGAACCAACCCCGATACCCCTCAGTATATTATGGATTAAGAAAATGTGGTAAACATGGGTGGGGAGAGGATGGAAAGGAATGAGAAGGGGAAACAAAGGAGGAGCCTATAATCCTTGATAAGAAATGTACTCATTATTTTGCCCATGTAATTGTAAGCCCTCTGTACAGTATTTTCACACACACAAAAAAGAATAACACAGGAAACATAACTCACAAACTCTGTTTGGCTCTAAATGTAATATTTATAGAGATTTTTAACTTTATTTTTTGGGATGTACTCATGGTAACCTTGCTTGTGTGAACCCAAATAAAGATGTTTAGTTGAAGGAATTCGGGACACAACAGGCAGTGAGCTTTAGGACCCCTGCTTCCTCGCTATCTCTCTGTCTGTGTTTTAGTTTTTCTAATTTTCTTTAGCTCTGGACTCTTCATAGAAGTACCTCGGCTTACATTTAGCAACAAGTTTCCTTTATAATGAGTAAAAACATGTTAATTTTAAGAGTCATGTCAATAAAGGAAAAGTGATCAGTATGAAAAACTAGTTCTAGTTGGGCACTGGTGACTCATGCCTGGAATCCTAGCTACTGAGGAGGCTGAGATCTGAGGATCATGCTTCAAAGCCAGCTCGGAAAGAGAAGTCCCTTAGATGCATAGTTCTAATAAACAACCACAAAACTGGACGAGGCACTGTGACTCAAGTGGTAGAGTACTCGTCTTGAGCTGAAAACCTGAGAGACATTAGCCAGGTCCAAGAATTCAAGCCCTACAATGGACAAAAAAAATAAAGAAAACAGAAATACTAGCTCCCAGATACAGCATTTGAAGCAAGGAAAAAAGCAAGAGACAGTGGAGGGAGGAGGGTCTGAGAGAAACAATGAGAAAAAAAGAGAAAAACAGATGAAATGAAAGAGAAGAGAGAAAGAAAGCTAGAGAGCAAGAAACAGAGAATGAATAGACAAAATACAGAAAAAATCTAGTCAGAAGTTCTTTGAGAAACATGGAGGGATTTCTAGAAAGGATATACACTATATAATGAAATATAGCCTAAGTTTCAAGTAGAAAAAGCCTATGAAGCAGTCGAAGAACTAATAATTTAAGTACACATATCTTACTCAGTACACTTCAATAGTTGAAGGTATATGTGACTACAGTTTTCAGAAAGTATAGTAAAAATTTCATTAGGACAGTTTAATGTGATTCATAGGGATGTGATCTCTGACCAGTTGCTTCCATGAGCAGTCATCTCCTCGGTTTCAGTGAATCCCTTAACAAGTTTGACTACTTCTAACAACATCAGAACAACTAGAAACAAACTGAAGTAATCTACTCATTTGAGCCGGAATGTCAGATTAATAATGTGCAAAACCTACAAGCCATCTTTATCTGATTTAGGAGCATGTTCCTCAAGTTGAATCTGTTTTTCTGTTTTTCAATCTTGTCCACTATTAGGTTCAAAAAATGGAATGTAAAACAGAGAAATCAAAAGCAACTTACCACAGATCCTTTCATTCTTTCTTGCTGTTGACAATGGACAGAAGATTCTGGAAGCATGGCTGGGAGAAAAGGCAAATGAGGTAGTCAGGAAAGAATCTGTGTGATTTTGCCCCAGGTTTTCCTGCTTATAACATTACCCATGGGCTGGAAAAGCATAAAGCCTTCTTATGGGAGAACAAGTATGGTTTATGTCTGAAGTAGTGCATTAATCAAACATTCCAGTAAAGATTAAGCCATAGTCGATTAATTGGTAGATAGATAGAATAAAAGCAATTCATTTCTAGGTGAAGATACATTCCGTATTCCTAAAAACTAATATCCCACAAAAATAATTGAAAAATAAAAACATACCACATTTCATTAAAACTAGTTTTTACTGAAATATACTTAGGGATGCAAGAACTATTTTTTCCTTCAACGCAAAGGGATCCTAGCACTCCACTGGGCATTTGTACTCCACCTCATTCATTTCCAGATTGTCACACCAGGGAAATCATGTATAGTATAGCTCAGTATTTTTCACAAAGGGTATACAGGAAGAACATATGCAATGCATGTTTCTAGTGCTATAATGTTGGAAATGGCACATTTCCTTATATCCAAATACTCAGAGCACCCTTATGCAAGGACTTTCAATTTCCCATTTAAGCTACTTTGGCCAAATGGACATCACTGAAGATCTTATGTCAGTAATGCTCACTTTCCTGAACAGTCATATGAAGAACCTTGGCCATAATGCTGAAGGTACAGGGCCTAATAAGATGAACATAAAATACTGGGTCATAGGAGAGACACAATTCCAATCAACCATCCTCAGGGAAGGATTTAGAAGATTAAAGTCTTATCTGTGATTTAAACAATATTAACACAAAATAGCAAGTTAAGGGCTCCCCAAAATGTAGATCCATAAAAATTAAATAGCTATTTGATTTGGCTGGTACTTGTGGTTGGTTTCTTACACAGGAAATGCTGTTATCCACAGATCATTTGTTTCTTTGCACAATTATGTAGAATTGCGTTTAAATTATATTATTAGATTATATATTAACTTAATTTTCTATATTATTAAATGATCTATCAAATGTTTGGGAATGCATGTTTAGGCAGTCTCTCTTATTTTAAGTAATGTAAAATAGCCTCAGGTGTATATGGAGAAATTGCTGTTTCTTAAAAACGAATATAATGGAGAGTATCCCTAACATCTTAAAGCTGCAGAAGCCATAGGACGTAAAGAGGATGAAAATAGGATCAATATGTATGTATATGATATTTTAAAGTACTGTTTATGATTCACTGACTTCAAATGCCAAAAAGAATTTTCTATGTAAAATAATACTTCTTTGAGCAGATTGTGACAAAATGGGTAACACTAGCTAAAACTTCAGGACAGGTTACATGTATGCATCATATATCCTTGAGCAATATACATTACCTCCAACTTTTTTCTATATTTTTTTCATCGAAGTCCAATGTTTCTAGATCAACACTTCCTGAACGGCCAGGAAAAACTTAACATGTTACAAGTAGGGTCAGGAAATCCACTGATGAGACATCTGGATTAAGTCTGAGGGATCCCATACTAGAAATTAGAGTGGGAAGAGGTTGAATCAATCAGTGGGAATAGGCTTAGGGATCTAGTACATAGAGAGACACTTTCAGATGTGACATTTATCCCTCCAGCCCAAACCACAGTCTCATGCCCCCTCTGATTACTAGGCTTCGGCTTAATCCTCAGGCCAGATGCGGTCCCCTCCTGAAAGAGGGTCTAAACCTTCCAACAGAACCAAGTGATTTGAGAAGAGTTGGCGGAAAGAGTATCACGTCAATCTTGTGCTCTGGGAAGGAGATTCCACAAACTGGATCCAAACACGTGTGAACTCCAGCCCAGAGTGCTAAGAAGGCTGCCAAGCAGGGGCAGAGCAGAGACACCTCTAGCAGAAACAACACAGAAGCCCAAAAGGCAACTGCCATGGAAGGAGACTCAACCCTGGCACACACTTCACAAGTTCACGACAACCGTTTCCATGCTCAGCTTACAGCTGGGCAAAGTGAATCAGGTGGCGTGGGTGCCGGCAGCATCTCTCAGTCGTGGCGTTCACACGCACAGCTCCCGGCTCTCCTAGTCTGGGGAGCCACCCAGCTTGCTCTTGGGGTTCTGGGAGCCAGTGTCTGGCTTCTGGAGGCTCGCGGGCCAATGGCAGCACAAACACCGGAACCCCAAACAAATCATCAAGCCCAGACAGGAGGCACATGTGGGGCTGACTCCGGTCCTGCACCCAGCTTGCCGTTCATACCTGAAATCGGTTCCGCAGCCTGAGATTCCTTCAAGTTACAGCTCCCAAGGTCCCCTGAAGAGGGGCTGGGCGCCTGCCTCGGGGCTTGAATCTTGTGAAATATACACCGAACTTCTCAGCACTTCTAGCAGAGGGGGAAAGGAAAGAACCCTGAATTAAGGATAGAAAAAAAATCAACAGTGGGCGGGGAGACGCATGCGCAGAAAGAACTTCCCGGCCCCTTCCCCAAACCATCACTTTCCATGGTCTGTGCCTCAACTAAGACTACAATTCCCACAATGCACGGCGCACGGCGCCACCTGGACCAGGTTGGGCTTGGCCCTGGGATTCTGACCAGTGCCACACCTCAGGTCCCAGAATTGCATGGAGGTCTGCAGATCTTGCTCTCTTGGCAGTGGGAGCAAAGGCGAGTTTCTTCCTGAAAATTATTGTGTGGCTCCTGAAATATTCAACGACTAACCCGAAGATGGAAATGTGTTAGGAGCATTGCATAAGTTGGCTTTTTAATTCTTAGTTCTAATCATGCAATTGAGGTGATGAGACTGGGTTGTTATTTTCAGTTTTGTTCAGCTCTTATGTTCTCCTGAATATAAGTTACATCTCCGTTTTGCCTTCAGTTTTTGAATATCTCTCACTTTAAAACGGTATTAGCAGCCCCTAACATTTTCCACTGCTGTAATGTAGACGTTGAAATAAAATAGGTAGATAGGCAGCATAATGCTTTTCTCCATTTAGATTTCTCAAAATCGATTTCCCTGAAACTCCCAAATTCCACTTATGAAAGCTTAAGGAGTTTTTGGTTGTTTGTTTCTGAATTTTGTCTTTCCCCTTAGACATTTTTATTTTCTTTTCCTTTTTTTGCTGTTGGTCCTGTGGCTTGAACTCAGACCTTGGGCACCATCTGTGAGTTTTTTCTGTGCTCCATTTGCCAGTTCTGTAATAATTTCTTCAGCTAATTTGTGACACGTTCCCTCACAGGGCTTTCTGAAACCATGGATCATCACCTCCCTTGCTCTTCAAAGAGATGGTGGTTTGGGGGATCAGGAAGAGTGTGGGTTTGGGTACAGGAGTGAAGTTTAGGGTAGGTCTGTGTTGATGTGAAGTTTTATCATTTCCCCCATCCAGTCTGTTTTTGTGTTTCAATCTTTGTTTTGAATTCCTATCTCTTCTGTGATCCTAAATGTTACTTCCTCTCGGTACCTCAAGGCTGCATACCTAGGAAACCTCAGACTGGTCTTCCCAGACCTTATCCATTAGACTGTGGAATACATCTGTTGTCTCCTTCCCTCATATCTGAGATCCTATTCGTGTCTCTTAAAGGTTTACTGTGATATTTGCTGTACCTGTTCATTGGTTCCGGCAAGGTTTAGGGAGGGAAACTTTCGTGCCTACTATTCAGTCCTCCAGTGTGTGGGTTCTCCAGGACTCTTCAGTGGACCTCAGTTATTCCTCATGAAAGTGCAGATCATAGAACATAGATGGGTATATAGACTTCAACGAAGCGCACATATAAAAATATAAAGAAAAACCCAATAAATATATTCTGTAAAAGTCAATAAGTTCAGAGGCAAGGAGATAAGGATCAAGTAAAAACTGGAGTGATTCCAAGACTAGCTTTGTCATGTACTTTTCATTGTTCAAGATTATATTTCTCATCAATTTCTCTTTTATTCTCTTTCTTTTTTTCCTTTATTTTCCTTTACCATTCCTAGGACTTCAACTCAGGGCCTAGGCACTGTCTGTGAGCTGCTTTAGTTCAAGACTAGCACCTTACTATTTTAAGTCATAGCAGTGCTTTCTGCTTTTTCTGTGGATGTGGTACTGAGGAATTGAACCCAGGGCTTCATGCATGCTAAGCAAGCACCCTAACTCTAGCCACAGTCCCAACCCATATATATATTTTTCATTTCTTTAAAGCAGTATAAATAGTCTTGACTTCCTACATTAAATTAAAATTGTTCATTGCTCACATATATGTCCAATTATTTTTATACAAAAATTATATCCTGTTAGTGCATTGTACTCCACTAGTGACTCTAATAACTTTCAGTGTATCCTTGTGATTTTCTAATTAAAAATAATGTCAGCTTTGGGAGTCAGTGGCTGCTACCTGTCATCCTAGCTACTCAGCAGTCTGACTTCAGAGCCTTGGTCTTGGAAGCCAGCCTGGGCATGGAAGTATATGGGAGCCTTATTGCCAGTTAACCATCAGAAAGCCAGAAGTAGAGCTGCAGCTCTAGTGGTAGAGCTCTAGCATTGAGTGAAATGGCACAGGGACAGCACACAGTCCCTGAGTTAAAGCCCCAGGATGGCACAAATAGAAAGTTAATGTTACCTGCACATTAAGATAATAACACCCCTTCCTATTTACATAGATACATGTGTTTGTATTGTCAAATTGACCTTGCTACCAACTGCAGTACAGTGCAAGTTAAACGTGGTGAGAGTAGATGTATTTATTTATTTATTTATTTATTTATTTTTGTCGGTCGTGGGGCTTGAACTCTGGGCCTGGGCGTTGTCCCTTAGCTCTTCAGCTCAAGGCAAGCGCTCTACCACTTGAACTACAGCGCCACTTCCGGTTTTCTGGTGTTTTTATTGGAGATAGGAGTCTCACAGTCTCTCCTGCCCGGGCTGGCTTTGAACCGTGATCCTCAGATCTCAGCCTCCTGAGTAGCTAGGATTACAGGCGTGAGCCACCAGTGCCCGGCGTATTTATCTTTTTGCTGGTCTTATGCTATAAGTACATATGATTTCACTGTTAAGTTGGATACTGGCTATCAGCTGCTCATGTAAAACCAAGTATTTTTATTAACATATTTTAGTTTCACAGGGGAGATTCATCTTGACATTTTAATAGAAGAATACAACTTTACTTGATTGAACTCACTCAATTATTCTTCCTCATTCCCCCTCTTTCTTAAAATTGATCTACTTATCTATATGCTTATATAGTACTTTGACAGGAAGAAAAGAAACAGTTGATATTGATCATTGGAATATATGAAAACACTGAATCATATTAAAACTACCACATGATGTAGGGAATGTGACATTGGGGTGATGGTGAATAGAATATATTACAAACATATATGGAAATATCACAATGCAATCTGAAGTATCGTAGAATGTATACATTTCCTTGTGTTCTAGTCTCGGCAGTATTTCTGAGCTGTGTATCTCCCTCAAGTCTTGCTGCCTACCATTTTGATCTCATGTCCACCTCCAGCATTTAGATTTCTGTTTAGACTGGCTATAATCCCTAATCCTCAGAACTCAGCCTCTTTGAGAGCTAGAATTATGGCATGAGCCACCAGAACA
This sequence comes from Dipodomys merriami, assembly GCF_024711535.1. NCBI lineage: Eukaryota > Metazoa > Chordata > Mammalia > Rodentia > Heteromyidae > Dipodomys > Dipodomys merriami. The sequence goes on along the minus strand of NW_027203104.1, from coordinate 2,188,259 downwards.
TGGGTATGTATACAATATATATATATATATATATATAAATATATATGTATATATTTATATATATACATATATATATACATATATATATATATATATATACATTTTACACTTAATCAACCTCACCATTTTCCCTACTTCTACCACTGAGCTCATCTTCCAAGGGAGACTTTATTGCCTGTATGTGATTATTATTGTCTTTTGTTTCCTTTGAAATCTTTCTTTTAAATTTGATGTCTGGATCCACTCACAACAGCTACCTTTTCCCGTGGTGTCATGCTTACTGACAATTTCCATATCTCATACTTTTTAATAAAAATGAAATAACATAGTATAGCAACTCTGGATAGGACTTGTATATTTCTCTGCTTACATCAAGACCCTTGGAGAATTCTGCTTTTGTACAGAGCTGTTCCAAGGGCCAAACCTGAACATGTACACAGGCTCTTCAGGGTTTACGAGGCAAGCTGCTGCTTCTATTGCCCTCAGCACTCTTAGAAGTTCCACTAACACTAGCTGATTATTGCCTTGTTTGTGAGAGGAAATGGGGGCCTAGGAAGGTGAGAGATACCTGTTCCCACTCTTGGCAGGCAGACATCCCTACAATTACAGCTATGGGGAGGACTGCCCTGTGGAATTTCTGAATTGGGAGGATGTAAGTGGTTATTTATGGTGCATAAATGATCTTTTTTGTTTTCACCTATGTTCTTTAAATGCTCTCAAACAACTCTGGAGTAGTTACAAATCTTTTGTGTTTTCTTCTTTTATTGTATGTCCTTAGGTTACTCCCTGTCAATCAATGGTATTTCGGGAATTGTATAAATATTGTGGTATGGCACATGTATTTCATAAACACCACAACCGCCACTACTACCCTACTGATTCTTTCTAACACAACTGGGAAATGCAGGTCTGAGTCATTTCAGGGGGAACAAGCCCTTATCTTGGACCTTCATAAGCCAGAGCAGGTATAATGATTGCTTACTTATTGCTACTCTGAGAGAAGCTCCCTGGTCTATTTCTTTTTTTTTTTTTTAATTGTGAAAATACTGTACAGACGGGTTACAATTACATAGGCAAGATAATGAATACATTTCTTATCAAGCAATGTAGCCTTCTCCTTCGTTTACCCTTCCCATCCCTTCCCATTCTCCTCCCACCTCCCCATCCAATCCTGCCCAACTCTCACCCTCACTCCCCCCACACACCAAAGTTGTAAAGTTCGTTTTCGACACAACGACTTGTACATCTGTACACACCTCTATCCCAATTGAAACGATTGGTTTTTCCCCTTCCCCTCCACAAATTATACCAACATCAAATACAGTGAAAGCAGGGGTTATAATGTAGGGGAGGGACATACAGAGCAACAAAGAAATAATCTTATAAATGTGTTAGAAACAATCGCATGGAAGAAAAATACCATTTGAATACATATCTTAGGGTTCATTTCCCTAATATCACCTTATCTGACCTTTTCTGCTTGATTCAGACATATACTAGATGTTGCAAGTAAGGGAAACCATGGGATCTATGTTTCTTTGGGCTTGGCTTACTTCACTCAATAAAATTTTTTCCATGTCTTTCCATTTCCTAACAAATGGGGCAATGTCATTCTTTCTGATGGAGGGATTGAATTCCATTGTGTATATATACCACATTTTCTTGATCCATTCATCTACTGAGGGGCATCTGCGTTGGGTCCATATCTTAGCTGTAGTACATAGTGCTGCAATAAAATAGTGGTGCTGGTAGCTTTAGTGTGGTCTTGTTTGTAAACATATGGGTAAATGCCCAAAAGTGGGATTGCTGGGTCATATGGGAGCTCTATGTGGAGTCTTTTGAGGAACCTCCATACTGCTTTCCCTGGTCTATTTGTTAAATGTGTCATTCTATCTTCTAGCTCAGACTACTACCTGGCATTGAGTGGTATATGTATCCATAATTGTTGATTAAATTGTTTAGTAAATGTTTGAAATGAAAGTGGTTGACTGTACATATAGGGAGTACAGTGAAAACAAAGAGACTGGACTGGAATATCCTAGACACAGTCTATTTTACTAATGAGGGGAACCATGCACCAAGTGTTTCTTTGGGTCTGGCTTGCTTCTCTTAGTATAATTGTTTTCAAGTTGTTCTATTTCCTTATGAATGAGCAATGTCATTCTTTCTGATGCAAGCACAGAAATTTATTGTGTATATATACCACATTTATTAATCCCCTCATCCAATGAGAGACATCTGCATTTATCCATATCTTAGCTATGATAGGTAATGCTGTAACGATCATGGTTCTACTGTAGCTTTAGTATGTCTTAGGTTGTGGTCATTTGGATCAATGCTCAGGAGTGGGATTGTTGGGTTATAGGAAAGCTCTACATTTAGCCTTTTGGGGAATTTCCACGCTGCTTTCCAGCATGGTTGAATAAGTTTACATTCCCAAAAGAATGTAGTAGTTTTCCGGTTTGGCCATACCCCCACTAGCATATGTTATTTGTTTTCCTGATAACGGCCATTGTAACTAATGTGAAGTGGAATCTCAGGGTTTGATTTCTGTTTTTTGTTTGTTTATTTTTTGTTTTTGTTTTTTGCCAGTCCTGGGCACTGTTACTAGGCTTCTTGAGCAGTCTAGCACTCTATCACTTTAGCCAAAGTGCCAATTCTGAATTTTTCTGTTTATGTGGTATTGACCAATTTAACCAGGGCTTCATGCATGCTAGGCAAGCACTCTACCACTAAGGACATTCTCAGCCCCATGTTGTTTGGTAGGAATTTCATTTATGGTCATCGATGTGGTACATTTCTTCCTATGTTTTCTCTTAGCTCTTTTATTAATGTGGTTGTTGAATATTGAGGACATGTTTTTGGGAGGGGATAATATTTTTCATTTTTTAATTTTTTATTGTGAAAATAATGTACGGACCTGTTACAAGATAAAGAGAACATTCCTTATCAAGCATTGTAGCCTCCTCCTTTGTTTCCCCTTCCCATCTCTTCCCAGCATCCCCTCACCCCACCCAACAAAACTTACCTCCACCCCCCTACCAAAGTTGTAAAATCCGTTTTCGACATGACAACTTGTACTTCTCATTGTTGCAACGGGTCCACTTGTATCCTTATTTAAACGACTTGTTTTTCCCCTTCCCCTCCACAAATTATACCGACATCAAATACAGTGAAAGCAGGGGTTATACTGTGGGGGAGGGACATACAAACTACAAAGTAATAATCTTTTAAATGCATTAGAAACAAATGCATGAAATAAAAAATACATTTAAATACATATCTCAGAGCTCATTTTCCTAGCATCACCTTATCTGACCTTTTCTGCTTGACTCATACATATACTAGATATTGCAAATAAGGGAAACCATGGGACCTATGTTTCTTTGGGCTTGGCTTACTTCACTCAATATAATTTTTTCCATGTCTTTCCATTTCCTAACAAATGGGACAATGTCGTTCTTTCTGATGGAGGCATAGAATTCCATTGTGTATATATACCACATTTTCTTGATCCATTCATTTACTGAGAGGCATCTGGGCTGGTTCCGTATCTTAGCCATAGTAAATAATGCTGCAATAAACACAGTTGTGCTGGTAGCTTTATTGTGGTCTTGTTTGTAAACATTGGGTAAATTCCCAAAAGTGGGATTGCTGGGTCATCCGGGAACTCTATGAGCAGTCTTTTAAGGAACTTCCATATTACTTTCCGAAGTGGTTGAACAATTTTACACTCCCACCAACAATGAAGTAAGGTTCCCTTCTGTCCACATCTCCTCAGGCATCTGTTATTATTAGAGTTCTTGATTTTTGCCATTCTAACTTGGGTGAGTTGGTGTCTTAATGTTGTTTTGATTTGCATTTTTTTTATGGCTAGGGATGTTGAACATTTCTTCATGTGTCTATTGGCCATCCTTCTTTCTTCTTCAAACAAGTTTCTCTTTAAGTCTTTAGCTCACTTCTTTATTGGGCAGTTGTTTCTTTCAGGATTTGTTGTTGGGGATTTAATTTTTTGAGTTCCAAGTATATTTTAGATATGAGACCCTTGTCCTTTGTATGGCTAGTGAAGATCTTCTCCCAATCGGTAGGCTTTCTATTGATCTTGCTAGCTATGTCCTTTGCCATGCAGAAGCTCTGCAACTTCATGCAATCCCATTTGTCCAAACTTTCTTTGATTTGTTGTCTTTCAGCCCAATGTTGTTTGGTTTGAATTTCATTTATGATCATCAGTGTGGTACGTTTCTTCCTTTGTTTTCTCTTAGCACTCTTATTAATGTGGTTGTTGAATATTGAGGGCATGTTTTTGGTAGGGGATTATTTTTTGAGCTCTAAGTATATTTTAAATATGAGTCTCTTTTCTCTTGTACCTAGATATACAACAAATCAATGAAAGTTTGGATACATGGGATGGCATTAAACCAGAGAATTGCTGAAGGCAAAAGACATAGCTAGCCGTATAAAGAGAAACCACACAGATTGGGACTAGATTTTCACTAGCCATGCAACATAGACATTATAGCTAAAATATGCTTAGTGCTCCAAAAATTAAATTCCTCCCCCAAACAAATCCTCAAAGAAACAGCCAACCAGTTAATAAGTGGGCTAAAGACTTAAAGAGATACTTCTCTGAAGACTAAAAAAGCATGTCCAATCGACACATGAAGAAATGTTCAACATCTCTGGCCACAAAAGAAATGCAAATCAAAACAGCATTGAGATTCTACTTCACCCCCACAAGAATGGTATACTCAAGGATTCTAGTAACAACATATCCTGGACGGTTGTGACCACAAAGGAACACCATTACACTGTTGGTGGGAGTGTAAACTTGTTCAACCACTCTGGGAAGCAGTATGGAGGTTCTTCAAAAGACTACACATAAAGTTCTCTATGACCCAGCAATCCCACACCAGGGCATTTACCCAAATGACTACAGACAAGGACATACTAAAGCTACTAGCACAACAATGTTCCTTGCAGCACTACTTACCAAATTGAAGATTTGTAACTAAACAGATGTACCTCAATAGATAAATGGATCAAGAAGATGTTGTCTCATTTGTAAGGAAATGGAAACATCTGAAAAGAAATATATTAAGTGAAACAAACAAGTCCTACAGAAACATAGGTTTCATGATATCCCTTATTTGTAATAACCAGAATATGTCTATGATATTCTTAGCAGGGGATCACAATAGCCCAATCCATATGTAGCATATGAAAATGAACTCCAAGAATTGGAAGCAAGAGGTTCTAATTATGTCCTGTATACAGATGTTTCTGTTTTTCCTTTTGTTTTAGTTTTCTATAGGTATCTGATCCATGGAAGAGAAAGGCAATCACAGAAACAGCAGGAGAAAGGATGAAACAATGCAACAATGATACTCACCAGACACTATGTTGGAAATGAAGTTGACAATGTGGGGGAGAGGGAGTGGGGAGAGGGGAAAAAATGAGGGAGGGTTAACATCTTTGAAAAGAAATGTTCTCATTACCATACTTATGTAACTGTAACCCTCTGTTCACAATAAATTTTATAATAAATTATAAAAAAAATATATATAAAAGGAGTTGGTTGTGGATGTCCCATGTAGTAACCTTCACAAGTGTTGAGATGTCTGCAATGTAGACTTCATACAAAGAGTCTGATTTTTCTTTTAGGGGTGGTCTTGTCGTGGGCCTGAAATCTGGGCCTAGATGTTGTCACTCCGCTCTTCACCTCAAGGCTAGTACTTTACCACTTAAGCCACTGCAACACTTCCGGCTGAAGAATCGGACCCAAGGCCTCATGCATGCAAGGCTAGCACTCTACCACTGAGCCACCTTCCCAGCCTGAGTCTGAGATCCAGAATACTGAACAAAATAATTTCAATGAACTTTAAAATTCATAGAAATTTAAGAAAAGGGAAGTTAAAAGCTAGACGCAGAAAAAAATGAACAGATAACATTGTGATAATTATGGGACATACAGGTGGCCTACAGTTGCCAAAACAAAGATATGAGAATCCTCAAGGTAGTGCAGAGGGGCTTTGGGTGGTTCCTGAGGGTCTACAAAAAATACCATGATAAGAGACTTGTTCATTTTCCACTGAAATTAACATCCTAGTTTCTGTCCCTCCCAGAGACCCTAGGGTACATCATGTCAGGTGAATGTCATGAAGACAGGATTCCCCTACCTTTCTATGGGTGAAGATTGCCTGGGAACTGGAGCTCCTTGGTTGAATGCTTAGATCTCTGGAGAGCAGACTCTTCAGGCTCGCGTCTTTGCATAGTATTAGGTGTCCCAGGTGAGGATGGCCCTCCAATATCTTCTTTATCACCGACCAATGTAAGTGTCTATTCATATGCTTTATCGTGTAACCTTCATTAAATAGTTGTTGGAGATCTGAAAATAGTATATAATTTGAATCTTTAATTAAAAGGCTAAAATATGCTAAAGCTTAATGTTGGAAATTACTACAGGTTGAACTTTTGGTAGGCCCTTTGGCTTTCTGAAAAATTACAGAACTCATATCAGTGTTAGTCTTTTAGTCTAGTGTTAGTCTAAGGTGCAGGTGTATCCAAGCTATAGTTCACACCTTCCCTTCCTAGAATACAGGTGCTTTCATAATGAGCTAAATCTACATCTCCTGTCATTCACCCCTGAAAGTGGCCTTCAAATGAAGCATGATCAGTAAGCGGAGAACAACAAACGTGCTATTCCACATCTGGAAAGATCAGAGTGAGAGGAGTGTTTCTCCTATATCTATGTGCCCACACCAGAAGAACATTGTCTCCAGTGTTCAAATATATGCCAGAAAAGTTGTGACTAGCAGATTAGTCCCCAAAACTGAGCATGAAACTTCTGATTTGAAGCATGTACCAACTCATAGTAACATATCTCATCATGGAGGACAGGCATGGGTAAGGGACTAATGTTTTTGGACCTAATGTATGACACTTGCTAAAGTAATGTGGAAATTATTGTAAGAAAAAAACTGAAATCCTGACTTATTGTTTTCTGTGGTCTTAAATGATCACAGTTTGAGCCTTTCATTTATATGCTGTCATTTTAAAATATACTGAAATATTGAGCCAGATTTTATGTGTTAGGATCTCTCTTCTAAGTCATCATTCCAGAACTTCTACCTGTGGGCCAGATTGTCCTCCATAGTAAGTTGCCCCTCTGCAAGGACCTCTGAACTGGTCACTAATGTAAAGCCATATTTATGTGTATTCACAGAAATGAAGCTACCAAACTCTGTATGAAAATCTATCATAATCCTGGCTTACATGTCACTAGAGAAGCAACTTCAGTTTAGTGACGGTGATGCTATAGGATGGAATAATTTAGGCATACATAGAAATGTTCACTTCTCTGCAGGAAGTCTATTGATGCCATTAGTGAGTCCCAAATTAATTTTATTATCTGAGACAAACAACATAAGCATACTCATGTGGGCCCTTGTTTTGTGTTTGAATGTACAGCTTTGGTATGGTAGTTGTAAGTATCAATATGTGAGCTTCACATATTGATAAACTGAGGCAACAAGCCAACCATCAGGTGTATCTCTGGTGCATATAATATATGCACCTGGATGATATAATATATGAGCATTATGTGCACAGAATGTTGATGATGGTGCATTTTATCTTAGGAAGCTATTGAGGCACTTTTTCTTTATAGGATTCAAGTATACCCTAAGAAACATAGATATCACAAATACACACACAAACACACACATATATATGTTCACAATTACCACGCATACAATTACATCAATGTCCCCGTGGTCTTCAAGTATACAACCTCAAATAAACACTGATCCAACAACCAAGAAATCATAAAAAGTCTTTATCCAAACAAGGAGCTTTTGTTCAAGATCTATACTATATTCGTAATTTCTGGTAAGCTAGATTTTGGGTGGCATTTCAAAAGACAAGCTACTAGTTTTACCACATGCATCTTAGCAGGTATACTGTTTTCCTCATTTAGTAAATCCAGAGCACTTACCATATTCCACTTGTTCTAGGGGGCCAGAAACTATAGAAACAATGTCATCATGATGATATTGTTGTATTGTGACTTATTTGTTCATGGTTTTAATTTTTCTCATGAGTGTTGAAAACTGAGAAACACTGGCAAGATGAAGTGTCCAAAGTAAAGAAAATGGCACATCTATAGAAAACTCATGAGCTTTCTTGGAGTCCTTATTCTTTAACTCAATTTTGATCAAGTTTTTTTCTGTTTCTGTGGCATTCATCCAGCTTTTACTCAGGGACTTGATTCCTTGAGCTTTGGTGCTAAAAGAACACAAGTGAGAGCATTGTATCACTTGAATCAAAGCTCCATTTTTAGCATATTTGGTGGTGCTTAAGTGGAGATAATAGTCTTAAAGTACTTTGTACGTGGTTAAGCTTTCAAGTATAACAGTGCCCTGTTAGATCATGAATTCTTAATTCCTTGTTCTAGCAGGACTCATTGTTTCAAGAAAATAGGACAGCAAGCATAAGGTTTATACCACCATGGTGTCATTTGCAAAGGTCATTTTGCAATCAGTTGCAAAGGTATATTTATCTACAATTCCATATCCCATATTCAAATACCTACATAGAATATTTCAAGAGTTTATTGTTTATATTGTTCATGACAGGGTGTCCTCAGGTTTGAACTTAGGGGACCACATTTTTGTGATGGTCGAGGGGCCTGATCTCCGGGCCTGGGCACTGTCTCTGAGCTCTTCAGCTCAAGTCTATCACTCTACCACTTGAGCCACTGCACCACTTCCAGCTTTATCTGCTTATGTGGTGCTGAGAATCAAACCCAGGGCCTCATGTATACAAGGCAAGCACTCTACCAGTGAGCAATCTTCCTAGCCACAGGGGCTCTCATTTGTGAGGCTCCTTTTACCAATTAAAGACATACCACAAGCCCCTTTGTATCACTCATCTTTCCAATTAATGTCTTGCTTCTTCATCTGGGCATTTCTGGACACTAATGTCACAGGTAGCTGGCACCAGATCCATGCTTTGATTTGCATGGGATGGCCTAGAAATGCCATCTTGCTCATTACAGCTAACAGAGTAGCAAAGATTATACATATGAGCTAGGGTAATTGGCTCTTTTTCGCCAGTCCTGGGGATTCAACTCATGGCCTGGGCACTGTCACTGAGCTTCTTTTGCTCAAGTCTAGCACTCTACTACTTGAGACACAAGGCCACTTTTGGCTCTTCTGTTTATTTGGTCCTGAGGAATCGAACCCAGGGATTTATGCATAGTAGGCAAGCACTCTACCTTGAAGCCCCATTTTTCCAAGCCCCTAATCATCTCATTTTAAATTGTTACTCTTAAGAGAAGGAAAGGATACCTTTTCATTTCAGAGAGCAATCGTTCCTCAAGGACTCTCCCAAGTTTTCATTGACTGATGACACACAACTAGAAGTGGCACTGTCCAGTAACATGATCAGTGGGCATTTAAATTACCATCCCAAGTACTGGAGAAAGGAAGTCTTTCTAAAAGACTGAAAAATTCTCTGGAGGATGAGTTCTAAGGATCACAGTTCACACCGAGCCAGGAGTGAACATTCAAGAAGTCTCCCCAAGTTCTCATGAATTCTCCACAAAAAAACCAAGAAGTGGACCTGTGTCTCAAGGTGCAGAGAACCAACCTTGAGTGGAAAATAAAAAGGAGACACCTCAAATTCTAAGCTCAATCCAAGTGTTGAAAATAACAATAATAATAATAGAAATAGCTGGGCGCCCGTGGCTCACAACTGTAATCTTAGCTACTCAAGAGGCTGAGATCTCAGGATCATGGTTCAAAGCCAGCCTGGGCAGGAAAGTCCGGGAAACTCTTATCTCCAATAAACCACTAGAAAATCGCAAGTGGCGCTGTAGCTCAATTGGTAGTGGGCTCACCTTGAGCTGAAGAGCTGAGGGACAGTGCTCAGGCTCAGAGTTCAAACCCCACCACCACCACCAACAACAAAAGAAATAGAAATAATAAATATATTACCAGCAGAACTAATTGAATAAATGGGATGTTGTGATTCATGTATATAATTCCAGTTATATGAGAGGCCTAAGTAGGAGGACTGCAGTCTATGAACAGTCCTTGTTTATAGAATACAGTTTATAGAAGACAGATGGGAAAGTGAGTGACTTAAAAGTGCCCATATGTGTTTGTGTGTGTGTGCGTGTTTATGTATCTGTGTCCATGTGTATGCTTCTGTGTGTCTGTGGTGTGAAAGTAGAGGAGCCAAGGCTACAGGTGACTGCCAATCCCCCTATATTTGCTAAGGCTTAGTAGAAGGGCAGTGGGACCAACAGGGACCTCGCAGGTATAAGCTAGCACCATAGCCAACTCTTGCAATGTAATCCTTGTAATCCTTGTAAATGTAGATGTGATCAGGACTTTAAGGCACAGATGGGAACATTAAAATGCACATTGTAATTATGGTAGGCCTAGGAAGCCTGAGGTGAGACTCAGAATTAAACCTCTTTTTCCCAGAGTGGAAAGATTCCTCCAGCCTGGACCTGGGGGCTCATGCTTTTATTCCTACCTCCTCTGGAAACCAAGATCTGAAAATTGTGGTTTGAAAGCAGTCCTGGCAGAAAAAAATCGGTAATCATATCTCCAATTAACCACCCAAAAATCATAAAGTGGAGTTGGGCTCATGTGGTAGACTGATAGCTTTGGTTAAAAAAATACAAAAGGTCAAGGATGACATTCAGGTCCTGATTTCAAGACCTAGTACTTGAAAGTGTGAGATTAGAGTTTTTATTTCACGCAAACAGTTCAGGCCCTTATTGTATTGAGCATCCTGATCTTTTTTTTTTTTTTTTACTAGCTAAGCTCTTGCTTAGATAAAACAGACACGTTTCTAAAGGCCTGCAGGATGTATTTAATTACTTAACTATAGGATGGCATCCACCTTGGTTCTAGAAATTCTAAACTTAGGTCAATCTTTCTGTGTGTATGTAGATGAGAAGGATTTTATTCCAACATTCTATAAAATTTCTGAGCCTGTCCATTATTTTCAAAAAAAGAATGTCCTTCTTTAAAAAGCCCTTTTTCTTGAGCCCTATCTCTACAAACAATTTTCAGATTCACCAAAAATTAAGCATTCTTCTTTTGAATATTGTGTATACCTACCCCCCTCTCTTTCTTTCTTTCTTTCTTTCTTCCTTCCTTCCTTCCTTCCTTTCTTTCTTTCTTTCTTTCTTTCTTTCTTTCTTTCTTTCTTTCTTTCTTTCTTTCTTTCTTCCTTCCTTCCTTCCTTTCTTACTTTTTCTTTCTTTTTCCTTCTTGCTTCCTTCCTTTCTTTCTATCTTTCTTTCTTTCTTTCTTCTTTCATTCTTTTTTCTTTGTTTCTTTCTTCCTTTCTTTCTTCTTTGTTTCTTTCTTTCTTTCTTTCTTTCTTCTTTCTTTCTTTCTTTCTTTCTTTCTTTCTTTCTTTCTTTCTTTCCTTTCTTTATTTCTTTCTTCCTTCTTTCATTTTTTTCTCCCTCCTTCCTTCTCTCCTTCTCTCCCTTCCTTCCTTTCTTCTTTCCTTTCTCTTTTTTCCTTCCTTCTTGTTAGGGCCTGACAGCTGTCCCTCAGCATCTTGGCTAAGGCTGGCACACTACCACTTCAAATACAACTCAGAGTTAAGTATCTTAATGTTGAGAAAATTTTGAGCCATAAGATTTGTAGCTACTTAAATTTTACTTCAAATAAAGGAACAATAAAGACTTGTTAAAATATGGAAGAATGCTCCGGAGCCTGAGATCTGAGACTCACAGTTCAAAATGACCCAATGCAGTAACATCAGACAGTATTTCAAGCTTATATTTAATTCCCAAATAGGCAAAACTGGAGCTGGGTCTTCAGAATTAGAGCACCAATGTTGACTGTAAAACTGAAAAAAAAAACACCGAAAAAACCTCCCAAATACCTCTTGGTTTTGAGCTCATTAATATACTCTCAGAAAAAGGGCAAAAATGAAATATTTTGCCAGCATGTGTATCTTCAATAGATGAACTATTATGGTTCTTGACTGTTATTCTAGGTCTAAGTAAGAGGCCTGCAGTCTCTGAAACATCCTTTTGCTTACCTAATGGTTACCTGATTTGAAAACATTATCTTAAGTATCTGAATATATGTAGGGCCTTTGCTGTGCCTCAAGATTAAGGTATCTTTGTATCAAGTACAGCGCTATACGTCCATCTCCAATAATGTGCCCTGGGTGCTAAAGGGAAAATAAATTGAACAGGCTATCAGAGAGAATTCAATTTACAAGAGTGAGAAACTTAAGTCTATAGTAAGAATGAACAGGTACCGTCATATTAAACAAGAAAAAAAATAAATGATTTCATGCACTTATTCTTACCTAGCCTATCAAATCCCATTGTGTTTAAAATACTAAGGACAAAATGTATGCTATATTGGTAGGCTGGGGACAGGTAAAGTGTACAATAGCAAATTTCTAAGGAATAGCAAAGGGATTGGGCTTCTTCTCTATTGAGTTGCTGCATTCACAGGGATAGAGGAGAGTGGTGTTGAAAGTGATCAAAGGAAACTTGTAAGTTTATATAGTGAATGGTGGGGAAAACGTTGAAAAAACTCATCTTGCAGACTTTTTATGTTCAAAGAAGAGAGAAGCCTGGCAGCTGTGACTCATGGCTGTAATCCTATCTTCTTAGGGGTCTGAGATTTGACGATTTCCATTTAAAGCCACACTAGGCAGGCAAGTCTATGAGACTCTTATTTCCAATACACTATTCAGAAAAATCCAGAAATTGTGCAGTGGTTGAAGTGGTTGACTGCTTGTCTTGAGCCAAAGAAGCTCAGGGACAGCACCCAGGACCGGCAAAAGAAAAAGAACCGCATGAAGAATAGGGTGGTACTTAGTTCCTGTTTTCCCTGTACAAATCCCACATCCAAAGCTGAAGAGGAAGAAGATAAGAAATGGAATGGCATGAAATATTCAGTTACAATTAGAAAAGGGGAAAAAGTGAAGGGAAAATAGAAGGACAAGAAGCGAGAATTGCATTTTCTTCAGTTTTGGGATTTGAAATCAGGGCCTGGGAATAGTCCCTGGGCATATTCGCTAAAGGCAAGCACTCAACCACTTTGAATCAAGGTGCCACTTCCAATTATCTGTTTTCAATTGGTGATTAGAGTCTCAGGGACTTTCTTTCTCAAGCTAGCTTCAAACCACAATCTTCAGATCTCAGGTTCCTGAGTCAGTAGGATTACAGCTGTGAGCCACTGGCACCTGACTAGAATTCAGTTTTGTATTTGGTCTCTATTAAACCAACTATTTCAGTAATCAGCTCCTTTTTAATGAAGTAACATCATGAACTATGATATCAAAATGCATTTTTGAAATTTCAGCTTAGTATTGTTAAGCATGCATCACTGATGTTTACGTACTGATAAGACTACATACTGTTCTTACAATATTTGTATTTGTGGCAGTAATTTTCAAACATTGAGCCTCACACATGCAGAGCACAGACTGCATACCAGGCGACTATCCTTATCTGTCTCATAGTAGACAGATATTTTTGTAATATGTGGAATGATATTTTTGTATGTGCTTGGCTTACGGTGCTTGAACGCTGTCCTTGAGCTTTTTTTTTTTTTTTTTTTGGTCAAGACTAGTGCTCTACTCGTTAAGTCATAGCTCAAAATTCACCTTTTTTTGTTTGTTTTGTATCCTTTCATAATCAACTGGAGATATGAGTCTTCTAGGCTTTTCTAATAGGGATAATTTGGAACTATTATCCTCAGATCCTAGTCTTCGGAGTAGTTAGGATGACCAGCATGAGTCACCACCACCTGGCTGACTGAACATTTGTAAAAAATATCTTGGATATGTTATTTTACACACACACACACACACACACACACACACACACACACACACACACACAAACACACACAGGTACATATTATAGTGTCCAGAAGGATTGCAGTTACATGAGCAAGGTAATGAGTCCATTTCTTAATGACCATTTGTTACCCCCTCATTTGTTTTTCTCCTACCATCCCTTTATTCCTCACCTCCCCAAGGCTTCCTGCAAACCAAAATTGTAAAGTTCCTTTTCAACATAGTTCCTTGTACATGAGATTGCTACAATGTGTCATCCTGTATCCTTATTTCAGCATTTTGTTATTTCCCTTCCCCTCCTCAATTAGAAAAAGCTATATACAAGATGCAAGACACCGGAATCCAAGAGAGTGACAACAAGGTTTATGCCATGGCAGAAGAACATACAAAGAAACAAAAAATATCATATAATACATTATAAGCCCATCAAGAACAACAGCAAGAAAAATAAAATCTCTTCTTTCCCTTCTTGGGCTTCATTTCGCTTAGCATCAGCTTATATGGTCATATGTGCATAGCTTTTGACCTCTTCTCCTTGTCCTAGCCATGGACTAGTTATTGCAGATAAGGGAAACTACTTTTTCCCTTACATTTAATTAGTGTATATTTGTTGAACAGAGGAGGTTCATTGTGTATTTCCATTATGTATGTGAATGGACACTCATTCTATTCCTTTAACAACCAGTGGGGTGGGAAGGCCACACCCCGTGGTGATGTCATTGCCCAAGGGTCTGGGCCACTGAAAGGGGCAGGGTGTCCATCAGGGTTGTGAGTGGGTGGTTTGGGGGAGGAGGGTGAGTGGCAGATGAAACTGTTGGAGGCGGGAAGGGGACACTGCCTATATATAGCCTGCATATTCCCATGAGGAGGGGTGGAGATTGAGATGGCCATAGAAAAGGACAGTAAGAGGAGCCTATTGCAGCAGATCAGAGGCTCCAGGCGTCTGGACCGGCCAGTTGCAAGGCACAAGACCTGCAAAGAGGCCAGAGTTGAGTGGAGAGGCCTGCAGAGAAGGAGGAAAGAAGCAAAAGGTAAAGCCTTCCCCTTTGGAACTTGGCAGCTTTGGAACATTGGAGCTTTGGAGATTTTCAGACTGAGTAATAGAAGGTTTGCAGTCCAACTAGTAAAGATAGGAGCTGCCCATTGGAGGCTTGGAGGTTGAGGCTGCTCTTGGTTCTGGGTACCCAGCCATGCACAAGGTAGTCGCAGGCCCCCTTTCTGGTGTAAGTAGTGTAAATAACGTTCCTTTTCACCTTTAACTGTGCTTTGATAGATTGTCATATCATTCCCTTCCTCATTCCCTTTCTGAAAACAATATGAACACAATCCATTGTTACATATGTACAAACATATATAAGGTTTGTCTCATCATTTGGCCCTCTTTATCCTATCTTCCCTGCTCCTACTGGTACTCCTATTCTCATCAGAAACTATTATGTTTCTGTTACTTGTTTATTCTTTTTAATTTTACTATAATGGTGATGTACAAATGGATCACAGTTCAATAGTCATGCATTGAGAACATTTCTTTTTGAACTGTGTTATTATTTGTTTTTTATATTTTTGTTAGCTGTGCAAATTGGTTTCACCTAGGGACAGAGCCCACCCCAACAAAGTTGTTAATAAAGAAGCAACATGATTGAGAAGGTTCCTACACTGACCAGTCAGGGCCACAGCACAGGCTCGCGAGCTGATACTGTGACCTGGAGCAGCCAGATTCTTTGTTTTATAAAGGCAAAATCCATGAGGTCGAGCCTGGTCACTCCCAGGTGACCAATGGGATTGTAACACACGAAGGATTGTACAGTCCTACCAGATTACAAACAGGTGGCCAACAGCCAGAGTTTACCATAAGCATGTGCAAAAGACAGGGTTACGTTAAGCACCTGGTGTCACTATTTGGAGCCAGATTACAATGTATCTGTGTCAAGGGTGAGTCTTTAAGTCAAGAATCAATGGTCGGTGAGGTTGTTAAAGGGAGGGGTACCAGATGCATTTTTTTAATTCTGGTAACTAGGCCCATCAAGGCTAAAATCCCTAAAACAAAGGCAAAGCTCAAAATGGAATCATACCAGCTGGGGCCTAATCTCAGGGTCCACTTCAATATTACAATTTTGGTTTAAGAATGTGATTGTACACATATGCATGTGCATATCCCTTAGGACCCCATTCCATTCCTTTATAGAAGACAAAAAACATAACATTTACCTGTATTAACCTAATTTATTTCGAATAACAAGTCGCTCTACAGTTACATCCTTTTAGCAGTAAATGCCGTATTATCTCGTTTGTAGCTGAATAAGGGACCCATGAATATGCATATTACATTTTCTTTTTATGTATTCTGAAGGCGTTTATGTTGCTGTTTACCCAGCGAGACCTAGGAATACAAATTTGGTAGGCAGAAAGAGGGCTACACCATGTCGGCATACACAAAGCTTGTTGAAATAGCACATGCTTGTACACAGCATACAGGCAGGAAAGTAAATCTTCAGACAAGGGCAAGAAAGTCAATCTTAAACAGTTTATGGAGAATATAGATGATGAGAATTTACTTTAAGTCAGTTAGCAGGAAGAATTCATCCTTGACAACAAAGGTGAGGTAACTCTACTGATCAAAGATTACTGAGAGTAAGCAAGGCACAGGTGAGCTACATTAGACACACAAAGGGAGTCTAGAGGCCTTGTTCTATGGGATGAATAGGAGGGGCAAGAATGGCACTTCCGGCAAACCTTCACTTGAGACTTGTTGCTTGGCATGGGACATTTGCCCTGACTTGGAAGGGGCATTCCCCTTTTCTGTACCTGAGGGAATGCATGTGCGCATATTGCATCTTCATGGCACCCAGGACTCAGATGAGGACACAGGCATCCATGCTTTCCTGTTAATACAATATCTCTTGATTAATGTCACTCAGTTCAACATACTCATTCATCCCTCCCCTACTTATCCTTTGGATTTTCTTAATTTTGTAAGGTATACATTGGATTTCAGACTGCATTGTCCTCTTCTTTTCTTGTCTTTCCCTTTAACCCAACCTCATGCTTTTCAAGTACCCACTTCCTGGTACAAATTTTGCAAATCTGATTCCCACCACCTTTTGTACCTACTCTACTTAGTTTTTGTCAGTTAGTCCTTCTACCTACTAAGAGGAGAAGTATCATAATAACCTAATACAAAGATGGAAGTTGAGATGTAGTTCTTTGCATTACAGTGATTGATACAAGCTGAGATATCTAAATCCGTAATTATGTAACTCTTTAAACTGGGACAGAGGTCAGGCACATATTCCTGAATTCAAGAAATAAGAACCCACTCGTTCAATCATGGCACAAACACACCACTGATTGCTTGGGATTTCATGAAATATTCTAGAGTTTCAATCATTTCCACATTCTTTTACATCTTCACAGACTACCCTGTCTTTAGCTGACCGTGTAGATTACAGTTTACTGAGGCAAGTTGACTGTTTTTGTAATTCACTAACAGTGAGACTCAGGCATAGTTAAAAAACCCTTTGGATCTCTCATATCCCTTCTATACAATGGTAGAAATAAATCCATGCCTCTGTAATGTGGAGATTGATAGTTCTGACATGATAGCATTGTTAGCAGAAGGGAAGGATATCATATAGAAACTGCCTAGATCTTGGTCTATGTAAGCCACATTTTCTTTGTCTATTCATCAACTGTAGTTCTTCCAGACTGCTTCCAGTTTGGCTCTTGGGTATAGGGGTACAATAAAGTGGGTGTAAACATGACCCTGTTATCTCCTGACAAATTCCTTCAGAGTTCCAGAAGGATGGTGGAGCAGAAGCTGGAGGCTAATCAAGCTCTCCCATAAAAGCAGTTTTTAATGTTCCAGTGAACAGTTCTAAGCCAGAGAATCACACCAAGTGTGCCATGACATTACAGAGAGTTAGTCCAGAGAGGGAAAATCCAGGCAAGGAGACAGATCTGACAACTTGCAAGCAGCCGTGGCTGTGGCTGTGGCGGCGGTGGCAGCGGCACCGTAGCCGCCATACCTGCAACATAGAGAGTCTGGGACAAAGGTGTCAGACCCTGCAGATGAGCCGATTCTACTCAACACCAGCAAGAACTGACAAGGAGCAGACATCTTCATCCTGCAGTTTGCAGACAAGAGACGACCCAGGAACCAAGACTCCAGTGTGAGTAGAAGCCTGACATTCTCACTCCTTTTCAGGGAGCAGAGGAGGGAAGGCCACCCCTCCCCATCCACTACTGAAGATCTCCATCTTTGATACTGACAAAGGCCTGGCTGATCATGTAGCTCCAACTCAGGCCTTGGAAGAAAACTAGAGTCATTTAGCAGGTCACTGGAGTCTATAATGGCCTGCCAGGCTCAGCTCCACCCATGGAAATATCACCGAGCCTGGGCTGGCTGCCATCCCCAGGAGTGGCTTTCTTCACTGGGTAAACAGAGAAAGAGGCTGCCCCTCCCTACAGCAGCCTTGACAATCAATTGAAATTCAGTAACCATAAACCCTGACAATGGCTCCAGGCTGGGCTCTGTGAGTGCCTCAGAAGCTAGCCCCTCAGGGAAAAGCTACTGTTTGCTGAAAGGGCCTCAACTCTACCCAGAACCTAGCCTCGTCACAGCATCTCCAAACTAGAGTCAACAGCCATCTCCTTCTTTTGTGATACTCAGAGCAGATCCACCTCCCATTGAAATAGCCTGGGAAGAGGATCACAAACTCCTGGGTAAAGCAGAGCATTTTTCTGCCTGGTCAAACAAACTGACTAAAGAAACCAACGAGCAAATGATTTGCATTTTAATGATAAATAAACGAAAGCCGGCAAAAAAAAAAAAAAAAGAAACCAACGAATCCACAGGAAAATCAAACACCACGAGCAGACCAGAGACTCCAACAAGAGACTGGTTACAGACACAAGAGAGATACAGGATCTTCCAATCCCCTCTAAAAATATCAAAGAAGTCTTTTTTGTACCTAGAATAAAATTTTTTTTCTAAAACATTTTTTAATTTTTCATTTTTAACTTTAGAAAAATTGTTTTCTATTAACTTCTTTTTCTTCCTCTTATAATTTTTATTTTAGGGGTACATGTGTGTGAGGTTTTATCTTTTTTGCTTTTTTCAGTTTTTTTGTTTAGCTCTACTGAACTTTTGATCATTTTTTGTCTTTCTCATTCTTTTCACCTTTTCTTTTCTTTTGTTCTTCTTTGCGTGACTTAATTGCTCTTCTGCTCATCCTCAGATACACCCAGAGTCCATTATTAGCTCTTATTCCCCATTGTGTACACACTTAATCCAGAAATTTACTACTCAATTCAAAACTTCTTAGACTTAAATTCCTTAATAGCAGCACTACCTCTTTTTACCTGTATAACATTTTAAGCATTTTTATTTTTAAATTTTTCATGTCTCCTTTATATTCCTCCCCTTCTCTCATTCTATCCACATTCTTCTCTGAATATTTCGTTTTCAAATTTGCATAACTTTTAAGTGTTGCAGTTTTTAATTTCTAATTTTGCTTTTCTATTTTATCTTGTCTTTTTTCCTTTCCCTTTCTTTTTTCTCTTTGTCTACTTTCATTCTATTCAACCTATTTCCTGCTTTGAGAATAGGACTTAGTTAACTGTCCCTCTGCCTTTCCACATCCCTCAATTCCTATTTTACCCACATCTCTCCTCAAACCTAATAATTTCTGGTTTGCCAAATTCTTTTTTCTGGTTTGTAGCCTATTAATACATAATTGTTTGATGTGGAATCGGTATATCTGTTGACCTAGATTGTATCTGCAGACTATTGACTGTGCAACTACAGACTTTGGTTGATGCTTGCCTTAAGATAGTGTTCTAGCATAAAACGTGTTACTTTCATCCCTAATGGGCCGAGCAAGCTGGAAAAACAAAGAATAATGGCAAGTCCAGGTACCTCAACTCCCACTCATGATAATCAGGGGACAGATCAGATAATGAATAATCCAGAGGAGAGTTCCCAAATAGCTCTACAAACACTGCTGGTAAACATGGAAATGAAAACCTTGAAAACTTGCAAAGGACTCTCTATGATCATGATAGGAAGAGAGAGGAGGCAAACCAAAGTTTCATATAGGAAAATATTTGATACAGGATTTGCGTGAGCAGCTTGAGAACACTCAAAGAGAAAGAAAGAAATTCAAGGAGAAAGCTGATTAGTCAAAGAGAAAGTCAGTAATGGCATGAGCAGACTGAGAACACTCAAAGAGAGCTACAGGAATTGCATGAACATGAGGAAGCTAATCAAAGAGAAATAGAGGAATTGAGAGAACAGTATGAGAATACACAAAGATCACTAAAGGCATGCATGGAATCCATTAACAGAGAGCTGAAAGAAGTCAGGAAGACCACAAAGGGAATGCTGAATGGAACCCAACAGAAAGAATGGGAGTCCAAGGAAACCATAACCAATATACTAAGTGATTTGAGAATAAACAGTGAACACCAAATTAAGGAAGTCAAGTGGTTCATACACGATCTAAAACAAAGCTCCAACAAAGAATTTGAAGCCAGCCATCAAAGCTGACCAATTAGAAGGAAAATAAATAAAAAAAAAACAAAGTAGAAAGCCTTGACAGTACATTACACCATGCAGAAGATCGAATCTCGGGGATTGAAAACAGCCTAGATATTATAGAGAAAGAACATACAACCATCCAAGACAAATCCAAGAAATATGATAGATCTATTCAACACTTGGAAGATACCATCAGAAGGCCTAATCTGAGGATAATGGGTGCAGAGGAGCACCTAGAAACAGAAGTTAATGGTCTAGGAAAATTGTTTAACAGGATCCTAGGAGAGGACTTCCCAAACATGAAAAAAGATGGGCATATTCAGATACAAGAAACTTTTAGAAGTTAAAATAGACCAGACCAGAATAGAACATCACACCATCACATTATATTCCTCACAGAGTCAATTCAGAAGGAAAATTAGAAGGAAAATAAATAACAAAACAAAGTAGAAAGCCTTGACAGTACATTACACCATGCAGAAGATCGAATCTCGGGGATTGAAGACAGCCTAGATATTATAGAGCAAGACCATACAACCATCCAAGACAAATCCAAGAAATATGATAGATCTATTCAACACTTGGAAGATACCATCAGAAGGCCTAATCTGAGGATAATGGGTGCAGAGGAGCACCTAGAAACAGAAGTTAATGGTCTAGGAAAATTGTTTAACAGGATCCTAGGAGAGGACTTCCCAAACACGAAAAAAGATGGGCATATTCAGATACAAGAATCTTTTAGAAGTTAAAATAGACCAGACCAGAATAGAACATCCCACCATCACATTATATTCCTCACAGAATCAAGTCAGACCAAGGAAAAGATCCTTAAGCTATCAAGGAGAAAAGATCAATCACCTATAAAGGGAAACAAATTAGAATCACCTCAGATTTCTCAGCAGAGACAATGAAAGCAAGAAGAGCCTGGAATGATATATGCCATGTCCTAAAGACAAACAACTATCAGCCAAGAATACTGTACCCAGCTAAGCTCTCATTTATAACCGAAGGTCAAATTAAAACCTTCCACAAGAAAGAAAAATTGAAACAATATATCTTCACCAAATGAGCCCTACAAAAGATTCTTAAAGATGTCCTACACATAGAAAACCAACAAGAACACAATAAAGGCCAAGAAACCGCACCCAAACTGAGAATCCAAGAACCATAAGAAGAACCCAGTTGCTGCAGCCTCCAAGAAGGTGGATTAAATGGCAGGAACTCCCAAATACCTCTCAGTCCTCTCTCTCTACATAAACGGACTTAACTCTCCAATTAAGGGACATAGACTGTCTAGTTGGATTAAAAAGCAAGATCCTTCTATCTGCTTCCTTCAGGAGTCACATCTTTCCCATAAAAACAAACACATTTTCGATGTGAAAGGCTGGAACAAAATCTCCCAAACAAATGGCCCCCATAAACAGGTGGAGTTGTAATCCTAATATGAGATAAAATAGACTTCAAATTAAAATTCGTGACATGAGATAAAGAAAGTCGCTGCATACTAATTAAGGGATCTCTCCTTCAGGAGGATGTTACAATTCCAAATATCTATTCGCCAAACAACGATGCACCCAAATTTATCCAAGAAACACTACTTTCCTTCAAATCCCACATAGATACAAAGGCATTAATTGTTGTAGACTTTAACACAACACTTTCCCCACTAGACAGATCAACTCAGCAACAACTCAACAGAAATCACAGATCTAAACAACTGCCTAGATCAACTAGATTTAACAGACATCTACCAAATATTTCACCCAGCAGCATCAGAATACACGTTTTTCTCAGCAGCACATGGATCATTTTCCAAAATAGACCACATGTTACTCCACAAAGCAAACTTGTCCCAATTCAGAAACATTGAATTTATACCTTGCATTCTCTCAGACCACAAGGGAATAAAATTAGAACTCAACACCAAAATCCAGGAGGCTGAACAACACACTGCTGAATCACGAGTGGGTCATGGAAGAGATTAGAAAGAAATTCAAATGTTCATAATATTCCACAGAAATGAATAAACAAATTTCCAGCTCCTCTGGGACACAGCAAAGCAGTACTCAGATGCAAGTTTATAGATCTGAGTTCCTACATCAACAAATTGGAGAGATCTGAAACCAGCAATTTAATGAGACATCTGATCCTACTTGAAAAAGAGCAGAAAGATAAACCCCAATCCAGTAGATGGAAAGAAAAAATTAAAATTAGATCTGAATGAAATGAATTAGAATCCAAAAAGGACTATAGAAAGAGTCAACAAAACAAAGAGTTGGTTCTTCGAAAAAATTAACAAAATTGATAGACCCTTAGCAAATCTTCTCAGAAAAAGAGAACACACCCAAATAAATAAACTCAGAGATGATAATAGGAACATCACCAAAGAAAAAAACCAAGATTCAGAACATTATAAGGGAATCCTCCTCGCAAATATCTACATGCTGAAACTAAACCAAGATGAGTTATACCATCTTAACAGGCCCATATTAAGCATTGGAAAAGAAATAGAAATAAGTGTCCTGCCATCTAAGAAAAGGCCAGGACCAGATGGTTTTACAGCAGAATTCTACAAGGCCTTTAAAGGAGATCTCACACCAATACTCCTGCAACTCTTCAATGAAAGTGAAAGAGAAAGTTCACTACCAAACTCATTCTATGAAGCCATCATAACCCACATCCCAAAACCAGCCAGGGACTCATGAAAGAAAGAGAACTATAGACCCTTTTCTTTGATGAACATTGATGGAATATATCTCAAACATATTTTGGCCAATCGACTTCAAAAATTCATCCAAAACATTGTACACCACTTGAAAAAGGAAATCAAAACACAACTTAGAAAGTGGCAAAAACTCCCATGTTCTTGGATTGGAAAGACCAAGACTGGGAAAACGGCAATACTTCCTAAGGCTATCTACGAATTCAATGCGATACCTATCAAAATTCCAGCCTCATTCTTCAAGGAAATAAAAGAGGCAATCCAGAAATTCATATGGAACAATAAAAGACTCTGAATAGCAAAAATGATCCTCAACTAAATAACAGTGCTGGAGGAATTTGGTATTGACCAAATTTCAAACTCTACTATAAAGCCATAGTAATCACAACAGCTTGTTACTGGCACAAGAACAGACCTCAGGACCAATGGAATAGAATTGAAAACCCAGAAACAAAGGATGGACCTATGGCCATCTAATCTTGGATAAGGGAGTGAAAAAATTAGAACTGAAGAAAGACAGCCTCTTCAGTAAATGGTGCTGGCAAAATTGGTTAACTACTTGTAGAAAAGTAATGCTAGATCCTTATATATCACCCTGCACCAGAATCAACTCCAAATGGAGGAAAGACTTCGGCGTCAAAGCAGACACTGTGAAAACATTACAGGATGGAATAGGAGAAACCCTAGGTCTCCTTGGCACAGGCCCAAATTTTATTAAGAGCCCCAGAAACACAACAAATCAAAGAAAGGTTGGACAAATGGGATTGCATGAAATTGCAGCACTTCTCCATGGCAAAGGACATAGCTAGCAAGATCAATAGAAAGCCTAAAGATTGGGAGAAGACCTTCACTAGCCATACAATGCACAAGGGTCTCCTATGTAAAATATCCCTGGAACTCAAAAAATTAAATCCCCCAACAACAAATTTTCTTTTTTTTTTTTATTTTTTATTTTTTTATTTTTTGCCGGTCATGGGGCCTGAACTCTGGGCCTGGGCGCTGTCCCTCAGCTCTTCAGCTCAAGGCTAGCGCTCTACCACTGGATCCACAGCGCCACTTCCAGCTTTTTTTGTTTATGTGGTGCTGAGGAATCGTACTCAGGGCCTCATGCTTGCAAGGCATTCACTCTACCGCTGAGCCACCTTCCCAGCCCCCCAACAACAAATTTTCAAAGAAACAACTGCCCAATAAATAAGTGAGCTAAAGTCTTAAAGAGAAACTTCTCTGAAGAGGAAAGAAGGATGGCCAATAGACACATGAAGAAATGCTGGGAGGGTGGCTCAGTGGTAGAGTTCTTGCCTTGCAAGCCTGAGGCCCTGGGTTCGATTCCTCAGCACCAAACAAGAGAAAAGAAAAAAGCCGGAAATGGTGCTGTCGCTGGAGTGTTAGAGCATAAGCCTTGAGCCGAAGAGGTGAGGGACAGTGCCCACAGAGTTCAAGCCCCACTACCGGACCCCCCTCCCAAAAGAGAAACTTCTCTGAGAGAGGAAAGAAGGATGGCCAATAGACACATGAATAAATGCCCAACTTCTCTAGCCAAAAAAGAAATGCAAATCAAAACAACGTTGAGATACCACCTAACCCCAGTTAGAATGGATATAATCAAGAACTCTAATAACAACAGATCCTGGAGGGGATGTGGATAGAAGAGAACTGTACTGCAGTGGTGGTGGGAGTGTAAACTTGTTCAAACACTTTGGAATGCAGTATGGAGGGTCCTCAAAAGACTCCACATAGAGCTCCCCTATTACCCAGCAATTCCACTTGTGGGCATTTACCCAAATGTTCACAAACAAGACCACACTAAAGCTACCCACACGACTATGTTTATTGCAGCATTGTTTACTAAAGGTAAGACATGGAACCAACCAAGATGCCCCTCAGTAGATGAATGGATCAAGAAAATGTGGTATGCATACACAATGGAATTCTATGCCTCCATCAGAAAGAATGACATTGCCTTATTTGTTAGGAAATGGAAAGGATTGGAAAAAATTATATTAAGTGAAGTAAGCCAGACCCAAAGAAACATAGGTCCCATGGTTTCCCTTATTTACATAACTAGTATAAGTCAGAGTCAAGCACAAAAGATCAGATAAATTATTGTTAGAGAAATGAATCCTAAGATATGTATTCAAATGTTTTTTTTTTCTTCCTGCGATTGTTTCTAACAGATTTATAAGATTATTTCTTTGTTGCTTTGTTTGTCCCTGCTCCACCATATAACCCCTGCTTTCCTTGTATTTGATGTCGGTATAATTTTTGGTGGGTAAGGGGAAAAACTCATCATTTAAATAGGGATACAGGTGGACCCATTGCAACAATGAGATGTACAAGTCATTATGTTGAAAACGAACTTTACCACTTTGGTGCCAGGGGCGGGAGGGGGGTGAGGTGGGGAAGATTTTGTGAGGGGGGGGTGGGAGGAAGGGAAGGGGGAAGCAAAGGAGGAGGGTACAATGCTTGATAAGAAATGCACTCATTACCTTGCCCATGTAATTGTAAACCCTCTGTTCAGTATTTTCACAATAAAAACAAACAAATTCCTTCAGATGTAGGCCCATGAGTAATATTGCTGCATCCTATGATACTCTTACTTTTACCTTTTTGAGAGACATCTATACCATTTTCCCTAGTTGATACACTAATATAAACTCATACAAACATCCTCACTAGCAGTTACTGCTTTATGTGTACTTGCTATTTTCCAATCTGATGGAAATGAGATGAAACTTTATGTCATTTAAATTTGCATTTCTGTTCTGGCCTGGGATGCTAAACTTTGCTTCATCTACAAATGTTCTCAGTTGTACATCTTGGGAGTTAAGTACACTCATTTGTCCTGCCAGTTCATTTATGTATTTATTAATTAGATTATTGGTTCTTCAGGAGTTTAGATATTTGAGCTCTCTCTCTGTATGTTGGTCATTAGTCTGTTTTCAGATATATTGCTGGGAAATATGTTTTCCCATGCTGCAGACTATTATGCAGTGTTTTAATTCTACTTCTCAAAATCTGTGATGTTTTGAGAGTGAGGATCCGTGGTAGAGTGCTTGCCAAGCATGCATGGAAACCATGGTTTTATCCTCCATACCACATAAACAGAGAAAACTGGAAATGGCACTGTGGCTCAAGTGGTAGAATGGTAGTCTTGAGCAAAAGAAGTTCATGGTCAGTGCCAAGGCCCTGAGTTTAAACCCCAGGACTGGCAAAAAAAAATACAATCTGTCATGAAATCATTGAAATAACTAAAGTCCATATACTTTTACTTAATACACAACTGCTGGAGGATTTCTATTATACTAAGACCTATACACTACTTGTTCTTCACATAGCTGATTTTTATGTTGAATTGGCTCATGCCCATTTTATTTTTTTGCCAGCACCTGAGCTAGAACTCAGGTTTTGTGCTTGTTCATTTTCCTCTCTCCTAGGTCAAGGACATGTGAGCCATGCCTCCCACTCAGCTTTTTGCTGGTTAATTGAAGCTAATGTCTTGTCACCTTTTCGGTCTGGGCTTGCTCTATTCCTTGATCCTCAGATCTTGGCTTCCTGAGTATGTAGGCTTACAGGCAAAATCCATCAATCCCTTGCAGGCACAAACCACCAGCACCTACATGGTTTTTTCCTTTTATGGCTGTTGCCATACAAAATAAGACGAATACTCAAATACGATAAAGCATGTCCCAATCTTTTGGACCATACATATATTCTAATTATATATTAACTATATATATTACTGAATGTATATATAATATATATAGATCATTTTAGCTGGGGACAAGCACAAATACACACACATACATATATGAGAAAACTGCACATGTCTGTGGCTTGACATCATTAGCAGAGAAACCATGGCCATTAATATTCCATACAAAAAATTAAAGTACTTTATGTTTACATGTATGCACCTATATTTGTATATGAATATGTAAACATATATACACACATGCATATATATATACACTTGCACACTCATGTATATATTATATGGTATATATTGATATATTATATATTGCATGTATGCAAATGAGGCAGCGCCTTACTATGTACCCTATGTGGCTCTCAAATAGGTGAAAATCCTGTCTTCCTTTATTTTGTTTTGAATTATAAGCCTGCCGAAACACACCTAGCTTATTAACTTTATGTCAGAGGAATACACTGCTGTGCTCAAATCATATGAGTTTCTCATTATTAAAGATGGATAATCGTTAGAGGAACTAAGAAATGAACTAAATTCACAACCTTATCATATTAACCTATTTTTCTGTTTCTAAGAGGATTCCTTAAAAGTGTGCATAATTACAAAATGAAGTTCAATTACTACAATGGTATTGATTCTGTTCATCAGTCAAACATGCAAAAGTTAGCATTTGATCTCATTGCCTAGGTGCTATTCCTGAGTTTCTTTGCTTAAGGCTAGTCCTCTACCACTTGAGCCACATATCTATTACTTATGACCTTTATGGAGGTTAATTGGAGATAAGACTCTGCTGTTCATTTTGCCCAGGCAAGCCTCAAAGTTTGGTCTTCATATTTCAGAATTGCAGGTATGAGTGGCCTGAGCCCAGCATCTTTACATATTGTTATTTACATGCCTTCACTTATTTCTGGTGCTGAATAAGGTTTGTTTGCTTTTTCTGCTGGTCCTGAGGCTTGAACTCAGGGCCGAGGTGCTGTCCCTGAACTTTTTTGCTCAAGACTAGTATCACTTGAGCCACATGTTCACTTCAGGCCTTTGGGTGGTGAATTGGAAATAGGAATTTCAATGACTTCTGTAGCTGGGCTGGTTTTGAACTATGATCCTAAGATCTCAGCCTCCTCAGTAGACAGGAGTACAAAGGTGAACCACATGTGCCCAGCTGCTTCATAAGTGTTCTGAATCAGTGTTTCTGAATACTTTACACTGATCAACAGTTTTCATCAGGTGGGTTTCAGACACTCTTCAGGGTGAAAGGGAGAAAAAAGCTGTGAGGGGGAACTAAGAATATTGCTCAGGTGCTAATGTAGCAGAGAAACTATTCTTGGTGAGATGAATTGTGCTTTTATTTACAATCAATGAAATTCCTTCACTTTTAGTCTCCTTCTTTGTAAGAATCTTCACCTCTTGGGTTTTCAATTCCAAATAATTTGAATAAGCTTACTGCTATCACTTCTTTGTGGACTTGATCATACAATAAATGAGTTTCCTCTTTTATGTGCCTGTATTTAAGGGTCTGATATGGGTCTGTGTTCTGTTGCACCATGTCTGCTCCTGAGATGAGCTGCTTCGTAGAGCCAATGATTGTGGAAAAGGTCTGATAAATTGCAAGGTGCTATGGCGGATTATGGGTGGATGCCAGTGACTGGATGAAGTTTACAAACAAGACCACACTAAAGCTACCAGCACAACTATATTTATTGCAGCATTATTGACCATAGCTAAGATATGGAACCAACCCAGATGCCCCTCAGTAGATGAATGGATCAAGAAAATGAGGTATATATACACTATGGAATTCTTTGCCTCCATCAGAAAGAATGACATTGCCCCATTTGTTAGGAAATGGAAAAACTTGGAAACAAATTTCTTTATATGTATGCACCTATGTTTGTATATAAATATATAAACATATACACACATGCATATATATACATTTGCACACTCATGTATATATTATATGGTATATATTAACATATATTTTATATATACAAATGAAGCAGAGTCTCGCTATGTAGCCTATGTTGCTCCCAAAGAGGTGAAAATCCTGTCTTCCTTCACTATGTTTTGAATTATAAACCTGCTAAAACATACCTAGCTTACTCTATTTATTTCAGAGGAATTCACTACTGTGCTCAAATCAAATGAGTTCCTAATTATTAAGGAAGGAAAATGTTTAGAGGAACTACTAAATGAACTAGCTTCACAACCCTATCAAAGAAACTTATCTTTCTGTTTTAAGAGGATTCCTTAAAAGTGTGCATTATTACAAAATGAAGTTCAATTACTACAATGGTATTGATTCCTGTACATCAGTCAAACATGCAAATGTTAGTACTTGACCTCATTTCCTAGGTGCTGTTCTTGATCTTCTTTGCTTAAGGCTAGTCCTCTACCACTTGAGCCACATATCTTTTACTTATGACCTTTATGGTGGTTAATTGGGGAGAAGAGTCCCCTGTTCATTTTGCCCAGGCAAGCTTCAAAGATTGATCTTCAGCTTTCAGAATTGCAAGCATGAGCAGCCTAAGCCCCGCAGCTTTACATATTGGTATTTACATGCCTTGAGTTATTTCTGCTACTGAATAAGGGCTTCGATGTTTGTTTGCTTTTTTGCTGGTTCTGGGGCTTGAACTCAGGGCCTAGGTGCTGTCCCTACACTTGATTGCTCATGACTAGTACTGTATCACTTGAGCCACATGTTCCCTTCAAGCCATTGGGTGAATTGGAAATAGTAATTTCAATGACTTTTGCAGCTGGGCTGGTTTTGAAATATGATCCTCAGATGTCAGCCTTCTGAGTAGATAGGAGTACATGTGTGAACCACAGGTGCCCAGCTGCTTCATAAGTGTTCTGAGACCTCTTAAAATCAGCCAAATACTTTACACTGACCCAACAGTTTTCCTCAGGTGAGTTTCAGACACTCCTCAGGGTGAAAGGGAGAAAAAAGCTGAGTTGGGAACTAGGAATATTCTCAGGTGCTAATGTGTCAGAAACTATTCATGGGGAGATGAATGTGTTTTTCTTTTATTAAGGAGGTGCCATGGACTGGCTCTGTCGGGACGACGGAGGACACCTAGTGGAGGTAACTGGAATAGGTGGGGAGATGGCCAACAGACAATTCACACAAGAGGAGTGACTGCTGAATGCGATTTACTGCAGAGGATAACAAGCTTTTATAGAAAATATCTCCATGAGACAGGGCAAAAGGTTACACAATCTTGCTGCAAGACTTCGTTCTTGGGTGGTCACCAGCTGGTCGCCTGATCTTGTTTTTTGCATGATGAGCTATGACGATAGGCACTTGTTTTCGGGTTTACCTCTATTTTTAAGAAATACAGTTGTTTCGAGATGTTTATCACCTATTAACCATTAACCAGAGCATATGGGCAAGGTGCTGGACAGAAAGGCATGAACTCTAGTACTCTATTGTTACTTTTGTTTAGTTTTGTACTTTATGCATTTCAAATCTTTTCTAAGCAATTATTCTTCTTTGCCATTTTTTAGAGGGTCCCCATTTTGTGGCCCAAAATCATGATATTCAGTATACTTAGATAAATCTGGCCATATCTAATTCAAGCTCATAGTGTCTTCTCTGTAACCCTTTCACATAATCGTTTCCTCTTCTCCATAGAGGCCTTAACTGTCTCATAAGATCTTTCTTGTTCCTTTTTTGATAGTATGCACCAAGGAGGCCTAGATCTAGCAAGTCTCTCAGTAAATGCAAGAGAGTAATAGGAAGTTCTTTCTCCTAAGTAGTTTTCCCAACCGTTGCCATCCTTATCATATACACCTGTAAAAGGCTATGGATCTGGGGGAAGTCTCTGTGGTCCTCTAAATAATGGAGGATTCCACTATTTTCCTCTGATAACCCATTGCCACCTTCCATCTACCAACCTTTTAGGAATCTTATTTAGCTTTTGGTCTAAATATTCCTCTACATCTTTCTTATCTACAGGATATCTATATGAGTCTATTGTCTATGCTCCAGGATTAAAGGGAAATCTCCAATAGCCATACACTCTTTCTGCTCTAGCCATGCCTACAGCTTCTTGTAAATTTCTTACAAACAATTCCTTTTGCTGAAGTGACGTCATGAAACCTCCCAATACTTTTATATTTACTTATGACTTGTCTAATAGCCTCCATAAGAGGGACTTTCAGGGTAGCACTTAACTCTGGTGAGTTAGTCATGTTCTCAGGACACTCATCAGATGTTGGAGTCGTCAACACTTCCAAGAAAGAGCCCTGAATGAGGGAAAGTTGAGCATGAGTAAGTAGAACTAGCAATAGGAGCAGTAAAAGATTAATAGGCACTCCTATTCAGCGAAAAAAAGAAAAACAGGAACATATCTTTCCCAGGGCCTTGCCAGCCTTTTTAGGAGGTAGGCCTCTTTGAAGCCCCATTCTCTGAGGTAGACTTCTGTGAAGTCCTATTCTCAGGGGTAGGCTTCTGTGAAGTCCCATTCTCAGAGGTAGGCTTCTGTGGAGTCCCATTCTCAGATCTAAAAGCAGGTGTTCCATGCTAAGTAGACTCCACAGAAGTAGGCGTGGCAACAAGGGTATTTATTTTTATTTTTTTTGGTTCGGTCGTGGGGACTGAACTCTGGGCCTGGGCACTGTCCCTCAGCTCTTCAACTCAAGGCTAGTGCTCTATCACTTGAACCACAGTGCCACTTCTGGCTTTTTCCTTTTTGCTTATATGGTGCTGAGGAATCAAACCCAGGGCCTCATGCATGTAAGGCAAGCGCTCTACAAGTGAGCCACCTTCCCAGCCTTGCTTTTATTTTCAATCAATGAAATTCCTTCACTTTTAGTCCTCTTCTTTGTAAGAGTCTTCATTTCCTGGGTTTTCAATTCCAAATAATTTAAATAACCTTAATGCTATCCCTCCTTTGAAGACTTGATCATATAGTAAAGGAGTTTCCTCCTTTATGTGCCTGTATTTAGGTCCTGATATGGGTCTGTGTTCTGTTGCACCATGACTGCACCTGAGATGAGCTGGTTAGTAGAGCCAATGATTGTGGAAAACATCTGACATAATGAATAGTGCTGTGGAGGGTTATGGATGGATTCAGGTGACTGGATGAATTTGTAGTGACATATATGTATATTTACATACATAGATATGCATACCCACACACACACAATGTAATCACCCTGGTGAGCTGCTGATGAATGCATCCCTTGTAATCTGTCACTCAAAGCCAAGAGGTTCACATTTATGAACCATTGGGACATTCTCAAGTATGTCTCTAAAGTCCTCATAAGCTGTTGCTATGGAGACATGTTCATGTGGGGCTTCTGAATTCTGTTTTTACACATGGGATTGTGGAAAGTTAAGTGTATATTCTTTTTTTAAAGCTCCAAGAATGGGACTCAAAGCCAGTACATGATACTTTTGCTCACTTGCTAATGCTCTAAAAATTAAGCCATACCTCTATCCCTTAAAGTATGTATTTTGTCTATTCTGTTGTGAAAGACTATATGAATATATGACAAATTCTACCAGCTCTATAAAAATTACAGAACTGTTCATTTCCAGGGGTGGAAGAGACTGATGTTATAGAAGGTGTTCTAGGTTTACAGAAAAATTTGAAAATTGTTTCCCACAAGAAATCTGAATGGATTCTGTCACTTTTATTGAATTTCACCACATAAAATAAGTATTTACTAAATCAACTTTATTACTCATCTATAATTCTCAAATATTTCTCATTTTTAAATGTTACAAAATTCCATTAAATCACTCAATTTCTTTATAGATTCTATGAAACTACTTATTTTCCTAATTTATAACATTTCAGTTTTACTTACATAAGTTTTGTAAACACCTTTGAAGAAAGTAGACTGCTTCCCAATGATAGGACTCATGATACTAAATACAACAACCTCAAAATTAGAGATGTGGCACAAAGGGTAGAGTGCTAAGCTTGAGAATAAAAGCCAAAGGGAAGTAAAGGGCCATGAGTTCAAATGAAACTAACAGCAAAATAAAAGGAAAAAGGTACATATCATCCTAGAATTTCATGAAACAGGAAATTAGACATAATCATCTTCTTGTAGATCTCCCAATAGAGAATGTTAGAAATGGAACTTGAGAAATTTTAGAAGATGGACATTCAGGGAAGAATGACTGAGAGTACTTAGAACTTTTTTGAAAAACTTTCTACATGTTTTACATTGCTATGATTTCTCATGTGTGTGTGTGTTCAATGATGAACCCTGAGCTGTGCCTTCTGGTTGAAGAATTCCACATTTCTACCTTGATAAGGTTTGTATCCTGTGTGGGTTCTCTATTGCAAACTGACTTCTCTTCCAAATGAAAGGCTTTCCCTACTTGTTACATTCTAGAGATTTCTCATTTGGGTGAATTTTCTTATATGCTAGGCTGTGGCCTCCAGTGGATGGTTCTTTACACATTTGTTGCAGTCATAAGGCTTCTCTCCTGTGTTGTGCTCTCTGATGAAAAATAAGGGCTGAATTCTGTGTGAAACTCTATCCATAGCTGTTACATTCCTAAAGTTTTACTCCTGTGTGTTTTCCGATGGACCGTAAGGTTTCCCCTGTGGCTGAATGACTTTCCACACAGGTCACATTCAAAAGGTTTCTCTCCTGTGTGTGTTCTCTGATGGTCAGAAAGGTATACCTTCCTGGTGAAAGACTTTCCACAGCTGTTACATTCATAAGGTTTCTCTCCTGTGTGCATTATCTCATGGATGTTAAGTGCTGCCTTCCACCTGAAAGACTTTCCACACTCCATACATTCATAAGGTTTCTCTCCTGTGTGTAATATCTGATGTGATTTAAGGATCGACTTCTGGATGAAAGACTTTCCACACCAGCTCCATCCATAAGGTTTTTCTCCCGTGTGTTTTCTCTCATGGAAAGTAAGGCCGATTTTCTTGCTGAAAGACTTTCCACACCTCCTACATTCATAAGGTCTCTGTCCTGTATGTGTTGCCTGATGGGCAGTAAGTTGTGACTTCATGGCGAAAGACTTTCTACACACATTACATTCATAAGGTTTCTCTCCTGTGTGTATTGTCTCATGGATAGTAAGGAATGTTTTCCGGGCAAAAACCTTTCCACACCTGCTACATTCATAAGGTCTCTCTCCTGTATGTGTTGTCTGATGGATCCTAAGGTTTCCTTTCTGGGTGAAAGACTTTCTACATACATTACACTGATAAGGTTTCTCTCCTGTGTGTGTTGTCTGATGGATTTTAATTTGTGCCTTCTGGGTGAAAGACTTTCGACATATATTACATTTGTATGGTTTCACTCCTGTGTGTGTTGTGTGATGGACATTAAGGGTTGTCTTCTGGGTGAAAGACTTCCCACATTTGTTACATTCATAAGGTTACTCTCCTGTGTGTGTTCTCTGATGGACAGTAAGGTATGCCTTCAAGTGAAAAGATTTTCCACACTTGTTACATTCATAAAGTGTCTTTTTTGTGTGAATTTTCTGATGAAAAGTAAGGTTTGCCTTCCGGATGAAAGACTTTCCACACACATTACATTCATAAGGTTTCTCTCTTGTGTGTGTTGTCTGATGGACAGTAAGGTGTGCCTTCTGGGTGAAAGACTTTCCACACACATTACATTCATAAGGTTTCTCTCCTGTGTGTGTTAGCTGATGGACAGTAAGCTGTGCCTTCCGAGTGAAAGACTTTCCACACAGGTTACATTCATAAGGTTTCTCTCCTGTGTGTGTTGTCGGATGGACAGTAAGGTGTGACTTCTGGCTGAAAGACTTTCCACACACATTACATTCATAAGGTTTCTCTCCTGTGTGTGTTAGCTGATGGACAGTAAGCTGTGTCTTCTGAGTAAAAGACTTTCCACACAGGTTACATTCATAAGGTTTCTCTCCTGTGTGTGTTGTCTGATGGACATTAAGGGTTGTCTTCTGGGTGAAAGACTTCCCACATTTGTTACATTTATAAGGTTTCTCTCCTGTGTGTATTCTCTGATGGACAGTAAGATATGCCTTCAAGTGAAAAGATTTTCCACATTTGTTACATTCATAAAGTGTCTTTCTTGAGTGAATTTTCTGATGAAAAGTAAGGTTTGCCTTCCGGATGAAAGACTTTCCACACAGGTTACATTCATAGGGTTTCTCTCTTGTGTGTGTTGTCTGATGGACTGTAAGGTGTGCCTTCTGGCTGAAAGACTTTCCACACACATTACATTCATAAGGTTTCTCTCCTGTGTGTGTAAGCTGATGGACAGTAAGCTGTGACTTCTGAGTGAAAGACTTTCCACACAGGTTACATTCATAAGGTTTCTCTCCTGTGTGTGTTGTCAGATGGACAGTAAGGGTTGTCTTCCGGCTGAAAGACTTCCCACACACATTACATTCATAAGGTTTCTCTCCTGTGTGTGTTGTCAGATGGACAGTAAGGTTTGCCTTCCGGATGAAAGACTTTCCACACACATTACATTCATAAGGTTTGTCTCTTGTGTGTGTTGTCTGATGGACAGTAAGGTGTGCCTTCTGGATGAAAGACTTTCCACACACATTACATTCATAAGGTTTCTCTCCTGTGTGTGTTCTCTGATGGACAGTAAGGTGTGTCTTCTGGGTGAAAGAATGTCCACATTGGTTAGATTCTTTAACTACAGGAGATACTCCAGGACTATAAGCAGCACATATCCCATTAGACTTGCCATGGAGAAGCATGTTCTGACACTTCCTGAACTCCTCTGTCCTTATCCCTAAGGAGTTCCCATTATTCCTAATCAGCTCTGACTTAGGTTTTGACCTCAAATTAAAAGTTGTTATTAATTTCACATTGTTCTCCCCTGTGTTAGTATTCATGACTCCGACTTCAGACAGACAATCGTAGGGATTCTCCTGACAGGTCTTAGTCCTGTACTCCTTTTCTTGGACATCTAAAATGAGATATAGAAAGACAGACAAAAACAGAAATGAGACCTCAAGATTCCTTAATGTAACAGTAAAGGCATTTCCGTGCATCCTAACTGTTACAAGATCAAAGCAGGAACTCTTTGATGCAGAATATAAGCTTTTCTCTGTAATGTATTAGTTAAGAAAGTAGCACTGACATTTTACAATGGTAAATAATGTTTTTCTGTTTCTGTTTTTTTCTGTTTTTCTCAAGGAATTAATTACTCAAATGATTCATCTACACACTATTAGTTATAAGCTGAGTACTAAACATTTGCCTTTAATACCCTCGTGGTTTGGTCCTAAGGGAATAGCTATTATTTTTCTTTTAATTTGTGGAAATAATTTATACATTTTGCTGCTTTGCTTCTCAACCATTAGGTGAGGAACAGAAATACTGTCTAGATTTAGGGACCATTAGGGTGTTAGATACATCCCTTGGCCTTTCCGCTAAGCATGGAAGGTTCCTGAGAGTAAGGATTTATACCTCCATCTCTTCAGTTCTAACTTCCCACTAAGAATTACTTTAGGGATTGGTGGCATTTTAAAAATTGGTTTCCCTCACCCTTAGTCAAATTCTCATCAAATTTCCTTTTATAACACTTCTGCTCCTTCACAACCATTAAAGACCAAAGATACTGCAGCTCACCACCCAGGTAGTCATCTCCTATGAACCAAAAGCGTTGCTTCTGAATCTCACTCACTTCCACCATCACCAAGAAGCAATTTCCCTCATCACAGGTAGCAGTCCTGGCATACTCCTTATTTCCTCATACCTTGTTTCAGTGAAAATGAGACATCATTTTCTACATTTCTCATTTCCTTTTTCTGTTTAAGAATGATTTCTACAAGTAAATAGAAAATTGCTCACTTTAACTATACTGGGACAGCCAAATCAGTTTGTCTCCATGTAAATTCTTGATTGTCATGTCCTTGAGACAAAGGATCACCTAGTTCTCTGCCACACATGACTCAGGGGAACCAAGAAAATTATTACTCAGTACAGCGCATTAAACTTACCAAGTGGACTCTGGCTACAAAACCACCATGCAAGATGCTTTATCTCACCTGTGAGATTCTTGTCTGAGGCTTCTCTTATCCATGGTTCTGCACCTTGCTCCAGCTTGGCAATCAATTTAGGTTTAGGAACACAGTGTCCTGTTATTAACAAGTAGAGAAGAACTATTGGTAGGATGGGTCATCATTATTGTAAGGTCTTAGACATCATGTTCACAAACTTGCTCCTAAACCTTGTTTCTCATTTCTTATCCACTCCCTCGTTGATATTCCCCAGCTTTCAACTTATTTTGCCAATTGTGTGGCTTGAACTCAGCTCTTTTGCTCAAAGCTAGCATTCTGCTAGTTTCAGTCCCAGCTACATTTGTAGATTGTGAGGGGATTTGGAGATAAAAGCCTCCTGGTCACTTTTCTGTAGTTGCTGGCTTCAAACCAAAATCCTCACATTTCTGCCTCCAGAGAAGCTAAGATTACAGTTGTTAGCCACTGCACCCTGGATCAGGGTTGATTACAAATAACCACTTTCAACTAGTGATTTTCAGATCATACGTCAAATAGTGATGTACTTTCTATTCTAGACTATATTTGCACCTACAGAAATCACCCCAAGTTTAGGAAGACAGTCTTCTTTCTATTAGTGGAATGCAGTTTAGATCTTGGGTCCAAGTGCTGATTGGGTTTCTTGAAGAATGGGAATAAAATTGTCTCCAGTTACATAATGAAGTGGAAAAAATGGACAGGAATTTTATATTCCCACGGACTGGAATCGTCTACCGAAACAACATAAATATTTATATATCTACTTAATAAAGAAAACAGTCTTTGATCTCGCATGTTCAAATGACTTTTGCTCACCTAAAGACAAGAGGTTGCTGTAGGTCTCCAGCATTACATCTCTATGCAGGGTCCTCTGAGCATGATCCAGGTCTTGCCACTCCTCCCAGCTGAAGTCCACAGCCACGTCATCAAATGATACCAGCTTCTGTAATGCCACATTTGAATCAAGTAATTAGCCCAAGTCAGGAAGGTCTGTGGGACTCATCCCCAATTAATCACCAGGAGAAAAGCAGAACTGGTGCTATGGCTCATGTGGTAGAGCACTAGCCTTGAAGGGAAGAATTCAGGGACAGTGCTCAGGTCCAGAAATCAAACCTCACAACCAACCAACACACACACACACACACACACACACACACACACACACACACACACACACACACACACACACGGTATCTCATAAGCAATCACAACACATTCAGGACATCACATGGAATACATAGCACATTACTGATTCATGAAAAGTAAGTGTCCACATAAATGTTAAAGGCAGTAACAGTACTTAAGAACGTAGCTAATGATGGATTGGCCCTTATAAGATCTGATTTACTTCCCATATATAAATATCCTATGTTAACTATTTTGTAGTTTAAGTGCTAAATACTGAAGTATGGTCATAGATACCCTGATATTTCTTTCCTATGTATAAAAGAACTGCTAGAAGGAAGTTTTGTGAACTTGGCCTACCTTCTACAATCCACAATATAGTTGCGAGGGGCATACCATGTTCCCTGACTACATTTTCATTTAAATATGCCTTCATGGAAGGATGTAGGATGGATAGAGGCTTAAGGAACATTCAAGATGACAAAAAACGAAAAATAGGACCACGACAAGCAAGACAGAGAAAAATTAGAAGAGGGATGTGATCTAAAGATACAGAAGGACAAGTTGGAAGGAAATAAGAGTGCTAATTTGCCTGCAGAGGCTAAGAGGAGAGGTTTTGGACTCCCACACTGAACCCTATTGCAAATGATGAATGGCCCAGCCAACCATGCTTGGCAATACCAGAGGTGAATGCTGACTAAGAGAGAAAAGGGAAATATATATGTGAAGAATTGAAAGAAAATAACATTCAATTCACAATCCATTGGGCAGAGGAACTCTACTAAAAATGTAGATTGAAGATATGGTCAGGGAAAGAGAGTTGATTAATTACACATCTGCATTTTACGAGTGTTACAAGAGAAGTGCTTCAAGAGAAGAGCAATATGAGTGCACATACATATACACGTAGGACAGAGAAACTAAAATGGTAAATGTGTAGGTAAGTTTAAAGGAATATATTGGTCATATATTTTATGTAATATTTCTGTAATAGTTTGTTGAAATAAAAGTTATAGCACCATTTGATTCACAATGCATGAAGATCCAATATATAAACTCATCACTTTATTAAAAGAAATGTATGTAGAATACTCATATGCATCAATAAATATTGCAATTACCAGGCAAATAGGAAGGCCTCAGTTCAAAGAATTAATTGTACCAAAAATCAGGGTACTAGATTTAGGGCTGGGAATGTGGCTTGCTCAAGAGCGCTAGTCTAGAATGCACTGGTTCAATTATTCAGTGCCATGTGAACAGAAAAACTAGAAATGGGGAAAACGATTGAAGACACTTAAAAAAAATTCTACAAATAATTCCTTGAAATATACAAAGCTCAGTATCAATAGTCAGGAGAAGAATTCTAATCAAAATTCTACAGAAATAACTACTTTATATATGTTACTATGGACAGTTTTAAATAAAAACAACAAATATCCTTCCAAAGCCTAACAGAGGCTGGGAAGGATGTGAATTCAATTTGAACCTTGGTGCATGTCTGGCTGGAATGTAAAACAATCAAAGATGGTATGGACAGAGCTAAAAAGAACTAAATAGAGAATTACATAGGAATATGGTCCAGCACTTCTATTCTAGATTTGTACCCAGCAGAAGAGAAAGCAGGGACGAGAAGTAGTATTAGAGAATCACTTCAGAGCAAATACTGACAAGAACCAAAAGACAGACACAGGTAAAAGAATAGATAAAGACATTGAAAAGGAAGACAAGTTTGCTACATTTTATAGCAGGGTTGATCTTTGAATACATTAAGCTAAGTAAAATACAGCAGTCATAAAAGCACAGCCATGGTATGATTTCCCTGACTGAGCTTTCAAGGATCAACAAAGTCATAGAGCCAAAAAGTAAGATGGTTCCAGAGACTGGGGTAGAGAGGAAAAGGAGCTGCCTATTAATGATTATACAGCTTCATACATGGAAAATGAAACATGCTGTACATGGATGGAAGAGATGGCTGCACAACAATGCAGCCATATGAACTATCAGTGAACTCTGAATTGAAAATGGGTAACGTAGCCACACAGGATGGAACATACTTATACACTCTGACATTGGGAAATTCAAAAAGGATGACCAGCCAGGCTAGGTTCCATTAACAATTTCAAGAGCATGCTGGACTACATATCAAGACCTGTCTTCAAAACAAATAGGGGATGATTTGTATTGACAAAGCTCATAAAATTCACAAACTTTATAGACCATGACAATGACAATTTGCCTTGAAGGTGAAAATGTGTTTTTGACTTCAACTAAGCATCTCTGTTCCACAATACTGTGACATATGTGAAATTTATGTAATCACTTTCTCTCAATTTAAACAACAAAAAAAGAAAAGTCAGAGATGGGGTGGTTTAGGAGCAAGGGGTGACAATGTTGTCAGACATCTTCTATTCACATATTGTATTGTAGAATGGCAACTTCTTTGTACAACTACTCAAACCTAATAATAAAATAAATTGTTTGAAAAAGGAATATGGAAAAATCAAATTTTAGACTCTCTGAATTGGATCAGAGATATAGGTGCCATGTGTGTCTATTTTTCCAGTTAAAATAACAAAGTAAAATTTATGAACAAACGTTAAGCCACATTTTAGCTGGAAACATACAACTACAAATAGCATTAGTAACAAACACACATGGAC
The DNA here is from genome assembly GCF_024711535.1 of Dipodomys merriami. NCBI lineage: Eukaryota > Metazoa > Chordata > Mammalia > Rodentia > Heteromyidae > Dipodomys > Dipodomys merriami. The sequence goes on along the minus strand of NW_027203104.1, from coordinate 2,147,684 downwards.
CAAAAACGCAAAGTATTCCTTTTTTTTTTTTTTTTTTTATCGGTTGTGTGGCTTGAACTCTAGGCTTGGGCACTCTCCCTCAGGTCTTCAACTAAAGGCTAATGCTCCACCACTTGATCCACTGTGCCACTTCTGGTGTCCTGAGTGGTTTATTGGAGATAAGTGTCTCATGGACTTTCCTGTCCAGGCTGGCTTTGAACCAGGATCCTCAGCTCTCAGCCTCCTGAGTAGCTAGGATGACAGGTGTGGGCCACCGAAGCCTGAACAAAAATGCAAATTACTCTAATCGTACATCTTAATTTTAGTTTTTGTATATCTTTTCACTGACTATTTTTCAAGTGTATCTCATATTGCTGAATCAGTTCTCTAGGAAGCTTCCCAAGGATATTTCTTGCTGTTCTTTTTGATGGGCTTATAATGTACTATATGATTTTTTTTTGTTGTTTCTTTGTATGTTCTTCTGCCATGGCATAAACCTTGTTACTGTGTTTGATTCTGGTGTCTTGCATCTTGTATATACATTTTTCTAATTGAGGAGGGGAACAGAAAATATAAAATGCTGAAATAAGAATACAGGACGGCCCATTGTAACAATGAATTGTACAACGAACTATGTTGAAAAGGAACTACAACTTTGATAGGGTGGGAAGACTTGGGGAGGTGGGAAGTAACGTGATGGTAGGGGAAAAACAAAGGAGGGGGAAACAAATGCTCTATAAGAAATGGACTCATTACTTTGCTCATGTAACTACAATCCCTCTGGACACTATTATATATATATATATATATATATATACATATATATATGTATATATATATATGCCTGTGTGTGTGTGTGTATGTTTGTGTGTGTGGAAAATAACATATCCAAGATAATTTTTAAAAATGTTCAGTCAGCCAGGTGCTGGTGACTCATGCCTCTCATCCTAACTACTCCGGAAGCTAGGATCCAAGGATAATACTTCCAAATTATTTCTATTAGAAAAGCCTGGAAGACTCATATCTCCAGTTGATTATGAAAGGATACAAGACAAACAAAAAAGGTGAATGTTGAGCTATGACTTAAAGAGTAGAGCACTGGTATTGAGCAAAAAAAAAAAAAAAAAAAAAAAAAAAAAAAAAAAAAAAAAAGCTCCGGACAGCTCTCAAGCACTGTAGGCCAAGCACACACAAACATATCATTCAACATATTACAAAAACACTGTCTACTATGAGACAGATGAGGATGGTGGCTTGGTGTGAAGCCTTTGCTCTGCATGTGTGAGGCTCAAGTTTTGAAATTTACTGCTAGAAATACAAATATTGTAAGGCAAGAATGAAGTCTTATCCATATGTAAACAATAGTGATTCATACTTAACAATATCAACCTGAAATTTCAAAAATGCATTTTGATATCATAGTTAATGATGTTACTTCATTAAAAAGGAACTGATGGAAGTTCCCGGAAGATGGCGGAGGAGAAGTTGGAAGCTAAACAAGCTCTCGCGTAGAAAGCAGTTGTAGTGTTTCAGTGAACAGTCCTAAGCCAGAGAATCACACCAGGTGTGCCATCACAGTACAGAGAGTTAGGTCAGAGAGGGAAAATCCAGTGAAGAGAGAGATCTGAGCACTTGCAAGCAGCTGTGACTGGGGTGGTAGCTGAGGCCATAGCCGCCATACCTGCAACAAAGGCTCCATATGTGGTGTGTGAGTCAATTCTACTCAAAACCAGCAAGAACTGAAAAGGAGCAGACATCTTCATCCTGAAGTTCCCAGACCAGAGAAGACTCAGGAACCAAGACTCCAGTGTGAGTAGAAGCCTGAAAGCCTCACTCCATCTCAGGGAGCAGAGAAGGGAAGGCTACCCCTCCCCCCACTACCAGAGATCTCCATCTTTGAGACTGACAAAGGCCTGGCTGAGCAGCTAGCACCAACTCAGGCCTTGGAAGAAAACCAGAGTCATTTAGCTGGTCACAGAAACCTAACCTGACCTGGTAGGCTCAGCTCCACCCAAGGGGAATCACCCAGCCAGGGCCCCAGCCCCAGGAGTGGCTTTCTTCACTGGTAAACAGAGACAGAGGCTGCCCCTCCCTATAGCAGCCTTGACAATCAATTGAAATTCAGTAAACATAAACCCTGAGAATGGCTTCAGGCTGGGCTCTGTGAGTCTCTCAGAAGCTAGCCCCTCAGGGAAAAGCTACTGTTTGCTGAAAGGCCTCAACTCTATCCAGAACTTAGCCTCATCACAGCATCTCCACACTAGAGGAAACAGCCAACTCCATCTTTTGTGATACTCAAAGCAGTTCTCCTTCCCATTAAATTACCCTGGGAGAAGGATCACAAACTGCTGGATAATGCAGAATAGTTTTCTGCCTGCTCAAACAAATTGACTTAAGAAACCAACCAAGCCACAGGAAAATCAAACAGTGCAAGCAGACCAGAGACTGTAACAACAGACTGCTTAAGGACACAAGGGATCTTCCCATAACCTTCTGCCCCCGAAAAAAAACCAAATAGTCTTTTTTTGTACCTTTCATAAAAGTTTTTTTTCTAAAATGTTTTTAAATTTTTTTTTTATTGTGAAAATACTGTACAGAGGGGTTATAATTACATGGGCAAGATAATGAGTACATTTCTTATCAAGCATTGTAGCCTCCTCCTTTGTTTCCCTTTCCCATCCCTTCCCAGCCTCCCCCCACTCCCACACACAATCCTCTTCCCCCCCACCAAAATTGTAAAGTTCGTCTAAAACATATTTTAATTTTTAACTTAAATTTTTTTTGTATTAACTGTGTTTTCCTCTTCTTATAATTTTTATTTTAGGGGTATATGTGCGTTTGCTTTTTTTTCATTTTTAAATTTCTTTTTGTTTAGCTCTACAGACCTTTTGATCCTTCTTTTCTTTCATTCGCACTCTTTTCACCTTTTCTTCTCTTTCATTTTTCTTTGAGTGACAATTGCTGTTCTGCTCATCCTGATATTCCTTTAGTGGATTTTTAGACCTAATACTCCATTGTGTACAACTTAATCCAGAAATTTATTACTGAATTCAAAATCTCTTAGACTTGAATTCCTTAATAGCAGTACTCTTTATACCTATATAATATTTTAAGCATTTTTAGTTTTAATTTTTTCATGCCTCTTTAGCCCTCCACTTCTCTCATTCTATCCACCTTCTTCTTGGAAATTATGTCTTTCAATTTGCATAATTCAGTGTTGCACTGTTTAATTTTTAATTTTTATTTTTCTGTTTTTTTCTTGTCTGTTTCTTTCTCTTTCTCCTTTTTTAAGCTCTCTCTACTTTCATTCTATCCAATCTATTTCCCACTTTGAGATTAGGACTTAGTTAGTTCTCCCTCTGCTTTTCCACATCCCTCTATTCCTATTTTTACCCACATCTCTCAATAAACCTAATAAGTTCTGGTTTGTCAAATTGTTCTTTGCAGTTCTTAGCCCATGAATACACAGTTGTTTGATGTTGAATAGTATATCTGTTGAACTAGATTGTATCTGCAGACTTTTGACTGTGCAACTACAGACTTTGGATGATGCTTGCATTAAGACAATGTTCTAGGATAAAACTGGTGTTACTTTCATCCCTAATGGGCAGAGCAAGCCGGAAAAACACAAGAAAAAATGGCAAGTCCAGGCATCTCAACTCCCACTAAGGATAATCAGCTGACAGAACAGATAATGGATAATCCAGAGGGGAGTTCCCAAATAGCTCTACAAACACTGCTTGTAAACATTGTAAATGAAAAGATTGAAAACCTGCAATGGACTCTGTGAGCATGATACAGAGAGAGAGGAGGCAAACCAAAGGTTAATACAGGAATATCATGAGCTTGAGGAAGCTACTCAAAAATTGATACAGGAATTGCGTGAGCTCCTTGAGAAAACTCAAGGAGCAATAAAGGACTCTATGAGCAGGCTGAGATCAGTCAAGAAGAAAGTGAGGAATGGCATGAGCAGGCTGAGAACACTCAAGGAGAACTACAGGAATTGCATGAACATGAGGAAACTAAGCAAAGAATAATACAGGAATTGAAAGACAAGGATGAGTATACACAAAGATCACTAAAGGCATTCATAGAATCCATTAACAGAGACCTGAAAGAAGTCAGGGACACCACAAAGGGAATGTTGAATGGAACCCAACAGAAGGAACAGGAGCCCATGGAAACCATAGCCAATCACCTAAGTGATTTGCAAATAAACACTGAATACCAAATTAAGGAAGTCAAGTGGTTCATACAAGATCTAAAACAAAGTTCCAACAAAGAATTTAAAGCCATCAAAGCTGACCAATTAGAAGGAAAAGAAGTAAAAAAACAAAGTAGAAAAATCTTGACAGTACGTTAGACCATTCAGAAGATCAAATCTTAGGGACTGAAGACAACCTAGATATTACAGAGAAAGAATATACAACCATCCAAGACAAATACAAGAAATAAGATAGATCTATTCAACACTTGGAAGACACCATCAGAAGGCCCAATCTGAGCATATTAGGTGTAGAGGAGCACCTAGAGACAATAGTTAATGGTCTAGAAAATTTGTTTAACAGGATCCTAGCATAGAACTTCCCAAACATAGGCCTATTCAGATACAAGAATCAAACGGCCCCCATAAACAGGCAGGAGTTGTAATCCTAATACCAGGTAAAATAGACTTCAAAGTAAAATTTGTGAAAAAAGATAAAGAAGGTCGCTACATACTAATTAAGGGATCTCTCCTTCAGGAGGATATTACAATTCTAAATATCTATTCACCAACCAACGGAGCACTCAAATATATCCAAGAAACACTCCTTTCCCTCAAATCCCACATAGATTCAAAGACATTAATAGTTGGGCACTTTAACACACCACTTTCCCCACTGGATAGATCAACTTGGCAAAAACTCAACAGAGAAACCGCAGATTCTAACAACTGCATAGATCAATTAGATTTAACTGACATTTAACAGACCAAATATTTCATGCAGAAGCATCAGAATACACATTTTTCTCAGCAGCACATGGATCATTTTCCAAAATAGACCACATTTTAGGCCACAAAGCAAACTTGTCCAAATTCAGAAACATTGAAGTAATACCTTGCATTTTCTCAGACCAGAAGGGAATAAAATCAGAACTCAACACCAAAAGCCACCAAAGAAAGTCCTGTAACACATGGAGGCTGAACAACACACTGCTGAATCACCAGTGGGTCATGGAAGAGATTAGAAAGGACATTCAAATGTTCATGATATTCAACCAAAATGAACACACAAATTACCAGCTCCTCTGGGACACAGCAAAGGCAGTACTCAGGGGCAAGTTTAGAGATCTGAGTTCGTACATCAACAAATTGCAGAAATCTGAAATCAAGAATTTAATGAGACATCTGAGCCTCCTTGAAAAAGAGCAGCAAGATGAACCCCAATCCAGTAGACAGAAAGAAATAATTAAAATTAAATCAGAATTACATGAATTACAATCCAAACAAACTATAGAAAGAATCAACAAAACAAAGAGTTGGTTCTTCAAAAACATTAACAAAATTGACAGACCCTTAGCAAATCTTCTCAGAAAAAGAAGAGAACACACCCAAATAAATAAACTCAGAGATGAGAATGGAAACATCACCACAGAAAAAAACCAAGATTCAGAACATTACAAAGGAATACTTCTTAAACATTTAAGATAATTTTGAGAACTTGGCAGAAATGGACCTTTTCCTAGCAAATATTGACTTGCAGAAACTAAACCAAAATGAGTTAAACCATCTAAACAGGCCCATAACAAGCATTAAAATAGAAACATCTAAGAAGAGCCCAGGACCAGATGGATTTACAGCAGAATTCTACAAGGCCTTCTAAGCAGAGCTCACACCAATACTCCTCCAACTCTTCAATGAAATTGAAAGAGGAAGTTCACTACCGAACTCATCCTATGAAGCCATCATAACCCTCATCTCAAAACCAGGCAGGGACTCATCAAAGAAAGAGAAGTATACACCCATTTCTTTGATGAACATTGATTCAAAACTTCTGAACAAAATTTTGGCCAATTGACTTCAACAATTCATCCAAAAATTCATACAACATGATCAAACAGGATTCCTTTCATGGTTGCAAAGCTGGTTCAATATATGCAAATCAACTAATATAATTCATCCCATCAACAGGAGCAAGAATAAGAACCACATGGTTATCTCAATAGATGCAGAAAAAGCATTTGACAAGATCCAACACCCCTTTATGAGCCTTTATGAAGGTTCTGTAAAAATTAGGAATCCATGGAACATTCCTCAATACAATAAAGGGTGTATATGACAAACCTACAGCCAGCATTATACTTAATGGTGAAAAACTAAAGCCATTTCCTCAACGCAGGAACGAGACAAGATGTCCACTAACTGCACTTCTCTTCAATCTTGTATTAGAATGCCTAGCTATAGCAATGAGACAAGATCCAAACATAAAGGGGATCCAAATAGGGAAAGAAGAAGTAAAACTCTCCCTCTTTGCAGATGACATGGTCTTATATTTAACGAATCACACATACTGCACTCCCAAATTACTCAAGTTGATTCAAAAGTTAGGTGAAGTAGCAGGGTATAAAATTAACCCTCAAAAACCAATGGTTGTTTTGTATGTCAACAATGAGAAAAGTCTGGCTGAATTTAGGAAAGCAAATCTATTCGTAATAGCCTTCCAAAAATAAAATACCTAGGAATTAACTTAACCAAAGAGGTGAAGGACCTTTAATGCTCCTGGATTGGAAAGATCAACATGGTGAAAATGGCAATACTTCCCAAGGCGATCTACAAATTCAATGCGATACCAATCAATATTCCAACCTCATTCTTCAAGGAAATAGAAGAGGCAATCCGAAAATTCATATGCAACAATAAAAGACCCCGAATAGCAAAAACGATACTCAACGGAAAGAACACAGCTGGAGGAATAACAATACAAAATTTCAAACTCTTCTACAAAGCTATAGTAGTCACAACAGCTTGTTACTGGCACAAGAACAGACTTCAGGACCAATGGAATAGATTGGAAATCCAGAAAAGAAATCCAAATCAAAACAACATTGAGATACCACCTCACCCCAGTTAGAATGGCTAAACTCAAGAACTCTAATAATAACAGATGCTGGAGGGGATGGGGACAGAAGGGAACATTACTGCATTGGTGGTGGGATTGTAAAATTGTTCAACCACTTTGGAAAGCAGTATGGAGGTTCCTCAAAGAACTCCAAATAGAGCTCCCCTTGACCCAGCAATCCCACTTTAGGGCATTTACCCAAATGTTCACAAACAAGACCACACTAAAACTACCCTCATGACTATGTTTCTTGCAGCCTTATTTACCATAGCTAAGATATGGAACCAACCCAGATACCCCTCAGTATATTATGGATCAAGAAAATGTGGTAAACATGGGTGGGGAGAGGATAGAAAGGGATGAGAAGGGGAAACAAAGGAGGAGCCTATAATGCTTGATAAGAAATGTACTCATTATTTTGCCCATGTAATTGTAAGCCCTCTGTACAGTATTTTCACACACACAAAAAAGAATAACACAGGAAACATAACTCACAAACTCTGTTTGGCTCTAAATGTAATATTTATAGAGATTTTTAACTTTATTTTTTGGGATGTACTCATGGTAACCTTGCTTATGTGAACCCAAATAAAGATGTTTAGTTGAAGGAATTCGGGGCACAACAGGCAGTGAGCTTTAGGACCCCTGCTTCCTCGCTATCTCTCTGTCTGTGTTTTAGTTTTTCTAATTTTCTTTAGCTCTGGACTCTTCATAGAAGTACCTCGGCTTACATTTAGCAACAAGTTTCCTTTATAATGAGTAAAAACATGTTAATTTTAAGAGTCATGTCAATAAAGGAAAAGTGATCAGTATGAAAAACTAGTTCTAGTTGGGCACTGGTTACTCATGCCTGGAATCCTAGCTACTGAGGAGGCTGAGATCTGAGGATCATGCTTCAAAGCCAGCTCGGAAAGAGAAGTCCCTTAGATGCATAGTTCTAATAAACAACCACAAAACTGGAGGAGGCACTGTGACTCAAGTGGTAGAGTACTCGTCTTGAGCTGAAAACCTGAGAGACAGTACCCAGGTCCAAGAATTCAAGCCCTACAATGCACAAAAAAAAACAAAGAAAACAGAAATACTAGCTCCCAGATACAGCATTTGAAGGAAGGAAAAAAGCAAGAGACAGATGGAGGGAGGAGGGTCTGAGAGAAACAATGAGAAAAAAAGAGAAAAACAGATGAAATGAAAGAAAAGACATAAAGAAAGCTAGAGAGCAAGAAACAGAGAATGAATAGACAAAATACAGAAAAAATCTAGTCAGAAGTTCTTTGAGAAACATGGAGGGATTTCTAGAAAGGATATACACTATATAATGAAATATAGCCTAAGTTTCAAGTAGAAAAAGCCTATGAAGCAGTCGAAGAACTAATAATTTAAGTACACATATCTTACTCAGTACACTTCAATAGTTGAAGGTATATGTGACTACAGTTTTCAGAAAGTATAGTAAAAATTTCATTAGGACAGTTAATGTTATTCATAGGGATGTGATCTCTGACCAGTTGCTTCCATGAGCAGTCATCTCCTCGGTTTCAGTGAATCCCTTAACAAGTTTGACTACTTCTAACAACATCAGAACAACTAGAAACAAACAGAAGTAATCTACTCATTTGAGCCGGAATGTCAGATTAATAATGTGCAAAACCTACAAGCCATCTTTATCTGATTTAGGAGCATGTTCCTCAAGTTGAATCTGTTTTTCTGTTTTTCAATCTTGTCCACTATTAGGTTCAAAAAATGGAATGTAAAACAGAGAAATCAAAAGCAACTTACCACAGATCCTTTCATTCTTTCTTGCTGTTGACAATGGACAGAAGATTCTGGAAGCATGGCTGGGAGCAAAGGCAAATGAGGTAGTCAGGAAAGAATCTGTGTGATTTTGCCCCAGGTTTTCCTGCTTATAACATTACCCATGGGCCGGAAAAGCATAAAGCCTTCTTATGGGAGAACAAGTATGGTTTATGTCTGAAGCATTAATCAAACATTCCAGTAAAGATGAAGCCATAGTCGATTAATTGGTAGATAGATAGAATAAAAGCAATTCATTTCTAGGTGAAGATACATTCTGTATTCCTAAAAACTAATACCCCACAAAAATAATTGAAAAATAAAAACATACCACATTTCATTAAAACTAGTTTTTACTGAAATATACTTAGGGATGCAAGAACTATTTTTTCCTTTAACGCAAAGGGATCCTAGCACTCCACTGGGCATTTGTACTCCACCTCATTCATTTCCAGATTCTCACACCAGGGAAATCATGTATAGTATAGCTCAGTATTTTTCACAAAGGGTATACAGGAAGGACATATGCAATGCATGTTTCTAGTGCTATAATGTTGGAAATGGCACATTTCCTTATATCCAAATACTCAGAGCACCCTTATGCAAGGACTTTCAATTTGCCATTTAAGCTACTTTGGCCAAATGGACATCACTAAAGATCTTATGTCAGTAATGCTCACTTTCCTGAACAGTCATATGAAGAACCTTGGCCATAATGCTGAAGGTACAGGGCCTAATAAGATGAACATAAAATACTGGGTCATAGGAGAGACACAATTCCAATCAACCATCCTCAGGGAAGGATTTAGAAGATTAAAGTCTTATCTGTGATTTAAACAATATTAACACAAAATAGCAAGTTAAGGGCTCCCCAAAATGTAGATCCATAAAAATTAAATAGCTATTTGATTTGGCTGGTACTTGTGGTTGGTTTCTTACACAGGAAATGCTGTTATCCACAGATCATTTGTTTCTTTGCACAATTATGTAGAATTGCGTTTAAATTATATTATTAGATTATATATTAACTTAATTTTCTATATTATTAAATGATCTATCAAGTGTTTGGGAATGCATGTTTAGGCAGTCTCTCTCATTTTAAGTAATGTAAAATAGCCTCAGGAGTATATGGAGAAATTGCTGTTTCTTAAAAACGAATATAATGGAGAGTATCCCTAACATCTTAAAGCTGCAGAAGCCATAGGACGTAAAGAGGATGAAAATAGGATCAATATGTATGTATATGATATTTTAAAGTACTGTTTATGATTCACTGACTTCAAATGCCAAAAAGAATTTTCTATGTAAAATAATACTTCTTTGAGCAGATTGTGACAAAATGGGTAACACTAGCTAAAACTTCAGGACAGGTTACATCTATGCATCATATATCCTTGAGCAATATACATTACCTCCAACTTTTTTCTATATTTTTTTCATCGAAGTCCAATGTTTCTAGATCAACACTTCCTGAACGGCCAGGAAAAACTTAACATGTTACAAGTAGGGTCAGGAAATCCACTGATGAGACATCTGGATTAAGTCTGAGGGATCCCATACTAGAAATGAGAGTGGGAAGAGGTTGAATCAATCAGTGGGAATAGGATTAGGGATCTAGTACATAGAGAGACACTTTCAGATGTGACATTTATCCCTCCAGCCCAAACCACAGTCTCATGCCCCCTCTGATTACTAGGCTTCGGCTTAATCCTCAGGCCAGATGCGGTCCCCTCCTGAAAGAGGGTCTAAACCTTCCAACAGAACCAAGTGATTTGAGAAGAGTTGGCGGAAAGAGTATCACGTGAATCTTGTGCTCTGAGAAGGAGATTCCACAAGCTGGATCCAAACCCGTGTGAACTCCAGCCCAGAGTGCTAAGAAGGCTGCCAAGCAGGGGCAGAGCAGAGACACCTCTAGCAGAAACAACACAGAAGCCCAAAAGGCAACTGCCATGGAAGGAGACTCAACCCTGGCACACACTTCACAAGTTCACGACAACCGTTTCCGTGCTCAGCTTACAGCTGGGCAAAGTGAATCAGGTGGCGTGGGTGCCGGCAGCATCTCTCAGTCGTGGCGTTCACACGCACAGCTCCCGGCTCTCCTAGTCTGGAGAGCCACCCAGCTTGCTCTTGGGGTTCCGGGAGCCAGTGTCTGGCTTCTGGAGGCTCGCGGGCCAATGGCAGCACAAACACCCGAACCCCAAACAAATCATCAAGCCCAGACAGGAGGCACATGTGGGGCTGACTCCGGTCCTGCACCCAGCTTGCCGTTCATACCTGAAATCGGTTCCGTAGCCTGAGATTCCTTCAAGTTACAGCTCCCAAGGTCCCCTGAAGAGGGGCTGGGCGCCTGCCTCGGGGCTTGAACCTTGTGAAATATACACCGAACTTCTCAGCACTTCTAGCAGAGGGGGAAAGGAAAGAACCCTGAATTAAGGATAGAAAAAAAATCAACAGTGGGCGGGGAGACGCATGCGCAGAAAGAACTTCCCGGCCCCTTCCCCAAACCATCACTTTCCAAGGTCTGTGCCTCAACTAAGACTACAATTCCCACAATGCACGGCGCACGGCGCCACCTGGACCAGGTTGGGCTTGGCCCTGGGATTCTGACCAGTGCCACACCTCAGGTCCCAGAATTGCATGGAGGTCTGCAGATCTTGCTCTCTTGGCAGTGGGAGCAAAGGCGAGTTTCTTCCTGAAAATTATTGTGTGGCTCCTGAAATATTCAACGACTAACCCGAAGATGGAAATGTGTTAGGAGCATTGCATAAGTTGGCTTTTTAATTCTTAGTTCTAGTCATGCAATTGAGGTGATGAGACTGGGTTGTTATTTTCAGTTTTGTTCAGCTCTTATGTTCTCCTGAATATAAGTTACATTTCCGTTTTGCCTTCAGTTTTTTAATATCTCTCGTCTCACTTTAAAACGCTATTAGCAGCCCCTAACATTTTCCACTGCTGTAATGTAGACGTTGGAATAAAATAGTTAGATAGGCAGCATAATCCTTTTCTCAATTTAGATTTATCAAAATCGATTTCCCTGAAAATCCCAAATTCCACCTATGAAAGCTTATGGAGTTTTTGGTTGTTTGTTTCTGAATTTTGTCTTTCCGCTTAGAAATTTTTAGTTTCTTTTCCTGTGTTTGCTTTAGGTCCTGTGGCTTGTACTCAGAGCTTGGGCACCATGGGTGAGTTTTTCTGTGCTCCATTTGCCTGTTTTGTAATAATTTCTTCATCTAACTCGTCTCACGTTCCCTCACAGGGCTTTCTTAGACCATGGATCATCACCTCCCTTGCTCTTCAAAGAGATGGTGGTTTAGGGAATCAGGAAGAGTGTGGGTTTGGGTAGAGGAGTGAAGTTTAGGGTAGGTCTGTGTTGATGTGAAGTTTGATTATTTGCCCCAAACCAGTCTGTTTTTGTATTTCCATCCTTTGTTTTGAATTCCTATCTCTTCTGTGATCCTAAATGTTCCTTCCTCTGGGTAACTCAAGGCTACATACCTAGGAAACCTCAGACTGGTCTTCCCAGACCTTATCCATTAGACTGTGGAATACATCTGTTGTCTCCCGTCCCTCATATCTGAGATCCTCTTGGTCTCTCTTAAAGGGTTACTGTGATATTTGCTGAATCTGTACATTGGTTCCGGCAAGGTTTAGGGAGGGAAACTTTTGTGCCTCCTATTCATGAGAACCCGTGTGGGTTCTCCAGGACTCTTCCGTGGACCTCAGTTATTCCTCAGGAAAGTATAGAACATAGATGGGTATATAGACTTCAACCTAAGTGCACATATAAAAATATAAAGAAAAAAACAATAAATATATTCTGTAAAAGTCAATAGGTTCAGAGGCAAGGAGATAAGGATCAAGTAAAAACTGGAGTGATTCCAAGACTAGCTTTGTCGTGTAATTTCCATTGTTCAAGATTACATTTCTCATCAATTTCTCTTTTATTCTCTTTATTTTTTTCCTTCATTTTCCTTTACCAGTCATAGGACTTCAATTTAGGGCCTAGGCACTGTCTGTGAGCTCCTTTAGCTCAAGACTAGCAACTTATGCCGGGTGCTGGTGGCTCAGGCCTGTAATCCTAGCTACTCAGGAGGCTGAGATCTGAGGATCGCGATTCAAAGCAAGCCCGGGCAGGAGAGACCATGAGACTCCTATCTGCAATAAACCACCAGAAAACCGGAAGTGGCACTGTAGCTCAAGTGGTAGAGCGCTCGCCTTGAGCTGAAGAGCTGAGGGACAGCTCCCAGGCCCAGAGTTCAAGCCCCATGAGTGACAAAAAAAAAAAAGACTAGCACCTTACTATTTTAAGTCATAGCAGTGCTTTCTGCTTTTTCTGTGGATGTGGTACTGAGGAATTGAACCCAGGGCTTCATGCATGCTAAGCAAGCACCCTAACTCTAGCCACAGTCCCAACCCATATATGTATTTTTCATTTCTTTAAAGTAGTATAAATAGTCTTGACTTCCTACATAAATTTAAAATTGTTCATTGCTCACATATATGTCCAATTATTTTTATACAAAAATTATATCCTGTTAGTGCATTGGACTCCACTAGTGACTATAATAACTTTCAGTGTATCCTTGTGATTTTCTTTTGTTTTTTTTTTCAGGTAAGTGGTAGGTTTATTCAGTAGACCTGCTGGGACCAGGCAAGGTTGGCACTCCACGTGGCTGGGAAAGGCCTGGGAAAGAGCAAGAGCTGGGAAAGAGAGGAAAGAGAGAGAAAAGTGCTAGAAAAGAGCTAGAATAGAGCACAGAGAGAGCGTGTCTGGGAAAGGTGGGAAAGAGAGAGAGCTAGGAAAGAGAAGGGAGCTAGAAAAAAAGAGGAAAGAGCTAGAAAAGAGCACAGAGAGCAGCCTTGTGATTTTCTAATTAAAAATAATGTCAGCTTTGGGAGTCAGTGGCTGCTACCTGTCACCCTAGCTACTCAGCAGTCTGACTTCAGAGCTTTGGTCTTGGAAGCCAGCCTGGGCCTGGAAGTATATGGGAGTCTTATTGCCAGTTAACCATCAGCAAGCCAGAAGTGGAGCTGCAGCTCTAGTGGTAGAGCTCTAGCATTGAGTGATAAAGCACAGGGACAGCACACAGTCCCTGAGTTAAAGCCCCAGGATGGCACAAATAGAAAGTTAATGTTACCTGCACATAAAGATAATAACACCCCTTCCTATTTACATAGATACATGTGTTTGTATTGTCAAATTGACCTTGCTAGCAACTGCAGTACAGTGCAACTTAAACGTGGTGAGAGTAGATGTATTTATCTTTTTTGCTGATCTTATGCTATAAGTATATATGATTTCACCGTTAAGTAGAATACTGGCTATCAGCTGCTCATGTAAAACCAAGTATTTTTATTAACATATTTTAGTTGCACAGGGGAGATTCATCTTGACATTTTAATAGAAGAATACAACTTTACTTGATTGAACTCACTCAATTATTCTTCCTCATTCCCCCTCTTTCTTAAAATAATTTCAATACCTTTTATTGATCTACTTATCTATATGCTTATATAATACTTTGACAGGAAGAAAAGACACAGTTGATATTGATCATTTGAATATATGAAAAGAAAACAATGAATCATATTAAAACTACCACATGATGTAGGGAATGTGACATTGGGGTGATGGTGAATAGAATACATTACAAACATGTATGCAAATATCACAATGCAATCCAAAATATAGTAGAATGTATACATTTTCTTGTGTTCTAGTCTTGGCAGTATTTCGAGCTGTTTATCCCCCTCAATTCTTACTGCCTACCTCCTCGATCTCCCCTCCATCTCCAGCATTTAGATTTGTTAATTGAAGATTAGGGTGTCATAGATTTCTGGGTAGACTGGCTATAATCCCTAATCCTCAGAACTCAGCCTCTTTTTTTTTTTTAATTTTTTTATTGTAAAGACACTATACAGAGGGTTACAGTTACATGAGTGAGGTAATGAGTACACTTCCTCTTGAGCATTGTTACCCTCTCCATTGTTTTCCCCCTACTATCCCCTCCCTCCCTCCCTTCCCCAAGGTTCTTTTTTTTTTTTTTGATTGTGATTAAGTGATTACTTAATTTCCGGTAATTCACAGTATTGTGGAATAATGATGCTCGTTTAAAGTCACAAGTTCATTCTAACTTTCCTGGAGCAAATTGTCTATCACAGTCTGTAATATATAATGGTGCTCACATGTTATATACCATATATGTGATCAGCAGCATGGGGATATTTGGTAGTGGTTCAACCAGATGAGTGGGAGTTCTTTGTTTCTTAAGTCCTGTTAGTTTTGTCATATCACCTAACATTTTGGATTTATCATCCACTTATCAGGGAGACCATATACTGTTTGTCTCTTCGTTCTTGGCTTACCTCGCTCAACATGATTCCTTCTAGCTCCATCCATTTCCCTGCAAATGCCATTATTTTGTCATTTCTAATGGCTGCATAATATTCCATTGTGTATAGATACCACAATTTTTGGATCCATTCATCTGTGGTGGGGCATCTAGGTTGTTTCCATATCCTAGCTATTGCGAACAGTGCTGCAATAAACATGGAGGTGCATGTGTCCTTGTATATTGGTTCCTGTTGTTCAGGGTAGATGCTTAGAAGTGGTATGACTGGGTCGTAAGGGAGGTCAATCTTTAGCTTTCTAAGGACCCTCCAGACTGCTTTCCAAAGTGGTTGTATGAGTGTACATTCCCACCAGCAGTGTAATAGCGTTCCTCGTTCTCTACATCCCCTCCAGCATTTGTCGTTGGCTGATTTGTGGATGTGGGACATTCTGACTGGGGTAAGGTGGTATCTCAGGGTTGTCTTTATTTGCATTTCCTTCACCACCAGGGATGATGAACATTTCCTCATATGTTTCTTTGCCATTTTTATTTCTTCATTTGAGAAGTCCCTCTTTAGTTCCCTTGCCCATTTAGTAATTGGTTTGTTAGGTTTGGGAGAGATTAGTTTCTTGAGTTCCCTGTATATACAGGATGTTAACCCCTTGTCTGATATATTGCTGGTAAATATTTTTTCCCAATTAGTTGGTTGTCATTCTAGCTTGGTGGCGATAGCTTTATCTGTGCAGAATCTTTTTATTTTCAGGTAGTCCCATTTGTCCAGTCTCTCTCCAATTTGTTGTGACCCTGGGACTCTGTTCAGGAAGTTCCTTCCTGTGCCTATTAGTTCAAGTGTCTCTCCTACTCTGTCCTGCAGTAGTTTCAGAGATTCAGGTTTAATGTTAAGGTCTTTAATCCATTTTGAGTTGATGTTGGTGCATGGTGATAGGCTGGGGTCCACTTTTCATTTTCTGCATGTGGCTGCCCAGTTTTCCCAGCACCAGTGGTTGAAGAGGCTGTGTTTCTTCCATTATATGTCTTTGGCTCCTTTGTCGAATATCAGCTGGCTGTAGGCCTGTGGATTTATTTCTGGATCTTCTATTCTGTTCCATTGGTCTTCGGGTCTGTTTTTGTGCCAGTAGCATGCTGTCTTTGTTATTATAGCTCTGTAGTAGAGTTTGAAGTTCGGCATGGATAGCCCTCCCATATTGTCTTTATCCCCTAGAATTGTTTTGGCTATTCTAGGTCTTTTGTTGTTCCATATGAATTTTTGGACTGTTTTCTGTATTTCAGTGATGTACATCATTGGGATTTTAATAGGAATTGTGTTGAATTTGTATATTAGTTTTGGAAGTATTACCATCTTTACTATATTAAGTCGGCCTATCCAAGAGCATGGGAGGTCTTTCCATTTCCTAGTGTCTTCTGCAATTTCTTTCTTTAACTTTTTATAGTTCTCATTAAATAGTTCTGTTACATCTTTGGTTAGGTTAATTCCTAAATATTTTATTTTTGGGGAGGTTATTGTGAATGGGGTTGCCCCCTTTATTTCCCTCTCTTCCTGTACATTATCAGTGTATAGGAAGGCAACTGATTTTTGTGGGTTTATTTTGTATCCTGCTATTTTGCTGAAGTGATTTATGATTTCTAAGAGTTTGGGGATGGAGTTTTTGGGATCGTGGATGTATAGTATCATGTCGTCTGCAAAAAGGGATAGCTTAACTTCTTCTTTCCCTATGCGGATCCCTTTAATGTCTTTTTCTTGCCTTATTGCCCTGGCTAAGGGTTCTAGGACTATATTGAAGAGGAGTGGAGACAGTGGGCATCCTTGCCTTGTTCCTGATTTTAGGAGAATTGGTTGTAGCTTTTCCCCATTAAGTATAATATTGGCTATTGGTCTGTCATAAATAGCTTTTATTGTTTTTAGAAATGTTCCTTCTATTCCTATTTTCTCCAGAGCTTTTAGCATGAATGAATGTTGAATTTTGTCAAAGGCCTTTTCTGCATCTGTGGCGATAATCATGTGATTCTTGACCTTGGCTCTGTTGATATGTTGGATTACATTTATTGACTTACGTATGTTAAACCATCCCTGTGTCTCTGGGATGAAGCCTACCTGGTCATAGTGAATTATTTTTTTATGTGTTTCTGGATTCTGTTAGCTAGAATCTTGTTAAGGATCTTTGCATCTGTGTTCATCAAGGAGATTGGCCTGTAATTCTCCTTTTTGGTTGGGTCTTTGCCTGGTTTGGGGATGAGTGTGATATTGGCTTCGTAGAATGAGTTTGGGATAGCTCCCTCCTTCTCTGTTTCTCTGAAGAGCTTGAGGAGTATGGGTATTAGTTCTTGTTTAAAGGTCTTATAGAATTCTGCTGTGAATCCATCTGGTCCTGGGCTTTTTTTTGTTGGAAGACTTTTGATAGCTTCCTGTATCTCGTTATAGGATATTGGCTTATTTAATTGGTTAACTTCTTCTTTGCTCAGTTTGGGCAACTTGTATTTCTCTAAAAATGCATCCATTTCTGCCCAATTTTCTTCCTTTAGAGAGTATAGCTTTTGAAAGTAGTCTGTTAGAATTGTTTGGATATCTTGGGTACGTGTTGTGATGTTTCCCGTGGCATCCCTAATCCTATTAATATGGGTTTCCTCTCTTCTGTTTTTAATTAATCTAGCAAATGGGCCATCAATTTTGTTTATTTTTTCAAAGAACCAGCTTTTTGTTTGGTTTATTTTGGTTATGGTTTTCTGATTTTCTAATTGGTTAATCTCTGCTTTTAGTTTGGTTATCTGGCTTCGTCTAGTAGCTTTAGGTCCCATTTTTTCTTGTTTTTCTAGCTGTTTTAATTGCAACATGAGATTATTTACTTGGTCTGTCTCCATTCTCTTGATGTGGGCACTGAGGGCAATAAATTTGCACCTCAGGACTGCTTTTGCTGTGTCCCACAAGTTTCTTTGTGAGGTGTTTTCATTTTCATTGAGTTGTAGGAAATGCTTATTTCTTCTCTGATCTCTTCCATTACCCAGGCATTGTTAAGGAGTGTGCTGTTCAATTTCCATGTATTACAGAAATTTCTGCGGTATGCTTTGTTATTGAGAGCTAGCTTGATTCCACTGTGGTCAGATAGGATACAGGGGATTATGTCGATCCCTTTGTATTTGCTTAAGTTCCTTGCATGAACTATGATATGGTCTATTTTGGAGAAAGTTCCGTGAGCTGCTGAGAAGAATGTGTACTGTGTTGTTTTAGGGTGAAATACTTGGTAGATGTCAGTTAATTCCGCTTGAAGTATGGCCTCTCTTAATTCGGTAGCTTCTTTGCCAATCCTCTGGTTGGTAGACCTGTCCTTTGGTGAGAGTGGTGTGTTAAAGTCTCCTAGTATTATCGTATTGGGATCTATTTTATTCTGTAAGTTTGAGAGCATTTGTTTGACATATCTGGGTGCACCAATATTTGGGGCATATAAGTTGATGATGGTTATATCCTCCTCTTGGATTGTTAGAACTCAGCCTCTTTGAGAGCTAGAATTATGGCATGAGCCACCAGAACATGGGTATGTATACAATTTATATACATATACATTTTACACTCAATCACCATCAACATTTTCCCTACTTTTACCATGAGCTTATCTTCCAATGGAGACTATGTTGCCTGTATGTGATTATTATTGTCTTTTCTTTCCTTTGAAATCTTTCTTTTAAATCTGAAGTCTGGATCCACTCACAACAGCTACCTTTTCCCCTGGTTGTCATGCTTACTGACAATTTCCATATCTCATACTTTTTAATAAAAATGAAATAACATAGTCTAGCAACTGTGGAAAGGACTTGTATATTTCTCTGCTTACATCAAGACCCTTGGAGAATTTTGCTTTTGTACATAGCTGTTCCAAGGGCCAAACCTGAACATGTACACAGGCTCTTCAGGGTTTACCAGGCAAGCTGCTGCTTCTATTGCCCTCAGCACTCTGAGAAGTTCCACTAACACTAGCTGATTGTTGTCTTGTTTGTGAGAGGAAATGGGGGCCTAGGAAGGTGAGAGATACCTGTTCCCAGTCTTGGCAGGCAGACATCCCTACAATTACAGCTATAGGGAGGACTGCCCTGTGGAATTTCTGATTTGGGAGGATATAAGTGGTTATTTATGGTGCATAAATGATCTTTTTTGTTTTCACCTATGTTCTTTAAATGCTCTCAAACAACTCAGGAGTACTTACAAACCTTTTGTGTTTTCTTCTTTCACTGTATGTCCTTAGGTTACTCCCTGTCAATAAATGGTATTTCTGGAATTGTATAAATATTGTGGTATGGCACATGTATTTCATAAACACCACAACCACCACTACTACCCTACTGATTCTTTCTACCAAAACTGGGAAACTCAGCTCTGAGTCATTTCAGGGGGAACAAGTCCCTTATCTTGGACCTTCATAAGCCAGAGGAGGTATAATGGTTGCTTACTTATTGCTACTCTGAGATAAGCTCCCTGGTCTATTTTTTTTGTTTTTATTGTGAAAATAATGTACAGATGGGTTAAAATTACATAGGCAAGATAATGAATACATTTCTTATCAAGCAATGTATCCTCCTCCTTGGTTTACCCTTCCCATCCCTTCCCATTCTCCTCCGACCTCCCCACCCAATCCTCCCCAACTCTCACCCTCACCTCCCCCCTGCACCAAAGTTGTAAAGTTCGTTTTCAACACAACGACTTGTACACCTGTACACACCTGTATCCCAATTTAAACGATTTGTTTTTCCCCTTCCACTCCACAAATTATACCAACATCAAATACAGTGAAAGCAGGGGTTATAATGTAGGGGAGGGACATACAAAGCAACAAAGAAATAATCTTATAAATGTGTTAGAAACAATCGCATGGAAGATAAAAACCATTTGAATACATGTCTTAGGGCTCACTTCCCTAATATCACCTTATCTGACTTTTTCTGCTTGATTCAGACATATACTAGATGTTGCAAATAAGGGAAACCATGGGACCTATGTTTCTTTGGGCTTGGCTTACTTCACTCAATAAAATTTTTTCCATGTCTTTCCATTTCCTAACAAATGGGGCAATGTCATTCTTTCTGAGGGAGGCATAGAATTCTACTGTGTATATATACCACATTTTCTTGATCCATTCATCTACTGAGGGGCATCTGCGTTCGGTCCATATCTTAGCTATAGTACATAATGCTGCAATAAACATAGTGGTGCTGGTAGCTTTAGTGTGGTCTTGTTTGTAAACATATGGGTAAATGCCCAAAAGTGGGATTGCTGGGACATATGGGAGCTCTAGGTGGAGTCTTTTGAGGAACCTCCATACTGCTTTCCCTGGTCTATTTGTTAAATGTGTCATTCTATCTTCTAGCTCAGACTACTACCTGGCATTGAGTGGTATATGTATCCATAATTGTTGATTAAATTGTTGAGTAATTGTTTGAAGTGATAGTGCTTGACTGTAAATATAGGGAGTACAGTGAAAACAGAGAGACTGGACTGGAATATCCTAGACACATTCTATTTTACTAATGAGGGGAACCATGTACCAAGTGTTTCTTTGGGTCTGGCTTGCTTCTCTTAGTATAATTGTTTTCAAGTCGTTCCATTTCCTTATGAATGAGCAATGTCATTCTTTCTGATGCAAGCACAGAAATTTATTGTATATATACACCACATTTATTAATCCACTTATCTAATGAGAGACATCTGCATTTATCCATATCTTAGCTATGATAGGGAATGCTGTAACAATCATGGTTCTACTGTAACTTTCGTATGTCCTAGATTGTGGTCATTAGGGTCAATGCTCAGGAGTGGGATTGTTGGGTTATAGGAAAGCTCTATATTTAGCCTTTTGAGGAATTCCCATGCTGCTTTCCAGCGTGGTTGAATAAGTTTACATTTCCAAAAGAATGTAGTAGTTTTCCAGTTTGGCCATACCCCCAGTAGCATATGTTATTTGTTTGCCTGATAATGGCCATTGTAACTATTGTGAGGTGGAATTTCAGGGTTTGATTGTTGTTTTCTGTTTGTTTGTTTGTTTGTTTTCTGCCAGTCCTGGGCACTGTTACTAGGCCTCTTGAGCAGTCTAGCACTCTATCACTTTAGCCACAGTGTCAATTCTGAATTTTTCTGTTTATGTGGTACTGACCAATTGAACCAGGGCTTCATGAATGCTAGGCAAGCACTCTACCAGTAAGCCACATTCTCAGCCCCATGTTGTTTGGTTTAAATTTCATTTATGGTCAAATATGTGGTACATTTCTTCCTATGTTTTCTCTTAGCTCCTTTATTAATGTGGTTGTTGAATATTGAGGACATGTTTCTGGGAGGGGATAATTTTTTTTTCATTTTTTAAATTTTTTCTTGTGTCAATACTGTACAGAGGGGTTACAATTACATGGGCAAGACAATGAGTACATTTCTTATCAAGCATTGTAGCCTCCTCTTTTATTTCCCCTTCCCATCCTTTCACAGCCTCCCCCCGCCCCCCACCCAACCCCGCACCCCCACCAAAGTTGTAAAGTGCGTTTTCGACATGAACACTTGTCCTTCTCATTGTTGCAACGGTTCACCTATATCCTTACTTTATCGACTTGTTTTTCCCCTTCCCCTCCACAAATTATATGACCTCAAATACAGTGAAAGCAGGGGTTATACTGTGGGGGAGGGATATACAAACCATAAAGAAATAATCTTATAATTGCGTTAGAAACAAATGCATGAAAGAAAACAAAACATTTAAATACATATCTTAGGGTTCATTTTCCTAGCATCACCTTATCTGACCTTTTCTGCATGACTCATACATATCATAGATATTGCAAATAAGGGAAACCATGGGACCTATGTTTCTTTGGGCTTGGCTTACTTCACTCAATATAATTTTTTCCACGCCTTTCCATTTCCTAACAAATGGGACAATGTCATTCTTTCTGATGGAGGCATAGCATTCCATTGTGTATATATACCACATTTTCTTCATCCATTCATCTACTGAAAGGCATCTGGGTTGTTTCCATATCTTAGCTGTAGTAAATAATGCTGCAATAAACACAGTTGTGCTGGTAGCTTTAGTGTGGTCTTGTTTGTAAACATTTGGGTAAATTCCCAAAAGTGGGATTGCTGGGTCATCGGGGAGCTCTATGTGGACTCTTTTCAGGAACCTCCATACTACTTTCCAAAGTGGTTGAAGCAGTTTACACTCCCACCAACAATGAAGTAAGGTTCCCTTCTGTCCACATCTCCTCCAGCATCTGTTGTTATTAGAGTTCTTGATTTTTGCCATTCTAACTGGAGTGTGGTGGTGTCTTAATGTTGTTTTGATTTGCATTTCTTTTATGGCTAGGGAGGTTGAGCATTTCTTCATGTGTCTATTGGCCATCCTTCTTTCTTCTTCAGAGAAGCTTCTCTTGAAGTCTTTAGCCCACTTCTTTATTGGGCAGTTGTTTCTTTTAGGATTTGTTGTTGGGGATTTAATTTTTTGAGTTCCAAGTATATTTTAGATATGAGACCCTTGTCCTTTGTATGGCTAGTGAAGATCTTCTCCCAATCGGTAGGCTTTCTATTTATCTAGCTAGCTATGTCCTTTGCCATGCAGAAGCTCTGCAACTTCATGCAATCCCATTTGTCCAACCTTTCTTTGATTTGTTGTCTTTCAGCCCCATGTTGTTTGGTTTGAATGTCATTTATGGTCATCGATGTGGTACATTTCTTCCTATGTTTTCTCTTAGCCCTTTTATTAATGTTGTTGTTGAATATTGAGGACATGTTTTTGGGAGGGGATAATTTTTAGAGCTCTAAGTATATTTTAAATATGAGGCTCTGTTCTCTTGTACCTAGAAATACAACAAATCAATGAAAGTTTGGATACATGGGATGGTGTTAAACCAGAGAATTGCTGAAGGCAAAAGACATAGCTACCCGTATAAAGAGAAACCACACAGATTGGGACTAGATTTTCACTAGCCATGTAACATAGATACTATAGTTTAAACATAATTAGAGCTCCAAAAATTAAATTCCTCCCCCAAACAAATCCTCAGAGAAACAGAAAACCAGTTAATAAGTGGTCTAACGAGTTAAAGAGAAACTTCTCTGAAGACTAAATAAGCATGGCCAATCGACACCTGAAGAAATGTTCAACATCTCTGGCCACAAAAGAAATGCAAATCAAAACAGCATTGAGATTCCACTTCACCTCCATAAGAATGGCTATACTCAAGCATTCTAGGAACAATATATCCTGGAGCGTTGTGGCCACAAAGGAACACCATTACACTGTTGGTGGGAGTGTAAACTTGTTCAACCACTCTGCAAAGCAGTATGGAGGTTATTCAAAAGACTACACATAAAGTTCTCTTATGATCCAGCAATCCCACACCTGGGCATTCACCCAAATGTCTACGACAAGGACATACTAAAGCTACTAGCACAACAATGTTCCTTGCAGCACTATTTACCAAATTGAAGATTTGTAACTAAAGCCGTGTGCCTCAATAGATGTATGGATCAAGATGTATGTCTCATTTGTGAGGAAATGGAAAAATTTGGAAAAAAAATACATTAAGTGAAACAAACAAGTCCTACAGAAACATAGGTTTCATGATGTCCCTTATTTGTAATAACCAGAATATGTCTATGATATTCTTAGCAGGGGATCACAATAGCCCAATCCTTAAGTGCATAGGACCATATATATGAAGCATATGAAAATGAACTCCAAGAATTGGAAGCAAGAGATTCTTATTATGTCCTGTATAAAGTTGTTTCTGTTTTTCCTTTTGTTTTAGTTATTTATAGGTATCTGATCCATGGAAGAGAAAGGCAATCACAGAAACAGCAGGACAAAGGATGAACTAATGCAACAATGATACTCACTAGACACTATGTTGGAAATGAAGTTGACAATGTGGGGGAATCGGAGTAGGACGAGTGGAGAAAATGAGGGAGGCGTAATATTTTTGAAAAGAAATGTTCTCATTTCCATACTTGTGTAACTGTAACCCTCTGTTCACAATAAATTTTATAATCAATTTTAATAAATAAATAGATTTACATAAAAGGAGTTTGTTGTGGATGTCCCAGGTAGTAACCTTGACAAAGTGTTGAGATGTCTGCAATGTAGACTTCATACAAAGAGTCTGATTTTTCTTTTAGGGGTGGTCTGGTCGTGGGCCTGAACTCTGGGCCTAGGTGCTGTCACTCAGCTCTTCACCTCAAGGCTAGTGCACTACCACTTGAACCACTGCGCCACTTCCAGCTTTCTTTTACTGCATATGTGGTGCTGAGGAATCGAACCCAAGGCCTCATCCATGCAAGGCAAGCACTCTACCACTGAGCCACCTTCCCAGCCTGAGTCTGAGATCCAGAATACTGAACAAAATAATTTCAATGAACTTTAAATTTCATAGAAATTTAAGACAAGAGAAGTTAAAAGCTAGATGCAGAAAAAAATGAACACATAACATTGTGATAATCATGGGACATACAGGTGGCCTACAGGTTGCCAAAACAAAGATATGAGAATCCTCAAGGTAGTGCAGATAGGCTTTGGGTGGTCCCTGATGGTCTACAAAAAATACCATGATAAGAGACTTGTTCATTTTCCATTGAGATTAACATCCTAGTTTCCGTCCCTCCCAGAGACTCTGGGGTACATCATGTCAGGTGAATGTCATGAAGACAGGATTCCCCTACCTTTCTACGGGTGAAGATGCCTGGGAACTGGAGCTCCTTGGTTGAATGCTTAGATCTCTGGAGAGCAGACTTTTCAGGCTCAGGACTCTGCATGGTATTAGGTGTCCCAGGTGAGGATGGCACTCCAAAGATAACAATATTTTATCACCGACAATGTAAGTGTCTATTCATATGCTTTATCGTGTAACATTCATTAAATGATTGTTGTGTTAGGATCTCTCTTCTAGGTCATCATTCCAGAACTTCTAGCTGTGGGCCACATTGTCCTCCATAGTAACTTGCCCCTCTGCAAGGACTTCTGAACTGGTCAGTAATGTAAAGCCATAATTATGTGTATTCACAGCAATGAAGCTACCAAACTCTGTGTGAAAATCTATCATAATCCTAGCTTACATGTCACTAGAGAAGCAACTTCAGTTTAGTGATGGTGATACTATAGGATGGAATAATTTAGACATAAATACCAATGTTCACTTCTCTGCAGGAAGTCTATTGATGCCATTAGTGAGTCCCAAATTAATTTTATTAGCTGAGATAAACAGCATAAGCATACTCACATGGGCTCTTGTTTTGTCTTTAAATGTACAACTTTGGTATGGTGGTTATAAGTATCAATATGTGAACTTCACATATTGATAAACTGAGGCAACAAGCCAACCCCCAGTTGTATCTCTGGTGCTAGCTGGATGATATAATATATGAGCAGTATGAGCACAGTATGTTGATGATGGTGCATTTTATATTAGGAAGCTATTGAGGCACTTTTTCTGTATAAGATTCAAGTATATCCTAAGAAAAATAGATATCACAAATACACACACACACACACACACACACACACACACACACACGCACATGTTTACAATTACCATGCATACAATTACATCAATGTTCCTGTGGTCTTCAAGTATACAACCTCAAATAAACACTGATCCAACAACCAAGGAAATCTAAACAAGGAGCTTTTGTTCAAGATCTATATTATATTTGTAACTTCTGGTAAGCTAGAATTTGGGTGGCATTTCAAAAGACAAGCTACTAGTTTTACCACACGCATCTTAGCATGTCTACTGTTTTCCTCATTTAGTAAATCCAGAGCACTTACCATATTCCACTTGTTCTAGGGGGCCAGACACTGTAGAAACAATATCATCATGATGATATTGTTGTATTGTGACTTATTTGTCCCTGGTTTTAATTTTTCTCATGAGTGTTGAAAAGTGTGAGAAACACTGGCAAGATGAAGTGTCTTAAGTAAAGAAAATGGCAATCTATTGAAAAGTCATGAGCTTTCTTTGAGTCCTTATCCTTTAACTCAATTTTGATCAATTTTTTTGTGGTTTTTGTGGCATTCATCCAGCTTTTACTCAGGGACTTGGTAATGTCCTTGTGCTTTGGTGCTGTAGAACACAAGGGAGAGCATTCTATCACGTGTATCACAAATTTTGGCAAATTTGATGGTGCTTAAGTGGAGATAATAGTCTTACAGTATTTTGTACCTGGTTGAGCTTTCAAAATATGACAGTGCCCTGTTAGACCATGAATTCTTAATTCCTTGTTCTAGCAGGACTCATTGTTTCAAGAGAATAGGACAGCAAGCATAAGGTTTATACCACCATGGTGGCATTTGCAAAGGTCATTTTGCAATCAGTTGCAAAGGTATATTTTTCTACAATTCCATATCCCATATTCAAATGCCTACATTGAATATTTCAAGAGTTTATTGTTTGTATAGTTCATGATAGGGGTCTTCAGGTTTGAACTCAGGGGCCCACATTTTTGTGATGGTCGAGGGGCCTGATCTCCGGGCCTGGGCACTGTCTCTGAGCTCTTCAGCTCAAGTCTATCACTCTACCACTTGAGCCACAGCACCACTTCCAGCTTTATCTGTTTATATGGTGCTGAGAATCAAACCCAGGGCCTCATGTATACAAGGCAAGCACTCTACCAGTGAGCAATCTTCCTAGCCCCCGGGGCTCACATTTGTGAGGCTCCTTTTACCAATTAAAGACATACCAGAAGCCCCTTTGTATCACTCATCTTTCCAATTAATGTCTTGCTTCTTCATCTGGGCATTTCTGGATACTAATGTCACAGGTATTTGGCACCAGATCCATGCTTTGATTTGCACGGGATGGCCTAGAAACGCCGTCTTTCTCATTACAGCTACCAGAGTAGCAAACATTATACACCTGAGCTAGTGTAATTGGCTTTTTTTGGCCAGTCTTGGGGACTCAACTCATGGCCCGCGCACTATCATTGAGCTTCTTTTGCTCAAGACTAGCACTCTACCACTTGAAATACAGGGCCACTCTTGTCTTCTTCTGTTTATTTGGTCCTAAGGAATTGAGCCCAGGTATTTATGCATAGTAGGCATGCTTTCTACCTTGAAACCCCATTTCCAAACCCTAATTAACTCATTTTAAATTGTTACTCTTAAGAGAAGGAAAGGGTACCTTTTCATTTCAGAGAACAATCATTCCTCAAGGACTGTCCCAAGTTTTCATTGACTGATGACACACAACTAGAAGTGGCACTGTCCAGTAACATGATCTGTGGGCATTTAAATTACCATCCCAAGTACAGGAGAAAGGAAGTCTTTCTAAAACACTGAAAAATGCTCTGCAGGATGAGTTCTAAGGATCACAGTTCACAACTAGCCAGGATGGAACATTCAAGAAGTCTCCCCCAGTTCTCATTAATTCTCTATGAAAAGCGAGAAGTGGACCTGTGTCTCAAGGTGCAGAGAACCAACAGTGAGTGGAAAATATAAAGAAGACACCTCAAATTCTAAGCTCAATCCCCAGTATTGAAAATAACAACAATAATAATAGAAATAGCTGGGTGCCGGTGGCTCACAACTGTAATCTTAGCTACTCAGGAGGCTGAAATCTGAGGATCACGTTTCAAAGCCAGCCTGGGCAGGAAAGTCCCAGAAACTCTTATCTCCAATAAACCACTAGAAAACCGGAAGTGGCGCTGTAGCTCAAGTGGTAGAGGGCTCACCTTGAGCTGAAGAGCTGAGGGACAGTGCTCAGGCTCAGAGTTCAAACCCCACGACCCTCCCCCCAATAAAAGAAATAGAAATAATTAATAAGTTACCAGGAGAACTAATTGAATAAATGGGATGTTGTGATTCATGCATATAATTCCAGATATATGAGAGGCCTAAGTAGGAGGACTTCAGTCTATGAACAGTCCTTGTTTATACAAGACAGTTTATAAAAGACAGTTGGGAAAGTGTGTGACTTAAAAGTAGCCATATGTGTACGTGTGTGTGTGTGTGTGTGTGTGTGTGTGTGTGTGCGCGCGTGTGTGTGTTTATGTATCTGTGTCCATGTGTGTGCTTCTGTGTGTCTGTGGCGTAAAAGTAGAGGAGCCAAGGCTAAGGTGACTGCCAATATCCCTATATTTTCTAAGGCTCAGTAGAAGGGCAGAGGGACGAACAGGGTACCTCGCAGGGATAAGCTAGCACCATCGCCAACTCTTGCAATGTAATACGACCATCTTTTCCTTGTAAATGTAGATGTGATCAGGACTTAAAGGCATAGATGGGAACATTAAAATGCATATTGATATTATGGTGGCCTAGGAAGCCTGTGGTGAGACTCAGAATTAAACCTCCTTTTCTCAGAGAGAAAAGATTCCTCCAGCCTGGACCTGGTGGCTCATGCTTTTATTCCTAGCTCCTCTGGAAATCAAGATCTGAAATTTGTGGTTTGAAAGCACTCCTGGCAGAAAAAAATCAGTACCCATATGTCCAATTAACCACCAAAAAATCATAAAGTGGAGTTGGGCTCAAGTGGTAGATTGATAGCTTTGGTTAAAAAACGACAAAAGGTCAAGGATGACACTCAGGTCCTGATTTCAAGACCTAGGATTGGCATGAGAATAAAGTACATGAAAGTGTGAGAGTAGACTTTTTAATTCACGCACACAGTTCAGGCTCTTATAGACTTGGGTGTCCTGAACTTTTTTATTTTTTACTAGCTAAGCTCTTGCTGAGATAAAACAGACATGTTTCTAAAGCCTGCAGGATGTATCTAATTACTTAACTATATATTGGCATCCACCTTGATTCTAGAAATTCTAAACTTAGGTCAATCTTTCTGTGTGTATGTAGATGAAAAGGATTTTATTCCAACATTCTATAAAATCTCTGAGCCTGTCCATTATTTTCAAAATGATAAAAGAATTTAATTATAAAAGCCATTTTTCTTAAAGCCGGAAGTTACGCTGTGGTTCAAGTGGTAGAGCGTTAGCCTTGAGCTGAAGAGCTGAGGGACAAGGTCCAGGCCCAGAATTCAGGCCCCACAACCACCTCTCCCTCTCCCTGCCCAAAATGTGGATAGTGCTTTAGCAAGTAGTCATGGATCCAGGTTCATAGGACACACAAGCAGAGTAATCTTAAAAATATTACAAATGTGGAAATCCTTTGATCTGAAAGGAATAGCTTAGTGTTCATCAGAGAACTGACTGACATAGGAGAAAAGAAAGTAGTGCACAGAACATTTTGAAGTGATTTTCAATCAGAATTGAAGCCTCAGCTTATGTGAGAGCATACACAGGACAGAAATTATGAGTATAGAAAACATTTTGCCAGAAGTCACATCTGTCCAGGTATCAGAGACCTGGACACATTACAGAATCTCTGTAAATATAAACATGAGAGGAAGTCTTTCAACCAGAAGCCAACCTTCAGCAATTATTAAAACATTCACCCAGGAAAGAAGCCCAATGTAGGAAAATCTTTGTCAGAAAACATCTGTAAATTATACAGAGAAATCCTTCATGGCAGAGGTAAGCCGGGTGTGATGGGAAACCATTCTTCACTCTTCAGCTCTCTAAGCTAACATTTCTCATACTTTCATCGTGTTGAGTGCAGATGGTGTCATTCAATATTATCCAAAGCATGGAGAAACAACCAGTCTCGACAAGTAATTCAGAGATTGAAGTTATTAACTTGTGTTTTTTATACTAAGGAATAGTTTGTTAGGGTAATTTGATAAACTCTTCTTAGAAAAATGAGCTCTGGCCCTTTGGGACTGGATTCAGATCATCTCCAACATGGTTAGGGAAACAATAGATGGGTGAAGACTGTTATAATAGGAGGCAAGAACATCAGAACAACCATTTTTCTACTGCTCCCTTTAATCTCCCTCTGCATGTGTAATCTATGCATTATAGTACAAATGACTTACTTATTCCAGTTCATTTTTGAATGGAAGATCTGATATTAGTATTTATTGCAGTACATCCATAGTAGTAAAACCTTTCTCAGAGTGGGTAACAATGCTTGATAGGAAATGTATTCATGATTTTCATCATATAATTGTATAATCAATCTATACAGTATCTTTACAATAAAAGTATTTTTTTCAAAAAAGCCATTTTTCTTGAGCCTTATCTCTACAAACAATTGTCAGATTCATAAAAAACTAAGCATTCTTCTTTTGAATATTGTGTGCACTTACCCCTCTGTCTATCTCTTCCTTCCTTTCTCTCTCTCTCTTTCTTTCTTTCGGTCTTTTTTGTTTTCTTCTTTCTCTGTTTCTTTTTTTCCTTCCTTCCTTCCTTCTTTCTTCCTTTCTTCTTTTCTCCCTCCCTCCTTCTCTCCTTCTCTCTTCCTTCCTTTCTTTTTTTGCATTTACATGAGCAAGGTAATGAGTCCATTTCTTATTGAGCATTTGTTACCCCTTCATTTGTTTTTCCCCTACCATCCCTTTACTCCTCACCTCCCCAAGGCTTCCTGCCTACCAAAATTTTAAAGTTCTTTTTCAACATAGTTCCTTGTACATGAGATTGTTACAATGGGTCATCCTGTATCCTTATTTCAGCATTTTGTTATTTCACTTCCCCTCCTCAATTAGAAAAATGTATATAGATGATGCAAGACACCAGAATCCAAGAGAGTGACAACAAGGTTTATGCCATGGCAGAAGAACATACAAAGAAACAAAAAATATCTTATAATACATTAAAAGCCCATCAAAAAGAACAGCAAGAAAAATAAAATCTCTTCTTTCCCTTCTTGGGCTTCATTTCGCTTAGCATCAGCTTATATGGTCATATGTACATAGCTTTTTGCCACTTCTGCTTGTCCTAGACATGGACTAGTTATTGCAGATAAGGGAAACTACTTTTTCCCTTACATTTAATTAGTGTATATTTATTGAACAAAGGAAGTTCATTGTGTATTTCCATTATGTATGTGAATGGACACTGATTCTATTCCTTTAACAACCAGTGGGGTGGGAAGGCCAAACCCTGTGGTGATGTCATCACCCAAGAGTCTGGGCCACTGAAAGGGGCAGGGTGTCCAAAATGGTTGTGAGTGGGTGGTTTGGGGGAGGAGGGTGAGTGGCAGATGAAACTTTGGAGGCGGGGAGGGGACACTGCCTATATATAGGCTGCAAATTCCCATGAGGATGGGTGGAGATTGAGATGGCATAGAAAACGACAGTAAGAGGAGCCTATTGCAGCAGATCAGGGCCTGATCAGGCAGCAGATCAGAGGCTCCAGGCCTCTGGAGAGGCCAGTGGCAAGGCATAAGACCTGCAAAGAGGCCTGAGTTGAGTGGAGAGGCCTGCAGAGAAGGACGAAGGAAGCAAAAGGAAAAGCCTTCCCCTTTGGAGCTTGGAAGCTTTGGAGCATTGGAACTTTGGAGATTTTCAGACTGACTAATAGGAGGTTTGCAGTCCAACTAGTAAAGGTAGGAGCTGCCCATTGGAGGCTTGGAGGTTGAGGCTGCTCTTGGTTCTGGGTACACAGCCATGCACAAGGTAGTTGCAGGCCCCCTTTCTGGTGTAAGTAGTGTAAATAAGGTTCCTTTGTCACATTTAACTGTGCTTTGATAGATTATCATGACATTCCCTTCATCATCCCCTTTCTAAAAACAATATGAACACATTCCATTGTTACATTTGCACAAACATATATAAGGTTTGTTTCATCATTCGGCCCTCTTTATCCTATCTTCCCTGCTCCTACTGGTACTCCTATCCTCATCAGAAACTATTATGTTAGTGTACTTGTTTATTCTTTGTAATTTTTACTATAATGGTGATGTACAAACGCATCACAGTTCAATAGTCATGCATTGAGAACATTTCTTTTTGAACTGTGTTATTATTTGTTTTTTTTATATTTTCGTTAGTTGTGCAAATTGGTTTCACTTAGGGACAGAGCCCACCCCAACAAAGCTGTTAATAAAGAAGCAACATGATTGAGAACGTTCCTACACTGACCAGTCAGGGCCGCAGCACAGGCTCGCGAGCTGATACTGCAACCTGGAGCATCCACATTCTTTGTTTTTTAAAGGCAAAATCCATGAGTTCAAGCCTGGTCACTCGCAGGTGACCAATGGGATTGTAACACAAGAAGGATTGCACAGTCCTACCACACCACAAACAAGTGGCCAACAGCCGGAGTTTACCATAAGCATGTGCAAAACACAGGGTTACCTTAAGCACCTGGTGTCAGTAGTTGGAGCCAGATTACAATGTATCTGTCTCAAGGGTG
The DNA here is from genome assembly GCF_024711535.1 of Dipodomys merriami. Lineage (NCBI taxonomy): Eukaryota > Metazoa > Chordata > Mammalia > Rodentia > Heteromyidae > Dipodomys > Dipodomys merriami. Next base: position 2,115,258 of record NW_027203104.1, on the reverse strand, counting down.
AGTCTTTAAGTCAAGAATCAATGGTCGGTTAAATTGTTAAAGGGAGGGGGACCAGATGCATTTTTTTTAATTCTGGGAACTAGGCCCATCAAGGCTAAAATCCCTAAAACAAAGGCAAAGCTCAAAATGGAATCATACCAGCTGGGGCCTCATCTCAGCGTCCACTTCAATATTACAATTTTGGTTTAAGAATGTGATTGTACCCATATGCATATGCATATCCCTTAGGACCCCATTCCATTCCTTTATAGAAGACAAAAAACAACATTTTCCTGTATTGATCTAATTTATTTCGAATAACAAGTCGCTATATAGTTACATCCTTTTAGCAGTAAATACAGTATTATCTCGTTTGTAGCTGAATAAGGGACCCATGAATATGCATATTACATTTTCTTTTTATTTATTCTGAAGGCGTTTATGTTGCTGTTTACCCAGCGAGACCTAGGAATACAAATCTGGTAGGCAGAAAGAGGGCTACACCATGTGGGCATACACAAAGCTTATTGAAATAGCACATGCTTGTACACAGCATACAGGCAGGAAAGTAAATCTTCAGACAAGGGCAAGAAAGTCAATCTTAAACAGTTTATGGAGAATACAGATGATGAGAATTTACTTTAAGTCAGTTAGTAGGAAGAATTAATCCTTGACAACAAAGGTGAGGTAACTCTAGTGATCAAAGATTACTGAGAGTAAGCAAGGCACAGATGAGCTACATTAGACACACAAAGGGAGTCTAGAGGCCTTGTTCTATGGGATGAATAGGAGGGGCAAGAATGGCACTTCCTGCAAACCTTCACTTGAGACTTGTTGCTTGGCGTGGGACTTTTGCCCTGACTTGGAAGGGGCATTCCCCTTTTCTGTACCTGAGGGAATGCATGCGGGCATATTGCATCCTCATGGCACCCAGGACTCAGATGAGGACACAGGCGTCCATGCTTTCAAGAGTTGTTAATACAATATCTCTTGATTAATGTCACTCGGTTCAACATACTCATTCATCCCTCCCCTACTTATCCTTTGTCTCTTCTTAATTTTGTAAGGTATACATTGGATTTCAGACTGCATTTTCCTCTTCTTTTCTTGTCTTTCCCTTTAACCCGACCTTATGCTTTTCATGTACTCACTTCCTGGTACAAATTTTGCAAATCTGATTCCCACCACCTTTTGTACCTACTCTACTTAGTTTTTGTCAGTTAGTCCTTCTACCTACTAAGAGGAGAAGTATCATAATAACCTAATACAAAGATGGAAGTTGAGATGTAGTTCTTTGCATTACAGTGATTGATACAAGCTGAGATATGTAAATCCATAATTATGTAACTCTTTAAACTGGGACAGAGGTCAGGCACATATTCCTGAATTCAAGAAATAAGAACACACTCCTTCAATCATGGAAGAAACACACCACTGATTGCTTGGGATTTCATGAAATATTCCAGAGTTTCAATCATTTCCACATTCTTTTACATCTTCACAGACTACCCTGTCTTTAGCTGTGTAGATTACAGTTTACTGAGGCAAGTTGACTTTTTTTGTAATTCACTAACAATGAGACTCAGGCATAGTTAAAAAACCCTTTGGATCTCTCATATCCCTTCTATACAATGGCAGAAATAAATCCATGCCTCTGTAATGTGGAGATTGATAGTTCTGACATGATAGCATTGTTAGCAGAAGGGAAGGATATCATATAGAAACTGTCTAGATCTTGGTCTATGTAAGCCACATTTTCTTTGTCTATTCATCAACTGTAGTTCTTCCAGACAGCTTCCAGTTTGGCTCTTGGGTATAGGGGTACAATAAAGTGGGTGTAAACATGACCCTATTCTCTCCTGACAAATTTCTTCAGAGTTCCAGAAGGATGGTGGAGCAGAAGCTGGAGGCTAATCAAGCTCTCCCATAAAAGCAGTTTTTAATGTTCCAGTGAACAGTCCTAAGCCAGAGAATCACACCAAGTGTGCCATGACATTACAGAGAGTTAGTCCAGAGAGGGAAAATCCAGGCAAGTAGACAGATCTGAGAACTTGCAAGCAGCCGTGGCTGTGGCTGTGGCGGCGGTGGCAGCGGCACCGTAGCCGCCATACCTGCAACATAGAGAGTCTGGGACAAAGGTGTCAGACCCGGCAGATGAGCCGATTCTACTCAACACCAGCAAGAACTGACAAGGAGCAGACATCTTCATCCTGCAGTTTGCAGACGAGAGACGACCCTGGAACCAGGACTCCAGTGTGAGTAGAAGCCTGACATTCTCAGTCCTTTTCAGGGAGCAGAGGAGGGAAGGCCACCCCTCCCCATCCACTACTGAAGATCTCCATCTTTGATACTGACAAAGGCCTGGCTGATCATCTAGCTCCAACTCAGGCCTTGGAAGAAAACTAGAGTCATTTAGCAGGTCACTGGAGTCTATAATGGCTTGCCAGGCTCAGCTCCACCCTCGGAAATATCACCGAGCCTGGGCTGGCTGCCATCCCCAGGAGTGGCTTTCTTCACTGGGTAAACAGAGAAAGAGGCTGCCCCTCCCTACAGCAGCCTTGACAATCAATTGAAATTCAGTAACCATAAACCCTGACAATGGCTCCAGGCTGGGCTTTGTGAGTGTCTTAGAAGCTAGCCCCTCAGGGAAAAGCTAGTGTTTGCTGAAAAGGCCTCAACCCTACCCAGAACCTAGCTTGGTCACAGCATCTCCAAACTGGAGTCAACAGCCATCTCCTTCTTTTGTGATACTCAGAGCAGATCCACCTCCCAATGAAATAGCCTGGGAAGAGGATCACAAACTCCTGGGTAAAGCAGAGCATTTTTCTGTCTGGTCAAACAAACTGACTTAAGAAACCAACGAGCAAATGATTTGCATTTTAATGATAAATAAACGAAAGCCGGCAAAAAAAAAAAGAAAAAGAAAAAAAAAAAAAGAAACCAACGAATCCACAGGAAAATCAAACACCATGAGCAGACCAGAGACTCCAACAAGAGACTGGTTGCAGAAACAAGAGAGATACAGGATCTTCCCATCCCCTCTAAAAATATCAAAGAAGTCTTTTTTGTACCTTGAATGAAAATTTTTTTTCTAAAACATTTTTTAATTTTTCATTTTTAACTTTAGAAAAATTGTTTTCTATTAACTTTTTTTTCTTCCTCTTATAATTTTTATTTTAGGGGTACATGTGTGTGAGGTTTTATCTTTTTTGCTTTTTTCAGTTTTTTTGCTTAGCTCTACTGAACTTTTGATCATTTTTGTCTTTCTCATTCTTTTCACATTTTCTTTACTTTTGTTCTTCTTTGCATGACTTAATTGCTGTTCTGCTCATCCTCAGATACACCCAGAGTCCATTATTAGCTCTTATTCCCCATTGTGTACACACTTAATCCAGAAATTTATTACTCAATTCAAAACTTCTTAGACTTAAATTCCTTAATAGCAGCACTACCTCTTTATACCTGTATAACATTTTAAGCATTTTTATTTTTAAATTTTTCGTGTCTCCTTTATATTCCTCCCCTTCTCTCATTCTATCCACATTCTTCTCTGAATATTTCGTTTTCAAATTTGCATAACTTTTAAGTGTTGCAGTATTTAATTTCTAATTTTTGCTTTTCTATTTTATCTTGTCTTTTTTTTCTTTCCCTTTCTTTTTTCTCTTTGTCTACTTTCATTCTATTCAACCTATTTCCTGCTTTGAGAATAGGACTTAGTTAACTGTCCCTCTGCCTTTCCACATCCCTCAATTCCTATTTTACCCACATCTCTCCTCAAACCTAATAATTTCTGATTTGCCAAATTCTTTTTTCTGGTTTGTAGCCTATTAATACATAATTGTTTGATGTTGAATCGGTATATCTGTTGAACTAGATTGTATCTGCAGACTATTGACTGTGCAACTACAGACTTTGGTTGATGCTTGCCTTAAGATAGTGTTCTAGCATAAAACGTGTTACTTTCATCCCTAATGGGCAGAGCAAGCTGGAAAAACAAAGAATATTGGCAAGTCCGGGTACCTCAACTCCGACTCATGATAATCAGGGGACAGATCAGATAATGAATAATCCAGAGGAGAGTTCCCAAATAGCTCTACAAACACTGCTGGTAAACATGGAAATGAAAAGATTGAAAACTTGCAAAGGATTCTCTATGATCATGATAGGAAGAGAGAGGAGGCAAACCAAAGTTTCATATAGGAAAATATTTGATACAGGATTTGCGTGAGTAGCTTGAGAACACTCAAAGAGAAAGAAAGAAATTCAGTGAGAAAGCTGATTAGTCAAAGAGAAAGTCAGTAATGGCATGAGCAGACTGAGAACACTCAAAGAGAGCTACAGGGATTGGGTGAACATGAGGAAGCTAATCAAAGAGAAATAGAGGAATTGAGAGAACAGTATGAGAATACACAAAGATCACTAAAGGCATGCATGGAATCCATTAACAGAGAGCTGAAAGAAGTCAGGAAGACCACAAAGGGAATGCTGAATGGAACCCAACAGAAAGAATGGGAGTCCAAGGAAACCATAACCAATATACTGAGTGATTTGAGAATAAACAGTGAACACCAAATTAAGGAAGTCAAGTGGTCCATACACGATCTAAAACAAAGCTCCAACAAAGAATTTGAAGCCAGCCATTAAAGCTGACCAATTAGAAGGAAAATAAATAAAAAAACAAAGTAGAAAGCCTTGACAGTACATTACACCATGCAGAAGATCGAATCTCGGGGATTGAAGACAGCCTAGATATTATAGAGAAAGAACATACAACCATCCAAGACAAATCCAAGAAATATGATAGATCTATTCAACACTTGGAAGATACCATCAGAAGGCCTAATCTGAGGATAATGGGTGCAGAGGAGCACCTAGAAACAGAAATTAATGGTCTAGGAAAATTGTTTAACAGGATCCTAGGAGAGGACTTCCCAAACACGAAAAAAGATGGGCCTATTCAGATACAAGAAGCTTTTAGAAGTTAAAATAGACCAGACCAGAATAGAACATCCCACCATCACATTATATTCCTCACAGAATCAATTCAGACCAAGGGAAAGATCCTTAAGCTATCAAGGAGAAAAGATCAATCACCTATAAAGGGAAACAAATTAGAATCACCTCAGATTTCTCAGCAGAGACAATGAAAGCAAGAAGAGCCTGGAATGATATATGCCATGTCCTAAAGACAAACAACTATCAGCCAAGAATACTGTACCCAGCTAAGCTCTCATTCATAACCGAAGGTCAAATTAAAACCTTCCACAAGAAAGAAAAATTGAAACAATATATCTTCACCAAATGAGCCCTACAAAAGATTCTTAAAGATGTCCTACACATAGAAAACCAACAAGAACACAATAAAGGCCAAGAAACCACACCCAAACTGAGAATCCAAGAACCATAGGAGGAACCCAGTTGCTGCAGCCTCCAAGGAGGTGGATTAAATGGCAGGAACTCCCAAATACCTCTCAGTCCTCTCTCTCTACATAAACGGACTTAACTCTCCAATTAAGGGACATAGACTGTCTAGTTGGATTAAAAAGCAAGATCCTTCTATCTGCTTCCTTCAGGAGTCATATCTTTCCCATAAAAACAAACACATTTTCAAAGTGAAAGGCTGGAACAAAATCTCCCAAACAAATGGCCCCCATAAACAGGTGGAGTTGTAATCCTAATATGAGATAAAATAGACTTCAAATTAAAATTCGTGACATGAGATAAAGAAAGTCGCTGCATACTAATTAAGGGATCTCTCCTTCAGGAGGATGTTACAATTCCAAATATCTATTCACCAAACAACGATGCACCCAAATTGATCCAAGAAACACTACTTTCCTTCAAATCCCACATAGATACAAAGGCATTAATTGTTGTAGACTTTAACACAACACTATCCCCACTAGACAGATCAACTCAGCAACAACTCAACAGAAATCACAGATCTAAACAACTGCCTAGATCAACTAGATTTAACAGACATATACCGAATATTTCACCCAGCAGCATCAGAATACACGTTTTTCTCAGCAGCACATGGATCATTTTCCAAAATAGACCACATTTTAGGCCACAAAGCAAACTTGTCCCAATTCAGAAACATTGAAGTTATACCTTGCATTCTCTCAGACCACAAGGGAATAAAATTAGAACTCAATACCAAAATCCAGGAGGCTGAACAACACACTGCTGAATCACCAGTGGGTTATGGAAGAGATTAGAAAGAAATTCAAATGTTCATAATATTCCACAGAAATGAACAAACAAATATCAAGCTCCTCTGGGACACCGCAAAGCAGTACTCAGATGCAAGTTTATAGATCTGAGTTCCTACATCAACAAATTGGAGAGATCTGAAACCAGCAATTTAATGAAACATCTGATCCTCCTTGAAAAAGAGCAGAAAGATAAACCCCAATCCAGTAGATGGTAAGAAAGAATTAAAATTAGATCTGAATGAAATGAATTAGAATCCAAAAAGGACTATAGAAAGAGTCAACAAAACAAAGAGTTAGTTCTTTGAAAAAATTAACAAAATTGATAGACCCTTAGCAAATCTTCTCAGAAAAAGAAGAGAACACACCCAAATAAATAAACTCAGAGATGATAATAGGAACATCACCAAAGAAAAAACCAAGATTCAGAACATTATAAGGGAATCCTCCTCACAAATATCTACATGCTGAAACTAAACCAAGATGAGTTATACCATCTTAACAGGCCCATATTAAGCATTGGAAAAGAAATAGAAATAAGTGTCCTGCCATCTAAGAAAAGGCCAGGACCAGATGGTTTTACAGCAGAATTCTACAAGGCCTTTAAAGGAGATCTCACACCGATACTCCTCCAACTCTTCAATGACAGTGAAAGAGAAAGTTCACTACCGAACTCATTCTATGAAGCCATCATAACCCACATCCCAAAACCAGCCAAGGACTCATGAAAGAAAGAGAATTATAGACCCTTTTCTTTGATGAACATTGATGGAATATATCTCAAACAAATTTTGGCCAATCGACTTCAAAAATTCATCCAAAACATTGTACACCACTTGAAAAAGGAAATCAAAACACAACTTAGAAAGGGGCAAAAACTCCCATGCTCTTGGATTGGAAAGACCAAGACTGGGAAAACGGCAATACTTCCTAAGGCTATCTACAAATTCAATTTGATACCTATCAAAATTCCAGCCTCATTCTTCAAGGAAATAAAAGAGGCAATCCAGAAATTCATATGGAACAATAAAAGAATCTGAATAGCAAAAATGATCCTCAACGAAAGAACTGTGCTGTAGGAATTAGGTGTTGACTAAATTTCAAACTCTACTATAAAGCCATAGTAATCACAACAGCTTGTTACTGGCACAAGAACAGACCTCAGGATCAATGGAATAAAATTGAAAACCCAGAAACGAAGGATGGACCTATGGCCATCTAATCTTGGATAAGGGAGTGAAAAAATTAGAACTGAAGAAAGACAGCCTCTTCAGTAAATGGTGCTGGCAAAATTGGTAAACTACTTGTAGAAAAGTAATGCTAGATCCTTATATATCACCCTGCACCAGAATCAACTCCAAATGGAGCAAAGACCTCGGCGTCAAAGCAGACACTGTGAAAACATTACAGGATGGAATAGGAGAAACCCTAGGTCTCCTTGGCACAGGCCCAAATTTTATTAAGAGCCCCAGAAACACAACAAATCAAAGAAAGGTTGGACAAATGGGATTGCATGAAATTGCAGCACTTCTCCATGGCAAAGGACATAGCTAGCAAGATCAATAGAAAGCCTAAAGATTGGGAGAAGACCTTCACTAGCCATACAATGCACAAGGGTCTCTTATGTAAAATATCCCTGGAACTCAAAAAATTAAATCCCCCAACAACAAATTTTCAAAGAAACAACTGCCCAATAAATAAGTGAGCTAAAGTCTTAAAGAGAAACTTCTCTGAAGAGGAAAGAAGGATGGCCAATAGACACATGAAGAAATGCTGGGAGGGTGGCTCAGTGGTAGAGTTCTTGCCTTGCAAGCCTGAGGTCCTGGGTTCGATTCCTCAGCACCAAATAAGAGAAAAGAAAAAAGCCGGAAATGGTGCTGTCGCTGGAGTGTTAGAGCATAAGCCTTGAGCCGAAGAGGTGAGGGACAGTGCCCACAGAGTTCAAGCCCCACTACCGGACCCCCCTCCCAAAAGAGAAACTTCTCTGAGAGAGGAAAGAAGGATGGCCAATAGACACATGAATAAATGCCCAACTTCTCTAGCCAAAAAAGAAATGCAAATCAAAACAACGTTGAGATACCACCTAGCCCCAGTTAGAATGGATAAAATCAAGAACTCTAATAACAACAGATCCTGGAGGGGATGTGGATAGAAGAGAACTGTACTGCATTGGTGGTGGGAGTGTAAACTTGTTCAAACACTTTGGAATGCAGTATGGAGGGTCCTCAAAAGACTCCACATAGAGCTCCCCTATTACCCAGCAATTCCACTTGTGGGCATTTACCCAAATGTTCACAAACAAGACCACACTAAAGCTACCCACACGACTATGTTTATTGCAGCATTGTTTACTAAAGGTAAGACATGGAACCAACCAAGATGCCCCTCAGTAGATGAATGGATCAAGAAAATGTGGTATGCATACACAATGGAATTCTATGCCTCCATCAGAAAGAATTCCATTGCCTTATTTGTTAGGAAATGGAAAGGCTTGGAAAAAATTATATTAAGTGAAGTTAGCCAGTGCCAAAGAAACAGGTCCCATGGTTTCCCTTATTTACATAACTTATAACATAGTATATGTCTGAGTCAAGCAGAAAAGGTCAGATAAATTATTGTTAGAGAAATGAACCCTAAGATATGAATTCAAATTTTTTTCTTCTTGCGATTGTTTCTAACAAATTTATAAGATTATTTCTTTGTTGCTTTATATGTCCCTCCTCCACCGTATAACTCCTGCTTTCCCTGTATTTGATGTCGGTATAATTTTTGGTAGGGAAAGGGAAAAACACATCGTTTAAATAGGGATACAGGTGGACCCATTGCAACAATGAGATGTACAAGTCATTATGTTGAAAATGAACTTTACCACTTTGGTGCCGGGGACAGGAGGGGGAGGTTTAGGGGGGAGGATTGTGTAAGGGGGGGTGGGAGAATGGGAAGGGGAAACAACGGAGGAGGCTACAATGCTTGAAAAGAAATGTACTCATTATCTTGCCCATGCAATTGTAAACCCTCTGTTCAGTATTTTCACAATTAAAACAAACAAATTCCTTCAGATGTAGGCCCATGAGTAATATTGCTGGATTCTATGATACTCTTACTTTTATCTTTTTGAGAAACATCTATACAATTTTCCCTAGTTGGTACACTAATTTAAACTCATACAAACATCCTCACTAGCAGTTACTGCTTTATGTGTACTTGCTGATTTCCAATCTGATGGAAATGAGATGAAACTTTATGTCATTTCAGTTTGTATTTCTGTCTGGCCTGGGATGCTAAACTTTGCTTCATCTACAAGTGTTCCCAGTTGTACATCTTGGGAGTTAATTTCACTCATTTGTCCTGCCAGTTCATTTATGTATTTATTAATTGGATTATTGTTTTTTGGGAGTTTAGATATTTGAGCTCTCTCTCTGTATCTTGGTCATTAGTCTGTTTTCAGATATATTGCTGGTAAATATGTTTTCCCATGATGCAGTCTATTATGCAGTGTTTTAATTCTACTTCTCAAAATCTGTGATGTTTTGAGAGTGAGGCTCCATGGTAGAGTGCTTGCCAAGCATGCATGAAAACCATGGTTTTATCCTCCATACCACATAAACAGAGAAAACTGGAAATGGCACTGTGGCTCAAGTGGTAGAATGGTAGTCTTGAGCAAAGAAGTTCATGGTCAGTGCCAAGGCCCTGGGTTCAAACCCAAGGACTGGCAAAAAAAATACAATCTGTCATGAAATCATTGAAATAACTAAAGTCCATATACTGTTACTTAGTACACAATTGCTGGAGGATTTCTATCATACTAAGACCTATACACTACTTGTTCTTCACATAGCTGATTTTTAGGTTGAATTGGCTCATGCCTATTTTATTTTTTTGCCAGCACCTGAGCTAGAACTCAGGTTTTGTGCTTGTTCACTTTCCTCTCTCCTAGGTCAAGGACATGTGAGCCATGCCTCCCACTCAGCTTTTTGCTGGTTAATTGAAGCTAATGTCTTGTCACCTTTTCGGTCTGTGCTTGCTCTATTCCTTGATCCTCAGATCTTGGCTTCCTGAGTATGTAGGCTTACAGGCAAAATCCATCAATCCCTTGCAGGTACAAACCACCAGCACCTACATGGTTTTTTCCTTTTATGGCTGTTGCCATACAAAATAAGATGAATATTCAAATACCATAAAGCATGTCCCAATCTTTTGGACCATACATATATTCTAATTATATATTAATTATATATATTACTGAATGTATATATAATATATATAGATCATTTTAGCTGGGGACAAGCACAAATACACACACATACATATATGAGAAAACTGCACATGTCTGTGGCTTGATATCATTAGCAGAGAAACCATGGCCATTAATATTCCTTACAAAAAATTAAAGTACTTTATGTTTACATGTATGCACCTATATTTGTATATGAATATGTAAACATATATACACACATGCATAGATATACACTTACACACTCATGTATATATTATATGGTATATATTGATATATTATATATTGCATGTATACAAATGAGGCAGCGCCTTACTATGTAGCCTATGTGGCTCTCAAATAGGTGAAAATCCTGTCTTCCTTTATTTTGTTTTGAATTATAAGCCTGCTGAAACACACCTAGCTTATTAACTTTATGTCAGATGAATTCACTGTTGTGCTCAAATCAAATGAGTTTCTAATTATTAAAGATGGATAATCGTTAGAGGAACTAATAAATGAACTAACTTCACAACCTTATCATATTAACCTATTTTTCTGTTTCTAAGAGGATTCCTTAAAAGTGTGCATAATTACAAAATGAAGTTCAATTACAACAATGGTATTGATTTCTGTACATCAGTCAAACATGCAAAAGTTAGCATTTGATCTCATTGCCTAGGTGCTGTTTCTGAGTTTCTTTGCTTAAGGCTAGTCCTCTACCACTTGAGCCACATATCTATTACTTATGACATTTATGGTGGTTAATTGGAGATAAGACTCTGCTGTTCATTTTGCCCAGGCAAGCTTCAAAGTTTGGTCTTCATATTTCAGAATTGCAGGCACGAGTGGCCTGAGCCCAGCATCTTTACATATTGTTATTTACATGCCTTCACTTATTTCTGGTGCTGAATAAGGTTTGTTTGCTTTTTTGCTGGTCCTGGGGCTTGAACTCAGGGCCGAGGTGCTGTCCCTGAACTTTTTTGCTCGACTAGTATCACTTGAGCCACATGTTCACTTCAGGCCTTTGGGTGATGAATTGGAAATAGTAATTTCAATGACTTCTGTAGCTGGGCTGGTTTTGAACTATGATCCTATGATCTCAGCCTCCTGAGTAGATAGGAGTACAAATGTAAACCACAGATGCCCAGCTGCTTCATACGTGTTCTGAATTAGCTGAATACTTTACACTGATCAACAGTTTTCATCAGGTGGGTTTCAGACACTCTTCAGGGTGAAAGGGAGAAAAAAGCTGTGTTGGGGAACTAAGAATATTGCTCAGGTACTAATGTGTCAGAGAAACTATTCATGGTGAGATGAATTGTGCTTTTATTTACAATCAATGAAATTCCTTCACTTTTAGTCTCCTTCTTTGTAAGAATCTTCACCTCCTGGGCTTTCAATTCCAAATAATTTGAATAAGCTTACTGCTATCACTTCTTTGTGGACTTGATCATACAGTAAATGAGTTTCCTCTTTTATGTGCCTGTAGTTAAGGGTCTGATAAGTGTCTGTGTTCTGTTGTACCATGTCTGCTCCTGCGATGAGCTGCTTAGCAGAGCCAATGATTGTGGAAAAGGTCTGATAAATTCCAAGGTGCTATGGAGGATTATGGGTGGATGCCAGTGACTGGATGAATTTGTGCATATATATATATATATATATATATATATATATATATATATATATATATATATACACATAGATACACACATATATCTATATCTATCTATCTCTCTCTTATATATCACTGATTTAATATTTCCAATAACTGGAATGTAATCTTATTCTAGCTGAAAATGAATTATGTATGTGAAAGCTGAGTATCTTATATACATTAAGCATATATAGACATATATATGTATATGTTTGCATACATGTATATATATGTATATATTTTTTTTCTCAGAAACAACTTCAAATATGTATTTTGTCAATTCTGTTGTGATAGAGTATATGAAAATATGACAAATCCTACCAACCCGCCCCGCAGACTTGCCTTGAAACCCCTTGTGTGGTCAATGCTATTCTTACCAGTGTAATCCTGTTAAAGTAACCTTTACAGAGGTGGGGAAAAGAATAACAAACTGGGAGGTGGGTCTGCCATTAAAACAAAAAGGGGGAATCTGTGAGGCACATGGGCAGCAAAGATGGCCCTGAGAGGAATTTGAGTGTGCAGAGCCCAATTTGTTCATGTTCAGGGCATAAAGAGCTCATGGAATCTTAGGTGCAGGATAGGGTGTGACCTTTACGGTGATTGGTTGGTTCCTTTTTCTTCCCTCCCACGAGATCTTTTACTTTAAAAAGTGCTTGTTGCATGGTAATAAACGACTTCCTGCTTCACTTGATTCCCCACTGCTTCTGATTGTCTCCAAGGCTAAGGGAGGCTGGGGAACAGGCGAGTGCGCATGTACATTTCCTCAGACCCAGCCCATCTTTCATGGGACAGACGAAGACACGACTATTGTTAAGCATGAATCACTATTATGTGTACATATTGATAAGGCTACATTCTTTTCTTACAATATTTATATTTGTAGTAGCAAATTTCAAACCCTGGGCCTCACACATGTAGAGTGCACGCTCCACCCCAAGCTACCATACTCAGCTGTTTCATAATAGACAGCTATTTTTGTCATATGTTGAATGATGTTTAGTGTGTGCGTGGCCTACAGCTTTAGTTCAGGGCTTGAGAGCTGTCCCTGAGCTTTATTTTATTTTATTTTTTGCTCAATGCTAGTGCTCTACTCCTTAAGCCACAGCTCAACATTTAGCGTTTTTGCTTCTCTTGCATCCTTTCATAATCAATTGGAGATATGAGTCTTCAAGTCTTTTCTAACAGGGATAATTTGGAACTATGATCCTCAGATCTCTGCCTCCTGAGTTGTTAGGATGACAGGCCTGGGTGACCATCACTTGGCAGTCTGAACATTTTATAGAATACCTTGGATATGTTATTTTCCTTACACACACACACACACACACACACACATTTTAAAAGATAGTTCCCAGGGGCTGGGAAAGTGGCTCAGTGGTAGAGCCATTGCCTTACATGCATAAGACCCTGAGTCCAATTCCTCAGCAGCACATAAGCAAAAAGAAAAAAGCCAAAAGTGGCACTGTTGCTCAAGTGGTAGAGCGCTAGCCTTGAGCTGAAGAGCTGAGGGACAGCCCCCAGGGCGGGAGTTCAGGCCCTGTGACCGGAACAACAACAACAAAAAGATAGTTTCCAGAGGGATTCCAGTTACATGAGCAAGGTAATGAGTCCATTTCCTATTAAGCATTTGTTTCCCCCCCCCCTTTTTTTCCCCTACCATCCCTTTCCTGCCCATCTTCCCGTCTTCCTGCCCCGGCCCCCAACGTTGTAAAGTACGTTTTCAACAGAGTGTCTTGGACACATCATTGTTACAATGGGTCATCCTCTATCCTTATTTCAGCATTTTGGTGTTTCCCCTCAATTAGAAAAATGTATATAAAAGTTGAAAGACACTGGAGTCAAATACAGTGAAAGCAGGGGTGATACCATGGTAGAAGAACATACAAAGAAACAAAAAATATCATATAGTATATTATAAGCCCATCAAAAAGAACAGCAAGAAAAATAAAATCTGTTGTGTCCCTATCTTGGGTTTCTTTTCGCTTAGCATCAGCTTTTATGATCATATATACATAGCTCTTAACCTCTTCTGCTTGTCCTAGACATAGACTAGTTAATGCAGATAAGGGAAACTGATTTCCCTTACATTCTGTGCGCAGTGCGCCAAGCCATCGGCCAGGCATCTCGGCGGGGGCTGCCAGGACCCCAGAGACACAGGGGGCCGCCTGCAGATCACCCGCGCAGAAGCCGCCTGAGGTACCGGCTTGCAGAACAACTGATCGCCAGAAACAGAGAAACCTACAAGCCAGGAGTCTCCACGAGGATCCCACCCCCACCCCTCACTCTCCACCTGAGCAGAGAGGCTCCATCCCGCCAAAGCTGCCTGGCACCTGCAGCATGACAAAGGGACCTATCTGCAGACCACCCATGCAGAAGCCAACCCGGCAGGGGCAGCCCGGGTCCCAGAGTCACAGGGGGCTGCCTGCAGATCACCCGAGCAGAAGCAGCCTAATTCACCGGCGTCAGACCCACCGGATCTCTACAACCCGCGAAGAAGCCGCCTGAGCGTGGACACTGTGGACCCGACAGCTTAGATAGAGGCAGTGACGTCATGAAACCTCCCAATACTTTTATATTTACTTATGACTTGTCTAATAGTCTCCATAAGAGGGGCTTTCAGGGTAGCACTTAACTCTGGTGAGTTAGTCATGTTCTCAGGATACTCATCAGATGTTGGAGTCGTCAACACTTCCAAGAAAGAGCCCTGAATAAGGGAAAGTTGAGCATGAGTAAGTAGAACAAGCAACAGGAGCAGTAAAAGATTAATAGGCACTCCTATACAGGGAAAAAAAAGAAAAACAGGAACACATCTTTCCCAGGGGCTTGCCAGCCTTTTTAGGAGGTAGGCCTCTTTGAAGTCCCATTCTCTGAGGTAGGCTTCTGTGAAGCCCCATTCTGAGGTAGACTTCTGTGGAGTCCCATTCTCAGATCTAAAAGCAGGTGTTCCATGCTAAGCAGACTCCACCGGAGTAGACCTGGCAAGGAGGCTATTTTTTTTTAGTTTTTTGGGACCAGTCGTGGGGACTGAAATCTGGGCCTGGGCACTGTCCTTCAGCTCTTCAGCTCAAGGCTAGTGCTCTACCACTTGATCCACAGTGCCACTTCTGGCTTTTTCCTTTTTGCTTATATGGTGCTGGGGAATCAAACCCAGGGCCTCATGCATGTAAGGCAAGCGCTCTACCACTGAGCCACCTTCCCAACCCTGCTTTTATTTTTAATCAATGAAATTCCTTCACTTTTAGTCCTCTTCTTTGTAAGAGTCTTCATTTCTTGGATTTTCAATTCCAAATAATTTAAATAACCTTACTGCTATCCCTTCTTTGAGGACTTGATCATACAGTAAAGGACTTTCCTCCTTAATGTGTCCGTATTTAGGTCCTGGTATGGGTCTGTGTTCTGTTGCACCATGAGTGCACCTGAGATGAGCTGGTTAGTAGAGCCAATGATTGTAGAAAACATCTGACAAAATGAATAGTGCTATGGAGGGTTATCAATGGATTCAGGTGACTGGATGAATTTGTAGTGACATATATGTATATTTACGTACATAGATATGCATACACACACACACACAATGTAATCACCCCGGTGACCTGCTGATGCATGCCTTCCCTTGTAATCTGTCACTCAAAGCCAAGAGGTTCACATTCATGAACCATTGGGACATTCTCAAGTATGTCTCTAAAGTCCTCATAAGCTGTTGCTATGGAGACATGTTCATGTGGGGCTTCTGAATTCTGTTTTTACACATGGAATTGTGGAATGTTAAGTGTATATTCTTTTTTTTAAGCTCCAAGAATGGGACTCAAAGCCAGTACATGATAGTTTTGCTCACTTAGTAATGCTCTAAAAACTAAGCCATACCTCTATCCCTTAAAGTATGTATTTTGTCTATTCTGTTGTGAAAGACTATATGAATATATGACAAATTCTACCAACTCTATAAAAATTACAGAACTGTTCATTTCCAGGGGTGGAAGAGACTGATGTTATAGAAGGTATTCTAGGTTTACAGAAAAATTTGAAAATTGTTTCCCACAAGAAATCTGAATGGATTCTGTGTCACTTTGATTGAATTTCACCACATAAAATAAGTATTTACTAAATCAACTTTATTACTCATCTATAATTCTCAAATATTTCTCATTTTTAAATGTTACAAAATTCCATTAAATCACTCAATTTCTTTATAGATTCTATGAAACTACTTATTTTCCTAATTTATAACATTTCAGTTTTACTTACATAAGTTTTGTAAACACCTTTGAAGAAAGTAGACTGCTTCTCAATGATAGGACTCATGATATTAAATACAACAACCTCAAAATTAGAGATGTGGCACAAAGGGTAGAGTGCTAAGCTTGAGAATAAAAGCCAAAGGGAAGTAAAGGGCCATGAGTTCAAATGAAACTAACAGCAAAATAAAAGGAAAAAGGTACATATCATCCTAGAATTTCATGAAACAGGAAATTAGACATAATCATCTTCTTGTAGATCTCCCAATAGAGAATGTTAGAAATGGAACTTGAGAAATTTTAGAAGATGGACATTCAGGGAAGAATGACTGAGAGTACTTAGAACTTTTTTGAAAAACTTTCTACATGTTTTACATTGCTATGATTTCTCATGTGTGTGTGTGTTCAATGATGAACCCTGAGCTGTGCCTTCTGGTTGAAGAATTCCACATTTCTACCTTGATAAGGTTTGTATCCTGTGTGGGTTCTCTATTGCAAACTGACTTCTCTTCCAAATGAAAGGCTTTCCTTACTTGTTACATTCTAGAGATTTCTCATTTGGGTGAATTTTCTTATATGCTAGGCTGTGGCCTCCAGTGGATGGTTCTTTACACATTTGTTGCAGTCATAAGGCTTCTCTCCTGTGTTGTGCTCTCTGATGAAAAATAAGGGCTGAATTCTGTGTGAAACTCTATCCACAGCTGTTACATTCCTAAAGTTTTACTCCTGTGTGTTTTCTGATGGACAGTAAGGTTTCCCCTGTGGCTGAATGACTTTCCACACAGGTCACATTCAAAAGGTTTCTCTCCTGTGTGTGTTCTCTGATGGTCAGAAAGGTATACCTTCCTGGTGAAAGACTTTCCACAGCTGTTACATTAATAAGGTTTCTCTCCTGTGTGCATTATCTCATGGATGTTAAGTGCTGCCTTCCACCTGAAAGACTTTCCACACTCCATACATTCATAAGGTTTCTCTCCTATGTGTAATATCTGATGTGATTTAAGGATCGACTTCTGGATGAAAGACTTTCCACACTAGCAACAATCATAAGGTTTTTCTCCTGTGTGTTTTCTCTCATGGAAAGTAAGGCCGATTTTCTTGCTGAAAGACTTTCCACACCTCCTACATTCATAAAGTCTCTGTCCTGTATGTGTTGCCTGATGGGCAGTAAGTTGTGACTTCATGGCGAAAGACTTTCTACACACATTACATTCATAAGGTCTCTCTCCTGTATGTGTTGTCTGATGGATCCTAAGGTTTCCTTTCTGGGTGAAAGACTTTCTACAGAGATTACACTGATAAGGTTTCTCTCCTGTGTGTGTTGTCTGATGGACATTAAGGGTTGTCTTCTGGGTGAAAGACTTTCCACACACATTACATTCATAAGGTTTCTCTCCTATGTGTATTCTGTGATGATATGTAAGTTTTGACTTCCACATGAAAGACTTTCCACAGAGGTTACATTCATAAGGTTTCTCACCTGTGTGTGTTCGCTCGTGAGCAGTAAGGTTTGTCTTCTGGGTGAAAGACTTCCCACACTGGATACATTCATAAGGCTTCTCTCCTGTGTGTGTTTTCTGATGGACAGTGAGGTATGACTTCCGGCTGAATGACTTTCCACACAGGTTACATTCATAAGGTTTCTCTCCTGTGTGTGTTGTCTGATGGACATTAAGGGTTGTCTTCTGGGTGAAAGACTTTCCACACACATTACATTCATAAGGTTTCTCTCCTATGTGTATTCTGTGATGATATGTAAGTTTTGACTTCCACATGAAAGACTTTCCACAGAGGTTACATTCATAAGGTTTCTCACCTGTGTGTGTTCGCTCGTGAGCAGTAAGGTTTGTCTTCTGGGTGAAAGACTTCCCACACTGGATACATTCATAAGGCTTCTCTCCTGTGTGTGTTTTCTGATGGACAGTGAGGTATGACTTCAGGCTGAATGACTTTCCACACAGGTTACATTCATAAGGTTTCTCTCCTGTGTGTGTTGTCAGATGGACAGTGAGGTGTGCCTTCCGGCTGAATGACTTTCCACACAGGTTACATTCATAAGGTTTCTCTCCTGTGTGTGTTAGCTGATGGACAGTAAGCTGTACCTTCCGAGTGAAAGACTTTCCACACAGGTTACATTCATAAGGTTTCTCTCCTGTGTGTGTTGTCAGATGGACAGTAAGTTGTGACTTCTGGCTGAAAGACTTTCCACACAGGTTACATTCATAAGGTTTCTCTCCTGTGTGTGTTGTGAGATGGACAGTAAGGTGTGCCTTCCGGCTGAAAGACTTTCCACACACATTACATTCATAAGGTTTCTCTCCTGTGTGCGTTGTCAGATGGACAGTAAGGTGTGTCTTCCGGATGAAAGACTTTCCACACAGGTTACATTCATAAGGTTTCTCTCCTGTGTGTGTTAGCTGATGGACAGTAAGCTGTGCCTTCCGGCTGAAACACTTTCCACACACATTACATTCATAAGGTTTCTCTCCTGTGTGTGTTCTCTGATGGACAGTAAGGTGTGTCTTCCGGGTGAAAGAATGTCCACATTGGTTAGATTCTTTAACTACAGGAGATACTCCAGGACTATAAGCAGCACATATCCCATTAGACTCGCCATGGAGAAGCATGTTCTGACACTGCCTGAACTCCTCTGTCCTTATCCCTAAGGAGTTTCCATTATTCCTAATCAGCTCTGACTTAGGTTTTGATCTCAAATTAAAAGTTGTTATTAATTTCACATTTTTCTCCCCTGTGTTAGTATTCATGACTCCGACATCAGCCAGACAATCGTAGGGATTCTCCTGACAGGTCTTAGTCCTGTACTCCTTTTCTTGGACATCTACAATGAGATATAGAAAGACAGACAAAAACAGAAATGAGACCTCAAGATTCCTTAATGTAACAGTAAAGGCATTTCTGTGCATCCTGTTACGAGATTTTAAAAGATCAAAGCTGGAACTCTTTGATGCAGAATATAAGCTTTTCTCTGTAATGTATTAGTTAAGAAAGTAAAACACTTCTGGAGGAATATCAATACCAAATTTCAAACTCTACTATAAAGCCATAGTAATCAAAACAGCTTGGTATTGGCATAAAAACAGACCGCAGGACCAATGGAATAGAATTGAAAACCCAGAAATGAACCTACAGACCTATAGCCATCTAATCTTCGATAAGGAAGCTAAAACAATAGAATGGCAGAAAGACAGCCTCTTCAGTAAATGGTGCTGGCAAAATTGGTTAACTACATGTAGAAAACTAAAGCTAGATCCTTATATATCACCCTGCACCAGAATCAACTCCAAATGGATCAAAGACCTTGAACTCAAAGCAGACACTCTGAAAACATTACAGGATGGAATAGGAGAAACCCTAAGTCTCCTTGGCTCAGGTCGAAATTTTCTGAATAGAGACCCGGAAGCACAACAAATCAAAGAAAGGTTGGACAAATGGGACTGCATAAGATTGCAGAGCTTCTGCAGGGCAAATGAAATAGCTGGCAAGATCAATAGAAAGCCCACCGATTGGGAGAAGATCTTTACTAGCCATACAACGGACAATGGTCTCATATCTAAAATATACTTGGAACTCAAAAAATTAAACCACCCAACAACAAATCCTCAAAGAAACAACTGCCCAATAAATAAGTGGGCGAAAGACTTAAAGAGAAGCTTCTATGAAGAAGAAAGAAGGATGGCCAATAGACACATGAAGAAATGTTCAACATCCCTAGCCATAAAAGAAATGCAAATCAAAACAACATTGAGATATCACCTCACTCAAGTTAGAACAGCAAAAATCAAGAACTCTAACAACAACAGATGCTGGAGGGGATGTGGACAGAAAGGAACCTTACTTCATTGTTGGTGGGAATGTAAACTTGTTCAACCACTTTGGAAAGCAGTATGGAGGTTCCTCAAAAGACTTCACATAGATCTCCCCTATGATCCAGCAATCCCACTTTTGGGCATTTACCCAAATGTTTACAAACAAGACCACACTAAAGCTACCAGCACAACTATGTTTATTGCAGCATTATTTACCATAGCTAAGATATGGAACCAACCCAGATGCCCCTCAGTAGATGAATGGATCAAGAAAATGTGGTATATATACACAATGGAATTCTATGCCTCCATCAGAAAGAATGACATTGCCCCATTTGTTAGGAAATGGAAAAGTTTGGAAAAAATTATATTAAGTGAAGTAAGCCAGGCCCAAAGAAGCATAGGTCCCATGGTTTCCCTTATTTGCAATATCTAGTATAGGTATGAGTCAAGCGGAAAAGGTCAGATAATGTGATGTTAGGAAAATGAACCCTTAAATATGTATTTTAATGTTTTCGTTTCTTTCATGCATGTGTTTCTAACCCATTTATAAGATTATTTCTTTGTTGCTTTGTATGTCCCTCCCCCACAGTGTAACCCCCGCTTTCACTATATTTGATGTCAGTATAACATGTGGAGGAGATGGGGACAAACAACTCGTTTAAGGATTCAGGTGGACCTGTTGCAACAATGAGAAGTACAAAATGTCATGTCAAAACCAGCTTTACAATGTCGGTGTGGGGGGGGGGAGGGGGGTATAATTGGGTGGGGGGAGGGGGGTAAAATTGGGTGGGGGAGGGGGGAGGCGGGGAAGGGAAGTGAAGGGTAAACAAAGGAGGAGGCTGCAATGCTTGGTAAGAAATGTATGCATTATCCTGCTCATGTAATTGTAGCCCCTCTGTATAGTATGTTCTCAAATAAAATAAAATACAATTAAAAAAAAAAAAAAAAGAAAGTAGCACTGACATTTTACAATGGTAAATAATGCTTTTCTGTTTCAGTTCTTTTCTGTTTTTCTCAAGGAATTAATTACTCAAATGATTCATCTACACACTATTAGTTATAAGCTGAGTACTAAACATTTGCTTTTAATACCCTCGAGGTTTGGTCATAAGGGAATAGCTATTATTTTTCTTTTAATTTGTGGAAATAATTTACACATTTTGCTGCTTTGCTTCTCAACCATTAGGTGAGGAACAGAAATACTGTCTAGATTTAGGGACCATTAGGGTGTTTGATACATCCCTTGGCCTTTCCGCTAAGAATGGAAGGTTCCTGAGAGTAAGGATTTATACCTCCATCTCTTCAGTTCTAACTTCTCACTAAGAATTACTTTAGGGATTGGTGGCATTTTAAAAATTGGTTTCCCTCATCCTTAGTCAAATTCTCATCAAATTTCCTTTTCTAACACATCTGCTCCTTCACAACCATTCAAGACAAAGATACTGCAGCTTACCACCCAGGTAGTCATCTCCTATGAACCAAAAGCTTTGCTTCTGAATCTCACTCACTTCCACCATCACCAAGAAGCAATTTCCCTCATCACAGGTAGCAGTCCTGGCATACTCCTTATTTCCTCATACCTTGTTTCAATGAAAATGAGACATCATTTTCTACATTTCTCATTTCCTTTTTCTGTTTAAGAATGATTTCTACAAATAAATAGAAAATTGCTCACTTTAACTATACTGGGACAGCCAAATCAGTTTGTCTCCATGTAAATTCTTGATTGTCATGTCCTTGAGACAAAGGATCACCTAGTTCTCTGCCACACATGACTCAGGGGAACTAGGAACATTATTGCTCAGTACAGCTCATTAAACTTACCAAGTGGACTCTGGCTACAAAACCACCATGCAAGATGCTTTATCTCACCTGTGAGATTCTTCTCTGAGGCTTCTCTTATCCATGGTTCTGACCCTTGCTCCAGCTTGGCAATCAATTTAGGTTTAGGAACACAGTGTCCTGTTATAAACAAGAAGAGAAGAACTATTGGTAGGATGGGTCATCATTACTGTAAGGTCTTAGACATCATGTTCACAAAGTTGCTCCTAAACCTTGTTTCTCATTTCTTACCAACTTCCTGGTTGATATTTCCCAGCTTTCAACTTATTTTGCCAATTGTGTGCCTTGAACTCAGCTCTTTTGCTCAAAGCTAGCCTTCTGCTAGTTTCAGTCCCAGCTACATTTGTAGATTGTGAGGGGATTTGGAGATAAAAGCCTCATGGTCACTTTTCTGCAGTTGCTGGCTTCAAACCAAAATCCTCACATTTCAGCCTCCAGAGAAGCTAAGATTACAGGTGTTAGGGTGTTAGCCACTGCACCCAGGACGAGGGTTGATTACAAATAACCACTTTCAACTAGTGATTTTCAGATCATACTTCAAATAGTGATGTACTTTCTATTCTAGACTATATTTGCACCTACAGAAATCACCCCAAGTTTAGGATGACAGTCTTCTTTCTATTAGTGGAATGCAGTTTAGATTTTGGGCCCAAGTGCTGATTGGGTTTCTTGAAGAATGGGAATAAAATTGTCTCCAATTACATAATGAAGTGGAAAAAATGGACAGGAATTTTATATTCCCACGGAGTGGAATCATCACCCGAAACAACATAAATATTTATATATCTACTTAAAAAAGAAAACAGCCTTTGATCTCGCATGTTCAAATGACTTTCGCTCACCTAAAGACAAGAGGTTGCTGTAGGTCTCCAGCATTACATCTCTATGCAGGGTCCTCTGAGCATGATCCAGGTCTTGCCACTCCTCCCAGCTGAAGTCCACAGCCACATCATCAAATGACACCAGCTTCTGTAATGGCACATTTGAATCAAGTAATTTGGCCAAGTCAGGAAGGTCTGTGGGACTCATCCCCAATTAATCACCAGGAGAAAAGCAGAACTGGTGCTATGGCTCATGTGGTAGAGCACTAGCCTTGAGGTGAAGAATTCAGGGACAGTGCTCAGGTCCAGAAATCAAACCTCACAACCAACCAACACACACACACACACACGCACACACACACACACACACACACACACACACACACACACACACACACACACACACACACACACACACACGGTATTTCATAAGCAATCACAAGACATTTAGGACATCGCATGGAATACATAGCACCTTACTGATTCATGAAAAGTAAGTGTCCACATAAATGTTAAAGGCAGTAACAGTACTTAAGAATGTCGCTAATTATGGATTGGCCCTTATAAGGTCTGATTTACTTCCCATATATAAATATCCTATGTTAACTCTTTTGTAGTTTAAGTGCTAAATACTGAAGTATGGTCATAGATACCCTGATATTTCTTTCCTATGTAAAAAAGAACTGCTAGAAGGAAGTTTTGTGAACTTGGCCTACCTTCTACAATCCACAATATAGTTGTGAGGGGCATACCATATTCCCTGACTACATTTTCATTTAAATATGCCTTCATGGAAGGATGGAGGATGGATAGAGGCTTAAGGAACATTCAAGATGACAAAAAACAAAAAATAGGACCACGACAAACAAGACAGAGAAAAATTAGAAGAGGGATGTGATCTAAAGTTACAGAAGACAAATTTACAAGTTGGAAGGAAATAAGAGTGCTAATTTGCCTGCAGAGGCTAAGAGGAGAGGTTTTGGAATCCCACACTGAACCCTATTACAAATGATGAATGGCCAAGCCAGCCATGCTTGGCAATAGCAGAGGTGAATGCTCACTAACACACAAAAGGGAAATATATATGTGAGAAATTGAAAGAAAATAACATTCAATTCACAATCCACTGGGCAGAGGAACTCTACTAAAAATGTAGATTGAAGATATGGTCAGGGAAAGAGAGTTGATTAATTACACATCTGCATTTTAAGAGTGTTACAAGAGAAGTGCTTCAAGAGAAGAGCAAAAGGAGTCCACATACATATACACGTAGGACAAAGAAACTAAAATGGTAAATGTGTAGGTAAGTTTAAAGGAATATATTGGTCATATATTTTATGTAATATCTGTAATAGTTTGTTGAAATAAAACTTGTAGCACCATATGATTCACAATGCATGAAGATCCAATATATAAACTCATCACTTTATTAAGAGAAATGTATGTAGAATACTCATATGCATCAATAAATATTGCAATTACCAGGCAAATCGGAAGGCCTCAGTTCAAAGAATTAATTGTACCAAAAAAGAGGGTACTAGATTTAGGGCTGGAAATGTGGCTTACTCCAGAGTGCTAGTCTAGAATGCACGGGTTCAATTATTCAGTGCCATGTGAACAGAAAAACTAGAAATGGGGAAAACGATTGAAGACACTTTAAAAAAAATCTACAAATAATTCCTTGAAATATACAAAGCTCAGTATCAATAGTCAGGAGAAGAATTCAAATCAAAATTCTACAGAAATAACTACTTTATATATGTTACTATGGACAGTTTTAAATAAAAACAACAAATATCCTTCCAAAGTCTAACAAAGGCTGGGAAGGATGTGAATTCAATTTGAACCTTGCTGCATGTATGGCAGGAATGTAAAACAATCAAAGATGGTATGGACAGAGCTAAAAAGAACTAAATAGAGAATTACATAGGAATATGGTCCAGCACTTCTATTTCTAGAAGAGAAAGCAGAGATGAGAAGTAGTATTAGAGAATCACTTCAGAGCAAATACTGACAAGAACCAAAAGACAGACAGAGGTAAAAGAATAAATAAAGACATTGAAAAGGAAGACAAGTTTGCTACATTTTATAGCAGGGTTGATCTTTGAATACATTAAGCCAAGTAAAATACACCAGTCATAAAAGCACAGCCTTGGTATGATTTCCCTTACTGAGCTTTCAAGGATCAACAAAGTCATAGAGCCAAAAAGTAAGATGGTTCCAGAGACTGGGGTAGAGAGGAAAAGGAGCTGCCTATTAATGATTATACAGCTTCATACATGGAAAATGAAACATGCTGTACATGGATGGAAGAGATGGCTGCACAACAACGCAGCCATATGAACTATCAGTGAACTCTGAATTGAAAATGGGTAATGTAGCCACACAGGATGGAACATACCTATACACCCTGACCTTGGGAAATTCAAAAACGATGACCAGCCAGGCTAGCTTCCATAACAATTTCAAGAGCATGCTGGACTACATATCAAGACCTGTCTTCAAAAGGAATAGGGAATGATTTGTATTGACAAAGCTCATAAAATTCACAAACTTTATAGACCATGACAATGACAATTTGCCTTGAAGGTGAAAATGTGTTTTTGACTTCAACTAAGCATCTCTGTTCCACAATACTGTGACATATGTGAAATTTATATAATCACTTTCTCTCAATTTAAACAACAAAAAAAGAAAAGTCAGAGAAGGGGTGGTTTAGGAGCAATGGGTGACCATGTTGTCAGACATCTTCTATTCACATATTGTTTTGTAGAATGGCAACTTCTTCGTACAACTACTTAAACCTAATAATAAAATAAATTGTTTGAAAAAAGGAATATGGAAAAATCAAATTTTAGACTGTCTGAATTGGATCAGAGATATAGGTGCCATGTGTGTCTATTTTTCCAGTTAAAATAACAAAGTAAAATTTATGAACAAACGTTAAGCCACATTTTAGCTGGAAACATACA
Organism: Dipodomys merriami; assembly: GCF_024711535.1. Classification (NCBI taxonomy): domain Eukaryota; kingdom Metazoa; phylum Chordata; class Mammalia; order Rodentia; family Heteromyidae; genus Dipodomys; species Dipodomys merriami. The sequence continues at coordinate 2,089,494 of NW_027203104.1, read as the reverse complement.
ACTACAAATAGCATTAATAACAAACACACATGGACCAAAAATGCAAAGTATTCTTTTTTTTTGTTTGTTTTATATCGGTTGTGTGGCTTGAACTCTAGGCTTGGGCACTCTCCCTCATGTCTTCAACTAAAGGCTAATGTTCCACCACTTGATCCACTGTGCCACTTCCGGTGTCCTGAGTGGCTTATTGGAGATAAGTGTCTCATGGACTTTCCTGTCCAGGCTGGCTTTGAACCAGGATCCTCAGCTCTCAGCCTCCTGAGTAGCTAGGATGACAGGTGTGGGCCACCAGAGCCTGAACAAAAATGCAAATTAATCTAATCTGTGCATCTTAATTTTAGTTTTTATATACCTTTTCACTGACTACTTTTCAAGTGTATCTCAAATATCTGAATCAGTTCTCCAGGAAGCTTCCCAAGGATATTTCTTGCTGTTCTTTTTGATGGGCTTATAATGTACTATATGATTCTTTTTTGTTTGTTTGTTTCTTTGTATGTTCTTCTGCCATGGCATAAACCTTGTTGTCACTGTCTTTGATTCTGGTGTCTTGCATCTTGTATATACATGTTTCTAATTGAGGAGGGGAACAGAAATTACAAAATGCTGAAATAAGAATAAAGGATGGCCCATTGTAACAATGACTTGTACAAGGAACTATGTTGAAAAGGAACTACAACTTTGATGGGGTGGGAAGACTTGGGGAGGTGGGAAGTAACATGATAGTAGGGGAAAAACAAAGGATGGGGAAAAAGTGCTCTATAAGAAATGGACTCATTACCTTGCTCATGTAACTGCAATCCCTCTGGACACTATTATATCTATATATATCTATATATATCTATATACAGATGTATATATGTATATACATCTGTATATAGATATATATATATATATATATATATGTATGTCTGTGTGTTTGTGTGTGTGGAAAATAATACATCCAAGATATTTTTTTACAAATGTTCAGTCAGCCAGGTGCTGGTGACTCATTCCGGTCATCCTAACTACTCCGGAGGCTAGGATCCAAGTATAATACTTCCAAATTATTTCTATTAGAAAAGCCTAGAAGACTCATATCTCCAGTTGATTATGAAAGGATACAAGACAAACAAAAAAGGTGAATGTTGAGTTATGACTTAAAGAGTAGAGCACTAGGCTTGAGCAAAAAAAAAAAAAAAAAAAGCTCTGGACAGCTCAGTGAAGAGAGAGATCTGAGCACTTGCAAGCAGCCATGACTGGGGTGGTAGCGGAGGCCTTAGCCGCCATACCTGCATCAAAGGCCCCATATGTGGTGTGTGAGTCAATTCAACTCAATACCAGCAAGAACTGACAAGGAGCAGACATCTTCATCCTGAAGTTCCCAGACCAGAGAAGACTCAGGAACCAAGACTCCAGTGTGAGTAGAAGCCTGAAAGCCTCACTCCTTCTCAGGGAGCAGAGAAGGGAAGGCTACCCCTCCCCCCACTACCAGAGGTCTCCATCTTTGAGACTGACAAAGGCATGGCTGAGCAGCTAGCACCAACTCAGGCCTTGGAAGAAAACCAAAGAGTCATTTAGCTGGTCACAGGAACCTAACCTGACCTACTAGGCTCAGCTCCACCCAAGGGGAAGTCACCCAGCCAGGGCCCCAGCCCCAGGAGTGGCTTTCTTCACTGGGTAAACAGAGACAGAGGCTGCCCCTCCCTATAGCAGCCTTGACAATCAATTGAAATTCAGTAAACATAAACCCTGAGAATGGCTTCAGGCTGGGCTCTGTGAGTCTCTCAGAAGCTAGCCCCTCAGGGAAAAGCTACTGTTTGCTGAAAGGCCTCAACTCTATCCAGAACTTAGCCTCATCACAGCATCTCCACACTAGAGGAAACAGCCAAATCCATCTTTTGTGATACTCAAAGCAGTTCTCCTTCCCATTAAATTACCCTGGGAGAAGGATCACAAACTGCTGGATAATGCAGAACAGTTTTCTGCATACTCAAACAAATTGACCTAAGAAACCAACCAAGCCACAGGAAAATCAAACACTGCAAACAGACCAGAGACTGTAACAAGAGACTGCTTAAGGACAGAAGGGATCTTCCCATACCCCTCTGCCCCCGAAAAAAAATCAAATAGTCTTTTTTTGTACCTTTCATAAACTTTTATTTCTAAAATGTTTAAAAAAATTTTTTATTGTGAAAATACTGTCCAGAGGAGTTACAATTACATGGGCAAGATAATGAGTAAATTTCTTATCAAGCATTGTACCCTCCTCCTTTGTTTCCCCTTCCCATCCCTTCCCAGCCTTCCCCCCCACACCCCCCCCACTCAATCCTCTTCCCCCCACCAAAGGTGTCAAGTTCGTCTAAAACTTTTTTTAATTTTTAACTTAAATTTTTTTTTGTATAAACTGTGTTTTCCTCTTCTTATAATTTTTATTTTAGGGGTATATGTACGTTTGCTTTATTTTTCATTTTTAAATTTCTTTTTGTTTAGCTCTAGAGACCTTTTGATCCTTCTTTTCTTTCATTCACATTGTTTTCACCTTTTCTTCTCTTTCATTTTTCTTTGAGTGACAATTGCTGTTCTGCTCATCCTGATATTCCTTTAGTGGATTATTAGACCTAATACTCCATTGTGTACAACTTAATCCAGAAATTTATTACTGAATTCAAAACCTCTTAGACTTGAATTCCTTAATAGCAGTACTCTTTATACCTATAAAATATTTTAAGCATTTTTAGTTTTAATTTTTTCATGTCTCTTTAGCCCTCCACTTCTCTCATTCTATCCATGTTCTTCTTGGAAATTATCTTTTTCAATTTGCATAATTCAGTGTTGCACTGTTTAATTTGTAATTTTTATTTTTCTATTTATTCTTGTCTCTTTGTTTCTTTCTCTTTCTCCTTTTTTAAGCTCTCTCTACTTTCATTCTATCCAATCTATTTCCCACTTTGAGATTAGGACATGGTTAATTCTCCCTCTGCTTTTCCACATCCCTCTATTCCTATTTTTACCCACATCTCTCAAAACGTAATAATTTCTGGTTTGTCCAATTCTTTGCGGTGAATAGTATATCTGTTGAACTAGATTGTATCTGCAGACTTTTGACTTGCAACTACAGACTTTGGATGATGCTTGCCTTAAGATAATGTTCTAGCATAAAACTGGTGTTACCTTCATCCCTAATGGGCAGAGCAAGCCAGAAAAACACAAGAAAAATGGCAAGTCCAGGTATCTCAACTCCCACTAAGGATAATCAGCTGACAGAACAGATAATGAATAATCCAGAGGGGAGTTCCCAAATAGCTCTACAAACACTGCTTGTAAACATTGTAAATGAAAAGATTGAAAACCTGCAATGGACTCTGTGAGCATGATATGGAGAGATAGGAGGCAAACCAAAGGTTAATACAGGAATATCATGAGCGTGAGGAAGCTACTCAAAAATTGATACAGGAATTGCGTGAGCTCCTTGAGAAAACTCAAGGAGAAATAAAGGAATCTATGAGCAGGCTGAGATCAGTCAAGGAGAAAGTGAGGAATGGCTGAGCAGGCTGAGAACACTCAAGGAAAACTACAGGAATTGTATGAACATGAGGAAACTAAGCAAAGAATAATACAGGAATTGAAAGACAAGGATGAGTATACACAAAGATCACTAAAGGCATTCATGGAATCCATTAACAGAGACCTGAAAGAAGTCAGGGACACCACAAAGGGAATGCTGAATGGAACCCAACAGAAGGAATAGTAGCCTATGGAAACCATAGCCAATCACCTAAGTGATTTGCAAATAAACACTGAATACCAAATTAAGGAAGTCAAGTGGTTCATACAAGATCTAAAACAAAGTTCCAACAAAGAATTTAAAGCCATCAAAGCTGACCAATTAGAAGGAAAAGAAGTAAACGAACAAAGTAGAAAAATCTTGACAGTACGTTAGACCATTCAGAAGATCAAATCTTAGGGATTGAAGACAACCTAGATATTACAGAGAAAGAACATACAACCATCCAAGACAAATCCAAGAAATAAGATAGATCGATTCAACACTTGGAAGACACCATCAGAAGGCCCAATCTGAGGATATTAGGTGTAGAGGAGCACGTAGAGACAATAGTTCATGGTCTAGAAAATTTGTTTAACAGGATCCTAGCAGAGAGCTTCCCAAACATAGGCCTATTCAGATACAAGAATCAAACGGCCCCCATAAACAGGCAGGAGTTGCAATCCTAATACCAGGTAAAATAGACATCAAAGTAAAATTTGTGAAAAGAGATAAAGAAGGTCGCTACATACTAATTAAGGGATCTCTCCTTCAGGAGGATATTACAATTCTAAATACCTATTCACCAACCAACGGAGCACCCAAATATATCCAAGAAATACTACTTTCCCTCAAATCCCACATAGATGCAAAGACATTAATAGTTGGGCACTTTAACACACCACTTTCCCCACTGGATAGATCAACTTGGCAAAAACTCAACAGAGAAACCGCAGATTCTAACAAATGCATAGATCAACTAGATTTAACAGACATTTAACAGACCAAATATTTCATGCAGAAGCATCAGAATACACATTTTTCTCAGCAGCACATGGATCATTTTCCAAAATAGACCACATTTTAGGCCACAAAGCAAACTTGTCCCAATTCAGAAACATTGAACTAATACCTTGCATTTTCTCAGACCAGAAGGGAATAAAATCAGAACTCCACACCCAAAGCAACCAAAGAAAGTCCTGTAACACATGGAGCCTGAACAAAACACTGCTGAATCATGAGTGGGTCATGGAAGAGATTAGAAAGGACATTCAAATGTTCATGATATTCAACCAAAATGAACACAAATTACCAGCTCCTCTGGGACACAGCAAAGGCAGTACTCAGGGGCAAGTTTAGAGATCTGAGTTCCTACATCAACAAATTGCAGAGATCTGAAATCAACAATATAATGAGACATCTGAGCCTCCTTGAAAAAGAGCAGCAAGATGAACCCCAATCCAGTAGACAGAAAGAAATAATTAAAATTAAATCAGAATTACATGAATTACAATCCAAACAAACTATAGAAAGAATCAACAAAACAAAGAGTTGGTTCTTCGAAAAAATTTAACAAAATTGACAGACCCTTAGCAAATCTTCTTAGAAAAAGAAGAGAACACACCCAAATAAATAAACTCAGAGATGAGAATGGAAACATCACCACAGAAACAACCAAGATTCAGAACATTACAAAGGAATACTTCATAAACATTTAAGATAATTTTGAGAACTTGGCAGAAATGGACTTTTTCCTAGCAAAGATTGACTTGCAGAAACTAAACCAAGATGAGTTAAACCATCTAAACAGGCCCATAACAAGCATTAAAATAGAAACATCTAAGAAGAGCCCAGGACCAGATGGATTTACAGCAGAATTCTACAAGGCCTTCTAAGCAGAGCTCACACCAATACTCCTCCAACTCTTCAATGAAATTGAAAGAGAAAGTTCACTACCGAACTCATCCTATGAAGCCATCATAACCCTCATCTCAAAACCAGGCAGGGACGCATCAAAGAAAGAGAACTTATAGACCCAGTTCTTTGATGAACATTGATTCAAAACTTCTGAACAAAATTTTGGCCAATCGACTTCAACAATTCATCCAAAAATTCATACAACACGATGAAACAGGATTCCTTTCAGGGTTGCAAAGCTGGTTCAATATATGCAAATCAACTAATATAATTCATCACATCAACAGGAGCAAGAATAAGAACCACATGGTTATCTCAATAGATGCAGCAAAAGCATTTGACAAGATCCAACACCCCTTTATGAACCTTTATGAAGGTTGTGTAAAAATTAGGAATCCAGGGAACATTCCTCAATACAATGAAGGGTGTATATGACAAACCTACAGCCAGCATTATACTTAATGGTGAAAAACTAAAGCCATTTCCTCAACTCAGGAACTAGACAAGGATGTCCACTATCTGCACTTCTCTTCAATCTTGTATTAGAATACCTAGCTACAGCAATAAGACAAGATCCAACCATAAAGGGGATCCAAATAGGGAAAGAAGAAGTAAAACTCTCCCTCTTTGCAGATGACATGATCTTATATTTAACGAATCACACAGACTGCACTCCCAAATTACTCAAGTTGATTCAAAAGTTAGGTGAAGTAGCAGGGTATAAAATTAATTCTCAAAAACCAATGGTTGTTTTGTATGTCAACAATGAGAAAAGTATGGCTGAGTTTAGGAAAGCAACTCCATTAGTAATAGCCTTCCAAAAATAAAATACCTAGGAATTAACTTAACCAAAGAGGTGAAGGACCTTTAATGCTCCTGGATTGGAAAGATCAACATGGTGAAGATGGCAATACTTCCCAAGTTGATCTACAAATTCAATGCGATACCAATCAATATTCCAACCTCATTCTTCAAGGAAATAGAAGAGGCAATCCGAAAATTCAGGTGCAACAATAAAAGACCCCGAATAGCAAAAACGATATTCAACGGAAAGAACACAGCTGGAGGAATAACAATACCAAATTTCAAACTCTTCTACAAAGCTATAGTAATCACAACAGCTTGTTACTGGCACAAGAATAGACTTCAGGGCCAATGGAATAGATTGGAAATCCAGAAATGAACCTACAGAGCTATAGCTATCTAATCTTGGATAAGGGAGCAAAAAAAAAAAAAAAAAAAAAGAATGGAAGAAAGATAGCCTCTTCAGTAAATGGTGCTGGCAAAATTGGTAAACTACTTGTAGAAAACTAAAGCTAGCTCCTTATATATCACCCTACACCAGAAACAACTCCAAATGAATCAAAGACCTCAGTGACAAGGCAGACACTCTGGAATAGGAGAAACCCTAGGTCTTCTTGGCCCAGGCCAAAATTTAAAAATAGAAATCCAGAAACAAAACAAATCATAGAAAGGTTGGATAAATGGGATTGCATGAAATTGCGGCACAGGGATAGGAAGAAGATCTTCACTAGCCATACAATGGACAAGAGTCTCATATCTAAAATATACCTGGACCTAAAAAAATTAAATCCCCCAACAACAAATCTTCATAGAAACAATTGCCCAATAAGTAAGTGGGCTAAAGACTTAAAGAGAAACTTCTCTGAAGAGGAAAGAAGGATGGCCAATAGACACAGGAAGAAATGCTCAACTTCTCTAGCTAGAAAAGAAATCCAAATCAAAACAACATTGAGATACCACCTCACCCCAGTTAGAATGCCTAAAATCAAGAACTCTAATAACAACAGATGCTGGAGGGGATGGGGACAGAAGGGAACATTACTGCATTGGTGGTGGGATTGTAAATTTGTTCAACCACTTTGGAAAGCAGTATGGAGGTTCCTCAAAGAACTCCACATAGAGCTCCCCTATGACCCAGCAATCCCACTTTTGGGCATTTACCCAAATGTTCACAAACAAGACCACACTAAAACTACCCTCACGACTATGTTTCTTGCAACCTTATTTACCATAGCAAAGATATGGAACCAAACCCGATGCCCCTCAGTAGATTATGGATCAAGAAAATGTGGTAAACATGGGTGGGGAGAGGATGGAAAGGGATGGGAAGGGGAAACAAAGGAGGAGGCTATAATACTTGATAAGAAATGTACTCATTATTTTGCCCATGTAATTGTAAGCCCTCTGTACAGTATTTTCACACACACCAAAAAAGAATAACGTAGGAAAGGTCTCTCACAAACTCTGTTTGGCTCTACATGTAATATTAATAGAGATTTTTAATTTTTTTTTTGATGTACTCATGGTAACCTTCCTTATGTGAACCCAAATAAAGATGTTTAGTTGAAGGAATTCGGGGCACAACTGGCAGTGAGCTTTAGGACCCCTACTTCCTCCCTATCTCTCTGTGCTTTTGTGTTTTTCTAATTTTCTTTAGCTCTGGACTCTTCATAGAAGTACCTCGGCTTACATTTAGCAACAAGTTTCCTTTATAATGGGTAAAAACATGTTAATTCTAAGAGTCATGTCAATAAAGGAAAAGTGATCAGTAAGAAAAAGTAGTTCTAGTTGGGCACTGGTGACTCACGCCTGGAATCCTAGCTACTGAGGAGGCTGAGATCTGAGGATCACGCTTCAAAGCCAGCTCGGACAGAGAAGTCCCTTAGATGCATAGCTCTAATAAACAACCCCAAAACTGGACGAGGCACTGTGACTCAAGTGGTAGAGTACTCGCCTTGAGCTGAAGAGGTGAGAGACAGTACCCAGGTCCAAGAATTCAAGCCCTACAATGGACAAAAAAAAAAAGAAAACAGAAATACTAGCTCCCAGATACAGCATTTGAAGCAAAGAAAAAAGCAAGAGACAGATGGACGGTGGAGGGTCTGAGAGAAACAATGAGAAAGAGAGAGAGAAAAACAGATGAAATGAAAGAGAAGAGAGAAAGAAAGCTAGAGAGCAAGAAACAGAATGAATAGACAAAATACAGAAAAAAATCTAGTCAGGAGTTCTTTGAGAAACATGGAGGGATTTCTAGAAAGGATATACACTATATAATGAAATATAACCTAAGTTTCAAGTAGAAAAAGCCTATGAAGCAGTCGAAGAACTAGTAATTTAAGTACACATATGTTACTCAGTACACTTCAATAGGTGAAGTTATATGTGACTACAGTTTTCAGAAAGTATAGTAAAAATTTCATTAGGACAGTTTAATGTTATTCATAGGGATGTGATCTCTGACCAGTTGCTTCCATGAGCAGTCACCTCCTCAGTGTCAGTTAATCCCTTAACAAGTTTGACTACTTCTAACAACATCAGAACAACTAGAAACAAACTGAAGTAATCTACTCATTTTAGCCAGAATGTCAGATTAATAATGTGCAAAACCTACAAGCCATCTTTATCTGATTTAGGAGCATGTTCCTCAAGTTGAATCTGTTTTTCTGTTTTTCAATCTTGTCCACTATTAGGTTCAAAAAATGGAATGTAAAACAGAGAAATCAAAAGCAACTTACCACAGATCCTTTCATTCTTTCTTGCTGTTGACAATGGACAGAAGATTCTGGAAGCATGGCTGGGAGAAAAGGCAAATGAGGTAGTCAGGAAAGAACCTGTGTGATTTTGCCCCAGATTTTCCTGCTTAAAACATTACCCATGGGCCAGAAAAGCATAAAGCCTTCTTATGGGAGAACAAATATGGTTAATGTCTGAAGTAGTGCATTAATCAAACACTCCACTAAAGATGAAGCCATAGTTGATTAATTGGTAGATAGATAGTATAAAAGCAATTCATTTCTAGGTTAATATACATTCAAAATTCCTAAAAACTAATATCCCACAAAAATAATTGAAAAATAAAAATATACCACATTTCATTAAAACTAGTGTTTACTGAAATACACTTAGGGATTCATGAACTATTTTTTCTTTTAATGCAAAAGAATAATAGCACTCCACTGGGCATTTGTACTCCACCTCATTCATTTCCAGATTCTCACACCAGGGAAATCATGTATAGTATAGCTCAGCATTTTTCACAAAGGTTATACAGGATACACATATGCAATTCATGTTTCTAGTGCTATAATGTTTCAATAATGGTTGTGAAATGACACATTTCCTTGTATCCAAATACTCAGAGCACCCTTATGCAAGGACTTTCAATTTGCCATTTAAGCTACTTTGGCCAAATGGACATCACTAAAGATCTTATGTCAGTAATGTTCACTTTCCTGAACAGTCATATGAAGAACCTTGGCCATAATGCTGAAGGTACAGAGACTAATAAGATGAACATAAAATACTGGGTCTTAGGAGAGACACAATGCCAATCAACCATCCTCAAGGGAGGAATTAGAAGATTAAAGTCTTATCTATGATTTAAACAATATTAACACAAAATAGCAAGTTGAGGGCTCCCCAAAATGTAGATCCATAAAACTTAAATAGCTATTTGATTTGGCTGGTACTTGTTGGTTGGATTCTTACACAGGAAATGCTGTTATCCACAGATCATTTGTTTCTTTGCACAATTATGTAGAATTGCATTTAAATTATATTATTAGATTATCTATTAACTTAATTTTCTATATTATTAAATGATTTATCAAGTGTTTGGGAATGCATGTTTAGGCAGTCTCTCTCATTTTAAGTAATGTAAAATAGCCTCATTAGTATATGGAGAAATTGCTGTTTCTTAGAAACGAATATAATGGATAGTATCCCTAATATTTTAAAGTTGCAGAAGCCATAGGACGTGAAGAGGATGAAAATAGGATCAATCTGTTTCTATATGATATTTTACAGGACTGTTTATGATTCACTGAGTTCAAATGCCAAAAAGAATTTTACATGTAAAATAATACTTCTTTGAGCAGATTGTGACAAAATGGGTAACACTAGCTAAAACTTCAGGACAGGTTACATGTATGCATCATATATCCTTGAGCAATATACATTACCTCCAACTTTTTTCTATATTTTTTTCATCAGAGTCCAAAGTATCTAGATCAACACTTCCTGAACGGCCAGGAAAAACTTAATATGTTACAAGTAGGGTCAGGAAATCCACTGATGAGACATCTGGATTAAGTCTGAGGGATCCCATACTAGAAATGAGAGTGGGAAGAGGTTGAATCAATCAGTGGGAATAGGATTAGGGATCTAGTACATAGAGAGACACTTTCAGATGTGACATTTATCCCTCCAGCCCAAACCACAGTCTCATGCCCCCTCTGATTACTAGGCTTCGGCTTAATCCTCAGGCCAGATGCGTCCCCTCCTGAAAGAGGGTCTAAACCTTCCAACAGAACCAAGTGATTTGAGAAGAGTTGGCGGAAAGAGTATCACATGAATCTTGTGCTCTGGGAAGGAGATTCCACAAGCTGGATTCCAAACACGTGTGAACTCCAGCCCAGAGTGCTAAGAAGGCTGCCAAGCAGGGGCAGAGCAGAGACACCTCTAGCAGAAACAACACAGAAGCCCAAAAGGCAACTGCCATGGAAGGAGACTCAACCCTGGCACACACACTTCACAAGGTCACGACAACCCTTTCCGTGCTCAGCTTACAGCTAGGCAAAGTGAATCAGGTGGCGTGGGTGCCGGCAGCATCTCTCAGTCGTGGCGTTCACACGCACAGCTCCCGGCTCTCCTAGTCTGGGGAGCCACCCAGCTTGCTCTTGGGGTTCCGGGAGCCAGTGTCTGGCTTCTGGAGGCTCGCTGGTCAATAGTAGCACAAGCACCCGAACACCAAACAAATCATCAAGCCCAGACAGGAGGCACACGTGGGGCTGACTCCGGTCCTGCACGCAGCTTGCCGTTCATACCTGAAATCGGATCCGCAGCCTGAGATTCCTTCAAGTTGCAGCTCCCAAGGTCCCCGAAGAGCGGCTGGGCGCCTGCCTAGGGGCTTGGACCACGGGAAAGCAACACCGAACTTCCCAGAACTTCTAGCAGAGGGGGAAAAGGAAACAACCCAGAATTACCAGACGGAAAAATCAACAGTGGGCGGGGAGACGCATGCGCATAAAGAACTTCCCGCCCCCTTCCCCAAACCATCACTTTCCAAGGTCTGTGCCTCAACTAAAACTACAATTCCTACAATGCACGGCGCACGGCGCCCTCTTGACCAGGTTGGGCTTGGCCCTGGGATTCTGACCAGTACCACACCTCAGGTCCCAGAATTGCATGGAGGTCTGCAGATCTTGCTCTCCTGGCAGTGGGAGCAAAGGCGAGTTTCTTCCTGAAAATTATTGTGTGGCTCCTGAAATATTCAACGACTAACCCGAAGATGGAAATGTGTTAGGAGCATTGCATAAGTTGGCTTTTTAATTCTTAGTTCTAATCATGCAATTGAGGTGATGAGACTGGTTTGTTATTTTCAGTTTTGTTCAGCTCTTATGTTCTCCTGAATATAAGTTACATCTCCGTTTTGCCTGCAGTTTTTTAATATCTCTCCTCTCACTTTAAAACGGTATTCGCAGCCCCTAACATTTTCCACTGCTGTAATGTAGACGTTGAAATAAAATAGGTAGATAGGCAGCATAATCCTTTTCTCAATTTAGATTTCTCAAAATCAATTTCCCTGAAACTCCCAAATTCCACCTATGAAAGCTTAAGGAGTTTTTGGTTGTTTGTTTCTGAATTTTGTCTTTCCCCTTAGACATTTTTATTTTCTTTTCCTTTTTTTGCTGTTGGTCCTGTGGCTTGAACTCAGACCTTGGGCACCATCTGTGAGTTTTTTCTTTGCTCCATTTGCCAGTTCTGTAATAATTTCTTCAGCTAATTTGTGACACGTTCCCTCACAGGGCTTTCTGAGACCATGGATCATCACCTCCCGTGCTCTTCAAAGAGATGGTGGTTTGGGGGATCAGGAAGAGTGTGGGTTTGGGTAGAGGAGTGAAGTTTAGGGTAGGTCTGTGTTGATGTGAAGTTTGATCATTTCCCCCATCCAGTCTGTTTTTGTGTTTCAATCTTTGTTTTGAATTTCTATCTCTTCTGTGATCCTAAATGTTCCTTCCTCTCGGTACCTCAAGGCTGCATACCTAGGAAACCTCAGACTGGTCTTCCCAGACCTTATCCATTAGACTGTGGAATACATCTGTTGTCTCCTTCCCTCATATGTGAGATCCTATTCGTGTCTCTTAAAGGTTTACTGTGATATTTGCTGTACCTGTTCATTGGTTCCGGCAAGGTTTAGGGAGGGAAACTTTTGTGCCTACTATTCAGTCCTCCAGTGTGTGGGTTCTCCAGGACTCTTCAGTGGACCTCAGTTATTCCTCATGAAAGTGCAGATCATAGAACATAGATGGGTATATAGACTTCAACGAAGTGCACATATAAAAATATAAAGAAAAACCCAATAAATATATTCTGTAAAAGTCAATAGGTTCAGAGGCAAGGAGATAAGGATCAAGTAAAAACTGGAGTGATTCCAAGACTAGCTTTGTCATGTACTTTTCATTGTTCAAGATTACATTTCTCATCAATTTCTCTTTTATTCTCTTTCTTTTTTTCCTTTATTTTCCTTTACCATTCCTAGGACTTCAACTCAGGGCCTAGGCACTGTCTGTGAGCTGCTTTAGTTCAAGACTAGCACTTTACTATTTTAAGTCATAGCAGTGCTTTCTGCTTTTTCTGTGGATGTGGTACTGAGGAATTGAACCCAGGGCTTCATGCATGCTAAGCAAGCACCCTAACTCTAGCCACAGTCCCAACCCATATATGTATTTTTCATTTCTTTAAAGCAGTATAAATAGTCTTGACTTCCTACATTAAATTAAAATTGTTCATTGCTCACATATATGTCCAATTATTTTTATACAAAAATTATATCCTGTTAGTGCATTGTACTCCACTAGTGACACTAATAACTTTCAGTGTATCCTTGTGATTTTCTAATTAAAAATAATGTCAGCTTTGGGAGTCAGTGGCTGCTACCTGTCATCCTAGCTACTCAGCAGTCTGACTTCAGAGCCTTGGTCTTGGAAGCCAGCCTGGGCATGGAATTATATGGGAGACTTATTGCCAGTTAACCATCAGAAAGCCAGAAGTAGAGCTGCAGCTCTAGTGGTAGAGCTCTAGCATTGAGTGAAAAGGCACAGGGACAGCACACAGTCCCTGAGTTAAAGCCCCAGGATGGCACAAATAGAAAGTTAATGTTACCTGCACATAAAGATAATAACACCCCTCTATGTGAAGTCTTTTGAAGAACCTCCATACTGCTTTCCATAGTGGTTGAACAAGTTTACATTCCCACCAACAATGAAGTAAGGTTCCTTTCTGTCCACATCCCCTCCAGCATCTGTTGTTGTTAGAGTTCTTGATTTTTGCCATTCTAACTGGAGTGAGGTGATATCTCAATGTTGTTTTGATTTGCATTTCTTTTATGGCTAGGGATGTTGAACATTTCTTCATGTGTCTATTGGCCATCCTTCTTTCTTCTTCAGAGAAGTTTCTCTTTAAGTCTTTCGCCCACTTATTTATTGGGCAGTTGTTTCTTTAAGGATTTGTTGTTGGGGGGTTTAATTTTTTGAGTTCCAAGTATATTTTAGATATAAGACCCTTGTCCGTTGTATGGCTAGTAAAGATCTTCTCCCAATCCGTGGGCTTTCTATTGATCTTGCTAGCTATGTCATTTGCCCTGCAGAAGCTCTGCAACTTTATGCAATCCCATTTGTCCAACCTTTCTTTGATTTGTTGTGTTTCCGGGTCTCTATTCAGAAAATTTCGGCCTGAGCCAAGGAGACCTAGGGTTTCTCCTATTCTATCCTGTAATGTTTTCAGAGTTTCTGCTTTGAGTTCAAGGTCTTTGATCCATTTGGAGTTGATTCTGGTGCAGGGTGATATATAAGGATCTAGCTTAAGTTTTCTACATGTAGTTCACCAATTTTGCCAGCACCATTTACTGAAGAGGTTGTCTTTCTTCCATTCTATTGTTTTAGCTCCCTTATCGAAGATTAGATGGCTATAGGTCTGTAGGTTCATTTCTGGGTTTTCAATTCTATTCCATTGGTCCTGAGGTCTGTTCTTATGCCAATACCAAGCTGTTTTGATTACTATGGCTTTATAGTAGAGTTTGAAATTTGGTATTGATATTCCTCCAGCAGTGATTTTTCCATTGAGGAGCGTTTTTGCTATTTGGGGTCTTTTATTGTTCCATATGAATTTTTGGATTGCCTCTTCTATTTCCTTGAAGAATGAGGTTGGAATTTTGATAGGTATTGCATTGAATTTGTAGATAGCCTTGGGAAGTATTGCCATTTTCACAATGTTAATCTTTCCAATCCAGGAGCATGGGATTTTTTGCCATTTTTTAAGTTCTGTGTTGACTTCCTTTTTTAAGATTTTAAAGTTTTCATCATAGAGGTCCTTCACTTCTTTAGTTAAGTTAATTCCTAGGTATTTTATTTTTGGTGGGGCTATTACAAATGGAGTTGCTTTCCTAATTTCAGCCACACTTTTCTCATTGTTGGCATACAGAAAAGCCATTGATTTTTGGGGGTTAATTTTATAACCTGCTACTTTGCCAAAGTTTTGAATCAGCTTGAGTAATTTGGGAGTGAAGTCTATGGGATTCTTTAAATACAAGATCATGTCATCTGCAAAGAGGGAGAATTTTATTTCTTCTTTCCCTATTTGGATCCCCTTTATGTCTGCATCTTGTCTTATTGCTGTAGCTAGGCATTCTAATACTAGATTGAAGAGAAGTGGAGAGAATGGGTATCCTTGTCTTGTTCCTGAGTTAAGAGGAAATGGCTTTAGTTTTTCACCATTGAGTATGATGCTGGCTGTAGGTTTGTCATATACAGCCTTTATTGTATTGAGGAATGTCCCATGGATTCCTAATTTTTCCAAAACCTTCATCATAAAGGGGTGTTGGATGTTGTCAAATGCTTTTTCTGCATCTATTGAGATAACCATGTGGTTCTTATTCTTGCTCCTTTTGATGTACTGAATAATATTAATTGATTTGCGTATATTGAACCAGTTTTGCATCCCTGAAATGAATCCTGTTTGATCATGGTGTATGATTTTTTTGGATGATTTTTTTGTTGATGTCGATTGGCCAAAATTTTGTTGAGAAGTTTTGCAACAATATTCATCAAAGAAATCAGTCTATTGTTCTCTTTCTTTGAAGAGTCCCTGCCTGGTTTTGGGATGAGGGTTATGATGGCTTCATAGAATGTGTTGGGTAGTGAGCTTTCTCTTTCAATTTCATTGAAGAGTTGGAGGAGTATTGGTGTGAGCTCTGCTTTGAAGGCCTTGTAAAATTTGTGGAATGATATTTTTGTGTGTGCTTGGCTTACAGTGCTTGGACGCTGTCCTTGAGCTTTTTTTTTTTGGTCAAGACTAGTGCTCTACTCATTAAGTCATAGCTGAACATTCACCTTTTTTGATTGTTTTGTATCCTTTCATAATCAACTGGAGATATGAGACTTTTAGGCTTTTCTAATAGGGATAATTTGGAACTATTATCCTCAGATCCTAGCCTCCGGAGTAGTTAGGATGACCGGCATGAGTCACCAGCACCTGGCTGACTGAACATTTGTAAAAAATATCTTGGATATGTTATTTTACACACACACACACACACACACACACACACACACACACACACACACACACACACAAACAGACACAGGTACATATGATAGTGTCCTGAAGGATTGCAGTTACATGAGCAAGGTAATGAGTCCATTTCTTAATGAGCATTTGTTACCCCCTCATTTGTTTTTCCCCTACCATCCCTTTACTCCTCATCTCCCCAAGGCTTCCTGCCCACCAAAATTGTAAAGTTCCTTTTCAACATAGTTCCTTGTACATGAGATTGTTACAATGTGTCATCCTGTATTCCTATTTCAGCATTTTGTTACTTCCCTTCCCCTCCTCAATTAGAAAAAGCTATATACAAGATGCAAGACACCGGAATCCAAGAGAGTGACAACAAGGTTTATGCTATGGCAGAAGAACATACAAAGAAACAAAAAATATCATATAATACATTAGAAGCCCATCAAAAACAACAGCAAGAAAAATAAAATTTCTTCTTTCCCTTCTTGGGCTTCATTTCGC
Source organism: Dipodomys merriami (assembly GCF_024711535.1). Taxonomy (NCBI): domain Eukaryota; kingdom Metazoa; phylum Chordata; class Mammalia; order Rodentia; family Heteromyidae; genus Dipodomys; species Dipodomys merriami. The sequence continues at coordinate 2,072,957 of NW_027203104.1, read as the reverse complement.
TTAGCATCAGCTTATATGTCCATGTCCTAGACATGGACTAGTTATTGCAGATAAGGGAAACTATTTTTTCCCTTACATTTAATTAGTGTATATTTGTTGAACAGAGGAGGTTCATTGTGTATTTCCATTATGTATGTGAATGGACACTCATTCTATTCCTTTAACAACCAGTGGGGTGGGAAGGCCACACCCCCTGGTGATGCCATTGCCCAAGGTTCTGGGCCACTGAAAGGGGCAGGGTGTCCATCATGGTTGTGAGTGGGTGGTTTGGGGGAGGAGGGTGAGTGGCAGATGAAAGTGTTGGAGGCCGGAAGGGGACACTGCCTATATATAGCCTGCATATTCCCATGATGAGGGGTGGAGATTGAGATGGCATAGAAAACTACAGTAAGAGGAGCCTATTGCAGCAGATCAGGGCCTGATCAGGCAGCAGATCTGAGGCTCCAGGCCTCTGGAGAGGCCAGTGGCAAGGCATAAGACCTGCAAAGAGGCCTGAGTTGAGTGGAGAGGCCTGCAGAGTAGGAAGAAGGAAGCAAAAGGAAAAGCCTTCCCCTTTGGAGCTTGGCAGCTTTGGAGCATTGGAGCTTTGGAGATTTTCAGACTGACTAATAGGAGGTTTGCAGTCCAACTAGTAAAGGTAGGACCTGCCCATTGGAGGCTTGGAGGTTGAGGCTGCTCTTGGTTCTGGGTACCCAGTCATGCACAAGATAGTCGCAGGCCCCCTTTCTGGTGTAAGTAGTGTAAATAACGTTCCTTTGTCACCTTTAACTGTGCTTGGATAGATTGTCATGACATTCCCTTCATCATCCCCTTTCTGAAAACAATATGAACACATTCCATTGTTACATTTGCACAAACATATATAAGGATTGTTTCATCATTCGGGCCTCTTTATCCTATCTTCCCTGCTCCTACTGCTACTCCTATCCTCATCAGAAACTATTATGTTAGTGTTACTTGTTTATTCTTTTTAATTTTTACTATAATGGTGATGTACAAACGCATCACAGTTCAATAGTCATGCATTGAGAACATTACTTTTTGAACTGTGTAATTTTTTGTTTTTTATGTTTTTGTTAGTTGCGCAAATTTGTTTCACCTAGGGACAGAGCCCACCCCAACAAAGTTGTTAATAAAGAAGCAACATGATTGAGAATATTCCTACACTGACCAGTCAGGGCCGCAGCACAGTCTTGCGAGCTGAAACTGGGACCTGGAGCAGCCAGATTCTTTGTTTTTAAAGGCAAAATCCATGAGGTCGAACCTGGTCACTTGCAGGTGACCAATGGGATTGTAACACACGAAGGATTGTACAGTCCTACCGGACCACAAACAGGTGGCCAACAGCCGGAGTTTACCATAAGCATGTGCAAAACACAGGGTTACCTGAAGCACCTGGTGTCAGTAGTTGGAGCCAGATTACAATGTATCTGTCTCAAGGGTGAGACTTTAAGTCAACAATCAATGGTCGGTTAGGTTGTTAAAGGGAGGGGTACCAGATGCATTTTTTTAATTCTGGGAACTAGGTCCATCAAGGCTAAAATCCCTAAAACAAAGGCAAAGGTCAAAATGGAATCATACCAGCAGGGGCCTCATCTCAGGGTCCACTTCAATATTACAATTTTGGTTTAAGAATGTGATTGTACAATATGCATATGCATATCCCTTAGGACCCCATTCCATTCCTTTATAGAAGACAAAAAACATAATATTTACCTGTATTAACCTAATTTATTTTGAATAACAAGTCGCTATATAGTTACATTCTTTTAGCAGTAAATGCCGTATTATCTCGTTTGTAGCTGAATAAGGGCCCAATGAATATGCATATTACATTTTCTTTTTATTTATTCTGAAGGCGTTTATGTTGCTGTTTATCCAGCGATAACTAGGAATACAAATCTGGTAGGCAGAAAGAGGGCTACACCATGTCGGCATACACAAAGCTGATTGAAATAGCACATGCTTGTATACAGTATACAGGCAGGAAAGTAAATCTTCAGACAAGGGCAAGAAAGTCAATCTTAAACAGTTTAAGCAGAATACAGATGATGAGAATTTACTTTAAGTCAGTTAGCAGAAAGAATTAATCCTTGACAACAAAGGTGAGGTAACTCTAGTTATCAAAGATTACTGAGAGTAAGCAAGGCACAGATGAGCAACGTTAGACACACAAAGGGAGTCTAGAGGCCTTGTTCTATGGGATGAATAAGAGGGGCAAGAATGGCACTTCCGGCACACCATCACTTCAGACTTGTTGCTTGGCGTGGGACTTTTGCCCTGACTTGGAAGGGGCGTTCCCTTTTTCTGTGCCCAAGGGAATGCATGCGGGCATATTGCATCCTCATGGCACCCAGGACCTCAGATGGGGTCACAAACGTTCATGCTTTCAAGAGTTGTTAATACAATATCTCTTGATCAATGTCACTCAGGTCGACATACTCATTCATCCCTCCCCTACTTATCCTTTGGCTTTTCTTAATTTTGTAAGGTATACATTGGATTTCAGACTGCATTTTCCTCTTCTTTTATTGTCTTTCTCTTTAACCCAACCGCATGCTTTTCAAGTACCCACTTCCTGGTACAAATTTTGCAAATCTGATTCCCACCACCTTTTGTACCTACTCTACTTAATTTTTGTCAGTTAGTCCTTCTGCCTACTAAGAGGAGAAGTATCATAATACCCTAATACAAAGATGGAACTTGAGTTGTAGTTCTTTGCATTATAGTGATTGATACAAGCTGAGATATCTTTTTTTTTTTTTTTTTGGGGTCCGGTCATGGGGCCTGAACTCTGGGCCTGGGCGCTGTCCCTCAGCTCTTCAGCTCAAGGCTAGCGCTCTACCACTTGAGCCACAGCGCCACTTCCAGCTTTTTTCTTTTTGCTTATGTAGTGCTGAGGAATCGAACCCAGTGCCTCAGGCATGCAAGGCAAGCACTCTAACACTGAGCCACCTTCCCAGCCCTAAGCTGAGATATCTTAATCCTTAATTATGTAATTTTTTAAACTGTGGTACAGAGGTCAGGCACATATTCCTGAATTCAAGAAATAAGAACCCACTCATTTAATCATGGAAAAAACAGACCCCTGTTACTTGGGATTTCATGAAATATTCCAGAGTTTCAATCATTTCCACATTCTTTAACATCTTCACAGACTACCCTGTCTTTCGCTGACCGTGTAGATTACAGTTTACTGAGGCAAGTTGACTGTTTTTGCAATTCACTAACACTGAGACTCAGGCATAGTTAAATAACCCTTTGGACCTCTCATATCCCTTCTATACAATGGCAGAAATAAATCCCTGCCTCTGTAATGTGGAGATTGATAGTTCTGACATGATAGCATTGTTAGCAGAAGGGAAGGATATCATATAGAAACTGCCTAGATCTTGGTATATGTAAGCCACATTTTCTATGTCTATTCATCAACGGTAGTTCTTCCAGACTGCTTCCAGATAGGCTCTTGAGTAAAGGAGTACAATTAAGATGGGTGTAAATATGACCCTGTTCTCTCCTGAAAAATTCCTTCAGCGTTCCAGAAGGGTGGTGGAGGAGAAGCTGGGGGCTAATCAAGCTCTCCTATAGAATGCAGTTTCAATGTTCCAGCGAACAGTCCTAAGTCTTTTTTTGTACCTTGAAGAAAATTTTTTTCTAAATCATTTTTTAATTTTTCATTTTCAACTTTATAAAAATTGTTTTCTATTAACTTTTTTTCTTCCCCTTATAATTTTTATTTTAGGGGTACATGTGTGTGAGCTTTTATCTTTTTCGTTTTTTTCAGTTTTTTTGTTTAGCTCTAGTGAACTTTTGATCTTTTTTTGTCTTTCTCATTCATTTCACCTTTTCTTTTCTTTTGTTCTTCTTTGCGTGACTTAATTGCTGTTCTGCTCGTCCTCAAATACACCCAGAGTCCATTATTAGATCTTATTCCCCATTGTGTACACACTTAATCCAGAAATTTATTACTCAATTCAAACCTTCTTAGACTTAAATTCCTGAATAGCAATACTACCTCTTTATACCTATATAACATTTTAAGCATTTTTATTTTTAAGTTTTTCACGTCTCCTTTATATCCTTCCCCTTCTCTCATTCTATCCACATTCTTCTCTGAATATTTCGTTTTCAAATTTGCATAACTTTTAAGTGTTGCAATTTTTAATTTCTAATGTTTGCTTTTCTATTTTTTCTTGTCTTTTTTTTCTTTCCCTTTCTTTTTATCTCTGTCTACTTTCATTCTATTCAACCTATTTCCTGCTTTGAGATTAGGAGTTAGTTAACTCTCCCTCTGCCTTTCCACATCTCTCAATTCCTATTTTATCCACATCTCTCCTTAAACGTAATAATTTCTGATTTGCCAAATTCTTTTTTCGGGTTTGTAGCCCACTAATACATAATTGTTTAATATTGAATAGATATATCTGATGAACTAGATTGTATCTGCAGACTATTGACTGTGCAACTACAGTCTTTGGTTGATGCTTGCCTTAAGATAGTGTTCTAGCATAAAACGTGTTACTTTCATCCCTAATGGGCAGAGCAAGCTGGAAAAACAAAGAATAATGGCAAGTCAAGGTACCTCAACTCCCACTCATGATAATCAGGGGACAGATCAGATAATGAATAATCCAGAGGAGAGTTCCCAAATAGCTCTACAAACACCACTGGTAAACATGGAAATGAAAAGATTGAAAACTTGCAAAGGACTCTCTATGATCATGATAGGAAGAGAGAGGAGGCAAACCAAAGTTTCATATAGGAAAAAATTTGATACAGCATTTGCGTGAGCAGCTTCAGAACACTCAAAGAGAAAGAAAGAAATTTGGTGAGAAAGCTGATCAGTCAAAGAGAAAGTCAGTAATGGAGTGAGCAGACTGAGAACACTCAAAGAGAGCTACAGGAATTGCATGAACATGAGGAAGCTAATCAAAGAGAAATAGAGGAATTGAGAGAGCAGGATGAGAATACACAAAGATCACTAAAGGCATTCATGGAATCCATTAACAGAGAGCTGAAAGAAGTCAGGGACACCACAAAGGGAATGCTGAATGTAACCCAACAGTAGGATTGGGAGTCCAAGGAAACCATAACCAATCAACTAAGTGATTTCAGAATAAACACTGAACACCAAATTAAGGAAGTAAAGAAGTTCATACAACATTTAAAACAAAGCTCCAACAAAGAATTTGAAGCCATCAAAGCTGACCAATTAGAAGGAAAATAAATAAAAAAGAAAGTAGAAAGTCTTGACAGTAGGTTACACCATGCAGAAGATCGAATCTCGGGGATTGAAAACAGCCTCGATATTATAGAGAAAGAACATACAACCATCCAAGACAAATCCAAGAAATATGATAGATCTATTCAACACTTGGAATACACCATCAGAAGGCCTAATCTGAGGAAAATGTGTGTAGAAGAGCACCTAGAAACAGAAGTTAATGGTCTAGGAAAATTGTTTCACAGGATCCTAGGAGAGGACTTCTCAAACACGCAAAAAGATGGGCCTATTCAGTTATAAGAAGCTTTTAGAAGTTAAAATAGACCAGATCAGAATAGAACATCCCACCATCTCACATTATATTTCTCACAGAATCAATTCAGACCAAGGAAAAGATCCTTAAAGCTATCAAGGAGAAAAGATCAATCACCTATAAAGGGAAACAAATTAGAATCACCTCAGATTTCTCAGCAGAGACAATTAAGCAAGAAGAACCTGGAATGATGTATGCCATGTCCTAAAGACAAACAACTATCAGCCAAGAATACAGTACCCATCTAAGCTCTCCTTCATCACCGAAGGTCAAATTAAAACCTTCCATACGAAAGAAAAATTGAAACAATATATCTTCACCAAATGAGCCCTACAAAAGTTTCTTAAAGATTTCCTACACATAGAAAACCAGCAAGAACACAATAAAGGCCAAGAAACCGCACCCAAACTGAGAATCCAAGAACCATAGGAAGAACCCAGTTGCTGCAGCCTCCAAGAAGGTGGATTAAATGGCAGGAACTCCCAAATACCTTTCAGTCCTCTCTCTCTACATAAACGGACTTAACTCTCCAATTAATGGACCTAGACTGTCTAGTTGGATTAAAAAGCAAGATCCTTCTATATGCTTCCTTCAGGAGTCATATCTTGCCCATAAAAACAAACACATTTTCGATGTGAAAGGCTGGAATAAAATCTATCAAACACATGGCCCCCATAAACAGGTGGAGTTGTAATCCTAATATGAGATAAAATAGACTTCAAATTAAAATTCGTGACATGAGATAAAGAAAGTCGCTACATACTAATTAAGGGATCTCTCCTTCCGGAGGATATTACAATTCCAAGTATATATTTGTCAAACAACGATGCACCCAAATTTATCCAAAAAACACTACTTTCCCTCAAATCCCACATAGATACAAAGGCATTAATTGTTGTGAACTTTAACACAACACTTTCCCCACTAGACAGATCAACTCAGCAACAACTCAACAGAAATCACAGATCTAAACAACTGCCTCGATCAACTAGATTTAACAGACATCTACCGAATATTTCACTCACCAGCATCAGAATACACGCTTTTCTCAGCAGCACATGGATCATTTTCCAAAATAGACCACATGTTAGGCCAGAAAGCAAACTTGTCCAAATTCAGAAACATTGAATTTATACCTTGCATTCTCTCAGACCACAAGGGAATAAAATTAGAACTCAACACCAAAAGCCACCAAAGAAAGTCCTGTAACACATGGAGGCTGAACAACACACTGCTGAATCACCAGCGGGTCATGGAAGTGATTAGAAAGAAATTCAAATGTTCATAATATTCAACAAAAAGGAACAAACAAATTACCAGCTCCTCTAGGAAACAGTAAAGGCAGTTCTTAGATGCAAGTTTGTAGATCTGAGTTCCTACATCAACAAATTGGAGAGATCTGAAACCAGCAATTTAATGAGACATCTGATCCTACTTGAAAAAGAGCAGAAAGATAAACCCCGATGAAGGAGATATAAAGAAATAATTAAAATTAGATCCGAATTAAATGAATTAGAATCCAAAAATAAGTATAGAACGAATCAACAAAACAAAGAGTTGGTTCTTTGAAAAAATTAACAAAATTGATAGACCCTTAGCAAATCTTCTCAGAAAAAGAAGAGAACACATCTAAATAAATAAACTCAGAGATGATAATAGGAACATCACCAAAGAATAAACCAAGATTCAGAACATTGTGAGGGAATACTCCTCGCAAATACCTACATGCTGAAACTAAACTAAGATGAGTTATACCATCTTAACAGGCCCATATCAAGCATTGAAAAAGAAATAGAAATAAGTGTCCTCTCATCTAACAAAAGGCCAGGACCAGATGGTTTTACAGCAGAATTCTACAAGGTCTTTAAAGGAGATCTTACAACAATACTCCTCCAACTCTTCAATGAAATTGAAAGAGAAAGTTCACTACCGAATCATTCTATGAAGTCGTCATAACCCTCATCCCAAAACCAGGCAGGGACTCATCAAAGAAAGAGAACTATAGACCCTTTTCTTTGATGAACATTGATGGAATATATCTCAAAAAATTTTGGCCAATCGACTTCAAAAATTCATCCAAAATACCATACAACACTTGAAAAAGGAAAACAAAACACAGCTTAGAAAGTGGCAAACACTCCCATGTTCTCGGATTGGAAAGACCAAGATTGGGAAAATGGCAATACTTCCTAAGGCTATCTACAAATTCAACGTGATACCTATCAAAATTCCAGCCTCATTCTTCAAGGAAATAGGAGAGTGAATCCAGAAATTCATATGGAACAATAAAAGACTCTGAATTGCAAAAATGATCCTCAACAGAAAGAACAGTGCTGGAGGAATTTGGTATTGACCAAATTTCAAACACTACAATAAAGCCATAGTAATCACAACAGCTTGTTACTAGCACAAGAACAGACCTCAGGACCAATGGAATAGAATTGAAAACCCAGAAATGAACTACAGACTTATGGCCATCTAATCTTCAATAAGGGAGTGAAAAAATTAGAACTGAAGAAAGACAGCCTCTTCAGTAAATAGTGCTGGCAAAATTGGTTAACTACTTGTAGAAAACTAATGCTAGATTCATATATATCACCCTGCAGCAGAATCAACTCCAAATGGATCAAAGACCTCGGCGTCAAAGCAGACACTGTGAAAACATTACAGGATGGAATAGGAGAAACCCTAGGTCTCCTTGGCACAGGCCCAAATTTTATTGAGACCCAGAAACAGAACAAATCAAAGAAAGATTAGACAAATGGGATTGCATAGAATTGCAGCATTTGTGCATGGCAAAGGACATAGCTAGCAAGATCAATAGAAAGCCTAAAGATTGTGAGAAGACCTTCACTAGCCAAACAATGCACAAGGGTCTCTTATGTAATATATACCTGGAACTCAAAAAATTAAATCCCCCAACAACAAATCTTCAAAGAAACAACTGCCCAATAAATAAGTTGGCTGAAGATTTAAAGAGAAACTTCTCTGAAGAGGAAAGAAGGATGGCCAATAGACACATGAAGAAATGCTGGGAAGGTGGCTCAGTGTTAGAATGCTTGCCTTGCAAGGCTGAGGCCCTGGGTTCAATTCCTCAGCACCACATAAGCAAAAAGAATGAACCCTTAGATATGTATTTTAATGTTTTTTTCTTTCATGCATGTTTTTCTAACGCATTTATAAGATTATCTCTTTGTTGCTTTGTATGTCCCTCCCCCACAGTATAACCCCTGCTTTCACTATATTTGATGTCAGTATAACTTGTGGAGGAGATGGGGAAAAACCAGTTGTTTAAGGATACAGGTGGACCTGTTGCAACAATGAGAAGTACAAGTTGTCATGTCCAAAACGAGCTTTACAAGGTCGGTGCAGGGGGGGGGGAAGGGGGGAAAGAGACGGATTGGGATTGGGGGGAGGGGGGAGGCTGGGAAGGGATGTGAAGGGTAAACAAAGGAGGAGGCTGTAATGCTTGGTAAGAAATGTACACATTATCCTGCCCATGTAATTGTAACCCCTCTGTATTGTATGTTCACAAATTAAATTAAATTAAATTTAAAAAAAACTAAAGTACTTTATGTTTATATGTATGCACGTATTTTTGTATATGAATATATAAACATATATACACACATGCATATATATACACAGTTGCACACTCATGTATATATTATATGGTATATATTAATATATTATATATTGCATGTATTTGTTGCTCTCAAGGAAGAAAATCCTTTCTTCCTTTATTTGGTTTTGAATTATAAGCCTACCGAAACAGACCTAGCTTACTAACTTTATTTCAGATGAATACACTGCTGTGCTCAAATCAAATGAGTTTCTCATTATTAAGGATGGATAATCTTTAGAGGAACTAATAATGAACTAACTTCACAGCCTTATCATATTAACTTATTCTTCTCTTTCTAAGAGGATTCCTTAAAAGTGTGCATAATTACAAAATGAAGTTCAATTACCACAATGGTATTGATTTCTGTACATCAGTCAAACATGCAAAAGTTAGCATTTGATCCCATTGCCTAGGTGCTATTCCTGAGTTTCTTTGCTTAAGGCTAGTCCTCTAGCACTTGAGCCACATATCTATTACTTATGACCTTTATGGTGGTTAATTGGAGATAAGACTCTGCTGTTCATTTTGCCCAGGCAAGCCTCAAAGTTTGGTCTTCATATTTCAGAATTGCAGGTATGAGTGGCCTGAGCCCAGGATCTTTACATATTGTTATTTACATGCCTTCAGTTATTTCTGGTGCTGAATAAGGTTTGTTTGCTTTTTTTGCTGGTCCTGGGTCTTGAACTCAGGGCCGAGGTGCTGTCCCTGAACTTTTTTGCTCAAGACTAGTATCACTTGAGCCACATGTTCACTTCATGCCTTTGGGTGGTGAATTGGAAATAGTAATTTCAATGACTCCTGTAGCTGGGCTGGTTTTGAACTATGATCCTAAGATCTCAGCCTCCTCAGTAGACAGGAGTAGAAATGTAAACCACATGTGCCCAGCTGCTTCATAAGTGTTCTGAATCAGTGTTTCTGAATACTTTACACTGATCAACAGTTTTCATCAGGTGGGTTTCAGACACTTTTCAGGGTGAAAGGGAGAAAAAAGCTGTGAGGGGGAACTAAGAATATTGCTCAGGTGCTAATGTAGCAGAGAAACTATTCTTGGTGAGATGAATTGTGCTTTTATTTACAATCAATGAAATTCCTTCACTTTTAGTCTCCTTCTTTGTAAGAATCTTCACCTCTTGGGTTTTCAATTCCAAACAATTTGAATAAGCTTACTGGTATCACTTCTTTTTTTTAATTTAATTTAATTTTATTTGTGAACATACTGTACAGAGGAGTTACAATTACATGGGCAGGATAATGCATATATTTCTTACCAAGCATTGCAGCCTCCTCCTTTGTTTACCCTTCACATCCCTTCCCAGCCTCCCCCCTCCCCCCATCCCAATCCTATTCCTTCCCCCCCCCTGCACCAATGATTGTGGAAAAGGTCTGATAAATTGCAAGGTGCTTTGGACGATTATGGGTGGATGCCAGTGAGTGGATGAATTTGTACATATCTATATCTATATCTATCTATATACATACATACATACATAGATACACACACATATCTCTCTCTCTGTCTATATATATATATATATATATATATATATATATATATATATATATATATATACATCACTGATTTAATATTCCCAATAATTGGAATGTAATCTTATTCTAGCTGAAAATGAATTATATATGTGAAAGCTCAGTATCTTATATACATTAAGCATATATAGACATATATATGTATATGTTTGCATACATGTATATATGTGTATATATATATATCTTTCTCAGAAAGAACTTCAAGTATGTATTTTGTCAATTCTGTTGTGATAGAGTATATGAATATATGACAAATCCTACCACCCCGCCCCCCAGACTTGCCTTGAAACCCCTTGTGTGGCCAATGCTATTCTTACCAAAGTAATCCTGTTAACATAACCTTTACAGAGGAGGGGAAAAGGATAACAAACTGGGAGGTGGGTCTGCCATTAAAACAAAAAGGGGGAATCTGTGAGGCACATTACCAGCAAAGATGACCCTGAGAGGAAGTTGAGTGTGCAGAGCCCAATTTGTTTAAGTTCAGGGCATAAACAGCTCATGGAATCTTAGGTGCATGATAGGGTGTGCCCTTTACAGTGATTGGTTGGTTCCTTTTTCTTCCCTCCCACGAGGTCTTTTGCTTTACAAAGTGCTTGTTGCATGGTAATAAACGACTTCCTGCTTGACTTGATTCCCCACTGCTTCTGATTGCCTCCAAGGCTAACGGAGGCTGGGGAACAGGCGAGAGGTGCATGTACATTTCCTCAGACCCAGTCCATCTTTCATGGGACGGATGAAGACTTGACAATTGTTAAGCATGAATCACTATTATGTGTACATATTGATAAGCCTACATTCTTTTCTTACAATATTTGTAGTAGCAAATTTGAAACCCTGGGCCTCACACATGTAGAGTACAGGCTCCAACCCAAGCCACCATACTCAGCTGTTTCGTAGTACACAGCTATTTTTGTCATATGTTGAATGATGTTTAGTGTGTGCTTGGCCTACAGCTTTAATTCAGGGCTTGAGAGCTGTCCCTGAGCTTTATTTTATTTTTTGCTCAATGCTAGTGCTCTATTCCTTAAGCCACAGCTCAAGATTTAGTTTTTTTGCTTGTCTTGCATCCTTTCATAATCAATTTTAGATATGAGTCTTCTAGTCTTTTCTAACAGGGATAATTTGGAACTATGATCCTCAGATCTCTGCCTCCTGAGTTGTTAGGATCACAGGCCTGAGTCACCAGCACCTAGCAGTCTGAACATTTTATAAAATACCTTGGATATGTTATTTTCCTTACACACACACACACACACACACACACACACACACACACACACACACACACACACACACACATTTTAAAAGATAGTTTCCAGGGGCTGGGAATGTGGCTGAGTGGTAGAGCCCTTACCTTGCATGCATAAGGCCCTGAGTCCAATTCCTCAGCAGCACATAAGCAAAAAGAAAAAAGCCAGAAGTGGCACTGTGGCTCAAGGTGTAGAGCGCTAGTCTTGAGCTGAAGAGCTGAGGGACAGCCACCAGGGCAGCAGTTCAGGCCCCATGACCAGAACAACAACAAAAAAAGATAGTTTCCAGAGGGATTCCAGTTACATGAGCAAGGTAATGAGTCCATTTCCTATTAAGCATTTGTTTCCCCCTCCTTTGTTTTTCCCCTACCATCCCTTTCCTCCCCACCTTCCTGTCTTCCTGCCCCGCCCTCCAACTTTGTAAAGTACGTTTTCAACAGAGTGTCTTGGACACCTCATTGTTACAATAGTTCATCCTCTATCCTTATTTCAGCATTTTGGTGTTTCCCCTCAATTAGAAAAATATATATAAAATTTGCAAGACACTGGAATCAAGTACAGTGACAACAGGGGTTATACCATGGCAGAAGAACATACAAAGAAACGAAAAATATCATATAGTATATTATCAGCACATCAAAAAGAACAGCAAGAAAAATAAAATCTGTTGTGGCCCTATCTTGGGCTTCATTTCACATAGCATCAGCTTTTATGGTCATATATACATAGCTCTTAACCTCTTCTGCTTGTCCTAGACATAGACTAGTTAATGCAGATAAGGGAAACTGATTTCCCTTACATGTAATTAGTGTATATTAGTTGAACAAACGAGATTCATTGTGCTATTTCCATTATGTATGTTAATGCACCCTCATTCTCTTCCTTTAATAACCAGTGGGGTGGGAAGGCCCACTTCCGTGGTGATGTCATTACCCAAGGGTCTGGGCTGCAGGAAGGGGCAGGGTTTGGCTTGAGGGAGGAGCGTGAGTTGCAGCTGAAACTCCTGGAGAGGGGAGGAGGTGCAGCCTATGTACAGGCTGCAGGTTCCAAGTAGCGAGAGTGGAGATTGAGATGATGCAGAGAAAGACAGTCAGAGGGCCTGTGGAGAATCCTGAAGGCTCGGGAGAGGTCTCTGGAAAAGAAAGTGGCAAGGCATGAGGCCTGCAAACAGGCCCATGTGGAGTGGAAAGGCCTGCAGAGAAGGAGGAAGGAAGCAAAAGGAAAAGCCTTCCCCTTTGGAGCTTGGGAAATTTGCAAACTGACTAATAGGTTTGCAATTCAACTAGTAACAGTCGGGGCTGCCCATTGGAGGCTTGGAGTTTGAGGCTGCTCTTGGTTCTGAGTAGCCAGCCAGCACAAGGCAGTCACAGGTCCCCTTTCTGGTGTAAGTAGTGTAAATAAAGTTCCTTTGTCACCTTTAAGGGTGTCTTGATGGATTGTCATAACATTCCCTTCCTCATTCCTTTTCTCAAAACAATAAGAAGACATTCCATTTTTATATTTGCACAAACATACCTAAGGTTTTTTTTTTTCCAATTATATGCCTTCCTTATCTTATCTTTCCTGCTCCTACTGGTACTCATATCCTCCACAGAATCTGTTTTATGCTCCTGTTACTTGTTTTTTCTTTTTAATTTTTACCATAAAGGTGATGTACAGAGGGGTCATAGTTCCATAGTTATGCATTGAGTGTATTTCTTTTTAAACGGTGCTATTATTAGTTTTTGTATTTTTGTCAGTTGTGCAACTTGGTTTCACCTAGGGATTTCAAAATACATATATTTACTTTAATCCGATGACCTTATTCCAGGGTCCTCTCTTTACTTGTCCATTTGTATTATTCAACTACTTTCAGTCAGTTCCTGTATTCAGTCGTCATAGTACATATCTTCTATATCAGTATTATTCAGTGTTTCTCAATCGTGTTCTCTCTAGTACTCCTCCTTGGAATCCCCAAATAGACCACATATTGTAGTAGGAAGACAACTACTCAGGCAGGCAAGCCCACCTAGCTGTCCAGAGTGACAGAGCCCACCGCAACAAAGTTGTTCACAAAGAAGCAACTTTATTGAGAAGGTTACTACACTGACCGGTCAGGGCCACAGCACAGGCTGGGGAGCTGATACTGCGACCTCTAGCAGCCTCCATTCTTTGGTTGTTAAAGGCAAACTCCATGAGGTCCAGCCTGGTGACGTGCAGGTGACCAATGGGTCACAAAGGATTGTACAGTCATAACAGACCACACACAGGTGGCCAATAGGCCGAGTTTACCGTACGCATGTGCAAAAGCAAAGATTTACCATAAGCACAGTGGTGTCACCAGTTGGAGTCAGATTATAATCTCTCTATTTTATGGGTCAGTCTTTAACAAAAGGGGGAGTTTGGTTGTTAAGGGGAGGGGGCCAGATGCATTTTGTTTCATTCTGGGAACTAGGCCCATCAAGTCTAAATGACCTAAAACAAAAGCAAAGGTCAAAATTGAATCATACCAGCTGTGGCTTATCTTAGGGTCCATTTCAATATCACAAATTTTGTTTAAGGATGTGATTATACACATATGTACACACAGGTATGCATATGTATATCTCTTAGGACCCCATTCCATTCCATTTTATAAGACAAAACACATAACATTTGCCTCTATTAATCTAATTTAGTTCAAATAACAAGTCGCTATACAGTTCTATCCTTTTACCAGTGAATGCCCTATTACGCCGTTTGTAGCTGAATAAAGGTCCCTTGATTATGCATGCATCATTTTCTTTTTGTTTATCTTGAAGGAGTTGTAGGTTGCTGTTCACCCAACGAGACCTAGGAATACAAATCTGGTAGGCAGAAAGTGGACTACACCATGTGGACATACACAAAGTGGATTGAAATATCAAATGCTTATATACAGCATACAGGCAGGAAAGTAAATCTTCTGTCAGGGGGAAGAAAGTCAGTCTTAAAGAGTTTAAGGGGAATACAGATGATGAGAATTAACTTTAAGTCAGTTAGCAGGAAGAATTAATCCCTGACAACAAAGGTGAGGTAGTTGTAGTGATGAAAGATTACTGAGTAAGCAAGGCACAGGTCAGCTACCTGAGACACACAAAAGGAGTCTGGAGTCCTTGTTCTATGGGATGAATAGGACAGGACAAGAATGGCATGTCCTGACATGTGCCTGGGCGTGGGACTTTTGCCCTGAGGTGGAAAGGTGTTTCCCTTTTCATTGTCCAAGCAAATGCATGCCCTCATATTGCATCCTCATGGCACACAGGACCTTAGATGGGGTCACAGGCATCCATGCTTTCATGTACAAAGGACTTTCTCTTTATCCAAGCAATTATAAATATAATATGTCTTGATCAATGTCACTCAGTTCATCATTCTCACTCATCCTTCCCCTACCTATCCTTCCTCTACCTATCCTTCCTCTTTTCTTAATTTTGTAAGGTATACATTGGATTCCAGACTGTATTTTCCTCTTTTTCTCTTGTCTTTCCCCTTAACCCCACCTCAGGCTTTTCAAGTACCCACTTCCTGGTAAAAATTTTGCAAATCTAATTCCCACCACCTTTTGAACCCCCTCTACTTATTTGTGTCTGTTAGTCCTTCTGCCTACGAAAAGTAGAAGTGTCTTAATGCCCTAATACCAAGATGGAAGTTGAGTTGTAGTTCTTAGCATTACAATGACTGATGCAAGCTGAGATATCCTAATCCATAAAGGTGTAACTCTTTAAACTGTGGGACAGAGGTCAGGCACATATTCCTGAATTCAAGAAAGAAGAACCCATTCATTCAATCATGGAACAAACACACCACTGATTGCTTGGGATTTCATGAAATATTCTAGAGTTCTCAATCATTTCCACATTCTTTAACATCTTCACAGACTACCCTGTCTTTAGCTGACTGTGTAGATTACAGTTTACTGAGGCAAGTTGAATGTTATTGTAACTCACTAACACTGAGGCTCAGACATAGTTAAAAAACCCTTTGGACCTCTCATTTCCCTTAGATACAATGGCAGAAATAAATCCATGCCTCTGTAATGTGGAGATTGATAGTTCTGACAGGATAGCATTGTTAGCAGAAGGGAAGGATATCATATAGAAACTGCCTAGATCTTGGTATATGTAAGCCACATTTTCTTTGTCTAGGCATCAACTGTAGTGCTTCCAGACTGCTTCCAGTTTGGCTCTTGGGGATAAGGGTACAATTGAGATGAGTGTAAACATGACCCTGTTCTCTCCTGACAAATTCCTTCAGATGTAGTCCCATGAGTAATATTGCTAACCCTATGATACTTCTACTTTTAGCTTTTTGAGAGACATCTATACCACTTTCCCTAGTTCATCCACTAATTTAAACTCACACAAACGGGGCTGGGAAGGTGGCTCAGTGGAAGAGCGCTTGCCTTGCATGCATGAGGCCCTGGGTTCGATTCCTCAGCACCATATAAGCAAAAAGAAAAAAAGCCAGAAGTGGCCCTGTGGCTCAAGTGGTAGAGCATTAGCCTTGAGCTGATGAGATGAGGGACAGTGCTCAGGCCCAGAGTTCACGCCCCACGACCGGACCCAAATATAAATAAATAAACTCATACATACATCCTCACCATCAGTTATTCCTTTATATGCACTTGCTGATTTCCACTCTGATGGAAATGAGATGAAACTTTTATGACATTTCAAATTGCATTTCCGTTCTGGCCAAGTATGCTAAGCATTGCTTCATCTACAGATGTTCTCAGTTGTATATCTTGGGAGTTAAGTACACTCATTTGTCCTGCCAGTTCATTTATTCATTATATATTTATTAATTGGATTATTGGTTCTTTGGGAGTTTAGAAATTTGAGTGCTCTCTGTGTCTTGGTCAATAGTCTGTTTTCAGATGTATTGCTGGCAAATATGTTTTCCCATGCTTCAGTCTATTATGCAGTGTTTTAGTTCTACTTATCAAAATCTGTGATGTGTTGAGAATGAGGCTCCGTGGTAGAGTGCTTGCCAAGCATGCATGAAAACCATGGTTTGATTCCTCCGTACCACATAAACAGAAAAAGCTGGAAATGGCACTGTGGCTCAAGTGGTAGAGTGCTAGTCTTTTTTTTTTTTTTTTTGGGTCCGGTCGTGGGGCCTGAACTCTGGGCCTGGGCGCTGTCCCTCAGCTCTTCAGCTCAAAGCTAGCGTTCTACCACTTGAGCCATAGCGCCACTTCCGGCTTTTTTCATTTTGCTTATGTGGTGCTGAGGAATCGAACCCAGGGCCTCAGGCATGTAAGGCAAGCACTCTACCACTGAGCCACCTTCCCAGCCCATAGTCTTAAGCAAAAGAACTTCATGTACAATGCCAAGGCCCTGAGTTCAAACCTCAGGACTGGCAAAATAAATAGAATCTGTCATAAAATTATTCAAATACCTAAAGGCCTTACACTGTTATTTCATACATATCTGCTATGATCCTAAGAACAATATACTCCCTGTTCTCCAGATAGCTGATTTATATTTTAAATTGGCTCATGCCTATTTGCTTATTTTTGCCAGTACATGAGCTAGAACTCAGGTTTTGTGCTTGTTCACTTTCCTCTCTCCTGGGTCAAGGATATGTGAGCCATGCCTCCCATTCAGCTTTTTTGCTGGTTAATTGAAGCAAATGTCTTGTAGGCTTCTGGGTCTGTGCTTGCTCTATTCCTTGATCCTCATATCTCAGCCTCCTGACTATGGGGGCTTACAGGCAAATTCCATCAATCCCTTGCAGGCACAAGCCAACAGTGCCTACATGGTTTTTTGCTTTTATCTCTTTTGCCATACAAAATAAGATGAATATTCAAATGCCATAAAGCATGTCCCAATCTGTTTGGACCATACTCTCTCTCTCTATATATACATATACATATACTCCGTTTTAGTTGGGGAAACTCAGGCATTCACACACACACATATATGAGAAAACAACACACTGTCTGTGGTTTGACATCATCAGCAGAGAAACCATGACCATTAATATTCCTTACAAATAACAAATTTCTTTATATGTATGCACCTATGTTTGTATATAAATATATAAACATATACACACATGCATATATATACACACTTGCACACTCATGTATATATTATATGGTATATATTAACATATATTTTGTATATACAAATGAAGCAGAGTTTCGCTATGTAGCCTATGTTGCTCTCAAAGAGGTGAAAATCCTGTCTTCCTTCACTATGTTTTGAATTATAAACCGGCTAAAACATACCTAGCTTACTCTATTAATTTCAGATGAATACACTACTGTGCTCAAATCAAATGAGTTCCTAATTATTAAGGAAGGGAAATGTTTAGAGGAACTACTAAATGAACTAGCTTCACAACCCTATCAAAGAAACTTATCTTTCTGTTTTAAGAGGATTCCTTAAAAGTGTGCATTATTACAAAATGAAGTTCAATTACTACAATGGTATTGATTCCTGTACATCAGTCAAACATGCAAATGTTAGTACTTGATCTCATTTCCTAGGTGCTGTTCTTGATCTTCTTTGCTTAAGGCTAGTCCTCTACCACTTGAGCCACATATCTTTTACTTATGACCTTTATGGTGGTTAATTGGGGAGAAGAGTCCCCTGTTCATTTTGCCCAGGCAAGCTTCAAAGATTGATCTTCAGCTTTCAGAATTGCAAGCATGAGCGGCCTAAGTCCAGCAGCTTTACATATTGGTATTTACATGCCTTGAATTATTGCTGGTACTGAATAAGGGCTTCGATGTTTGTTTGCTTTTTTGCTGGTCCTGGGGCTTGAACTCAGGGCCTAGGTGCTGTCCCTACACTTGATTGCTCATGACTAGTACTGTATCACTTGAGCCACATGTTCCCTTCAAGCCATTGGGTGAATTGGAAATAGTAATTTCAATGACTTCTGCAGCTGGGCTGGTTTTGAAATATGATCCTCAGATCTCAGCCTTCTGAGTAGATAGGAGTACATGTGTGAACCACAGGTGCCCAGCTGCTTCACAAGTGTTCTGAGACCTCTTAAAATCAGCCAAATACTTTACACTGACCCAACAGTTTTCATCAGGTGAGTTTCAGACACTCCTCAGGGTGAAAGGGAGAAAAAAGCTGAGTTGGGAACTAGGAATATTCTCAGGTGCTAATGTGTCAGAGAAACTATTCATGGGAGATGAATGTGTTTTTCTTTTATTAAGGAGGTGCCATGGACTGGCTCTGTCGGGACTCGGAGGACACCTAGTGGAGGTAACTGGAATAGGTGGGGAGATGGCCAACAGACAATTCACACAAGAGGAGTGACTGCTGAATGCGATTTACTGCAGAGGATAACAAGCTTTTATAGAATAAGTCTCCATGAGAAAGGGCAAAAGGTTACACAATCTTGCTGCAAGGCTTCGTTCTTGGGTGGTCATCAGCTGCTCGCCTGATCTTGTTTTTTGCATGATGAGCTATGACGATAGGCACTTGTTTTTGGCTTTACCTCTATTTTTAAGAAATACAATTGTTTCGAGATGTTTATCACCTATTAACCATTAACCAGAGCATATGGGCAAGGTGCTGGACAGAAAGGCATGAACTCTAGTACTTTATTGTTACTTTTGTTTAGTTTTGTACTTTATGCATTTCAAATCTTTTCTAAGCAAATATTCTTCTTTGCCATTTTTTAGAGGGTCCCCATTTTGTGGCCAAAAATCATGATATTCAGTATACTTAGTTAAATCTGGCCATGTATCTAATTCAAGCTCATAGTGTCTTCTCTGTAACCCTTTCACATAATCGTTTTCTCCTCTCCATAGAGGCCTTGACTGTCTCATAAGATCATTCTTGTTCCTTTTTTGATAGTAAGCACCAAGGAGGCCTAGATCTAGCAAGTCTCTCAGTAAATGCAAGAGAGTAATAGGAAGTTCTTTCTCCTAAGTAGTTTTCCCAATGGTTGCCATCCTTATCATACACACCTGCAAAAGGTTATGGATCTGGGTAAGTCTCTGGGGTCCTCTTGAAAATGGAGGATCCCAATATTTTCCTCTGACCCATTGCCACCTTCCATCTACCAACCTTTTAGGAATCTTATTAAGCTTTTGGTCTAAATATTCCTCTACTTCTTTCTTATCTACAGGATATCTATATGAGTCTATTGTCTATGCTCCAGGATTAAAGGGAAGTCTCCAATAGCCATACACTCTTTCTGCTCTAGCCATGCCTACAGCTTCTTGTAAATTTCTTACAAACAATTCCTTTTGCTGAAGTGACGTCATGAAACCTCCCAATACTTTTATATTTGCTTATGACTTGTCTAATAGCCTCCATAAGAGGGGCTTTCAGGGTAGCACTTAACTCTGGTGAGTAGTCATGTTCTCAGGACACTCATCAGATGTTGGAGTCGTCAACACTTCCAAGAAAGAGCCCTGAATAAGGGAAAGTTGAGCATGAGTAAGTAGAACAAGCAACAGGAGCAGTAAAAGATTAATAGGCACTCCTATACAGCGAAAAAAAGAAAAACAGGAACATATCTTTCCCAGGGGCTTGCCAGCCTTTTTAGGAGGTAGGCCTCTTTGAAGCCCCATTCTCTGAGGTAGACTTCTGTGAAGTCCCATTCTCTGAGGTAGGCTCCTGTGAAGTCCCATTCTCAGAGGTAGGCTTCTGTGAAGCCCATTGTCTGAAGTAGACTTTTGTGAAATCCCAAACTCAGAGGTAGGCTTCTGCTTAGTAGCACCAATGATTGTGGAAAAGATCTACCAAAATGAATGGTGATATGGAGGGTTATGGATGGATTCAAGTGACTGGTTGAATTTGTACTGATATATATGTATATTTACATACATAGATATGCACACACACACACACACACAATGTAATCACACCGGTGACCTGCTGATGCATGCCTTCCCTTGTAATTTGTCACTCAAAGCCAAGAGGTTCACATTCATGAACCATTGGGACATTCTCAAGTATGTCTCTAAAGTCCTCATAAGCTGTTGCTATGGAGACATGTTCATGTGGGGCTTCAGAATGCTGTTTTTACACATGGGATTGTGGAATGTTAAGTGTATATTATGTTTTGTATTTTTTAGCTCCAGGACTGGGACTCAAAGCCAGTACATGATACTTTTGCTCACTTGCTAATGCTCTAACAACTATGCCATACCTATATTCCTTAAAGTATGTATTTTGTCTATTCTGTTGTGAAAGACAATATGAATATATGACAAATTCTACCAGCTCTATAAAAATTATAGAACTGTTCATTTCCGGGGGGGGGGGGAAGACACTGTTATAGAAGGTATTCTAGGTTTACAGAAAAATTTGAAAATTGCTTTCCACATAAAATCTGAATGGACTCTATGTCACTTTAATTGAATTTCACCACATAAAATAAGTATTTACTAAATCAACTTTATTACTCATCTTTAATCCTCAAATATTTCTCATTTTTAAGTGTTACAAATTCCTTAAATCAATTTCTTTATAGATTCTATAAACTACTTATTTTCCTAATTTATAACATTTCAGTTTTACTTTCGTAAGTTTTGTAAACACCTTTGAAGAAAGTAGACTGCTTCCCAATGATAGGACTCATGATACTAAATACAACAACCTCAAAATTAGAGATGTGGCACAAAGGGTAGAGTGCTAAGCTTGAGAATAAAAGCCAAAGGGAACTAAAGGGCTATGAGTTCAAATGAAACTAACAGCAAAATAAAAGGAAAAAGGTAAATATCATCCTAGAATTTGGGAGATCTACAAGAAGATGATCTCCCAATAGAGAATGTTAGAAATGGAACTTGAGATATTTTAGAAGATGGACATTCAGGGAAGAATGACTGAGAGTTTACTTAGAACGTTTTTGAAAAAATTTCTACATGTTTTACATTGCCATGATTTCTCTTGTGTGTGTGTGTGTGTGTGTGTGTTCAATGATGAACCCTGAGCTGTGCCTACTGGTTGAAGAACTCCACATTTGCTACCTTGAGAAGGTTTGTATCCTGTGTTGGTTCTCTATTGCAAACTGACTTTTCTTCTAGATGAAAGACTTTCCCTACTTGTTACATTCTAGAGATTTCTCATTTGGGTGAATTTTCTTATATGCTAGGCTGTGGCCTCCTGTTGACGGTTCTTTCCACATTTGTTGCATTCATAAGGCTTCTCTCCTGTGTTGTGCTCTCTGATGAAAAATAAGGGTTGATTTCTGTGTGAAACTCTTTCCATAGCTGTTACATTCCTAAAGTTTTACTCCTGTGTGTTCTCCAATGGACAGTAAGGTTTCCCCTGTGGCTGAATGACTTTCCACACAGATTACATTCATAAGGTTTCTCTCCTGTGTGTTTTGTCAGATGGACAGTAAGGTGTGTCTTCTGGCTGAAAGACGTTCCACACACATTACATTCATAAGGTTTCTCTCCTGTGTGTGTTAGCTGATGGACAGTAAGCTGTGCCTTCTGAGTGAAAGACTTTCCACACAGGTTACATTCAAAAGGTTTCTCTCCTATGTGTGTTGTCTGATGGACATTAAGGGTTGTCTTCTGGGTGAAAGACTTCCCACATTTCTTACATTCATAAGGTTTCTCTCCTGTGTGTGTTCTCTGATGGACAGGAAGATATGCCTTCACGTGAAAAGATTTTCCACACTTGTTACATTCATAAAGGGTCTTTCTTGTGTGAATATTCTGATGAAAAGTAAGGTTTCCCTTCCGGGTGAAAGACTTTCCACACACGTTACATTCATAAGGTTTCTCTCCTGTGTGTGTTTTCTGATGGACAGTAAGGTGTGCCTTCTGGATGAAAGACTTTCCACACACATTACATTCATAAGGTTTCTCGCCTATGTGTATCCTGTGGTGATATGTAAGTTTTGACTTCCGCATGAAAGACTTTCCACACAGGTTACATTCATAAGGTTTCTCACCTGTGTGTGTTCTCTCGTGGGCAGTAAGGATTGCCTTCTGGGTGAAAGACTTCCCACACTGGATACATTCATAAGGCTTCTCTCCTGTGTGTGTTCTCTGATGGACAGTGAGGTATGACTTCTTGCTGAAAGACTTTCCACAAAGCTTACATTCATAAGGTTTCTCTCCTGTGTGTGTTGTCAGATGGACAGTGAGGTGTGCCTTCTGGCTGAAAGACTTTCCACACACATTACATTCATAAGGTTTCTCTCCTGTGTGTGTTAGCTGATGGACAGTAAGGTGTGCCTTCTGGCTGAAAGACTTTCCACACAGGTTACATTCATAAGGTTTCTCTCCTGTGTGTGTTGTCAGATGGACAGTAAGGTGTGACTTCTGGCTGAAAGACTTTCCACACACATTACATTCATGAGGTTTCTCTCCTGTGTGTGTTAGCTGATGGACAGTAAGATTTGCCTTCAAGTGAAAAGATTTTCCACATTTGTTACATTCATAAAGTGTCTTTCTTGTGTGAATTTTCTGATGAAAAGTAAGGTTTCCTTGCCGGATGAAAGACTTTCCACACACGTTACATTTATAAGGTTTCTCTCCTGTGTGTATTCTCTGATGGACAGTAAGATTTGCCTTCAAGTGAAAAGATTTTCCACATTTGTTACATTCATAAAGTGTCTTTCTTGTGTGAATTTTCTGATGAAAAGTAAGGTTTCCCTTCCGGATGAAAGACTTTCCACACACGTTACATTCATAGGGTTTCTCTCTTGTGTGTGTTGTCTGATGGACAGTAAGGTGTGCCTTCTGGCTGAAAGATTTTCCACACACATTACATTCATAAGGTTTCTCTCCTGTGTGTGTTCTCTGATGGACAGTAAGGTGTGTCTTCCGGGTGAAAGACTGTCCACATTGGTTAGATTCTTTAACTACAGGAGATACTCCAGGACTATAAGCAGCACACATCCCATTAGACTCGCCATGGAGAAGCATGTTCTGACACTGCCTGAAGTCCTCTGTCCTTATCCCTAAGGAGTTCCTATTATTCCTAATCAGCTCTGACTTAGGTTTGGATCTCAAATTAAAAGTTGTTATTAATTTCACATTTTTCTCCCCTGTGTTAGTATTCATGACTCCGACTTCAGACAGACAATCATAGGGACTCCTCTGAGAGGTCTTAGTCCTGTACTCCTTTTCTTGGACATCTACAATGAGATATAGAAAGACAGATAAAAACAGAAATGAGACCTCAAGATTCCTTAATGTAACAGTAAAGGCATTTCCGTACATCCTAACTGTTACCAGATTTTAAAAGATCAAAGCAGGAACTCTTTGATGCAGAATATAAGCTTTTCTCTGTAATGTATTAGTTAACAAAGTAGTACTGACATTTTACAATGGTAAATAATGTTTTTCTGTTTGTTTTTTTTCAGTTTTTCTCAAGGAATTAATTACGCAAATGATTCAGCTACACACTATTAGTTATAAACTGAGTACTAAACATTTGCCTTTAATACCCTCGAGGTTTGGTCCTAAGGGAATAGCTATTATTTTTCTTTTAATTTGTGGAAATAATTTATCCATTTTGCTGCTTTGCTTCTCAACCACTAGGTGAGGAACAGAAATACTGTCTAGATTTAGGGACCATTAGGGTGTTTGATACATCCCTTGGCCTTTCCGCTAAGCATGGAAGGTTCCTGAGAGTAAGGATTTATACCTCCATCTCTTCAGTTCTAACTTCTCACTAAGAATTACTTTAGGGATTGGTGGCATTTTTAAAATTGGTTTCCCTCACCCTTAGTCAAATTCTCATCAAATTTCCTTTTCTAACACTCCTGCTCCTTCACAACCATTCAAGACCAAAGATACTGCAGCTCACCACCCAGGTAGTCATCCCCTATGAACCAAAAGCTTTGCTTCTGAATCTCACTCACTTCCACCATCACCAAGAAGCAATTTTCCTCTTCACAGGATAGCAGTCCTGGCATACTCCTTATTTCCTCATACCTGCATAGCCCTTGTTTCAATGAAAATGAGACCTCATTTTCTACATTTCTCATTTTCTTTTTCTGTTTAAGAATGACTTCTACAAAGTAAAAGAAAATTGCTCACTTTAACTATACTGGGACAGCCAAATCAGTTTGTTTCCATGTAAATTCTTGATTGTCATGTCCTTAAGACAAAGGATCACCTAGTTCTCTGCCACACATGACTCAGGGAACTAGGAACATTATTGCTCAGTACAGCTCATTAAACTTACCAAGTGGACTCTGGCTACAAAACCACCATGCAAGATGCTTTATCTCACCTGTGAGATTCTTGTCTGAGGCTTCTCTTATCCATGCTTCTGCACCTTGCTCTAGCTTGGCAATCAATTTAGGTTTAGGAACACAGTGTCCTGTTATTAACAAGTGGAGAAGAACTATTGGTAGGCTGGGTCATCATTACTGTAAGGTCTTAGACATCATGTTCACAAACTTGCTCCTAAACCTTGTTTCTCATTTCTTAACAACTTCCTGGTTGATATTCCCCAGCTTTCAACTTATTTTGCCAATTGGGTGGCTTGAACTCAGCTCTTTTGCTCAAAGCTAGCATTCTGCTAGTTTTAGTCCCAGCTACATTTGTAGATTGTGAGGGGATTTGGAGATAAAAGCCTCATGGTCACTTTTCTGTAGTTGCTGGCTTCAAACCAAAATCCTCACATTTCTGCCTCCAGAGAAGCTAAGATTACAGGTGTTAGCCACTGCACCCAGGATCAGGGTTGATTAAAAATAACCACTTTCAACTAGTGATTTTCAGATCATACTTCAAATAGTGATGTACTTTCTATTCTAGAGTATATTTACACCTACAATAATCACCCCAAGTTTAGGAAGACAGTCTTCTTTCTATTAGTGGAATGCAGTTTAGATTTTGGGTCCAAGTGCTGATTGGGTTTCTTGATGAATGGGAATAAAATTGTCTCCAATTACATAATGAAGTGGAAAAAATGGACAGGAATTTTATATTCCCACGGACTGGAATCGTCTACCGAAACAACATAAATATTTATATATCTACTTAAAAAAGAAAACAGCCTTTGATCTCGCATGTTCAAATGACTTTTGCTCACCTAAAGACAAGAGGTTGCTGTAGGTCTCCAGCATTACATCTTTATGCAGGGTCCTCTGAGCATGATCCAGGTCTTGCCACTCCTCCCAGCTGAAGTCCACAGCCACATCATCAAATGATACCAGCTTCTGTAATGGCACATTTGAATCAAGTAATTAGCCCAAGTCAGGAAGGTCTGTGGGACTCATCCCCAATTAGTCACCAGGAGAAAAGCAGAACTGGTGCTATGGCTCATGTGGTAGAGCACTAGCCTTGAGGGGAAGAATTCAGGTACAGTGCTCAGGTCCAGAAATCAAACCTCACAACCAACCAATACACACACACACACACACACACACACACACACACACACACACACACACGGTATCTCATAAGCAATCACAACACATTTAGGACATCACATGGAATACATAGCACATTACTGATTCATGAAAAGTAAGTGTCCACATAAATGTTAAAGGCAGTAACAGTACTTAAAACGTCACTAATGATGGATTGGCCCTTATAAGATCTGATTTACTTCCCATATATAAATATCCTATGTTAACTATATTGTAGTTTAAGTGCTAAATACTGAAGTATGGTCATAGATACCCTGATATTTCTTTCCTATGTATAAAAGAACTGCTAGAAGGAAGTTTTGTGAACTTGGCCTATCTTCTACAATCCACAATATATTGTGAGGGGCATACCATGTTCCCTGAATACATTTTCATTTAAATATGCCTTCATGGAAGGATGGAGGATGGATAGAGGCTCAAGGAACATTCAAGATGACAAAAAATGAAAAATAGGACCACGACAAGCAAGACAGAGAAAAATTAGAAGAGGGATGTAATCTAAAGATACAGAAGACAAATTTACAAGTTGGAAGGAAATAAGAGTGCTAATTTGCCTGCAGAGGCTAAGAGGAGAGGTTTTGAACTCCCACACTGAACCCTATTACAAATGATGAATGGCCAAGCCAGCCATGCTTGGCAATAGCAGAGGTGAATGCTGACTAAGACACCAAAGGGAAATATATATGTGAAGAATTGAAAGAAAATAACATTCAATTCACAATCCATTGGGCAGAGGAACTCTACTAAAAATGTAGATTGAAGATATGGTCAGGGAAAGAGAGTTGATTAATTACACATCTGCATTTTACGAGTGTTACAAGAGAAGTGCTTCAAGAGAAGAGCAAAATGAGTGCACATATATATACAGGTAGGACAAAAAAACTAAAATGGTAAATGTGTAGGTAAGTATAAAGGAATATATTGGTCATATATTTTATGTAATATTTCTGCAATAGTTTGTTGAAATAAAACTTATAGTACCATATTCATGATTCACAATGCATGAAGATCCAATATATAAACTCATCACTTTTTTAAAAGAAATGTATGTAGAATACTCATATGCATAAATAAATATTGCAATTACAAGGCAAATCGGAAGGCCTCAGTTCAAAGAATTAATTGTACCAAAAAACAGGGTACTAGATTTAGGGCTGGGAATGTGGCTTACTCCAGAGCGCTAGTCTAGAATGCACGGGTTCAATTATTCAATGCCATGTGAACAGAAAAACTAGAAATGGGGAAAACGATTGAAGACACTTTAAAAAAAATCTACAAATAATTCCTTGAAATATACAAAGCTCAGTATCAATAGTCAGGAGAAGAATTCAAATCAAAATTCTACAGAAATAACTACTTTATATATGTTACTATGGACAGTTTTAAATAAAAACAACAAATATCCTTCCAAAGTCTAACAAAGGCTGGGAAGGATGTGAATTCAATTTGAACCTTGCTGCATGTCTGGCAGGAATGTAAAACAATCAAAGATGGTATCGACAGAGCTAAAAAGAACTAAATAGAGAATTACATAGGAATATGGTCCAGCACTTCTATTTCTAGATTTGTACCCAGCAGAAGAGAAAGCAGGGAGGAGAAGTAGTATTAGAGAATTACTTCAGAGCAAATACTGACAAGAACCAAAAGACAGACACAGGTAAAAGAATAGATAAAGACATTGAAAAGGAAGACAAGTTTGCTACATTTTATAGCAGGGTTGATCTTTGAATACATTAAGCTAAGTAAAATACACCAGTCATAAAAGCACAGCCATGGTATGATTTCCCTGACTGAGCTTTCAAGGATCAACAAAGTCATAGAGCCAAAAAGTAAGATGGTTCCAGAGACTGGGGTAGAGAGGAAAAGGAGCTGCCTATTAATGATTATACAGCTTCATACATGGAAAATGAAACATGCTGTACATGGATGGAAGAGATGGCTGCACAACAACGCAGCCATATGAACGATCAGTGAACTCTGAATTGAAAATGGGTAATGTAGCCACACAGGATGGAACATACCTATACACCCTGACCTTGGGAAATTCAAAAAGGATGACCAGCCAGGCTAGCTTCCATAACAATTTCAAGAGCATGCTGGACTACATATCAAGACCTGTCTTCAAAAGGAATAGGGAATGATTTGTATTGACAAAGCTCATAAAATTCACAAACTTTATAGACCATGACAATGACAATTTGCCTTGAAGGTGAAAATGTGTTTTTGACTTCAACTAAGCATCTCTGTTCCACAATACTGTGACATATGTGAAATTTAAATAATCACTTTCTCTCAATGTAAACAACAAAAAAAGAAAATTCAGAGAAGGGGTGGTTTAGGAGCAATGGGTGACAGACATCTTCTATTCACATATTGTTTTGTAGAATGGCAACTTCTTCGTACAACTACTTAAACCTAATAATAAAATAAATTGTTTGAAAAAAGGAATATGGAAAAATCAAATTTTAGACTCTCTGAATAGGATCAGAGATATAGGTGCCATGTGTGTCTATTTTCCAGTTAAAATAACAAATTAAAATTTAAGAACAAACGTTAAGTCACATTTTAGCTGGAAACATACAGCTACAAATAGCATTAGTAACAAACACACATAGACCAAAAATGCAAAGTATTCCTTTTTTTTTTTTTTTTAATCGGTTGTGTAGCTTGAACTCTAGGCTTGGGCACTCTCCCTCAGGTCTTCAACTAAAGCCTAATGCTCCACCACTTGATCCACTGTGCCACTTCCGGTGTTCTGAGTGATTTATTGGAGATAAGTGTCTCATGGACTTTCCTGTCCAGGCTGGCTTTGAACCAGGATCCTCAGCTCTCAACCTCCTGAGTAGCTAGGATGACAGGTGTGGGCCACCGGAACCTGAACAAAAATGCAAATTACTCTAATCTGTGCATCTTAATTTTAGTTTTTGTATATCTTTTCACTGACTATTTTTCAAGTGTATCTCATATTGCTGAATCAGTTCTCTAGGAAGCTTCCCAAGGATATTTCTTGCTGTTCTTTTTGATGGGCTTATAATGTACTATATGATTTTTTTTTTGTTTCTTTGTATGTTCTTCTGCCATGGCATAAACCTTGTTGTCACTCTCTTTGATTCTGGTGTCTTGCATATTGTATATACATTTTTCTAATTGAGGAGGGGAACAGAAATTATAAAATGCTGAAATAAGAATACAGGATGGCCCATTGTAACAATGACTTGTACAAGGAACTATGTTGAAAAGGAACCTAACCTGACCTGCTAGGCTCAGCTCCACACAAAGGGAAGTCTCCCAGCCAGGGCTCCAGCCCCAGGAGTGGCTTTCTTCACTGAGAAGAAAGAGGCTGCCCCTCCCTATAAGAGCCTTGACAATCAATTGAAATTCAGTAAACATAAACCCTGAGAATGGCTTCAGGCTGGGCTCTGAGAGTCTCTCAGAAGCTAGTCCCTCAGGGAAAAGCTACTGTTTGCTGAAAGGCCTCAACTCTATCCAGAACCTAGCCTCTTCACAGCATCTCCACACTAGAGGAAACAGCCAACTCCATCTTTTGTGATACTCAGAACAGATCTCCCTCCCATTAAATTGCCCTGGGAGAAGGATCACAAACTCCTGTGTAAAGCAGAGCAGTTTTCTGCCTGCTCAAACAAATTGACCTAAGAAACCAACCAAGCCACAGGAAAATCAAATACTGCAAGAGGATCAGAGACTGTAACAAGAGACTGGTTAAGGACACAAGGGATCTTCCCATAACCTTCCCCCACAAAAAAATCAAATAGTCTTTTTTTGTACCTTTCATAAAAGTTTTTTTCTAAAACTTTAATTTCATGTTTTTATTGTGAAAATACTGCACAGATGGGTTACAATTACATGGGCAAGATAATGAATACATTTCTTATCAAGCATTGTAGCCTCCTCCTTTGTTTCCCCTTCCCATCCCTTCCCAGCCTCTCCTGGCGCCCCCACACAATCCTCCCCTGCACCAAATTTGAAAAGTTTGTCTAAATCTTTCTTTAATTTTTAACTTAAAAAATTGTTTTGTATTAACTTTTTTTTCCCCTCCTCTTATAATTTTTATTTTAGGGGTATAAGTTTGTGTGCTTTTTTTTCTTTAAAAAAATTTTTTTTGTTTAGCTCTACTGACCTTTTGATCCTTTTTTTCTTTCATTCCCATTCTTTTCACCTTTTCTTCTCTTTCATTTTTTTTGCGTGACAATTGGTTTTCTGCTTATCCTGATATACCCTTAGTCGATTACTAGACCTAATACCCCATTGTGTACAACTTAATCCAGAAATTTATTACTGAATTCAAAACCTCTTAGACTTCAATTCATTAATAGCAGTACTCTTTATACCTATATAATATTTTAAGCATTTTAAAAACATTTTTTCTAGTCTCTTTAGCCCTCCACTTCTATCATTCTATCCACCTTCTTCTTGGAAATTATGTTTTTAAATTTGAAGTCAGTGTTTCACTGTTTAATTTTTAATTTTTATTTTCCTATTTTTTCTTGTCTCTTTGTTTCTTTCTCTTTCTCCTTTTTTAAGCTCTCTTACTTTCATTCTATCCAATCTATTTCCCACTTTGAGATTAGGACTTAGTTAATTCTCCCTCTGCCTTTCCACATCCCTCTATTCCTATTTTTACCCACATCTCTCAATAAACCTAATAATTTCTGGTTTGTCAAATTCTTCTTTGCGCTTCTTAGCCCATGAATACACAGTTGTTTGATGTTGAATAGTATATCTGTTGAACTAGATTGTATCTGCAGACTTTTGACTGTGCAACTACAGACTTTGGATGATGCTGGCCTTAAGATAGTGTTCTAGCATAAAAGTGGTGTTACTTTCATCTCTAATGGGCAGAGCAAGCCAGAAAAACACAAGAAAAATGGCAAGTCCAGGCATCTCAACTCCCACTAAGGATAATCAGCTGACAGACCAGATAATGAATAATCCAGAGGGGAGTTCCCAAATAGCTCTACAAACACTGCTTGTAAACATTGTAAATGAAAAGACTGAAAACCTGCAAAGGACTCTGTGAGCATGATACGGAGAGAGAGGAGACAAACCAAAGGTTAATACAGGAATATCATGAACGTGAGGAAGCTACTCAAAAATTGATACAGGAATTGGTTGAACACCTTGAGAACACTCAAAGAGAAATAAAGGAATCCATGAGCTGGCAGAGATCAGTCAAAGGGAAAGAGGAATGGCGTGAGCAGGCTGAGAACACTCAAGGAGAACTACAGGAATTGGATGAACTTGAGGAAGCTAAGCAAAGAGTAATACAGGAATTGAGAGATAAGGATGAGCATACACAAAAATCACTAAATGCATTCATGGAATCCATTAACAGAGAACTGAAAGAAGTAAAGGAGACCACAATGGGAATGCTGAATGGAACCCAACAGAAGGAATGATAGCCAACAGAAACCATAACCAATCACCTAAGTGATTTGTGAATAAACAATACCAAATTAAGGAAGTCCAGTGCTTCATACACGATCTAAAACAAAGTTCCAACAAAGAATTTGAAGCCATCAAAGCTGACCAATTAGAAGGAAAAGAAGTAAAAAAACAAAGTAGAAAAATCTTGACAGTAGGTTAGACCATTCAGAAGATCAAATCTTAGGGACTGAAGACAACCTAGATATTACAGAGAAAGAACATATAACCATCCAAGACAAATCTAAGAAATATGATAGATCTATTCAACACTTGGAAGACACCATCAGAAGGCCCAATTGGAGGAGAATAGGTGTAGAGGAGAACCTAGAGACAGTAGTTAATGGTCTAGAAAATTTGTTTAACAGGATCCTAGCAGAGAACTCCCAAACATGCAAAAAGATAGGCCTATTCAGATACAAGAAGCAAACGGCCCCCATAAACAGGCTGCAGTTGCAATCCTAATACCAGGTAAAATAGACTTCAAAGTAAAATTTGTGAGAAGAGATAACGAAGGTTGCTACATACTAATTAAGGGATCTGTCCTTCAGGAGGATATTACAATTCTAAATATCTATTCACCAAACAACGGAGCACCCAAATTTATCCAAGAAACACTACTTACCCTCAAATCCCACATAGATTCAAAGACAGTAATTGTTGGGCACTTTAACACACCACTCTCCCCACTGGATAGATCAACTCGGCAAAAACTCAACAGGGAAACCTAACAGATCCTAACAACTGCATAGATCAACTAGATTTAACAGACATCTACCAAATATTTCACGCAACAGCATCAGAATACATGTTTTCCTCAGAAGCACATAGAACATTTTCCAAAATAGACCACATTTTAGACCACAAAGCAAACTTGTCCAAATTCAGAAACATTGAAGTAATACCTTGCATTCTCTTAGACCAGAAGGGAATAAAATCAGAACTCCACACCAAAAGCAACCAAAGAAAGTCCTGTAATACATGGAGGCTGAACAACACACTGCTGAATCACGAGTGGGTCACGGAAGAGATTAGAAAGAACATTCAAATATTCATGATATTCAACCAAAATGAACACACAAATTACCAGCTCCTCTGGGACACAGCAAAGGCAGTAGGCAGGGGCAAGTTTAGAGATCTGAGTTCCTACATCAACAAATTGCAGAGATCTGAAATCAACAATTTAATGAGACATCTGAGTCTCCTTGTAAAAGAGCAGCAAGATAAACCCCAATCCAGTAGACAGAAAGAAATAATAAAAATTAAATCAGAATTACATGAATTACAATCCAAATAAAGTATAGAAAGAATCAACAAAACAAAGAGTTGGTTCTTCTAAAAAATTAACAATATTAACAGACCCTTAGCAAATCTTCTTAGAAAAAGAAGAGAACACACCCAAATAAATAAACTCAGAGATGAGAATGGAAACCACCACAGAAACAACCAAGATTCAGAACATTACAAAGGAATACTTCTTAAACATTTATGATAAGTTTGAGAACTTGGCAGAAATGGACCTTTTCCTAGCAAATATTGACTTGTCGAAACTAAACCAAGATGAGTTAAACCATCTAAACAGGCCCATAACAAGCATTAAAATAGAAACATCTAAGAAAAGTCCAGGACCAGATGGTTTTACAGCGGAATTCTACAAGGCCTTCTAAGCAGAGCTCACACCAATACTCCTCCAACTCTTCAATGAAATTCAAAGAGAAAGTTCACTACCGAACTCATCCAATGAAGCCCTCATAACCCTCATCTCAAAACGAGGCAGGGACTCATCAAAGAAAGAGAACTTATAGACCCATTTCTTTGATGAACATTGATTCAAAACTTCTGAACAAAATTTTGGCCAACTGACTTCAACAATTCATCCAAAAAATCATACAACACAATGAAATAGGATTCCTTTCAGGGTTGCAAAGCTGGTTCAATATATGCAAATCAACTAATATAATTCATCACATCAACAGGAGCAAGAATAAGAACCACATGGTTATCTAAATAGATGCAGAAAAAGCATTGGACAAGATCCAACACCCCTTTATGATGAAGGTTGTGTAAAAATTAGGAATCCATGGAACATTCCTCAATACAATAAGGCTGTATATGACAAACCTACAGCCAGCATTATACTCAATGGTGAAAAACGAAAGCCATTTCCTCAACTCAGGAACGAGACAAGGATGTCCACTATTTGCACTTATCTTCAATCTAGTATTAGAATGCCTAGCTACTGCAATAAGACAAGATGCAAACATAAAGGGGATTCAAATAGGGAAAGAAGAAATAAAACTCTCCCTCTTTGCAGATGACATGATCTTATATTTAAAGAATCCCACAAACTGCACTCCCAAATTACTCAAGTTGATTCAAAAGTTAGGTGAAGTATCAGGGTATAAAATTAACCCTCAAAAACCAATGGCTTTTTTGTATGCCAACAATGAGAAAAGTGTGGCTGAATTTAGGAAAGCAACTCTATTCGTAATAGCCCCCCAAAAATAAAATACCTAGGAATTAACTTAACCAAAGAAGTGAAGGGCCTCTATGCTGAAAACTGAAAAACTTGAAAAAGGAAATCAAAACAGAACTTAGAAAGTGGCAAAAACTCCCATGCTCCTGGATTGGAAAGATCAACATGGTGAAAATGACAATACTTCCCAAGGCAATCTACAAATTCAATGCGATACCAATAAATATTTCAACTTCCTTCTTCAAGGAAATAGAAGAGGCAATCCAAAAATCCGTATTCAACAATAAAAGACCCCGATAGCAAAAACGATCCTCAATGGAAAGAACACAGCTGGAGGAATAAGAATACCAAATTTCAAACTCTTCTACAATGCTATAGTAATCACAACATCTTCTTACTGGCACAAGAACAGACTTCAGGACCAATGGAATAGATTGAAAATCCAGAAATGAACCTACAGACCTATAGCCATTTAATCTTGGATAAGGGAGCAAAAAAAGAAAAAAAAAAGAATGGAAGAAAGACAGCCTCTTCAGTAAATGGTGCTGGCAAAATTGGTTAACTACTTGTAAAAAACTAAAGCTGGATCCTTATATATCACCCTGCACCAGAAGCAATTCCAAATGAATCAAAGCCCGCAGTGTCAAGGCAGACACTCTATAAACCATACAGGATGGAATAGGAGAAACCATAAGTCTCCATGGCATAGGCCAAAATTTAAAAATAGAAATCCAGAAACAAAAAAATCATAGAAAGGTTGGATAAATGGGATTGCATGAAATTGCAGCACTTCTGCATGGCAAAGGCCATAGCTAGCAAGATCAATATAAAGCACAGGGATAGGAAGAAGATCTTCACTAGCCATACAATGGATAAGAATCTCATATCTAAAATATACCTGGAGCTCAAAAAATTAAATCCTCCAACAACAAATCTTCATAGAAACAACTGCCCAATAAATAAGTGGGCTAAAACTTAAAGAGAAACTTCTCTGAAGAGGAAAGAAGGATGGCCAATAGACACATGAAGAAATGCTCAACTTCTCTAGACATAAAAGAAATGCAAATCAGGGGCTGGCAACATAGCTCAGTGGTAAAGTGCTTGCCTTGCATGCCTGATGACCTGGGTTCAATTCTTCAGCACCACATAAGCAAAAGAAAAAAGTCAGAAGTGGTGCTGTGGCCCAAGTGGTAGAACGCTAGCCTTAAGCTGAAGAGCTGAGGGACAGTTCAGGCCCCACGACCTGACCGCAGAAAAAAAAAAAAAAGAAATGTAAATGAAAACAACATTGAGATACTACCTCACCCCAGTTAGAATGGCAAAAATCAAGAACTCTAATTAAACAACATATGCTGGAGGGGATGGGGACAGAAGGGAACATTACTGCATTAGTGGTGGGAGTGTAAAATTGTTCAACCACTTTGGAAAGCAGTATGGAGGTTCCTGAAAGAACTCCACATAGAGCTCCCCTATGACCCAACAATCCCACTTTGGGGCATTTACCCAAATGTTCACAAACAAGACCACACTAAAACTACCCTCACAACTATGTTTCTTGCAGCCTTATTTACCATAGCTAGGATATGGAACCAACCCAGATGCCCCTCAGTAGATTATGGATCAAGAAAATGTGGTAAACATGGGTGAGGAGAGGATGGAAAGGGATGAGAAGGAGAAACAAAGGAGAAGGCTATAATGCTTGATAAGAAATGTACCCATTATCTTGCCCATGTAATTGTAACCCCTCTGTACAGTATTTTCACACACACCAAAAAAGAATAACATAGGAAAGGTCTCTCACAAACTCTGTTTGGCTCTAAATGTAATATTAATCGAGATTTTTAATTTTTTTTTTTTGATGTACTCATGGTAACCTTCCTTGTGTGAACCCAAATGAAGATGCTTAGTTGAAGGAATTCGGGGCACAACTGGCAGTGAGCTTTAGGACCCCTACTTCCTCCCTATCTCTCTGTCTGTGCTTTTGTGTTTTTCTAATTTTCTTTAGCTCTGGACTCTTCATAGAAGTACCTCGGCTTACATTTAGCAACATGTTTCCTTCATAATGGGTAAAAACATGTTAATTCTAAGAGTCATGTCAATAAAGGAAAAGTGATCAGTAAGAAAAACTAGTTCTAGTAGGGCACTGGTGACTCACGCCTGGAATCCTAGCTACTGAGGAGGCTGAGATCTGAGGATCACGCTTTAAAGCCAGCTCAGACAGAGAAGTCCCTTAGACGCATAGCTCTAATAAACAACCACAAAACTGGACGAGGGACTGTGACTCAAGTGGTAGAGTACTCGCCTTGAGCTGAAGAAGTGAGAGACAGTACCCAGGTCCAAGAATTCAAGCCCTACAATGGACAAAAAAAAAAAGAAAACAGAAATACTAGCTCCTAGATACAGCATTTGAAGCAAAGAAAAAAGCAAGAGACAGATGGAGGGAGGAGGGTCTGAGAGAAACAATGAGAAAGAGAGAGAGAAAAACAGATGAAATCAAAGAGAAGAGAGAAAGAAAGCTAGAGAGCAAGAAACAGAGAATGAATAGACAAAATACAGACAAAAATCTAGTCAGGAGTTCTTTGAGAAACATGGAGGGATTTCTAGAAAGGATATACACTATATAATGAAATATAGCCTAAGTTTCAAGTAGAAAAAGCCTATGAAGCAGTCGAAGAACTAGTAATTTAAGTACACATATGTTACTCAGTACACTTCAATAGTTGAAGGTATATGTGACTACAGTTTTCAGAAAGTATAGTAAAAATTTCATTAGGACAGTTTAATGTTATTCATAGGGATGTGATCTCTGACCAGTTGCTTCCATGAGCAGTCACCTCCTCGGTGTCAGTGAATCCCTTAACAATTTTGACTACTTCTAACAACATCAGAACAACTAGAAACAAACTGAAGTAATCTACTCATTTTAGCCAGAATGTCAGATTAATAATGTGCAAAATCTACAAGCCATCTTTATCTGATTTAGGAGCATGTTCCTCAAGTTGAATCTGTTTTTCTGTTTTTCAATCTTGTCCACTATTAGGTTCAAAAAATGGAATGTAAAACAGAGAAATGAAAAGCAACTTACCACAGATCCTTTCATTCTTTCTTGCTGTTGACAATGGACAGAAGATTCTGGAAGCATGGCTGGGAGAAAAGGCAAATGAGGTAGTCAGGAAAGAGTCTGTGTGATTTTGCCCCAGGTTTTCCTGCTTATAACATTACCCATGGGCCGGAAAAGCATAAAGCCTTCTTATGGGAGAACAAGTATGGTTTATGTCTGAAGTAGTGCATTAATCAAACATTCCAGTAAAGATGAAGCCATAGTCGATTAATTGGTAGATAGATAGAATAAAAGCAATTCATTTCTAGGTTAAGATACATTCCGTATTCCTAAAAACTAATACCCCACAAAAATAATTGAAAAATAAAAACATACCACATTTCATTAAAACTAGTTTTTACTGAAATATACTTAGGGATGCAAGAACTATTTTTTCCTTTAACGCAAAGGGATCCTAGCACTCCACTGGGCATTTGTACTCCACCTCATTCATTTCCAGATTCTCATACCAGGGAAATCATGTATAGTATAGCTCAGTATTTTTCACAAAGGGTATACAGGAAGGACATATGCAATGCATGTTTCTAGTGCTATAATGTTGGAAATGGCACATTTCCTTATATCCAAATACTCAGAGCACCCTTATACCAGGACTTTCAATTTGCCATTTAAGCTACTTTGGCCAAATGGACATCACTGAAGATCTTATGTCAGTAATGCTCACTTTCCTGAACAGTCATATGAAGAACCTTGGCCATAATGCTGAAGGTACAGGGCCTAATAAGATGAACATAAAATACTGGGTCATAGGAGAGACACAATTCCAATCAACCATCCTCAGGGAAGGATTTAGAAGATTAAAGTCTTATTTGTGATTTAAACAATATTAACACAAAATAGCAAGTTGAGGGCACCCCAAAATGTAGATCCATAAAAGTTAAATCGGTATGGGAATTGTTTGGTACTTGTTGGTTGGTTTCTTACACAGGAAATGCTGTTATCCACAGATCATTTGTTTCTTTGCACAATTATGTAGAATTGCGTTTAAATTATATTATTAGATTATATTTAACTTAATTTTCTATATTATTAAATGATTTATCAAGTGTTTGGGAATGCATGTTGAGGCAGTCTCTCTCATTTTAAGTAATGTAAAATAGCCTCATTAGCATATGGAGAAGTTGCTGTTTCTCAGAAACAAATATAGTGCAGAATATCCCTAACATTTTAAAGTTGCAGAAGCCATAGGATATGAAGAGGATAAAAATAGGATCAATATGTATCTATACGATATTTTAAAGGACTGTTTATGATTCACTGACTTCAAATACCAAAAAGAATTTTCTATGTAAAATAATACTTCTTTGAGCAGATTTTAACACAACGGATAACACAAGCTAAATCTTCAGGACAGGTTATATCTATGCATCATATATCCTTGAGCAATATACATTACCTCCAACTTTTTTCTATATATTTTTCATAGAAGTCCAAGTTTCTAGATCAACACTTCCTGAACGGCCAGGAAAAACTTAACATGTTACAAGTAGCTTCAGGAAATCCACTGATGAGACATCTGGATTAAGTCTGAGGGATCCCATACTAGAAATGAGAGTGGGAAGAGGTTGAATCAATCAGTGGGAATAGGATTAGGGATCTAGTACATAGAGAGACACTTTCAGATGTGACATTTATCCCTCCAGCCCAAACCACAGTCTCATGCCCCCTCTGATTACTAGGCTTCGGCTTAATCCTCAGGCCAGATGCGTCCCTCCTGAAAGAGGGTCTAAACCTTCCAACAGAACCAAGTGATTTGAGAAGAGTTGGCGGGAAGAGTATCACGTCAATCTTGTGCTCTGGGAAGGAGATTCCACAAGCTGGATCCAAACCCGTGTGAACTCCAGCCCAGAGTGCTAAGAAGGCTGCCAAGCAGGGGCAGAGCAGAGACACCTCTAGCAGAAACAACACAGAAGCCCAAAAGGCAACTGCCATGGAAGGAGACTCAACCCTGGCACACACACTTCACAAGGTCACGACAACCGTTTCCGTGCTCAGCTTACAGCTGGGCAAAGTGAATCAGGTGGCGTGGGTGCCGGCAGCATCTCTCAGTCGTGGCGTTCACACGCACAGCTCCCGGCTCTCCTAGTCTGGAGAGCCACCCAGCTTGCTCTTGGGGTTCCGGGAGCCAGTGTCCGGTTTCTGGAGGCTCGCGGGCCAATGGCAGCACAAGCACTTGAACCCCAAACAAATCACCAAGCCCAGACAGGAGGCACACGTGGGGCTGACTCCGGTCCTGCACCCAGCTTGCCGTTCATACCTGAAATCGGATCCGCAGCCTGAGATTCCTTGAGGTTACAGCACCCAAGGTCCCCTGAAGAGCGGCTGGGCGCCTGCCTCGGGGCTTGGACCTCGGGAAAGCAACACCGAACTTCCCAGAACTTCTAGCAGAGGGGGAAAAGGAAAGAACCCGGAATTACCGGACAGAAAAAAAAATCAACAGTGGGTGGGGAGACGCATGCGCAGAAAGAACTTCCCGCCCCTTGCCCCAAATCATCTGGTTCCAAGGTCTGTGCCTCAACTAAGACTACAATTCCCACAATGCACGGCGCACAGAGCCACCTGGACCTGGTTGGGATTGGCCCTGGGATTCTGACCAGTACCACATCTCAGGTCCCAGAATTGCATGGAGGTCTGCAGATCTTGCTCTCTTGGCAGTGGGAGCAAAGGCGAGTTTCTTCCTGAAAATTATTGTGTGGCTCCTGAAATATTCAACGACTAACCCGAAGATGGAAATGTGTTAGGAGCATTGCATAAGTTGGCTTTTTAATTCTTAGTTCTAATCATGCAATTGAGGTGATGAGACTGCATTGTTATTTTCAGTTTTGTTCAGCTCTTATGTTCTCCTGAATATAAATTACATCTCCGTTTTGCCTTCAGTTTTTTAATATCTCTCGTCTCACTTTAAAACGGTATTCGCAGCCCCTAACATTTTCCACTGCTGTAATGTAGACGTTGAAATAAAATAGGTAGATAGGCAGCATAATCCTTTTCTCCATTTAGATTTCTCAAAATCGATTTCCCTGAAACTCCCAAATTCCACCTATGAAAGCATAAGGAGTTTTTGGTTGTTTGTTTCTGAATTTTGTCTTTCCGCTTAGACATTTTTATTTTCTTTTCCTTTTTTTGCTGTTGGTCCTGTGGCTTGAACTCAGACCTTGGGCACCATGTGTGAGTTTTTTTCTGTGCTCCATTTACCAGTTCTTTAATAGTTTCTTCAGCTAATTTGTGACACGTTCCCTCACAGGGCTTTCTTAGACCATGGATCATCACCTCCCTTGCTCTTCAAAGAGATGGTGTTTTGGGGGATCTGGAAGAGTGTGGGTTTGGGTAGAAGAGTGAAGTTTAGGGTAGGTCTGTTTTGATGTGAAGTTGGATCATTTCCCCCATCCAGTCTGTTTTTGTGTTTCATTCTTTGTTTTGAATTCCTATCTCTTCTGTGATCCTAAATGTTCCTTCCTCTCGGTAACTCAATGCTGCATACCTAGGAAACCTCAGACTGGTCTTCCCAGACCTTATCCATTAAACTGTGGAATACATCTGTTGTCTCCTTCCCTCATATCTGAGATCCTATTCGTGTCTCTTAAAGGTTTACTGTGATATTTGCTGAACCTGTTCATTGGTTCCTGCAAGGTTTAGGGAGGGAAACTTTCGTGCCTACTATTCAGTCCTCCAGTGTGTGGGTTCTCCAGGACTCTTCAGTGGACCTCAGTTATTCCTTATGAAAGTGGAGATCATAGAACATAGATGGGTATATAGACTTCAACGAAGTGCACATATAAAAATATACAGAAAAACCCAATAAATATATTCTGTAAAAGTCAATAGGTTCAGAGGCAAGGAGAAAAGGATCAAGTAAAAACTGGAGTGATTCCAAGACTACGTTTGACATGTACTTTTCATTGTTCAAGATTACATTTCTCATCAATTTCTCTTTTATTCTCTTTCTTTATTTCCTTTATTTTCCTTTACCATTCCTAGGACTTCAACTCAGGGCCTAGGCACTGTCTGTGAGCTGCTTTAGTTCAAGACTAGCACCTTACTATTTTAAGTCATAGCAGTGCTTTCTGCTTTTTCTGTGGATGTGGTACTGAGGAATTGAACCCAGGGCTTCATGCATGCTAAGCAAGCACCCTAACTCTAGCCACAGTCCCAACCCATATATGTATTTTTCATTTCTTTAAAGCAGTATAAATAGTCTTGACTTCCTACATTAAATTAAAATTGTTCATTGCTCACATATATGTCCAATTATATTTATACAAAAATTATATCCTGTTAGTGCAGTGTATTCCACTAGTGACTCTAATAACTTTCAGTGTATCCTTGTGATTTTCTAATTAAAAATAATGTCAGCTTTGGTAGTCAGTGGCTGCTACCTGTCATCCTAGCTACTCAGCAGTCTGACTTCAGAGCCTTGGTCTTGGAAGACAGCCTGGGCATGGAAGTATATGGGAGCCTTATTGCCAGTTAACCATCAGAAAGCCAGAAGTAGAGCTGCAGCTCTAGTGGTAGAGCTCTAGCATTGAGTGAAAATGCACAGAGACAGCACATAGTCCCTGAGTTAAAGCCCCAGGATGGCACAAATAGAAAGTTAATGTTACCTGCACATAAAGATAATAACACCCCTTCTATGTGAAGTCTTTTGAGGAACCTCCATACTGCTTTCCAAAGTGGTTGAACAAGTTTACATTCCCACCAACAATGAAGTAAGGTTCCTTTCTGTCCACATCCCCTCCAGCATCTGTTGTTGTTAGAGTTCTTGATTTTTGCCGTTCTAACTGGAGTGAGGTGATATCTCAATGTTGTTTTGATTTGCATTTCTTTTATGGCTAGGGATGTTGAACATTTCTTCATTTGTCTATTGGCCATCCTTCTTTCTTCTTCAGAGAAGTTTCTCTTTAAGTCTTTCGCCCACTTATTTATTAGGCAGTTGTTTCTTTGAGGATTTGTTGTTGGATGGTTTAATTTTTTGAGTTCCAAGTATATTTTAGATATGAGACCCTTGTCCGTTGTATGGCTAGTAAAGATCTTCTCCCAATCCGTGGGCTTTCTATTGGTCTTGCTAGCTATGTCATTTGCCCTGCAGAAGCTCTGCAACTTTATGCAATCCCATTTGTCCAACCTTTCTTTGATTTGTTGTGTTTCCGGGTCTCTATTCAGAAAATTTTGGCCTGAGCCACGGAGACCTAGGGTTTCTCCTATTCTATCCTGTAATGTTTTCAGAGTGTCTGCTTTGAGTTCAAGGTCTTTGATCCATTTGGAGTTGATTCTGGTGCAGGGTGATATATAAGGATCTAGCTTAAGTTTTCTACATGTAGTTAACCAATTTTGCCAGCACCATTTACTGAAGAGGTTGTCTTTCTTCCATTCTATTGTTTTAGCTCCCTTATCAAAGATTAGATGGCTATAGTTCTGTACGTTCATTTCTGGGTTTTCAATTCTATTCCATTGGTCCTGAGGTCTGTTCTTATGCCAATACCAAGCTGTTTTGATTACTATGGCTTTATAGTAGAGTTTGAAATTTGGTATTGATATTCCTCCAGCAGTGTTTTTTCCATTGAGGAGCGTTTTTGCTATTTGGGGGTCTTTTATTGTTCCATATGAATTTTTGGATTGCCTCTTCTATTTCCTTGAAGAATGAGGTTGGAATTTTGATAGGTATTGCATTGAATTTGTAGATAGCCTTGGGAAGTATTGCCATTTTCACAATGTTAATCTTTCCAATCCAGGAGCATGGGAGTTTTTGCCATTTTTTAAGTTCTGTGTTGACTTCCTTTTTTAAGATTTTAAAGTTTTCATCATAGAGGTCCTTCACTTCTTTAGTTAAGTTAATTCCTAGGTATTTTATTTTTTGTGGGGCTATTACAAATGGAGTTGCTTTCCAAATTTCAGCCACACTTTTCTCATTGTTGGCATACAGAAAAGCCATTGATTTTTGGGGGTTCATTTTATAACCTGCTACTTTGCCAAAGTTTTGAATCAGCTTGAGTAATTTGGGAGTGAAGTCTATGGGATTCTTTAAATACAAGATCATGTCATCTGCAAAGAGGGAGAGTTTTATTTCTTCTTTCCCTATTTGGATCCCCTTTATGTCTGCATCTTGTCGTATTGCTGTAGCTAGGCATTCTAATACTAGATTGAAGAGAAGTGGAGAGAGTGTGTATCCTTGTCTTGTTCCTGAGTTAAGAGGAAATGGCTTTAGGTTTTCACCATTGAGTATAATGCTGGCTGTAGGTTTGTCATATACAGCCTTTATTGTATTGAGGAATGTCTCATGGATTCCTAATTTTTCCAAAACCTTCATCATAAAGGGGTGTTGGATCTTGTCGAATGCTTTTTCTGCATCTATTGAGATAACCATGTGGTTCTTATTCTTGCTCCTTTTGATGTACTGAATAATATTAATTGATTTGCGTATATTGAACCAGTTTTACATCCCTGAAATGAATCCTGTTTGATTGTGGTGTGTGACTTTTTTGGATGTTTTTTTTGTTGATGTCGATTGGCCAAAATTTTGTTGAGAAGTTTTGCAACAATATTCATCAAAGAAATCAGTCTCTAGTTCTCTTTCTTTGAAGAGTCCCTGCCTGGTTTTGGGATGAGGGTTATGATGGCTTCATAGAATGTGTTGGTAAGTGAGCTTTCTCTTTCAATTTCATTGAAGAGTTGGAGGAGTATTGGTGTGAGCTCTGCTTTGAAGGCCTTGTAAAATTTGTGGAATGATA
Organism: Dipodomys merriami; assembly: GCF_024711535.1. Classification (NCBI taxonomy): domain Eukaryota; kingdom Metazoa; phylum Chordata; class Mammalia; order Rodentia; family Heteromyidae; genus Dipodomys; species Dipodomys merriami. The sequence continues at coordinate 2,028,914 of NW_027203104.1, read as the reverse complement.
TTTTAGTGTGTGCTTGGCTTACAGTGCTTGGACGCTGTCCTTGAGCTTTTTTTTTGGTCAAGACTAGTGCTCTACTCGTTAAGTCAAAGCTCAACATTCACCTTTTTTGATTGTTTTGTATCCTTTCATAATCAACTGGAGATATAAGTGTTCTAGGCTTTTCTAATAGGGATAATTTGGAACTATTATCCTCAGATCCCAGCCTCCGGAGTAGTTAGGATTACCGGCAAGAGTCACCAGCACCTGGCTGACTGAACATTTGTAAAAAATATCTTGGATATATTATTTTACACACACACACACACACACACACACACACACACACACACACACACACACACACACACACACAGACACAGGTACATATGATAGTGTCCTGAAGGATTGCAGTTACATGAGCAAGGTAATGAGTCCATTTCTTAATGAGCATTTGTTACCCCCTCATTTGTTTTTCCCCTACCATCCCTTTACTCCTCACCTCCCCAAGGCTTCCTGCCCACCAAAATTGTAAAGTTCCTTTTCAACATAGTTCCTTGTACATGAGATTGTTACAATGTGTCATCCTGTATCCTTATTTCAGCATTTTGTTATTCCCTTCCCCTCCTCAATTAGAAAAAGCTATATACAAGATGCAAGACACCGGAATCCAAGAGAGTGACAACAAGGTTTATGCCATGGCAGAAGAACATACAAAGAAACAAAAAATATCATATAATACATTATAAGCCTATCAAAAACAACAGCAAGAAAAATAAAATCTCTTCTTTCCCTTCTTGGGCTTCATTTCGCTTAGCATCGCTTATATGGTCATATGTACACAGCTTTTGGCCACTTCTGCTTGTCCTAGACATGGACTAGTTATTGCAGATAAGGGAAACTACTTTTTCCCTTACATTTAATTAGTGTATATTTGTTGAACAAAGGAGGTTCATTGTGTATTTCCATTATGTATGTGAATGGACACTCATTCTATTCCTTTAATAACCAGTGGGGTGGGAAGGATACACCCCGTGGTGATGTCATTGCCCAAGGGTCTGGGCCACTGAAAGGGGCACAGGGTGTCCATCATGGTTGTGAGTGGGTGGTTTGGGGGAGGAGGGTGAGTGGCAGATGAAAGTGTTGGAGGCGGGAAGGGGACACTGCCTATATATAGCCTGCATATTCCCATGATGAGGGGTGGAGATTGAGATGGCATAGAAAAGGACAGTAAGAGGAGCCTATTGCAGCAGATCAGGGCCTGATCAGGCAGCAGATCTGAGGCTCCAGGCCTCTGGAGAGGCCAGTGGCAAGGCATAAGACCTGCAAAGAGGCCTGAGTTGAGTGGAGAGGCCTGCAGAGAAGGAAGAAGGAAGCAAAAGGAAAAGCCTTCCCCTTTGGAGCTTGGCAGCTTTGGAGCATTGGAGCTTTGGAGATTTTCAGACTGACTAATAGGAGGTTTGCAGTCCAACTAGTAAAGGTAGGAGCTGCCCATTGGAGGCTTGGAGGTTGAGGCTGCTCTTGGTTCTGGGTACGCAGGCATGCACAAGGTAGTCGCAGGCCCTCTTTCTGGTGTAAGTAGTGTAAATAACGTTCCTTTCTCACCTTTAACTGTGCTTTGATAGATTGTCATGACATTCCCTTCCTCATTCCCTTTCTGAAAACAATATGAACACATTCCATTGTTACATTTGCATAAATATATATAAGGATTGTTTCATCATTCAGGCCTCTTTATCCTATCTTCCCTGCTCCTACTGGTACTCCTATCCTCATCAGAAACTATTAGTGTTACTTGTTTATTCTTTTTAATTTTTACTATAATGGTGATGTACAAACAGATCACAGTTCAATAGTCATGCATTGAGAACATTACTTTTTGAACTGTGTTATTTTTTGTTTTTTATATTTTTGTTAGTTGCGCAAATTTGTTTCACCTAGGGACAGAGCCCACCCCAACAAAGTTGTTAATAAAGAAGCAACATGATTGAGAATATTCCTACACTGACCAGTCAGAGCCGCAGCACAGTCTTGTGAGCTGAAACTGGGACCTGGAGCAGCCAGATTCTTTGTTTTTAAAGGCAAAATCCATGAGGTCGAACCTGGTCACTTGCAGGTGACCAATGGGATAGTAACACACGAAGGATTGTACAGTCCTACCAGACCACAAACAGGTGGCCAACAGCCGGAGTTTACCATAAGCATGTGCAAAACACAGGGTTACCTGAAGCACCTGGTGTCAGTAGTTGGAGCCAGATTACAATGTATCTGTCTCAAGGGTGAGACTTTAAGTCAACAATCAATGGTCGGTTAGGTTGTTAAAGGGAGGGGTACCAGATGCATTTTTTTAATTCTGGGAATTAGGTCCATCAAGACTAAAATCCCTAAAACAAAGGCAAAGCTCAAAATGGAATCATACCAGCTGGGGCCTCATCTCAGGGTCCACTTCAATATTACAATTTTGGTTTAAGAATGTGATTGTACAATATGCATATGCATATCCCTTAAGACCCCATTCCATTCCTTTATAGAAGACAAAAAACATAATATTTACCTGTAATAACCTAATTTATTTCGAATAACAAGTCACTATATAGTTACATTCTTTTAGCAGTAAATGCTGTATTATCTCGTTTGTAGCTGAATAAGGGCCCAATGAATATGCATATTACATTTTCTTTTTATTTATCCTGAAGGTGTTTATGTTGCTGTTTATCCAGCGATAACTAGGAATACAAATCTGGTAGGCAGAAAGAGGGCTACACCATGTGGGCATACACAAAGCTTATTGAAATAGCACATGCTTGCATACAGTATACAGGCAGGAAAGTAAATCTTCACACAAGGGCAAGAAAGTCAATCTTAAACAGTTTAAGCAGAATACAGATGATGAGAATTTACTTTAAGTCAGTTAGCAGAAAGTATTAATCCTTGACAACAAAGGTGAGGTAACTCTAGTGATCAAAGATTACTGAGAGTAAGCAAGGCACAGATGACCTATGTTAGACACACAAAGGGAGTCTAGAGGCCTTGTTCTATGGGATGAATAGGAGGGGCAAAACCTTCACTTTAGACTTGATGCTTGGCGTGGGACTTTTGCACTGACTTGGAAGGGGCGTTCCCCTTTTCTGTGCCCAAGGGAATGCATGCGGGCATATTGCATCCTCATGGCACCCAGGACCTCAGATGGGGTCACAAACGTTCATGCTTTCAAGAGTTGTTAATACAATATCTCTTGATCAATGTCACTCAGGTCGACATACTCATTCATCCCTCCCCTACTTATCCTTTGGCTTTTCTTAATTTTGTAAGGTATACATTGGATTTCAGACTGCATTTTCCTCTTCTTTTCTTGTCTTTCTCTTTAACCCAACCGCATGCTTTTCAAGTACCCACTTCCTGGTACAAATTTTGCAAATCTGATTCCCACCACCTTTTGTACCTACTCTACTTAATTTTTGTCAGTTAGTCCTTCTGCCTACTAAGAGGAGAAGTATCATAATACCCTAATACAAAGATGGAAGTTGAGTTGTAGTTCTTTGCATTATAGTGATTGATACAAACTGAGACATATATATTTTTTTGGGGGGTCCAATCATGGGGCCTGAACTCTGGGCCTGGGCTCTTCAGCTCAAGGCTAGCGCTATACCACTTGAGCCACAGCACCACTTCCAGCTTTTTTCTTTTTGCTTATGTGGTGCTGAGGAATGGAACCCAGTGCCTCAGGCATGCAAGGCAAGCGCTCTACCACTGAGCCAGCTTCCCAGCCCTAAGCTGAGATATCTTAATCCTTAATTATGTAATTTTTTTAAACTGTGGTACAGAGGTCAGGCACATATTCCTGAATTCAAGAAATAAGAACCCACTCATTTAATCATGGAAAAAACAGACCCCTTTTACTTGGGATTTCATTAAATATTCCAGAGTTTCAATCATTTCCACATTCTTTAACATCTTCACAGACTACCCTGTCTTTAGCTGACCGTGTAGATTACGGTATACTGAATCAAGTTGACTGTTTTTGTAATTCACTAACACTGAGACTCAGGCATAGTTAAAAAAACCCTTTGGATCTCTCATATCCCTTCTATACAATGGCAGAAATAAATCCATGCCTCTGTAATGTGGAGATTGATAGTTCTGACATGATAGCATTGTTAGCAGAAGGAAGGATATCATATAGAAACTGCCTAGATCTTGGTCTATGTAAGCCACATTTTCTTTGTCTATTCATCAACGGTAGTACTTCCAGACTGCTTCCAGTTTGGCTCTTGGGTATAGGGGTACAATAAAGTGGGTGTAAACATGACCCTGTTCTCTCCTGACAAATTCCTTGAGTTCCAGAAGGATGGTGGAGCAGAAGCTGGAGGCTAATCAAGCTCTCCCATAAAAGCAGTTTTTAATGTTCCAGTGAATAGTCCTAAGCCAGAGAATCACACCAAGTGTGCCATGACATTACAGAGAGTTAGTCCAGAGAGGGAAAATCCAGGCAAGGAGACAGATCTGAGAACTTGCAAGCAGCCGTGGCTGTGGCTGTGGCGGTGGTGGCAGCGGCGCCGTAGCCGCCATACCTGCAACATAGAGAGTCTGGGACAAAGGTGTCAGACCCGGCAGATGAGCCGATTCTACTCAACACCAGCAAGAACTGACAAGGAGCAGACATCTTCATCCTGCAGTTTGCAGACGAGAGACGACCCAGGAACCAAGACTCCAGTGTGAGTAGAAGCCTGACATTGTCACTCCTTTTCAGGGAGCAGAGGAGGGAAGGCCACCCCTCCCCATCCACTACTGAAGATCTCCATCTTTGATACTGACAAAGGCCTGGCTGAGCATCTAGCTCCAACTCAGGCCTTGGAAGAAAACTAGAGTCATTTAGCAGGTCACTGGAGTCTATAATGGCCTTCCAGGCTCAGCTCCACCCACGGAAATATCACCAAGCCTGGGCTGGCTGCCATCCCCAAGAGTGGCTTTCTGCACTGGGTAAACAGAGAAAGAGGCTGCCCCTCCCTACAGCAGCCTTGACAATCAATTGAAATTCAGTAACCATAAACCCTGACAATGGCTCCAGGCTGGGCTCTGTGAGTGTCTCAGAAACTAGCCCCTCAGGGAAAAGCTACTGTTTGCTGAAAAGGCCTCAACTCTACCCAGAACCTAGCCTCGTCACAGCATCTCCAAACTAGAGTCAACAGTCATCTCCTTCTTTTGTGATACTCAGAGCAGATCCAACTCCCATTGAAATAGCCTGGGAAGAGGATCACAAACTCCTGGGTAAAGCAGAGCATTTTTCTGCCTGGTCAAACGAACTGACTTAAGAAACCAACGAGCAAATGATTTGCATTTTAATGATAAATAAACGAAAGCCGGCAAAAAAAAAAAAAAAAAAAGAAACCAACGAATCCACAGGAAAATCAAACACCACGAGCAGACCAGAGACTCCAACAAGAGACTGGTTACAGACACAAGAGAGATACAGGATCTTCCAATCCCCTCTAAAAATATCAAAGAAGTCTTTTTTGTACCTTGAATAAAATTTTTTTTCTAAAACATTTTTTAATTTTTCATTTTTAACTTTAGAAAAATTGTTTTCTATTAACTTCTTTTTCTTCCCCTTATAATTTTTATTTTAGGGGTACATGTGTGTGAGGTTTTATCTTTTTTGCTTTTTTCAGTTTTTTTGCTTAGCTCTACTGAACTTTTGATCATTTTTTTGTCTTTCTCATTCTTTTCATCTTTTCTTTACTTTTGTTCTTCTTTGCGTGACTTAATTGCTGTTCTGCTCATCCTCAGATACACCCAGAGTCCATTATTAGCTCTTATTCCCCATTGTGTATACACTTAATCCAGAAATTTATTACTCAATTCAAAACTTCTTAGACTTAAATTCCTTTATAGCAGCACTACCTCTTTTTACCTGTGTAACATTTTAAGCATTTTTATTTTTAAATTTTTCGTGTCTCCTTTATATTCCTCCCCTTCTCTCATTCTATCCACATTCTTCTCTGAATATTTCGTTTTCAAATTTGCATAACTTTTAAGTGTTGCAGTTTTTAATTTCTAATTTTTGCTTTTCTATGTTATCTTGTCTTTTTTTTCTTTCCCTTTCTTTTTTCTCTTTGTCTACTTTCATTCTATTCAACCTATTTCCTGCTTTGAGAATAGGACTTAGTTAACTGTCCCTCTGCCTTTCCACATCCCTCAATTCCTTTTTTACCCACATCTCTCCTCAAACCTAATAATTTCTGGTTTGCCAAATTCTTTTTTCTGGTGTAGCCTATTAATACATAATTGTTTGATGTGGAATCGGTATATCTGTTGAACTAGATTGTATCTGCAGACTATTGACTGTGCAACTACAGACTTTGGTTGATGCTTGCCTTAAGATAGTGTTCTAGCATAAAACGTGTTACTTTCATCCCTAATGGGCAGAACAAGCTGGAAAAACAAAGAATAATGGCAAGTCCAGGTACCTCAACTCCCACTCATGATAATCAGGGGACAGATCAGATAATGAATAATCCAGAGGAGAGTTCCCAAATAGCTCTACAAACACTGCTGGTAAACATGGAAATGAAAAGATTGAAAACTTGCAAAGGACTCTCTATGATCATGATAGGAAGAGAGAGGAGGCAAACCAAAGTTTCATATAGGAAAATATTTGATACAGGATTTGCGTGAGCAGCTTGAGAACACTCAAAGAGAAAGACAGAAATTCGAGGAGAAAGCTGATTAGTCAAAGAGAAAGTCAGTAATGGCATGAGCAGACTGAGAACACTCAAAGAGAGCTACAGGAATTAGGTGAACATGAGGAAGCTAATCAAAGAGAAATAGAGGAATTGCGAGAACAGTATGAGAATACACAAAGATCACTAAAGGCTTGCATGGAATTCATTAACAGAGAGCTGAAAGAAGTCAGGAAGACCACAAAGGGAATGCTGAATGAACCCAACAGAAAAAATGGGAGTCCAAGGAAACCATAACCAATCAACTAAGTGATTTGAGAATAAACAGTGAACACCAAATTAAGGAAGTCAAGTGGTTCATACACGATCTAAAACAAAGCTCCAACAAAGAATTTGAAGCCAGCCATCAAAGCTGACCAATTAGAAGGAAAATAAATAAAAAAAACAAAGTAGAAGCCTTGACAGTACATTACACCATGCAGAAGATCAAATCTCGGGGATTGAAGACAGCCTAGATATTATAGAGAAAGAACATACAACCATCCAAGACAAATCCAAGAAATATGATAGATCTATTCAACACTTGGAAGATACCATCAGAGGCCTAATCTGAGGATAATGGGTGCAGAGGAGCACCTAGAAACAGAAGTTAATGGTCTAGGAAAAATGTTTAACAGGATCCTAGGAGAGGACTTCCCAAACACGAAAAAAGATGGGCCTATTCAGATACAAGAAGCTTTTAGAAGTTAAAATAGACCAGACCAGAATAGAACATCCCACCATCACATTATATTCCTCACAGAATCAATTCAGACCAAGGAAAAGATCCTTAAGCTATCAAGGAGAAAAGATCAATCACCTATATAGGGAAACAAATTAGAATCACCTCAGATTTCTCAGCAGAGACAATGAAAGCAAGAAGAGCCTGGAATGATATATGCCATGTCCTAAAGACAAACAACTATCAGCCAAGAATATTGTACCCAGCTAAGCTCTCATTCATAACCGAAGGTCAAATTAAAACCTTCCACAAGAAAGAAAAATTCAAACAATATAACTTCACCAAATGAGCCCTACAAAAGATTCTTAAAGATGTCCTACACATAGAAAACCAACAAGAACACAATAAAGGCCAAGAAACCGCACCCAAACTGAGAATCCAAGAACCATAGGAAGAACTCAGTTGCTGCTGCCTCCAACAAGGTGGATTAAATGGCAGGAACTCCCAAATACCTCTCAGTCCTCTCTCTCTACATAAACGGACTTAACTCTCCAATTAAGGGACATAGACTGTCTAGTTGGATTAAAAAACAAGATCCTTCTATCTGCTTCCTTCAGGAGTCACATCTTTCCCATAAGAACAAACACATTTTCGATGTGAAAGGCTGGAACAAAATCTACCAAACACATGGCCCCCATAAACAGGTGGAGTTGTAATCCTAATATGAGATAAAATAGACTTCAAATTAAAATTCGTGACATGAGATAAAGAAAGTCGCTATATACTAATTAAGGGATCTCTCCTTCAGGAGGATGTTACAATTCCAAATATCTATTTGCCAAACAACGATGCACCCAAATTTATCCAAGAAACACTACTTTCCTTCAAATCCCACATAGATACAAAGGCATTAATTGTTGTAGACTTTAACACAACACTTTCCCCACTAGACAGATCAACTCAGCAAAAACTCAACAGAAATCACAGATCTAAACAACTGCCTAGATCAACTAGATTTAACAGACATCTACCGAATATTTCACCCAGCAGCATCAGAATACACGTTTTTCTCAGCAGCACATGGATCATTTTCCAAAATAGACCACATTTTAGGCCAGAAAGCAAACTTGTCCCAATTCAGAAACATTGAAGTTATACCTTGCATTCTCTCAGACCACAAGGGAATAAAATTAGAACTCAACACCAAAATCCAGGAGGCTGAAAAACACACTGCTGAATCACGAGTGGGTCATGGAAGAAATTAGAAAGAAATTCAAATGTTCATAATATTCCACAGAAATGAACAAACAAATTTCCAGCTCCTCTGGGACACAGCAAAGCAGTACTCAGATGCAAGTTTATAGATCTGAGTTCCTACATCAACAAATTGGAGAGATCTGAAACCAGCAATTTAATGAGACATCTGATCCTACTTGAAAAAGAGCAGAAAGATAAACCCCGATCCAATAGATGGAAAGAAATAATTAAAATTAGATCTGAATGAAATGAATTAGAATCCAAAAAGGACTATAGAAAGAGTCAACAAAACAAACAGTTGGTTCTTTGAAAAAATTAACAAAATTGATAGACCCTTAGCAAATCTTCTCAGAAAAAGAGAACACACCCAAATAAATAAACTCAGAGATGATAATAGGAACATCACCAAAGAATAAACCAAGATTCAGAACATTATAAGGGAATCCTCCTCGCAAATATCTACATGCTGAAACTAAACCAAGATGAGTTATACCATCTTAACAGGCCCATATTAAGCATTGGAAAAGAAATAGAAATAAGTGTCCTGCCATCTAAGAAAAGGCCAGGACCAGATGGTTTTACAGCAGAATTCTACAAGGCCTTTAAAGGAGATCTCACACCAATATTCCTGCAACTCTTCAATGAAAGTGAAAGAGAAAGTTCAGTACCGAACTCATTCTATGAAGCCATCATAACCCACATCCCAAAACCAGCCAGGGACTCATGAAAGAAAGAGAACTATAGACCCTTTTCTTTGATGAACATTGATGGAATATATCTCAAACAAATTTTAGCCAATCGACTTCAAAAATTCATCCAAAAAATTGTACACCACTTGAAAAAGGAAATCAAAACACAACTTAGAAAGTGGCAAAAACTCCCATGCTCTTGGATTGGAAAGACCAAGATTGGGAAAACGGCAATACTTCCTAAGGCTATCTACAAATTCAATGCGATACCTATCAAAATTCCAGCCTCATTCTTCAAGGAAATAAAAGAGGCAATCCAGAAATTCATATGGAACAATAAAAGAATCTGAATAGCAAAAATGATCCTCAACTAAAGAACAGTGCTGGAGGAATTTGGTATTGACCAAATTTCAAACTCTACTATAAAGCCATAGTAATCACAACAGCTTGTTACTGGCACAAGAACAGACCTCAGGACCAATGGAATAGAATTGAAAACCCAGAAACGAAGGACGGACCTATGGCCATCTAATCTTGGATAAGGGAATGAAAAAATTAGAACTGAAGAAAGACAGCCTCTTCAGTAAATGGTGCTGGCAAAATTGGTTAACTACTTGTAGAAAAGTAATGCTAGATCCTTATATATCACCCTGCACCAGAATCAACTCCAAATGGAGCAAAGACCTCAGCGTCAAAGCAGACACTGTGAAAACATTACAGGATGGAATAGGAGAAACCCTAGGTCTCCTTGGCACAGGCCCAAATTTTATTAAGAGCCCCAGAAACACAACAAATCAAAGAAAGGTTGGACAAATGGGATTGCATGAAATTGCAGCACTTCTCCATGGCAAAGGACATAGCTAGCAAGATCAATAGAAAGCCTAAAGATTGGGAGAAGACCTTCACTAGCCATACCATGCACAAGGGTCTCTTATGTAAAATATCCCTGGAACTCAAAAAATTAAGTCCCCCAACAACAAATTTTCAAAGAAACAACTGCCCAATAAATAAGTGAGCTAAAGTCTTAAAGAGAAACTTCTCTGAAGAGGAAAGAAGGATGGCCAATAAACACATGAAGAAATGCTGGGAGGGTGGCTCAGTGGTAGAGTTCTTGCCTTGCAAGCCTGAGGCCCTGGGTTCGATTCCTCAGCACCAAATAAGAGTAAAGAAAAAAGCCGGAAATGGTGTTGTCGCTGGAGTGTTAGAGCGTAAGCCTTGAGCCGAAGAGGTGAGGGACAGTGCCCACAGAGTTCAAGCCCCACTACCGGACCCACCCCCCCCCCCCCCCGCAAAAGAGAAACTTCTCTGAGAGAGGAAAGAAGGATGGCCAATAGACACATGAATAAATGCCCAACATCTATAGCCAAAAAAGAAATGCAAATCAAAACAACGTTGAGATACCATCTAACCCCAGTTAGAATGGATAAAATCAAGAACTCTAATAACAACAGATCCTGGAGGGGATGTGGATAGAAGAGAACTTTACTGCATTGGTGGTGGGAGTGTAAACTTGTTCAAACACTTTGGAATGCAGTATGGAGGGTCGTCAAAAGACTCCACATAGAGCTCCCCTATTACCCAGCATTTCCACTTGTGGGCATTTACCCAAATGTTCACAAACAAGACCACACTAAAGCTACCCACACGACTATGTTTATTGCAGCATTGTTTACTAAAGGTAAGACATGGAACCAACCAAGATGCCCCTCAGTAGATGAATGGATCAAGAAAATGTGGTATGCATACACAATGGAATTCTATGCCTCCTTCAGAAAGAATGACATTGCCTTATTTGTTAGGAAATGGAAAGGATTGGAAAAAATTATATTAAATGAAGTAAGCCAGACCCAAAGAAACATAGGTCCCATGGTTTCCCTTATTTACATAACTAGTATAAGTCAGAGTCAAGCACAAAAGGTCAGATAAATTATTGTTAGAGAAATGAATCCTAAGATATGTATTCAAATGTTTTTTTTTCTTCCTGCGATTGTTTCTAACAGATTTATAAGATTATTTCTTTGTTGCTTTGTTTGTCCCTGCTCCACCATATAACCCCTGCTTTCCCTGTATTTGATGTCGGTATAATTTTTGATGGGGAAGGGGAAAAACTCATCATTTAAATAGGGATACAGGTGGACCCATTGCAACAATGAGATATACAAGTCATTATGTTGAAAATGAACTTTACCACTTTGGTGCCAGGGGCAGGAGGGGATTGAGGGGGGGAAGATTTTGTGAGGGGGGGTGGGAGGAAGGGAAGGGGGAAACAAAGGAGGAGGCTACAATGCTTGATAAGAAATGCACTCATTACCTTGCCCATGTAATTGTAAACCCTCTGTTCAGTATTTTCACAATAAGAACAAACAAATTCCTTCAGATGTAGGCCCATGAGTAATATTGCTGCATCCTATGATACTCTTACTTTTAGCTTTTTGAGAGACATCTATACCATTTTCCCTAGTTGATACACTAATATAAACTCATACAAACATCCTCACTAGCAGTTACTGCTTTATGTGTACTTGCTGATTTCCAATCTGATGGAAATGAGATGAAACTTTATGTCATTTAAATTTGTATTTCTGTTCTGGCCTGGCATGCTAAACTTTGCTTCATCTACAAATGTTCTCAGTTGTACATCTTGGGAGTTAAGTACACTCATTTGTCCTGTCAGTTCATTTATGTATTTATTAATTAGATTATTGGTTCTTCAGGAGTTTAGATATTTGAGCTCTCTCTCTGTATGTTGGTCATTAGTCTGTTTTCAGATATATTGCTGGGAAATATGTTTTCCCATGCTGCAGACTATTATGCAGTATTTTAATTCTACTTCTCAAAATCTGTGATGTTTTGAGAGTGAGGATCCGTGGTAGAGTGCTTGCCAAGCATGCATGGAAACCATGGTTTTATCCTCCATACCACATAAACAGAGAAAACTGGAAATGGCACTGTGGCTCAAGTGGTAGAATGGTAGTCTTGAGCAAAAGAAGTTCATGGTCAGTGCCAAGGCCCTGAGTTCAAACCCCAGGACTGGCAAAAAAAAAAATACAATCTGTCATGAAATCATTGAAATAACTAAAGTCCATATACTTTTACTTAATACACAACTGCTGGAGGATTTCTATTATACTAAGACCTATACACTACTTGTTCTTCACATAGCTGATTTTTATGTTGAATTGGCTCATGCCTATTTTATTTTTTTGCCAGCGCCTGAGCTAGAGCTCAGGTTTTGTGCTTGTTCACTTTCCTCTCTCCTAGGTCAAGAACATGTGAGCCATGCCTCCCACTCAGCTTTTTGCTGGTTAATTGAAGCTAATGTCTTGTCACCTTTTCGGTCTGTTCTTGCTCTATTCCTTGATCCTCAGATCTTGGCTTCCTGAGTATGTAGGCTTCCAGGCAAAATCCATCAATCCCTTGCAGGCACAAACCACCAGCACATATATGGTTTTTTCCTTTTATGGCTGTTGCCATACAAAATAAGATGAATATTCAAATACCATAAAGCATGTCCCAATCTTTTGGACCATACATATATTCTAATTATATATTAACTATATATATTACAGAATGTATATATAATATATATAGATCATTTTAGCTGGGAACAAGCACAAATACACACACATACATATATGAGAAAACTGCACATGTCTGTGGCTTGACATCATTAGCAGAGAAACCATGGCCATTAATATTCCATACAAAAAATTAAAGTACTTTATGTTTACAGGTATGCACCTATATTTGTATATGAATATGTAAACATATATACACACACGCATATATATACACTTGCACACTCATGTATATATTATATGGTATATATTGATATATTATATATGGCATGTATGCAAATGAGGCAGCGCCTTACTATGTACCCTATGTGGCTCTCAAATAGGTGAAAATCCTGTCTTCCTTTATTTTGTTTTGAATTATAAGCCTGCCGAAACACACCTAGCTTATTAACTTTATGTCAGATGAATACACTGCTGTGCTCAAATCATATGAGTTTCTCATTATTAAAGATGGATAATCGTTAGAGGAACTAAGAAATGAACTAATTTCACAACCTTATCATATTAACCTATTTTTCTGTTTCTAAGAGGATTCCTTAAAAGTGTGCATAATTACAAAATGAAGTTCAATTACTACAATGGTATTGATTTCTGTACATCAGTCAAACATGCAAAAGTTAGCATTTGATCTCATTGCCTAGGTGCTTTTCCTGAGTTTCTTTGCTTAAGGCTAGTCCTCTACCACTTGAGCCACATATCTATTACTTATGACCTTTATGGTGGTTAATTGGAGATAAGACTCTGCTGTTCATTTTGCCCAGGCAAGCCTCAAAGTTTGGTCTTCATATTTCAGAATTGCAGGTATGAGTGGCCTGAGCCCAGCATCTTTACATATTGTTATTTACATGCCTTCACTTATTTCTGGTGCTGAATAAGGTTTGTTTGCTTTTTCTGCTGGTCCTGGGGCTTGAACTCAGGGCCTAGGTTCTGTCCCTGAACTTTTTTGCTCAAGACTAGTATCACTTGAGCCACATGTTCACTTCAGGCCTTTGGGTGGTGAATTGGAAATAGGAATTTCAATGACTTCTGTAGCTGGGCTGGTTTTGAACTATGATCCTAAGATCTCAGCCTCCTCAGTAGACAGGAGTACAAATGTAAACCACAGGTGCCCAGCTGCTTCATAAGTGTTCTGAATCAGTGTTTCTGAATACTTTACACTGATCAACAGTTTTCATCAGGTGGGTTTCAGACACTCTTCAGGGTGAAAGGGAGAAAAAAGCTGTGAGGGGGAACTAAGAATATTGCTCAGGTGCTAATGTAGCAGAGAAACTGTTCTTGGTGAGATGAATTGTGCTTTTATTTACAATCAATGAAATTCCTTCACTTTTAGTCTCCTTCTTTGTAAGAATCTTCACCTCTTGGGTTTTCAATTCCAAATAATTTGAATAAGCTTACTGCTATCACTTCTTTGTGGACTTGATCATACAATAAATGAGTTTCCTCTTTTATGTGCCTGTATTTAAGGGTCTGATATGGGTCTGTGTTCTGTTGCACCATGTCTGCTCCTGAGATGAGCTGCTTAGTAGAGCCAATGATTGTGGAAAAGGTCTGATAAATTGCAAGTTGCTATGGAGGATTATGGGTGGATGCCAGTGACTGGATGAAGTTTACAAACAAGACCACACTAAAGCTACCAGCACAACTATATTTATTGCAGCCTTATTGACCATAGCTAAGATATGGAACCAACCCAGATGCCCCTCAGTAGATGAATGGATCAAGAAAATGTGGTATATATACACTATGGAATCTATGCCTCCATCAGAAAGAATGACATTGCCCCATTTGTTAGGAAATGGAAAAACTTGGAAACAAATTTCTTTATATGTATGCACCCATGTTTGTATATAAATATATAAACATATTCACACATGCATATATATACATTTGCACACTCATGTATATATTATATGGTATATATTAACATATATTTTATATATACAAATGAAGCAGAGTCTCGCAATGTAGCCTATGTTGCTCTCAAAGAGGTGAAAATCCTGTCTTCCTTCACTATGTTTTGAATTATAAACCTGCTAAAACATACCTAGCTTACTCTATTTAATTCAGAGGAATTCACTACTGTGCTCAAATCAAATGAGTTCCTAATTATTAAGGAAGGAAAATGTTTCGAGGAACTACTAAATGAACTAGCTTCACAACCCTATCAAAGAAAGTTATCTTTCTGTTTTAAGAGGATTCCTTAAAAGTGTGCATTATTACAAAATGAAGTTCAATTACTACAATGGTATTGATTCCTGTACATCAGTCAAACATGCAAATGTTAGTACTTGATCTCATTTCCTAGGTGCTGTTCTTGATCTTCTTTGCTTAAGGCTAGTCCTGTACCACTTGAGCCACATATCTTTTACTTATGACCTTTATGGTGGTTAATTGGGGAGAAGAGTCCCCTGTTCATTTTGCCCAGGCAAGCTTCAAAGATTGATCTTCAGCTTTCAGAATTGCAAGCATGAGCAGCCTAAGCCCCGCAGCTTTACATATTGGTATTTACATGCCTTGAGTTATTTCTGGTACTGAATAAGGGCTTCGATGTTTGTTTGCGTTTTTGCTGGTCCTGGGGCTTGAACTCAGGGCCTAGGTGCTGTCCCTACACTTGATTGCTCATGACTAGTACTGTATCACTTGAGCCACATGTTCCCTTCAAGCCATTGGGTGAATTGGAAATAGTAATTTCAATGACTTTTGCAGCTGGGCTGGTTTTGAAATATGATCCTAAGATGTCAGCCTTCTGAGTAGATAGGAGTACATGTGTGAACCACAGGTGCCCAGCTGCTTCATAAGTGTGCTGAGACCTCTTAAAATCAGCCAAATACTTTACACTGACCCAACAGTTTTCATCAGGTGAGTTTCAGACACTCCTCAGGGTTAAAGGGAGAAAAAAGCTGAGTTGGGAACTAGGAATATTCCCAGGTGCTAATGTGTCAGAAACTATTCATGGGGAGATGAATGTGTTTTTCTTTTATTAAGGAGGTGCCATGGACTGGCTCTGTCGGGACGACGGAGGACACCTAGTGGAGGTAACTGGAATAGGTGGGGAGATGGCCAACAGACAATTCACACAAGAGGAGTGAATGCTGAATGTGATTTACTGCAGAGGATAACAAGCTTTTATAGAAAATATCTCCATGAGACAGGGCAAAAGGTTACACAATCTTGCTGCAAGACTTCGTTCTTGGGTGGTCATCAGCTGCTCGCCTGATCTTGTTTTTTGCATGATGAGCTATGACGATAGGCAGTTGTTTTCGGCTTTACCTCTATTTTTAAGAAATACAGTTGTTTCGAGATGTTTATCACCTATTAACCATTAACCAGAGCATATGGGCAAGGTGCTGGACAGAAAGGCATGAACTCTAGTACTCTATTGTTACTTTTGTTTAGTTTTGTACTTTATGCGTTTCAAATCTTTTCTAAGCAATTATTCTTCTTTGCCATTTTTTAGAGGGTCCCCATTTTGTGGCCCAAAATCATGATATTCAGTATACTTAGTTAAATCTGGCCATATATCTAATTCAAGCTCATAGTGTCTTCTCTGTAACCCTTTCACATAATCGTTTCCTCTTCTCCATAGAGGCCTTAACTGTCTCATAAGATCTTTCTTGTTCCTTTTTTGATAGTATGCACCAAGGAGGCCTAGATCTAGCAAGTCTCTCAGTAAATGCAAGAGAGTAATAGGAAGTTCTTTCTCCTAAGTAGTTTTCCCAACCGTTGCCATCCTTATCATATACACCTGTAAAAGGCTATGGATCTGGGGGAAGTCTCTGTGGTCCTCTAAATAATGGAGGATTCCACTATTTTCCTCTGATAACCCATTGCCACCTTCCATCTACCAACCTTTTAGGAATCTTATTTAGCTTTTGGTCTAAATATTCCTCTACATCTTTCTTATCTACAGGATATCTATATGAGTCTATTGTCTATGCTCCAGGATTAAAGGGAAGTCTCCAATAGCCATACACTCTTTCTGCTCTAGCCATGCCTACTGCTTCTTGTAAATTTCTTACAAACAATTCCTTTTGCTGAAGTGACGTCATGAAACTCCCAATACTTTTATATTTACTTATGACTTGTCTAATAGCCTCCATAAGAGGGACTTTCAGGGTAGCACTTAACTCTGGTGAGCTAGTCATGTTCTCAGGACACTCATCAGATGTTGGAGTCGTCAACACTTCCAAGAAAGAGCCCTGAATGAGGGAAAGTTGAGCATGAGTAAGTAGAACAAGCAACAGGAGCAGTAAAAGATTAATAGGCACTCCTATTCAGCAAAAAAAAGAAAAACAGGAACATATCTTTCCCAGGGCCTTGCCAGCCTTTTTAGGAGGTAGGCCTCTTTGAAGCCCCATTCTCTGAGGTAGACTTCTGTGAAGTCCTATTCTCAGGGGTAGGCTTCTGTGAAGTCCCATTCTCAGAGGTAGGCTACTGTGGAGTCCCATTCTCAGATCTAAAAGCAGGTGTTCCATGCTAAGCAGACTCCACAGAAGTAGGCGTGGCAACAAGGGTATTTTTTTTTATTTTTTTTGGTTCGGTCGTGGGACTGAACTCTGGGCCTGGGCGCTGTCCCTCAGCTCTTCAACTCAAGGCTAGTGCTCTATCACTTCAACCACAGTGCCACTTCTGGCTTTTTCCTTTTTGCTTATATGGTGCTGGGGAATCAAACCCAGGGCCTCATGCATGTAAGGCAAGCGCTCTACAAGTGAGCCACCTTCCCAGCCCTGCTTTTATTTTCAATCAATGAAATTCCTTCACTTTTAGTCCTCTTCTTTGTAAGAGTGTTCATTTCCTGGGTTTTCAATTCCAAATAATTTAAATAACCTTAATGCTATCCCTCCTTTGAGGACTTGATCATATAGTAAAGGAGTTTCCTCCTTTATGTGCCTGTATTTAGGTCCTGATATGGGTCTGTGTTCTGTTGCACCATGACTGCACCTGAGATGAGCTGGTTAGTAGAGCCAATGATTGTGGAAAACATCTGACATAATGAATAGTGCTGTGGAGGGTTATGGATGGATTCAGGTGACTGGATGAATTTGTAGTGACATATATGTATATTTACATACATAGATATGCATACCCACACACACACAATGTAATCACCCTGGTGAGCTGCTGATGAATGCGTCCCTTGTAATCTGTCACTCAAAGCCAAGAGGTTCACATTTATGAACCATTGGGACATTCTCAAGTATGTCTCTAAAGTCCTCATAAGCTGTTGCTATGGAGACATGTTCATGTGGGGCTTCTGAATTCTGTTTTTACACATGGGATTGTGGAATGTTAAGTGTATATTCTTTTTTGTTTTCTTTAGCTCCAAGAATGGGACTCAAAGCCAGTACATGATACTTTGCTCACTTACTAATGCTCTAACAACTAAGCCATACCTCTATCCCTTAAAGTATGTATTTTGTCTATTCTGTTGTGAAAGACTATATGAATATATGACAAATACTACCAGCTCTATAAAAATTATAGAACTGTTCATTTCCAGGGGTGAAGAGACTGATGTTTTAGAAGGTATTCTAGGTTTACAGAAAAATTTGAAAATTGTTTCCCACAAGAAATCTGAATGGATTCTATGTCACTTTTATTGAATTTCACCACATAAAATAAGTATTTACTAAATCAACTTTATTACTCATCTATAATTCTCAAATATTTCTCATTTTTAAACGTTACAAAATTACATTAAATCACTCAATTTCTTTATAGATTCTATGAAACTACTTATTTTCCTAATTTATAACATTTCAGTTTTACTTACATAAGTTTTGTAAACACCTTTGAAGAAAGTAGACTGCTTCCCAATGATAGGATTCATGATACTAAATACAACAACCTCAAAATTAGAGATGTGGCACAAAGGGTAGAGTGCTAAGCTTGAGAATAAAAGCCAAAGGGAAGTAAAGGGCCATGAGTTCAAATGAAACTAACAGCAAAATAAAAGGAAAAAGGTAAATATCATCCTAGAATTTCATGAAACAGGAAATTAGACATAATCATCTTCTTGTAGATCTCCCAATAGAGAATGTTAGAAATGGAACTTGAGAAATTTTAGAAGATGGACATTTAGGGAAGAATGACTGAGAGTACTTAGAACTTTTTTGAAAAACTTTCTACATGTTTTACATTGCTATGATTTCTCATGTGTGTGTGTGTTAAATGATGAACCCTGAGCTGTGACTTCTGGTTGAAGAATTCCACATTTCTACCTTGATAAGGTTTGTATCCTGTGTGGGTTCTCTATTGCAAACTGACTTCTCTTCCAAATGAAAGACTTTCCCTACTTGTTACATACTAGAGATTTCTCATTTGGGTGAATTTTCTTATATGCTAGGCTGTGGCCTCCTGTGGACGGTTCTTTCCACATTTGTTGCAGTCATAAGGCTTCTCTCTTGTGTTGTGCTCTCTGATGAAAAATAAGGGTTGACTTCTGTGTGAAACTCTTTCCACAGCTGTTACATTCCTAAAGTTTTACTCCTGTGTGTTCTCCGATGGACAGTAAGGTTTCCCCTGTGGCTGAATGACTTTCCACACAGGTCACATTCAAAAGGTTTCTCTCCTGTGTGTGTTCTCTGATGGTCAGAAAGGTATACCTTCCTGGTGAAAGACTTTCCACAGCTGTTACATTCATAAGGTTTCTCTCCTGTGTGCATTATCTGATGGATGTTAAGTGCTGCCTTCCACCTGAAAGACTTTCCACACTCCATACATTCATAAGGTTTCTCTCCTGTGTGTATTATCTGATGTGATTTAAGGATCGACTTCCGGATGAAAGACTTTCCACACCAGCTACATCCATAAGGTTTTTCTCCTGTGTGTTTTCTCTCATGGACAGTAAGGCCGATTTTCTTGGTGAAAGACTTTCCACACCTCCTACATTCATAAGGTCTCTGTCCTGTATGTGTTGCCTGATGGGCAGTAAGTTGTGACTTCATGGCGAAAGACTTTCTACACACATTACATTCATAAGGTTTCTCTCCCGTGTGTATTGTCTCATGGATAGTAAGGCATGTTTTCCGGGCAAAAACCTTTCCACACCTGCTACATTCATAAGGTCTCTCTCCTGTATGTGTTGTCTGATGGATCCTAAGGTTTCCTTTCTGGGTGAAAGACTTTCTACACACATTACACTGATAAGGTTTCTCTCCTGTGTGTGTTGTCTGATGGATTTTAATTTGTGCCTTCTGGGTGAAAGACTTTCCACATATATTACATTTGTATGGTTTCTCTCCTGTGTGTGTTGTCTGATGGACATTAAGGGTTGTCTTCTGGGTGAAAGACTTCCCACATTTGTTACATTCATAAGGTTTCTCTCCTGTGTGTGTTCTCTGATGGACAGTAAGGTATGCCTTCAAGTGAAAAGATTTTCCACACTTGTTACATTCATAAAGTGTCTTTCTTGTGTGAATTTTCTGATGAAAAGTAAGGTTTGCCTTCCGGATGAAGGACTTTCCACACACATTACATTCATAAGGTTTCTCTCTTGTGTGTGTTGTCTGATGGACAGTAAGGTGTGCCTTCTGGATGAAAGACTTTCCACACACATTACATTCATAAGGTTTATCTCCTATGTGTATTCTGTGATGATATGTAAGTTTTGACTTCCGCATGAAAGACTTTCCACACAGGTTACATTCATAAGGTTTCTCACCTGTGTGTGTTCGCTCGTGAGCAGTAAGGTTTGTCTTCTGGGTGAAAGACTTCCCACACTGGATACATTCATAAGGCTTCTCTCCTGTGTGTGTTTTCTGATGGACAGTGAGGTATGACTTCAGGCTGAATGACTTTCCACACAGGTTACATTCATAAGGTTTCTCTCCTGTGTGTGTTGTCCGATGGACAGTGAGGTGTGCCTTCTGGCTGAAAGACTTTCCACACACATTACATTCATGAGGTTTCTCTCCTGTGTGTGTTAGCTGATGGACAGTAAGCTGTGCCTTCCGAGTGAAAGACTTTCCACACAGGTTACATTCATAAGGTTTCTCTCCCGTGTGTGTTGTCAGATGGACATTAAGGGTTGTCTTTCGGCTGAAAGACTTTCCACACACATTACATTCATAAGGTTTCTCTCCTGTGTGTTTTGTCAGATGGACAGTAAGGTGTGCCTTCCGGCTGAAAGACTTTCCACACACATTACATTCATAAGGTTTCTCTCCTGTGTGTGTTCTCTGATGGACAGTAAGGTATGTCTTCCGGGTGAAAGAATGTCCACATTGGTTAGATTCTTTAACTACAGGAGATACTCCAGGACTATAAGCAGCACATATCCCATTAGACTCGCCATGGAGAAGCATGTTCTGACACTGCCTGAACTCCTCTGTCCTTATCCCTAAGGAGTTCCCATTATTCCTAATCAGCTCTGACTTAGGTTTTGATCTCAAATTAAAAGTTGTTATTAATTTCACATTTTTCTCCCCTGTGTTAATATTCATGACTCCGACTTCAGACAGACAATCATAGGGATTCTCCTGACAGGTCTTAGTCCTGTACTCCTTTTCTTGGACATCTACAATGAGATATAGAAAGACAGACAAAAACAGAAATGAGACCTCAAGATTCCTTAATGTAACAGTAAAGGCATTTCCGTGCATCCTAACTGTTACGAGATTTTAAAAGATCAAAGCAGGAACTCTTTGATGCAGAATATAAGCTTTTCTCTGATATGTATTAGTTAAGAAAGTAGCACTGACATTTTACAATGGTAAATAATGTTTTTCTGTTTCAGTTTTTCTCAAGGAATTAATTACTCAAATGATTCATCTACACACTATTAGTTATAAGCTGAGTACTAAACATTTGCCTTTAATACCCTCGAGGTTTGGTCCTAAGGGAATAGCTATTATTTTTCTTTTAATTTGTGGAAATAATTTATACATTTTGCTGCTTTGCTTCTCAACCATTAGGTGAGGAACAGAAATACTGTCTAGATTTAGGGACCATTAGGGTGTTTGATACATCCCTTGGCCTTTCCGCTAAGCATGGAAGGTTCCTGAGAGTAAGGATTTATACCTCCATCTCTTCAGTTCTAACTTCTCACTAAGAATTACTTTAGGGATTGGTGGCATTTTTAAAATTGGTTTCCCTCACCCTTAGTCAAATTCTCATCAAATTTCCTTTTCTAACACTCCTGCTCCTTCACAACCATTAAAGACCAAAGATACTGCAGCTCACCACCCAGGTAGTCATCCCCTATGAACCAAAAGCTTTGCTTCTGAATCTCACTCACTTCCACCATCACCAAGAAGCAATTTTCCTCTTCACAGGATAGCAGTCCTGGCATACTCCTCATTTCCTCATACCTGCATAGGCCTTGTTTCAATGAAAATGAGACCTCATTTTCAACATTTCTCATTTCCTTTTTCTGTTTAAGAAGGATTTCTACAAAGAAAAAGAAAATTGCTCACTTTAACTATACTGGGACAGCCAAATCAGTTTGTCTCCATGTAAATTCTTGATTGTCATGTCCTGAAGACAAAGGATCACCTAGTTCTCTGCCACACATGACTCAGGGAACTAGGAACATTATTGCTTAGTACAGCTCATTAAACTTACCAAGTGTACTCTGGCTACAAAACTACCATGCAAGATGCTTTATCTCACCTGTGAGATTTTTGTCTGAGGCTTCTCTTATCCATGGTTCTGACCCTTGCTCCAGCTTGGCAATCAATTTAGGTTTAGGAACACAGTGTCCTGTTATTAACAAGTAGAGAAGAACTATTGGTAGGATGGGTCATCATTACTGTAAGGTCTTAGACATCATGTTCACAAACTTGCTCCTAAACCTTGTTTCTCATTTCTTATCCACTCCCTCGTTGATATTCCCCAGCTTTCAACTTATTTTGCCAATTGTGTGCCTTGAACTCAGCTCTTTTGCTCAAAGCTAGCATTCTGCTAGTTTCAGTCCCAGCTACATTTGTAGATTGTGAGGAGATTTGGAGATAAAAGCCTCATGGTCACTTTTCTGCAGTTGCAGGCTTCAAACCAACATCCTCACATTTCTGCCTCCAGAGAAGCTAAGATTACAGGTGTTAGCCACTGCACCCAGGATCAGGGTTGATTACAAATAACCACTTTCAACTAGTGATTTTCAGATCATACTTCAAATAGTGATGTACTTTCTATTCTAGACTATATTTGCACGTACAGAAATCAACCCAAGTTTAGGATGACAGTCTTCTTTGTATTAGTGGAATGCAGTTTAGATTTTGGGTCCAAGTGCTGATTGGGTTTCTTGATGAATGGGAATAAAATTGTCTCCAATTACATAATGAAGTGGAAAAAATGGACAGGAATTTTATATTCCCACGGAGTGGAATCATCACCCGAAACAACATAAATATTTATATATCTACTTAAAAAAGAAAACAGCCTTTGATCTCGCATGTTCAAATGACTTTTGCTCACCTAAAGACAAGAGGTTGCTGTAGGTCTCCAGCATTACATCTCTATGCAGGGTCCTCTGAGCATGATCCAAGTCTTGCCACTCCTCCCAGCTGAAGTCCACAGCCACATCATCAAATGACACCAGCTTCTGTAATGGCACATTTGAATCAAGTAATTAGCCCAAGTCAGGAAGGTCTGTGGGACTCATCCCCAATTAATCACCAGGAGAAAAGCAGAACTGGTGCTATGGCTCATGTGGTAGAGCACTAGCCTTGAGGGGAAGAATTCAGGGACAGTGCTCAGGTCCAGAAATCAAACCTCACAACCAACCAACAGACACGCATGCACACACACACACACACACACACACACACACACACACACACACACGGTATCTCATAAGCAATTACAACACATTTAGGACATCACAAGGAATACATAGCACCTTACTGATTCATGAAAAGTAAGTGTCTACATAAATGTTAAAGGCAGTAACAGTACTTAAGAACGTACCTAATGATGGATTGGCCCTTATAAGATCTGATTTACTTCCCATATATAAATATCCTGTGTTAACTATTTTGTAGTTTCAGTGCTAAATACTGAATTATGGTCATAGATACCCTGATATTTCTTTCCTATGTAAAAAAGAACTGCTAGAAGGAAGTTTTGTGAACTTGGCCTACCTTCTACAATCCACAATATAGTTGCGAGGGGCATACCATGTTCCCTGACTACATTTTCATTTAAATATGCCTTCATGGAAGGATGGAGGATGGATAGAGACTTAAGGAACATTCAAGATGACAAAAAACGAAAAATAGGACCACGACAAGCAAGACAGAGAAAAATTAGAAGAGGGATGTGATCTAATGATACAGAAGACAAATTTACAAGTTGGAAGGAAATAAGAGTGCTAATTTGCCTGCAGAGGCTAAGAGGAGAGGTTTTGAACTCCCACACTGAACCCTATTACAAATGATGAATGGCCAAGCCAGCCATGCTTGGCAATAGCAGAGGTGAATGCTCACTAACACACAAAAGGGAAATATATATGTGAGAAATTGAAAGAAAATAACATTCAATTCACAATCCATTGGGCAGAGGAACTCTACTAAAAATGTAGATTGAAGATATGGTCAGGGAAAGAGAGTTGATTAATTACACATCTGCATTTTAAGACTGTTACAAGAGAAGTGCTTCAAGAGAAGAGCAAAAGGAGTCCACATATATATACAGGTAGGACAAAAAAACTAAAATGGTAAATGTGTAAGTAAGTATAAAGGAATATATTGGTCATATATTTTATGTAATATTTCTGCAATAGTTTGTTGAAATAAAACTTATAGTACCATATTCATGATTCACAAGGCATGAATATCCAATATATAAACTCATCACTTTATTTAAAGAAATGTATGTAGATTACTCATATGCATCAATAAATATTGCAATTACCAGGCAAATCAGAAGGCCTCAGTCCAACGAATTAATTGTACCAAAATAGAGGGTACTAGATTTAGGGCTGGAAATGTGGCTTACTCCAGAGTGCTAGTCTAGAATGCACGGGTTCAATTATTCAGTGCCATGTGAACAGAAAAACTAGAAATAAGGAAAACGATTGAAGACACTTTAAAACAAATCTACAAATAATTCCTTGAAATATACAAAGATCAGTATCAATAGTCAGGAGAAGAATTCAAATCAAAATTCTACAGAAATAACTACTTTATATATGTTACTATGGGCAGTTTTAAATAAAAACAACAAATATCCTTCCAAAGTCTAACAAAGGCTGGAAAGGATGTGAATTCAATTTGAACCTTGTTGCATGTCTGGCAGGAATGTAAAACAATCAAAGATGGTATGGACAGAGCTAAAAAGAACTAAATAGAGAATTACATAGGAATATGGTCCAGCACTTCTATTTCTAGATTTGTACCCAGCAGAAGAGAAAGCAGAGATAAGAAGTAGTATTAGAGAATCACTTCAGAGCAAATACTGACAAGAACCAAAAGACAGACACAGGTAAAAGAATAAACAGACATTGAAAAGCAAGACAAGTTTGCTACATTTTATAGCAGGGTTGATCTTTGAATACATTAAGCTAAGTAAAATACAGCAGTCATAAAAGCACAGCCATGGTATGATTTCCCTGACTGAGCTTTCAAGGATCAACAAAGTCATAGAGCCAAAAAGTAAGATGGTTCCAGAGACTGGGGTAGAGAGGAAAAGGAGCTGCCTATTAATGATTATACAGCTTCATACATGGAAAATGAAACATGCTGTACATGGATGGAAGAGATGGCTGCAGAACAACGCAGCCATATGAACTATCAGTGAACTCTGAATTGAAAATGGGTAATGTAGCCACACAGGATGGAACATACCTAAACACCCTGAACTTGGGAAATTCAAAAAGGATGACCAGCCAGGCTAGCTTCCATAACAATTTCAAGAGCATGCTGGACTACATATCAAGACCTGTCTTCAAAAGGAATAGGGAATGATTTGTATTGACAAAGCTCATAAAATTCACAAACTTTATAGACCATGACAATGACAATTTGCCTTGAAGGTGAAAATGTGTTTTTGACTTCTACTAAGCATCTCTGTTCCACAATACTGTGACATATGTGAAATTTTAATAATCACTTTCTCTCAATGTAAACAACAAAAAAAGAAAATTCAGAGAAGGGGTGGTTTAGGAGCAATGGGTGACAGACATCTTCTATTCACATATTGTTTTGTAGAATGGCAACTTCTTTGTACAACTACTTAAACCTAATAATAAAATAAATTGTTTGAAAAAAGGAATATGGAAAAATCAAATTTTAGACTCTCTGAATAGGATCAGAGATATAGGTGCCATGTGTGTCTATTTTCCAGTTAAAATAACAAATTAAAATTTAAGAACAAACGTTAAGCCACATTTTAGCTGGAAACATACAGCTACAAATAGCATTAGTAACAAACACACATAGACCAAAAATGCAAAGTATTCCTTTTTTTTTTTTTTTTAATCGGTTGTGTGGCTTGAACTCTAGGCTTGGGCACTCTCCCTCAGGTCTTCAACTAAAGCCTAATGCTCCACCACTTGATCCACTGTGCCACTTCCGGTGTTCTGAGTGATTTATTGGAGATAAGTGTCTCATGGACTTTCCTGTCCAGGCTGGCTTTGAACCAGGATCCTCAGCTCTCAGCCTCCTGAGTAGCTAGGATGACAGGTGTGGGCCACCGGAGCCTGAACAAAAATGCAAATTACTCTAATCTGTGCATCTTAATTTTAGTTTTTGTATATCTTTTCACTGACTATTTTTCAAGTGTATCTCATATTGCTGAATCAGTTCTCTAGTAAGCTTCCCAAGGATATTTCTTGCTGTTCTTTTTGATGGGCTTATAATGTACTATATGATTTTTTTTTTTTGTTTCTTTGTATGTTCTTCTGCCATGGCATAAACCTTGTTGTCACTCTCTTTGATTCTGGTGTCTTGCATCTTGTATATACATTTTTCTAATTGAGGAGGGGAACAGAAATTATAAAATGCTGAAATAAGAATACAGGATGGCCCATTGTAACAATGACTTGTACAAGGAACTATGTTGAAAAGGAACCTAACCTGACCTGCTAGGCTCAGCTCCACACAAAGGGAAGTCTCCCAGCCAGGGCTCCAGCCCCAGGAGTGGCTTTCTTCACTGGGTAAACAGAGAAAGAGGCTGCCCCTCCCTATAACAGCCTTGACAATCAATTGAAATTCAGTAAACATAAACTCTGAGAATGGCTTCAGGCTGGGCTCAGAGAATCTCTCAGAAGCTAGTCCCTCAGGGAAAAGCTACTGTTTGCTGAAAGGCCTCAACTCTATCCAGAACCTAGCCTCTTCACAGCATCTCCACACTAGAGGAAACAGCCAACTCCATCTTTTGTGATACTCAGAACAGATCTCCCTCCCATTAAATTGCCCTGGGAGAAGGATCACAAACTCCTGTGTAAAGCAGAGCAGTTTTCTGCCTGCTCAAACAAATTGACCTAAGAAACCAACCAAGCCACAGGAAAATCAAATACTGCAAGCGGATCAGAGACTGTAACAAGAGACTGGTTAAGGACACAAGGGATCTTCCCATAACCTTCCCCCACAAAAAAATCAAATAGTCTTTTTTTGTACCTTTCATAAAAGTTTTTTTCTAAAACTTTAATTTCATGTTTTTATTGTGAAAATACTGCACAGATGGGTTACAATTACATGGGCAAGATAATGAATACATTTCTTATCAAGCATTGTAGCCTCCTCCTTTGTTTCCCCTTCCCATCACTTCCCAGCCTCCCCTGGCGCCCCCACACAATCCTCCCCCGCACCAAATTTGAAAAGTTTGTCTAAAACTTTCTTTAATTTTTAACTTAAAAAATTGTTTTGTATTAATTTTTTTTCCCCTCCTCTTATAATTTTTATTTTAGGGGTATAAGTTTGTGTGCTTTTTTTTCTTTAAAAAAATTTTTTTTGTTTAGCTCTACTGACCTTTTGATCCTTTTTTTCTTTCATTCCCATTCTTTTCACCTTTTCTTCTCTTTCATTTTTCTTTGCGTGACAATTGCTCTTCTGCTTATCCTGATATACCCTTAGTCGATTACTAGACCTAATACCCCATTGTGTACAACTTAATCCAGAAATTTATGACTGAATTCAAAACCTCTTAGACTTGAATTCCTTAATAGCAGTACTCTTTATACCTATATAATATTTTAAGCTTTTTAAAAACATTTTTTCATGTCTCTTTAGCCCTCCACTTCTATCATTCTATCCACCTTCTTCTTGGAAATTATGTTTTTAAATTTGAAGTCAGTGTTTCACTGTTTAATTTTTAATTTTTATTTTCCTGTTTTTTCTTGTCTCTTTGTTTCTTTCTCTTTCTCCTTTTTTAAGCTCTTTCTACTTTCATTCTATCCAATCTATTTCCCACTTTGAGATTAGGACTTAGTTAATTCTAGCTCTGCCTTTCCACATCCCTCTATTCCTATTTTTACCCACATCTCTCAATAAACCTAATAATTTCTGGTTTGTCAAATTCTTCTTTGCGCTTCTTAGCCCATGAATACACAGTTGTTTGATGTTGAATAGTATATCTGTTGAACTAGATTGTATCTGCAGACTTTTGACTGTGCAACTACAGACTTTGGATGATGCTGGCCTTAAGATAGTGTTCTAGCATAAAACTGGTGTTAACTTTCATCTCTAATGGGCAGAGCAAGCCGGAAAAACACAAGAAAAATGGCAAGTCCAGGCATCTCAACTCCCACTAAGGATAATCAGCTGACAGACCAGATAATGAATAATCCAGAGGGGAGTTCCCAAATAGCTCTACAAACACTGCTTGTAAACATTGTAAATGAAAAGACTGAAAACCTGCAAAGGACTCTGTGAGCATGATACGGAGAGAGAGGAGACAAACCAAAGGTTAATACAGGAATATCATGAACGTGAGGAAGCTACTGAAAAATTGATACAGGAATTGGTTGAACACCTTGAGAACACTCAAAGAGAAATAAAGGAATCCATGAGCTGGCAGAGATCAGTCAAAGGGAAAGAGGAATGGCGTGAGCAGGCTGAGAACACTCAAGGAGAACTACAGGAATTGGATGAACTTGAGGAAGCTAAGCAAAGAGTAATACAGGAATTGAGAGATAAGGATGAGCATACACAAAGATCACTAAATGCATTCATGGAATCCATTAACAGAGAACTGAAAGAAGTAAAGGAGACCACAACGGGAATGCTGAATGGAACCCAACAGAAGGAATGATAGCCCACAGAAACCATAACCAATCACCTAAGTGATTTGTGAATAAACAATACCAAATTAAGGAAGTCCAGTGCTTCATACACGATCTAAAACAAAGTTCCAACAAAGAATTTGAAGCCATCAAAGCTGACAATTAGAAGGAAAAGAAATAAAAAAACAAAGTAGAAAAATCTTGACAGTAGGTTAGACCATTCAGAAGATCAAATCTTAGGGACTGAAGACAACCTAGATATTACAGAGAAAGAACATATAACCATCCAAGACAAATCTAAGAAATATGATAGATCTATTCAACACTTGGAAGACACCATCAGAAGGCCCAATTGGAGGAGAATAGGTGTAGAGGAGAACCTAGAGACAGTAGTTAATGGTCTAGAAAATTTGTTTAACAGGATCCTAGCAGAGAACTCCCAAACATGCAAAAAGATAGGCCTATTCAGATACAAGAAGCAAACGGCCCCCATAAACAGGCTGCAGTTGCAATCCTAATACCAGGTAAAATAGACTTCAAAGTAAAATTTGTGAAAAGAGATAACGAAGGTTGCTACATACTAATTAAGGGATCTGTCCTTCAGGAGGATATTACAATTCTAAATATCTATTCACCAAACAACGGAGCACCCAAATTTATCCAAGAAACACTACTTTCCCTCAAATCCCACATAGATTCAAAGACAGTAATTGTTGGGCACTTTAACACACCACTCTCCCCACTGGATAGATCAACTCGGCAAAAACTCAACAGGGAAACCTAACAGATCCTAACAACTGCATAGATCAACTAGATTTAACAGACATCTACCAAATATTTCACGCAACAGCATCAGAATACATGTTTTCCTCAGAAGCACATAGAACATTTTCCAAAATAGACCACATTTTAGACCACAAAGCAAACTTGTCCAAATTCAGAAACATTGAAGTAATACCTTGCATTCTCTTAGACCAGAAGGGAATAAAATCAGAACTCCACACCAAAAGCCACCAAAGAAAGTCCTGTAATACATGGAGGCTGAACAACACACTGCTGAATCACGAGTGGGTCACGGAAGAGATTAGAAAGAACATTCAAATATTCATGATATTCAACCAAAATGAACACACAAATTACCAGCTCCTCTGGGACACAGCAAAGGTAGTACGCAGGGGCAAGTTTAGAGATCTGAGTTCCTACATCAACAAATTGCAGAGATCTGAAATCAACAATTTAATGAGACATCTGAGTCTCCTTGTAAAAGAGCAGCAAGATAAACCCCAATCCAGTAGACAGAAAGAAATAATAAAAATTAAATCAGAATTACATGAATTACAATCCAAATAAAGTATAGAAAGAATCAACAAAACAAAGAGTTGGTTCTTCTAAAAAATTAACAATATTAACAGACCCTTAGCAAATCTTCTTAGAAAAAGAAGAGAACACACCCAAATAAATAAACTCAGAGATGAGAATGGAAACATCACCACAGAAACAACCAAGATTCAGAACATTACAAAGGAATACTTCTTAAACATTTATGATAAGTTTGAGAACTTGGCAGAAATGGACCTTTTCCTAGCAAATATTGACTTGTCGAAACTAAACCAAGATGAGTTAAACCATCTAAACAGGCCCATAACAAGCATTAAAATAGAAACATCTAAGAAAAGTCCAGGACCAGATGGTTTTACAGCGGAATTCTACAAGGCCTTCTAAGCAGAGCTCACACCAATACTCCTCCAACTCTTCAATGAAATTCAAAGAGAAAGTTCACTACCGAACTCACCCAATGAAGCCCTCATAACCCTCATCTCAAAACGAGGCAGGGACTCATCAAAGAAAGAGAACTTAGAGACCCATTTCCTTGATGAACATTGATTCAAAACTTCTGAACAAAATTTTGGCCAACTGACTTCAACAATTCATCCAAAAAATCATACAACACAATGAAATAGGATTCCTTTCAGGGTTGCAAAGCTGGTTCAATATATGCAAATCAACTAATATAATTCATCACATCAACAGGAGCAAGAATAAGAACCACATGGTTATCTAAATAGATGCAGAAAAAGCATTGGACAAGATCCAACACCCCTTTATGATGAAGGTTGTGTAAAAATTAGGAATCCATGGAACATTCCTCAATACAATAAGGCTGTATATGACAAACCTACAGCCAGCATTATACTCAATGGTGAAAAACGAAAGCCATTTCCTCAACTCAGGAACGAGACAAGGATGTCCACTATTTGCACTTATCTTCAATCTAGTATTAGAATGCCTAGCTACTGCAATAAGACAAGATGCAAACATAAAGGGGATTCAAATAGGGAAAGAAGAAATAAAACTCTCCCTCTTTGCAGATGACATGATCTTATATTTAAAGAATCCCACAAACTGCACTCCCAAATTACTCAAGTTGATTCAAAAGTTAGGTGAAGTATCAGGGTATAAAATTAACCCTCAAAAACCAAAGGCTTTTTTGTATGCCAACAATGAGAAAAGTGTGGCTGAATTTAGGAAAGCAACTCTATTCGTAATAGCCCCCCAAAAATAAAATACCTAGGAATTAACTTAACCAAAGAAGTGAAGGGCCTCTATGATGAAAACTGAAAAACTTGAAAAAGGAAATCAAAACAGAACTTAGAAAGTGGCAAAAACTCCCATGCTCCTGGATTGGAAAGATCAACATGGTGAAAATGGCAATACTTCCCAAGGCGATCTACAAATTCAATGCGATACCAATAAATATTTCAACTTCCTTCTTCAAGGAAATAGAAGAGGCAATCCAAAAATCCGTATGCAACAATAAAAGACCCCGATAGCAAAAATGATCCTCAATGGAAAGAACACAGCTGGAGGAATAACAATACCAAATTTCAAACTCTTCTACAATGCTATAGTAATCACAACATCTTCTTACTGGCACAAGAACAGACTTCAGGACCAATGGAATAGATTGAAAATCCAGAAATGAACCTACAGACCTATAGCCATTTAATCTTGGATAAGGGAGCAAAAAAAGAAAAAAAAAGAATGGAAGAAAGACAGCCTCTTCACTAAATGGTGCTGGCAAAATTGGTTAACTACTTGTAGAAAACTAAAGCTAGATCCTTATATACCACCCTGCACCAGAAGCAATTCCAAATGAATCAAAGCCCGCAGTGTCAAGGCAGACACTCTATAAACCATACAGGATGGAATAGGAGAAACCATAAGTCTCCATGGCATAGGCCAAAATTTAAAAATAGAAATCCAGAAACAAAAAAATCATAGAAAGGTTGGATAAATGGGATTGCATGAAATTGCAGCACTTCTGCATGGCAAAGGCCATAGCTAGCAAGATCAATATAAAGCACAGGGATAGGAAGAAGATCTTCACTAGCCATACAATGGATAAGAATCTCATATCTAAAATATACCTGGAGCTCAAAAAATTAAATCCTCCAACAACAAATCTTCATAGAAACAACTGCCCAATAAATAAGTGGGCTAAAACTTAAAGAGAAACTTCTCTGAAGAGGAAAGAAGGATGGCCAATAGACACATGAAGAAATGCTCAACTTCTCTAGACATAAAAGAAATGCAAATCAGGGGCTGGCAACATAGCTCAGTGGTAAAGCGCTTGCCTTGCATGCCTGATGACCTGGGTTCAATTCTTCAGCACCACATAAGCAAAAGAAAAAAGTCAGAAGTGGTGCTGTGGCTCAAGTGGTAGAGCGCTAGCCTTGAGCTGAAGAGCTGAGGGACAGTTCAGGCCCCACGACCTGACCGCAGGAAAAAAAAAAAAGAAATGTAAATGAAAACAACATTGAGATACTACCTCACCCCAGTTAGAATGGCAAAAATCAAGAACTCTAATTAAACAACATATGCTGGAGGGGATGGGGACAGAAGGGAACATTACTGCATTAGTGGTGGGAGTGTAAAGTTGTTCAACCACTTTGGAAAGCAGTATGGAGGTTCCTGAAAGAACTCCACATAGAGCTCCCCTATGACCCAACAATCCCACTTTGGGGCATTTACCCAAATGTTCACAAACAAGACCACACTAAAACTACCCTCACGACTATGTTTCTTGCAGCCTTATTTACCATAGCTAAGATATGGAACCAACCCAGATGCCCCTCAGTAGATTATGGATCAAGAAAATGTGGTAAACATGGGTGAGGAGAGGATGGAAAGGGATGAGAAGGAGAAACAAAGGAGAAGGCTATAATGCTTGATAAGAAATGTACCCATTATCTTGCCCATGTAATTGTAACCCCTCTGTACAGTATTTTCACACACACCAAAAAAGAATAACATAGGAAAGGTCTCTCACAAACTCTGTTTGGCTCTAAATGTAATATTAATAGAGATTTTTAATTTTTTTTTTTGATGTACTCATGGTAACCTTCCTTGTGTGAACCCAAATGAAGATGCTTAGTTGAAGGAATTCGGGGCACAACTGGCAGTGAGCTTTAGGACCCCTACTTCCTCCCTATCTCTCTGTCTGTGCTTTTGTGTTTTTCTAATTTTCTTTAGCTCTGGACTCTTCATAGAAGTACCTCGGCTTACATTTAGCAACATGTTTCCTTCATAATGGGTAAAAACATGTTAATTCTAAGAGTCATGTCAATAAAGGAAAAGTGATCAGTAAGAAAAACTAGTTCTAGTAGGGCACTGGTGACTCACGCCTGGAATCCTAGCTACTGAGGAGGCTGAGATCTGAGGATCACGCTTTAAAGCCAGCTCAGACAGAGAAGTCCCTTAGACGCATAGCTCTAATAAACAACCACAAAACTGGACGAGGGACTGTGACTCAAGTGGTAGAGTACTCGCCTTGAGCTGAAGAAGTGAGAGACAGTACCCAGGTCCAAGAATTCAAGCCCTACAATGGACAAAAAAAAAAAAGAAAACAGAAATACTAGCTCCCAGATACAGCATTTGAAGCAAAGAAAAAAGCAAGAGACAGATGGAGGGAGGAGGGTCTGAGAGAAACAATGAGAAAGAGAGAGAGAAAAACAGATGAAATCAAAGAGAAGAGAGAAAGAAAGCTAGAGAGCAAGAAACAGAGAATGAATAGACAAAATACAGACAAAAATCTAGTCAGGAGTTCTTTGAGAAACATGGAGGGATTTCTAGAAAGGATATACACTATATAATGAAATATAGCCTAAGTTTCAAGTAGAAAAAACCTATGAAGCAGTCGAAGAACTAGTAATTTAAGTACACATATATTACTCAGTACACTTCAATAGTTGAAGGTATATGTGACTACAGTTTTCAGAAAGTATAGTAAAAATTTCATTAGGACAGTTTAATGTTATTCATGGGGATGTGATCTCTGACCAGTTGCTTCCATGAGCAGTCACCTCCTCGGTGTCAGTGAATCCCTTAACAAGTTTGACTACTTCTAACAACATCAGAACAACTAGAAACAAACTGAAGTAATCTACTCATTTTAGCCAGAATGTCAGACTAATAATGTGCAAAACCTACAAGCCATCTTTATCTGATTTAGGAGCATGTTCCTCAAGTTGAATCTATTTTTCTGTTTTTCAATCTTGTCCACTATTAGGTTCAAAAAATGGAATGTAAAACAGAGAAAGCAAAAGCAACTTACCACAGATCCTTTCATTCTTTCTTGCTGTTGACAATGGACAGAAGATTCTGGAAGCATGGCTGGGAGAAAAGGCAAATGAGGTAGTCAGGAAAGAATCTGTGTGATTTTGCCCCAGGTTTTCCTGCTTATAACATTACCCATGGGCCGGAAAAGCATAAAGCCTTCTTATGGGAGAACAAGTATGGTTTATGTCTGAAGTAGTGCATTAATCAAACATTCCAGTAAAGATGAAGCCATAGTCGATTAATTGGTAGATAGATAGAATAAAAGCAATTCATTTCTAGGTGAAGATACATTCCGTATTCCTAAAAACTAATACCCCACAAAAATAATTGAAAAATAAAAACATACCACATTTCATTAAAACTAGTTTTTACTGAAATATACTTAGGGATGCAAGAACTATTTTTTCCTTTAACGCAAAGGGATCCTAGCACTCCACTGGGCATTTGTACTCCACCTCATTCATTTCCAGATTCTCATACCAGGGAAATCATGTATAGTATAGCTCAGTATTTTTCACAAAGGGTATACAGGAAGGACATATGCAATGCATGTTTCTAGTGCTATAATGTTGGAAATGGCACATTTCCTTATATCCAAATACTCAGAGCACCCTTATGCCAGGACTTTCAATTTGCCATTTAAGCTACTTTGGCCAAATGGACATCACTGAAGATCTTATGTCAGTAATGCTCACTTTCCTGAACAGTCATATGAAGAACCTTGGCCATAATGCTGAAGGTACAGGGCCTAATAAGATGAACATAAAATACTGGGTCATAGGAGAGACACAATTCCAATCAACCATCCTCAGGGAAGGATTTAGAAGATTAAAGTCTTATCTGTGATTTAAACAATATTAACACAAAATAGCAAGTTGAGGGCACCCCAAAATGTAGATCCATAAAAGTTAAATCGGTATGGGAATTGTTTGGTACTTGTTGGTTGCTTTCTTACACAGGAAATGCTGTTATCCACAGATCATTTGTTTCTTTGCACAATTATGTAGAATTGCATTTAAATTATATTATTAGATTATATTTAACTTAATTTTCTATATTATTAAATGATTTATCAAGTGTTTGGGAATGCATGTTGAGGCAGTCTCTCTCATTTTAAGTAATGTAAAATAGCCTCATTAGCATATGGAGAAGTTGCTGTTTCTCAGAAACAAATATAGTGCAGAATATCCCTAACATTTTAAAGTTGCAGAAGCCATAGGATATGAAGAGGATAAAAATAGGATCAATATGTATCTATATGATATTTTAAAGGACTGTTTATGATTCACTGACTTCAAATGCCAAAAAGAATTTTCTATGTAAAATAATACTTCTTTGAGCAGATTTTAACACAACGGATAACACAAGCTAAATCTTCAGGACAGGTTATATCTATGCATCATATATCCTTGAGCAATATACATTACCTCCAACTTTTTTCTATATATTTTTCATAGAAGTCCAAGTTTCTAGATCAACACTTCCTGAACGGCCAGAAAAAACTTAACATGTTACAAGTAGCTTCAGGAAATCCACTGATGAGACATCTGGATTAAGTCTGAGGGATCCCATACTAGAAATGAGAGTGGGAAGAGGTTGAATCAATCAGTGGGAATAGGATTAGGGATCTAGTACATAGAGAGACACTTTCAGATGTGACATTTATCCCTCCAGCCCAAACCACAGTCTCATGCCCCCTCTGATTACTAGGCTTCGGCTTAATCCTCAGGCCAGATGCGGTCCCCTCCTGAAAGAGGGTCTAAACCTTCCAACAGAACCAAGTGATTTGAGAAGAGTTGGCGGGAAGAGTATCACGTCAATCTTGTGCTCTGGGAAGGAGATTCCACAAGCTGGATCCAAACCCGTGTGAACTCCAGCCCAGAGTGCTAAGAAGGCTGCCAAGCAGGGGCAGAGCAGAGACACCTCTAGCAGAAACAACACAGAAGCCCAAAAGGCAACTGCCATGGAAGGAGACTCAACCCTGGCACACACTTCACAAGGTCACGACAACCGTTTCCGTGCTCAGCTTACAGCTGGGCAAAGTGAATCAGGTCGCGTGGGTGCCGGCAGCATCTCTCAGTCGTGGCGTTCACACGCACAGCTCCCGGCTCTCCTAGTCTGGAGAGCCGCCCAGCTTGCTCTTGGGGTTCAGGGAGCCAGTGTCTGGCTTCTGGAGGCTCGCGGGCCAATGGCAGCACAAACACCCGAACCCCAAACAAATCACCAAGCCCAGACAGGAGGCACACGTGGGGCTGACTCCGGTCCTGCACCCAGCTTGCCGTTCATACCTGAAATCGGATCCGCAGCCTGAGATTCCTTGAGGTTACAGCACCCAAGGTCCCCTGAAGAGCGGCTGGGCGCCTGCCTCGGGGCTTGGACCTCGGGAAAGCAACACCGAACTTCCCAGAACTTCTAGCAGAGGGGGAAAAGGAAAGAACCCGGAATTACCGGAAAGAAAAAAATCAACAGTGGGTGGGGAGACGCATGTGCAGAAAGAACTTCCCGCCCCCTGCCCCAAACCATCTGGTTCCAAGGTCTGTGCCTCAACGAAGACTACAATTCCCACAATGCACGGCGCACAGAGCCACCTGGACCTGGTTGGGATTGGCCCTGGGATTCTGACCAGTACCACACCTCAGGTCCCAGAATTGCATGGAGGTCTGCAGATCTTGCTCTCTTGGCAGTGGGAGCAAAGGCGAGTTTCTTCCTGAAAATTATTGTGTGGCTCCTGAAATATTCAACGACTAACCCGAAGATGGAAATGTGTTAGGAGCATTGCATAAGTTGGCTTTTTAATTCTTAGTTCTAATCATGCAATTGAGGTGATGAGACTGCGTTGTTATTTTCAGTTTTGTTCAGCTCTTATGTTCTCCTGAATATAAATTACATCTCCGTTTTGCCTTCAGTTTTTTAATATCTCTCGTCTCACTTTAAAATGGTATTCGCAGCCCCTAACATTTTCCACTGCTGTAATGTAGACGTTGAAATAAAATAGGTAGATAGGCAGCATAATCCTTTTCTCCATTTAGATTTCTCAAAATCAATTTCCCTGAAACTCCCAAATTCCACCTATGAAAGCTTAAGGAGTTTTTGGTTGTTTGTTTCTGAATTTTGTCTTTCCGCTTAGACATTTTTATTTTCTTTTCCTTTTTTTGGTGTTGGTCCTGTGGCTTGAACTCAGACCTTGGGCACCATCTGTGAGTTTTTTTCTGTGCTCCATTTACCAGTTCTTTAATAGTTTCTTCAGCTAATTTGTGACACGTTCCCTCACAGGACTTTCTTAGACCATGGATCATCACCTCCCTTGCTCTTCAAAGAGATGGTGTTTTGGGGGATCAGGAAGAGTGTGGGTTTGGGTAGAAGAGTGAAGTTTAGGGTAGGTCTGTTTTGATGTGAAGTTTAACCATTTCCCCCATCCAGTCTGTTCTTGTGTTTCAATCTTTGTTTTGAATTCCTATCTCTTCTGTGATCCTAAATGTTCCTTCCTCTTGGTAACTCAAGGCTGCATACCTAGGAAACCTCAGACTGGTCTTCCCAGAACTTATCCATTAGACTGTGGAATACATCTGTTGTCTCCTTCCCTCATATGTGAGATCATATTCGTGTCTCTTAAAGGTTTACTGTGATATTTGCTGAACCTGTTCATTGGTTCCGGCAAGGTTTAGGGAGGGAAACTTTCGTGCCTACTATTCAGTCCTCCAGTGTGTGGGTTCTCCAGGACTCTTCAGTGGACCTCAGTTATTCCTCATGAAAGTGGAGATCATAGAACATAGATGGGTATATAGACTTCAACGAAGCGCACATATAAAAATATACAGAAAAACCCAATAAATATATTCTGTAAAAGTCAATAGGTTCAGAGGGAAGGAGAAAAGGATGAAGTAAAAACTGGAGTGATTCCAAGACTAGGTTTGACGTGTACTTTTCATTGTTCAAGATTACATTTCTCATCAATTTCTCTTTTATTCTCTTTCTTTTTTTCCTTTATTTTCCTTTACCATTCCTAGGACTTCAACTCAGGGCCTAGGCACTGTCTGTGAGCTGCTTTAGTTCAAGACTAGCACCTTACTATTTTAAGTCATAGCAGTGCTTTCTGCTTTTTCTGTGGATGTGGTACTGAGGAATTGAACCCAGGGCTTCATGCATGCTAAGCAAGCACCCTAACTCTAGCCACAGTCCCAACCCATATATGTATTTTTCATTTCTTTAAAGCAGTATAAATAGTCTTGACTTCCTACATTAAATTAAAATTGTTCATTGCTCACATATATGTCCAATTATTTTTATACAAATATTATATCCTGTTAGTGCATTGTATTCCACTAGTGACTATAATAACTTTCA
Organism: Dipodomys merriami; assembly: GCF_024711535.1. Taxonomy (NCBI): domain Eukaryota; kingdom Metazoa; phylum Chordata; class Mammalia; order Rodentia; family Heteromyidae; genus Dipodomys; species Dipodomys merriami. The sequence continues at coordinate 1,989,888 of NW_027203104.1, read as the reverse complement.
GTGTATCCTTGTGATTTTCTAATTAAAAATAATATCAGCTTTGGGAGTCAGTGGCTGCTACCTGTCATCCTAGCTACTCAGCAGTCTGACTTCAGAGCCTTGGTCTTGGAAGACAGCCTGGGCATGGAAGTATATGGGAGCCTTATTGCCAGTTAACCATCAGAAAGCCAGAAGTAGAGCTGCAGCTCTAGTGGTAGAGCTCTACATTGAGTGAAAAGGCACAGAGACAGCACATAGTCCCTGAGTTAAAGCCCCAGGATGGCACAAATAGAAAGTTAATGTTACCTGCACATAAAGATAATAACACCCCTTCTATGTGAAGTCTTTTGAGGAACCTCCATACTGCTTTCCAAAGTGGTTGAACAAGTTTACATTCCCACCAACAATGAAGTAAGGTTCCTTTCTGTCCACATCCCCTCCAGCATCTGTTGTTGTTAGACTTCTTGATTTTTGCCGTTCTAACTGGAGTGAGGTGATATCTCAATGTTGTTTTGATTTGCATTTCTATTATGGCTAGGGATGTTGAACATTTCTTCATTTGTCTATTGGCCATCCTTCTTTCTTCTTCAGAGAAGTTTCTCTTTAAGTCTTTCGCCCACTTATTTATTGGGCAGTTGTTTCTTTGAGGATTTGTTGTTGGGTGGTTTAATTTTTTGAGTTCCAAGTATATTTTAGATATGAGACCCTTGTCCGTTGTATGGCTAGTAAAGATCTTCTCCCAATCCGTGGGCTTTCTATTGGTCTTGCTAGCTATGTCATTTGCCCTGCAGAAGCTCTGCAACTTTATGCAATCCCATTTGTCCAACCTTTCTTTGATTTGTTGTGTTTCCGGGTCTCTATTCAGAAAATTTCGGCCTGAGCCAAGGAGACCTAGGGTTTCTCCTATTCTATCCTGTAATGTTTTCAGAGTGTCTGCTTTGAGTTCAAGGTCTTTGATCCATTTGGAGTTGATTCTGGTGCAGGGTGATATATAAGGATCTAGCTTAAGTTTTCTACATGTAGTTAACCAATTTTGCCAGCACCATTTACTGAAGAGGTTGTCTTTCTTCCATTCTATTGTTTTAGCTCCCTTATCGAAGATTAGATGGCTATAGGTCTGTACGTTCATTTCTGGGTTTTCAATTCTATTCCATTGGTCCTGAGGTCTGTTCTTATGCCAATACCAAGCTGTTTTGATTACTATGGCTTTATAGTAGAGTTTGAAATTTGGTATTGATATTCCTCCAGCAGTGTTTTTTCCATTGAGGAGCGTTTTTGCTATTTGGGGTCTTTTATTGTTCCATATGAATTTTTGGATTGCCTCTTCTATTTCCTTGAAGAATGAGGTTGGAGTTTTGATAGGTATTGCATTGAATTTGTAGATAGCCTTGGGAAGTATTGCCATTTTCACAATGTTAATCTTTCCAATCCAGGAGCATGGGAGTTTTTGCCATTTTTTAAGTTTTGTGTTGACTTCCTTTTTTAAGATTTTAACGTTTTCATCATAGAGGTCCTTCACTTCTTTAGTTAAGTTAATTCCTAGGTATTTTATTTTTGGTGGGGCTATTACAAATGGAGTTGCTTTTCTAATTTCAGCCACACTTTTCTCATTGTTGGCATACAGAAAAGCCATTGATTTTTGGGGGTTAATTTTATAACCTGCTACTTTTCCAAAGTTTTGAATCAGCTAGAGTAATTTGGGAGTGAAGTCTATGGGATTCTTTAAATACAAGATCATGTCATCTGCAAAGAGGGAGAGTTTTATTTCTTCTTTCCCTATTTGGATCCCCTTTATGTCTGCATCTTGTCTTATTGCTGTAGCTAGGCATTCTAATACTAGATTGAAGAGAAGTGGAGAGAGTGTGTATCCTTGTCTTGTTCCTGAGTTAAGAGGAAATGGCTTTAGTTTTTCACCATTGAGTATAATGCTGGCTGTAGGTTTGTCATATACAGCCTTTATTGTATTGAGGAATGTCTCATGGATTCCTAATTTTTCCACAACCTTCATCATAAAGGGGTGTTGGATCTTGTCGAATGCTTTTTCTGCATCTATTGAGATAACCATGTGGTTCTTATTCTTGCTCCTTTTGATGTACTGAATAATATTAATTGATTTGCGTATATTGAACCAGTTTTGCATCCCTGAAATGAATCCTGTTTGATTGTGGTGTGTGACTTTTTTGGATGTTTTTTTTGTTGATGTCGATTGGCCAAAATTTTGTTGAGAAGTTTTGCAACAATATTCATCAAAGAAATCAGTCTCTAGTTCTCTTTCTTTGAAGAGTCCCTGCCTGGTTTTGGGATGAGGGTTATGATGGCTTCATAGAATGTGTTGGTAAGTGAGCTTTCTCTTTCAATTTCATTGAAGAGTTGGAGGAGTATTGGTGTGAGCTCTGCTTTGAAGGCCTTGTAAAATTTGTGGAATGATATTTTTGTGTGTGCTTGGCTTACAGTGCTTGGACGCTGTCCTTGAGCTTTTTTTTTTTTTGGTCAAGACTAGTGCTCTACTCGTTAAGTCATAGCTCAACATTCACCTTTTTTGATTGTTTTGTATCCTTTCATAATCAACTGGAGATATGAGACTTTTAGGCTTTTCTAATAGGGATAATTTGGATCTATTATCCTCAGATCCTAGCCTCCGGAGTAGTTAGGATGACCGGCATCAGTCACCAGCAACTGGCTGACTGAACATTTGTAAAAAATAACTTGGATATGTTATTTTACACACACACACACACACACAAACAGACACAGGTACATATGATAGTGTCCTGAAGGATTGCAGTTACATGAGCAAGGTAATGAGTCCATTTCTTAATGAGCATTTGTTACCCCCTCATTTGTTTTTCCCCTACCATCCCTTTACTCCTCACCTCCCCAAGGCTTCCTGCCCACCAAAATTGTAAAGTTCCTTTTCAACATATTTCCTTGTACATGAGATTGTTACAATGTGTCATCCTGTATCCTTATTTCAGCATTTTGTTACTTCCCTTCCCCTCCTCAATTAGAAAAAGCTATATACAAGTTGCAAGAAACCGGAATCCAAGAGAGTGACAACAAGGTTTATGCTATGGCAGAAGAACATACAAAGAAACAAAAAATATCATATAATACATTATAAGCCCATCAAAAACAACAGCAAGAAAAATAAAATTTCTTCTTTCCCTTCTTGGGCTTCATTTTGCTTAGCATCAGCTTATATGGTCATATGTACATAGCTTTTGACCTCTTCTCCTTGTCCTAGACATGGACTAGTTATTGCAGATAAGGGAAACTACTTTTTCCCTTACATTTAATTAGTGTATATTTGTTGAACAGAGGAGGTTCATTGTGTATTTCCATTATGTATGTGAATGGACACTCATTCTATTCCTTTAACAACCAGTGGGGTGGGAAGGCCACACCCCCTGGTGATGCCATTGCCCAAGGGTCTGGGCCACTGAAAGGGGCAGGGTGTCCATCATGGTTGTGAGTGGGTGGTTTGGGGGAGGAGGGTGAGTGGCAGATGAAAGTGTTGGAGGCGGGAAGGGGACACTGCCTATATATAGCCTGCATATTCCCATGAGGAGGGGTGGAGATTGAGATGGCATAGAAAAGGACAGTAAGAGGAGCCTATTGCAGCAGATCAGGGCCTGATCAGGCAGCAGATCTGAGGCTCCAGGCCTCTGGAGAGGCCAGTGGCAAGGCATAAGACCTGCAAAGAGGCCTTAGTTGAGTGGAGAGGCCTGCAGAGAAGGAAGAAGGAAGCAAAAGGAAAAGCCTTCCCCTTTGGAGCTTGGCAGCTTTGGAACATTGGAGCTTTGGAGATTTTCAGACTGACTAATAGGAGGTTTGCAGTCCAACTAGTAAAGGTAGGAGCTGCCCATTGGAGGCTTGGAGGTTGAGGCTGCTCTTGGTTCTGGGTATCCAGCCATGCACAAGATAGTCGCAGGCCTCCTTTCTGGTGTAAGTAGTGTAAATAACGTTCCTTTGTCACCTTTAACTGTGCTTGGATAGATTGTCATGACATTCCCTTCCTCATCCCCTTTCTGAAAACAATATGAACACATTCCATTGTTACATTTGCACAAACATATATAAGGATTGTTTCATCATTCGGGCCTCTTTATCCTATCTTCCCTGCTCCTACTGCTACTCCTATCCTCATCAGAAACTATTATGTTAGTGTTACTTGTTTATTGTTTTTAATTTTTACTATAATGGTGATGTACAAACGCATCACAGTTCAATAGTCATGCATTGAGAACATTACTTTTTGAACTGTGTAATTTTTTGTTTTTTATATTTTTGTTAGTTGCGCAAATTTGTTTCACCTAGGGACAGAGCCCACCCCAAAAAAGTTGTTAATAAAGAAGCAACATGATTGAGAATATTCCTACACTGACCAGACAGGGCCGCAGCACAGTCTTGCGAGCTGAAACTGGGACCTGGAGCAGCCAGATTCTTTGTTTTTAAAGGCAAAATCCATGAGGTCGAACCTGGTCACTTGCAGGTGACCAATGGGATAGTAACACACGAAGGATTGTACAGTCCTACCAGACCACAAACAGGTGGCCAACAGCCGGAGTTTACCATAAGCATGTGCAAAAGACAGGGTTACCTGAAGCACCTGGTGTCAGTAGTTGGAGCCAGATTACAATGTATCTGTCTCAAGGGTGAGACTTTAAGTCAACAATCAGTGGTCGGTTAGGTTGTTAAAGGGAGGGGTACCAGATGCATTTTTTTAATTCTGGGAATTAGGTCCATCAAGGCTAAAATCCCTAAAACAAAGGCAAAGCTCAAAATGGAATCATACCAGCAGGGGCCTCATCTCAGGGTCCACTTCAATATTACAATTTTGGTTTAAGAATGTGATTGTACAATATGCATATGCATATCCCTTAGGACCCCATTCCATTCCTTTATAGAAGACAAAAAACATAATATTTACCTGTAATAACCTAATTTATTTTGAATAACAAGTCGCTATATAGTTACATTCTTTTAGCAGTAAATGCTGTATTATCTCGTTTGTAGCTGAATAAGGGCCCAATGAATATGCATATTACATTTTCTTTTTATTTATCCTGAAGGTGTTTATGTTGCTGTTTATCCAGCGATAACTAGGAATACAAATCTGGTAGGCAGAAAGAGGGCTACACCATGTGGGCATACACAAAGCTTATTGAAATAGCACATGCTTGCATACAGTATACAGGCAGGAAAGTAAATCTTTACACAAGGGCAAGAAAGTCAATCTTAAACAGTTTAAGAAGAATACAGATGATGAGAATTTACTTTAAGTCAGTTAGCAGAAAGAATTAATCCTTGACAACAAAGGTGAGGTAACTCTAGTGATCAAAGATTACTGAGAGTAAGCAAGGCACAGATGACCTACGTTAGACACACAAAGGGAGTCTAGAGGCCTTGTTCTATGGGATGAATAGGCGGGGCAAAACCTTCACTTTAGACTTGATGCTTGGCGTGGGACTTTTGCCCTGACTTGGAAGGGGCGTTCCCCTTTTCTGTGCCCAAGGGAATGCATGCGGGCATATTGCATCCTCATGGCACCCAGGACCTCAGATGGGGGTCACAAACGTTCATGCTTTCAAGAGTTGTTAATACAATATCTCTTGATCAATGTCACTCAGGTCGACATACTCATTCATCCCTCCCCTACTTATCCTTTGGCTTTTCTTAATTTTGTAAGGTATACATTGGATTTCAGACTGCATTTTCCTCTTCTTTTATTGTCTTTCTCTTTAACCCAACTGCATGCTTTTCAAGTACCCACCTCCTGGTACAAATTTTGCAAATCTGATTCCCACCAACTTTTGTACCTACTCTACTTAATTTTTGTCAGTTAGTCCTTCTGCCTACTAAGAGGAGAAGTATCATAATACCCTAATACAAAGATGGAAGTTGAGTTGTAGTTCTTTGCATTATAGTGATTGATACAAGCTGAGATATCTTTTGTTTTTTTTTTGGGTCCGGTCATGGGGCCTGAACTCTGGGCCTGGGCGCTGTCCCTCAGCTCTTCAGCTCAAGGCTAGCGCTCTACCACTTGAGCCACAGCACCACTTCCAGCTTTTTTCTTTTTGCTTATGTGGTGCTGAGGAATCGAACCCAGGGCCTCAGGCATGCAAGGCAAGCGCTCTACCACTGAGCCACCTTCCCAGCCCTAAGCTGAGATATCTTAATCCTTAATTATGTAATTTTTTAAACTGTGGTACAGAGGTCAGGCACATATTCCTGAATTCAAGAAATAAGAACCCACTCATTTAATCATGGAAAAAACAGACCCCTTTTACTTGGGATTTCATTAAATATTCCAGAGTTTCAATCATTTCCACATTCTTTAACATCTTCACAGACTACCCTGTCTTTAGCTGACCGTGTAGATTACGGTATACTGAGGCAAGTTGACTGTTTTTGTAATTCACTAACACTGAGACTCAGGCATAGTTAAAAAACCCTTTGGACCTCTCATATCCCTTCTATACAATGGCAGAAATAAATCCATGCCTCTGTAATGTGGAGATTGATAGTTCTGACATGATAGCATTGTTAGCAGAAGGGAAGGATATCATATAGAAACTGCCTAGATCTTGGTATATGTAAGCCACATTTTCTTTGTCTATTCATCAACGGTAGTTCTTCCAGACTGCTTCCAGTTTGGCTCTTGGGTAAAGGGGTACAATTAAGATGGGTGTAATATAACCCTGTGCTCTCCTGACAAATTCCTTCAGAGTTCCAGAAGGATGGTGGAGAAGCTGGAGGCTAATCAAGCTCTCCTATAGAAAGCAGTTTCAATGTTCCAGCGAACAGTCCTAAGTCAGAGAATCACACCAAGTGTGCCATGACATTACAGAGAGTTAGTCCAGAGAAGGAAAATACAGGCAAGGAGACAGATCTGAGAACTGGCAAGCATCCGTGGCTGTGGCTGTGGTGGCGGCAGCAGTGGTGGTCGTAGCCGCCATACTTGCAACATAGAGAGTCTGGGACAAAGGTGTCAAACCCAGCAGATGAGCGGATTCTACTCAACACCAGCAAGAACTGACAAGGAGCAGACATCTACATCCTGCAGTTTGCAGACCAGAGATGACCCAGGAACCAAGACTCCAGTGTGAGTAGAAGCCTGACATTCTCACTCCTTTTCAGGGAGCAGAGGAGGGAAGGCCACCCCTCCCCATCCACTACTGAAGATCTCCATCTTTGATACTGACAAAGGCCTGGCTGAGCATCTAGCTCCAACTCAGGCCTTGGAAGAAAACTAGAGTCATTTAGCAGGTCACTGGAGCATAAAATGACCTGCCAGCCCATTTTAGGAAATGTCACCGAGCCTGGGCTGGCTGCCATCTCCAGGAGTGGCTTTCTTCACTGGGTAAACAGAGAAAGAGGCTGCCCCTCCCTACAGCAGCCTTGACAATCAATTGAAATTCAGTAACCATAAACCCTGACAATGGCTCTAGGCTGGGCTCTGTGAGTGTCTCAGAAGCTAGGCCCTCAAGGAAACGTTACTGTTTGCTGAAAGGCCTCAACTCTACCCAGAACCTAGCCTCATCACAGCATCTCCAAACTAGAGGCAACAGCCATCTCCTTCTTTTGTGATACTCAAAGCAGATCCCCCTCCCATTGAAATAGCCTGGGAGGAGGATCACAACTCTTGGGTAAAGCAGAGCATTTTTCTGCCTGCTCAGACAAACTGACTTAAGAAACCAACGAATCCACAGCAAAATCAAACACCACGAGCAGGCCAGAGACTCTAATAAGAGCCTGGTTACAGACACAAGGGAGACACAGGATGTTCCCATCCCCTCTAAAAATATCAAAGAAGTCTTTTTTTGTACCTTGAATAAAATTTTTTTCTAAAATATTTTTTAATTTTTCATTTTTAACTTTAGAAAAATTGTTTTCTATTAACTTTTTTTCTTCCCCTTATAATTTTTATTTTAGGGGTACATGTGTGTGAGCTTATTATCTTTTTTGTTTTTTTCAGTTTTTTTGTTTAGCTCTAGTGAACTTTTGATCTTTTTTTGTCTTTCTCATTCATTTCACCTTTTCTTTTCTTTTGTTCTTCTTTGCGTGACTTAATTGCTGTTCTGCTCGTCCTCACATAAACCCAGAGTCCATTATTAGATCTTATTCCCCATTGTGTACACACTTAATCCAGAAATTTATTACTCAATTCAAAACTTCTAAGACTTAAATTCCTGAATAGCAGTACTACCTCTTTATACCTATATAACATTTTAAGCATTTTTATTTTTATGTTTTTCACGTCTCCTTTATATCCCTCCCCTTCTCTCATTCTATCCACATTCTTCTCTGAATATTTCGTTTTCAAATTTGCATAACTTTTAAGTGTTACAATTTTTAATTTCTAATTTTTGCTTTTCTATTTTTTCTTGTCTTTTTTTCTTTCCCTTTCTTTTTTTCTCTGTCTTCTTTCATTCTATTCAACCTATTTCCTGCTTTGAGATTAGGAGTTAGTTAACTCTCCCTCTGCCTTTCCACATCCCTCAATTCCTATTTTATCCACAGCTCTCCTTAAACCTAATAATTTCTGATTTGCCAAATTCTTTTTTTGGGTTTGTAGCCCACTAATACATAATTGTTTAATGTTGAATAGATATATCTGATGAACTAGATTGTATCTGCAGACTATTGACTGTGCAACTACAGTCTTTGGTTGATGATTGCCTTAAGATAGTGTTCTAGCATAAAACGTGTTACTTTCACCCCTAATGGGCAGAGCAAGCTGGAAAAACAAAGAATAATGGCAAGTCCAGGTACCTCAACTCCCACTCATGATAATCAAGGGACAGATCAGATAATGAATAATCCAGAGGAGAGTTCCCAAATAGCTCTACAAACAGTGCTGGTAAACATGGAAATAAAAAGATTGAAAACTTGCAAAGGACTCTCTATGATCATGATAGGAAGAGAGAGGAGGCAAACCAAAGTTTCATATAGGAAAAAATTTGATACAGGATTTGCGTGAGCAGCTTCAGAGCACTCAAAGAGAAAGAAAGAAATTCGGTGAGAAAGCTGATCAGTCAAAGAGAAAGTCAGTAATGGCATGAGCAGACTGAGAACACTCAAAGAGAGCTACAGGAATTGCATGAACATGAGGAAGCTAATCAAAGAGAAATAGAGGAATTGAGAGAGCAGGATGAGAATACACAAAGATCACTAAAGGCATTCATGGAATCCATTAACAGAGAGCTGAAAGAAGTCAGGGACACCACAAAGGGAATGCTGAATGTAACCCAACAGTAGGAATGGGAGTCCAAGGAAACCATAACCAATCAACTAAGTGATTTGAGAATAAACACTGAACACCAAATTAAGGAAGTAAAGAAGTTCATACAACATTTAAAACAAAGCTCCAACAAAGAATTTGAAGCCAGCCATCAAAGCTGACCAATTAGAAGGAAAATAAATAAAAAACAAAGTAGAAAGTCTTGACAGTAGGTTACACCATGCAGAAGTTCGAATCTCGGGGATTGAAGACAGCCTAGATATTATAGAGAAAGAACATACAACCATCCAAGACAAATCCAAGAAATATGATAGATCTATTCAACACTTGGAAGACACCATCAGAAGGCCTAATCTGAGGATAATGGGTGTAGAAGAGCACCTAGAAACAGAAGTTAATGGTCTAGGAAAATTGTTTCACAGGATCCTAGGAGAGGACTTCTCAAACACGCAAAAATATGGGCCTATTCAGATACAAGAAGCTTTTACAAGTTAAAATAGAACAGATCAGGATAGAACATCCCACCATCACTTTATATTTCTCACAGAATCAATTCAGACCAAGGAAAAGATCCTTAAAGCTATCAAGGAGAAAAGATCAATCACCTATAAAGGGAAACAAATTAGAATCACCTCAGATTTCTCAACAGAGACAATTAAGCAAGAAGAGCCTGGAATGATGAATGCCATGCCCTAAAGACAAACAACTATCAGCCAAGAATACTGTACCCAGCTAAGTTCTCCTCATCACCGAAGGTCAAATTAAAACCTTCCATACGAAAGAAAAATTGAAACAATATATCTTCACCAAATGAGCCCTACAAAAGATTCTTAAAAATGTCCTACACATAGAAAACCAACAAGAACACAATAAAGGCCACGAAACCGCATACAAACTGACAATCCAAGAACCATAGGAAGAATCCAGTTGCTGCAGCCTCCAACAAGGTGGATTAAATGGCAGGAACTCCCAAATACCTCTCAGTCCTCTCTCTCTACATAAACGGACTTAACTCTCCAATTAAGGGACATAGACTGTCTAGTTGGATTAAAAAGTCGGATCCTTCTATCTGCTTCCTTCAGGAGTCATATCTTGCCCATTAAAACAAACACATTTTCGATGTGAAAGGCTTGAACAAAATCTACCAAACACATGTCCCCCATAAACAGGTGGAGTTGTAATCCTAATATGAGATAAAATAGACTTCAAATTAAAAGTTGTGACATGAGATAAAGAAAGTCGCTACATACTAATTAAGGGATCTCTCCTTCAGGAGGATATTACAATTCCAAATATCTATTTGTCAAACAACGATGCACCCAAATTTATCCAAGATACACTACTATCCCTCAAATCCCACATAGATACAAAGGCATTAATTGTTGTGAACTTTAACACAACACTTTCCCCACTAGACAGATCAACTCAGCAAAACTCAACAGAAATCACAGATCTAAACAACTGCCTCAATCAACTAGATTTAACAGACATCTACCGAATATTTCACTCAGCAGCATCAGAATAACGCTTTTCTCAGCAGCACATGGTTCATTTTCCAAAATAGACCACATTTTAGGCCAGAAAGCAGACTTGTCCAAATTCAGAAACATTGAATTTATACCTTGCATTCTCTCAGACCACAAGGGAATAAAATTAGAACTCAACACCAAAAGCCACCAAAGAAAGTCCTGTAACACATGGAGGCTGAACAACACACTGCTGAATCACCAGCGGGTCATGGAAGAGATTAGAAAGAAATTCAAATGTTCATAATATTCAACAAAAAGGATCAAACAAATTACCAGCTCCTCTAGGACAGAGCAAAGGCAGTACTCAGATGCAAGATTATAGATCTGAGTTCCTACATCAACAAATTGTAGAGATCTGAAACCAGCAATTTAATGAGACATCTGATCCTACTTGAAAAAGAGCAGAAAGATAAACCCCGATGAAGGAGATATAAAGAAATAATTAAAATTAGATCCGAATTAAATGAATTAGAATCCAAAAAGAAGTATAGAACGAATCAACAAAACAAAGAGTTGGTTCTTTGAAAAAATTAACAAAATTGATAGACCCTTAGCAAATCTTCTCAGAAAAAGAAGAGAACACACCCAAATAAATAAACTCAGAGATGATAATAGGAACATCACCAAAGAATAAACCAAGATTCAGAACATTATAAGGGAATACTCCTCGCAAATACCTACATGCTGAAACTAAACCAAGATGAGTTATACCATCTTAACAGGCCCATATCAAGCATTGAAAAAGAAATAGAAATAAGTGTCCTCCCATCTAAGAAAAGGCCAGGACCAGATGGTTTTACAGCAGAATTCTACAAGGTCTTTAAAGGAGATCTCACACCAATACTCCTCCAACTCTTCAATGAAATTGAAAGAGAAAGTTCACTACCGAACTCATTCTATGAAGCCATCATAACCCTCATCCCCAAACCAGGCAGGGACTCATCAAAGAAAGAGAACTATAGACCCTTTTCTTTGATGAACATTGATGGAAAATATCTCAAAAAATTTTGGCCAATCGACTTCAAAAATTCATCCAAAAAATCATACAACACTTGAAAAAGGAAATTAAAACACAGCTTAGAAAGTGGCAAAAACTCCCATGTTCTTGGATTGGAAAGACCAAGATTGGGAAAATGGCAATACTTCCTAAGGATATCTACAAATTCAATGCGATACCTATCAAAATTCCAGCCTCATTCTTCAAGGAAATAGGAGAGGGAATCCTGAAATTCATATGGAACAATAAAAGACTCTGAATAGCAAAAATGATCCTCAACAGAAAGAACAGTGCTGGAGGAATTTGGTATTGACCAAATTTCAACCACTACAATAAAGCCGTAGTAATCACAACAGCTTGTTACTAGCACAAGAACAGACCTCAGGACCAATGGAATAGAATTGAAAACCCAGAAATGAACTACAGACTTATGGCCATCTAATCTTTAATAAGGGAGTGACAAAATTAGAACTGAAGAAAGACAGCCTCTTCAGTAAATAGTGCTGGCAAAATTGGTTAACTAGTTGTAGAAAACTAATGCTAGAACCTTATATATCACCCTGCAGCAGAATCAACTCCAAATGGATCAAAGACCTCGGCGTCAAAGCAGACACTGTGAAAACATTACAGGATGGAATAGGGGAAACCCTAGGTCTCCTTGGCACAGGCCCAAATTTTATTGAGACCCAGAAACACAACAAATCAAAGAAAGATTAGACAAATGGGATTGCATGCAATTGCAGCATTTGTGCATGGCAAAGGACATAGCTAGCAAGATCAATAGAAAGCCTAAAGATTGGGAGAAGACCTTCACTAGCCAAACAATGCACAAGGGTCTCTTATGTAATATATACCTGGAACTCAAAAAATTAAATCCCCCAACAACAAATCTTTAAAGAAACAACTGCCCAATAAATAAGTGGGCTGAAGATTTAAAGAGAAACTTCTCTGAAGAGGAAAGAAGGATGGCCAATAGACACATGAAGAAATGCTGGGAAGGTGGCTCAGTGGTAGAATGCTTGCCTTGCAAGGCTGAGGCCCTGGGTTCAATTCCTCAGCACCACATAAGCAAAAAGAATGAACCCTTAGATATGTATTTTAATGTTTTTTTTCTTTCATGCATGTTTTTCTAACGCATTTATAAGATTATCTCTTTGTTGCTTTGTATGTCCCTGCCCCACAGTATAACCCCTGCTTTCATTATATTTGATGTCAGTATAACTTGTGGAGGAGATGGGGAAAAACCAGTTGTTTAAGGATACAGGTGGACCTGTTGCAACAATGAGAAGTACAAGTTGTCATGTCCAAAACGAGCTTTACAACGTCGGTGCAGGGGGGGGGAAGGGGGAGAAAGAGTCGGATTGGGATTGGGGGGAGGGAGGAGGCTGGGAAGGGATGTGAAGGGTAAACAAAGGAGGAGGCTGCAATGCTTGGTAAGAAATGTACGCATTATCCTGCCCATGTAATTGTAACCCCTCTGTATAGTATGTTCACAAATAAAATTAAATTAAATTTAAAAAAAACTAAAGTACTTTATGTTTATATGTATGCACGTATTTTTGTATATGAATATATAAACATATATACACACATGCATATATATATATACACACTTGCACACTCATGTATAAATTATATGGTATATATTAATATATTATATATTGCATGTATTCAAATGAGGCAGAGCCTTACTATTTAGGCTATGATGCTCTCAAGGAAGAAAACCCTTTCTTCCTTTATTTGGTTTTGAATTATAAGCCTACCGAAACACACCTAGCTTACTAACTTTATTTCAGATGAATACACTGCTGTGCTCAAATCAAATGAGTTTCTCATTATTAAGGATGGATAATCTTTAGAGGAACTAATAATGAACTAACTTCACAGCCTTATCATATTAACTTATTCTTCTCTTTCTAAGAGGATTCCTTAAAAGTGTGCATAATTACAAAATGAAGTTCCATTACCACAATGGTATTGATTTCTGTACATCAGTCAAACATGCAAATGTTAGCATTTGATCTCATTGCCTAGGTGCTTTTCCTGAGTTTCTTTGTTTAAGGCTAGTCCTCTAGCACTTGAGCCACATATCTATTACTTATGACCTTTATGGTGGTTCATTGGAGATACGACTCTGCTGTTCATTTTGCCCAGGCAAGCCTCAAAGTTTGGTCTTCATATTTCAGAATTGCAGGTATGAGTGGCCTGAGCCCAGCATCTTTACATATTGTTATTTACATGCCTTCACTTATTTCTGGTGCTGAATAAGGTTTGTTTGCTTTTTCTGCTGGTCCTGGGGCTTGAACTCAGGGCCGAGGTGCTGTCCCTGAACTTTTTTGCTCAAGACTAGTATCACTTGAGCCACATGTTCACTTCAGGCCTTTGGGTGGTGAATTGGAAATAGGAATTTCAATGACTTCTTTAGCTGGGCTGGTTTTGAACTATGATCCTAAGATCTCAGCCTCCTCAGTAGACAGGAGTACAAATGTGAACCACATGTGCCCAGCTGCTTCATAAGTGTTCTGAATCAGTGTTTCTGAATACTTTACACTGATCAACAGTTTTCATCAGATGGGTTTCAGACACTCTTCAGGGTGAAAGGGAGAAAAAAGCTGTGAGGGGGAACTAAGAATATTGCTCAGGTGCTAATGTAGCAGAGAAACTATTCTTGGTGAGATGAATTGTGCTTTTATTTACAATCAATGAAATTCCTTGACTTTTAGTCTCCTTCTTTGTAAGAATCTTCACCTCTTGGGTTTTCAATTCCAAATAATTTGAATAAGCTTACTGCTATCACTTCTTTGTGGACTTGATCATACAATAAATGAGTTTCCTCTTTTATGTGCCTGTATTTAAGGGTCTGATATGGGTCTGTGCTCTGTTGCACCATGTCTGCTCCTGAGATGAGCTGCTTAGTAGAGCCAATGATTGTGGAAAAGGTCTGATAAATTGCAAGGTGCTATGGAGGATTATGGGTGACTGGATGAAGTTTACACACAAGACCACACTAAAGCTACCAGCACAACTATGTTTATTGCAGCCTTATTGACCATAGCTAAGATATGGAACCAACCCAGATGCCCCTCAGTAGATGAATGGATCAAGAAAATGTGGTATATATACACAATGGAATTCTATGCCTCCATCAGAAAGAATGACATTGCCCCATTTGTTAGGAAATGGAAAAACTTGGAAACAAATTTCTTTATATGTATGCACCTATGTTTGTATATAAATATATAAACATATACACACATGCATATATATACACACTTGCACACTCATGTATATATTATATGGTATATATTAACATATATTTTATATATACAAATGAAGCAGAGCCTTGCTATGTAGCCTATGTTGCTCTCAAAGAGGTGAAAATCCTGTCTTCCTTCACTATGTTTTGAATTATAAACCTGCTAAAACATACCTATCTTACTCTATTTATTTCAGAGGAATACACTACTGTGCTCAAATCAAATGAGTTCCTAATTATTAAGGAAGGAAAATGTTTCGAGGAACTACTAAATGAACTAGCTTCACAACCCTATCAAAGAAACTTATCTTTCTGTTTTAAGAGGATTCCTAAAAAGTGTGCATTATTACAAAATGAAGTTCAATTACTACAATGGTATTGATTCCTGTACATCAGTCAAACATGCAAATGTTAGTACTTGATCTCATTTGCTAGGTGCTGTTCTTGATCTTCTTTGCTTAAGGCTAGTCCTCTACCACTTGAGCCACATATCTTTTACTTATGACCTTTATAGTGGTTAATTGGGGAGAAGAGTCCCCCGTTCATTTTGCCCAGGCAAGCTTCAAAGATTGATCTTCAGCTTTCAGAATTGCAAGCATGAGTGGCCTAAGCCCAGCAGCTTTACATATTGGTATTTACATGCCTTGAGTTATTTCTGGTACTGAATAAGGGCTTCGATGTTTGTTTGCGTTTTTGCAGGTCCTGGGGCTTGAACTCAGGGCCTAGGTGCTGTCCCTACACTTGATTGCTCATGACTAGTACAGTATCACTTGAGCCATATGTTCCCTTCAAGCCTTTGGGTGAATTGGAAATAGTAATTTCAATGACTTCTGCAGCTGGGCTGGTTTTGAAATATGATCCTCAGATCTCAGCCTTCTGAGTAGATAGGAGTACATGTGTGAACCACAGGTGCCCAGCTGCTTCATAAGTGTTCTGAGACCTCTTAAAATCAGCCAGATACTTTACACTGACCCAACAGTTTTCATCAGGTGAGTTTCAGACACTCCTCAGGGTGAAAGGGAGAAAAAAGCTGAGTTGGGAACTAGGAATATTCTCAGGTGCTAATGTGTCAGAGAAACTATTCATGGGGAGATGAATGTGTTTTTCTTTTATTAAGGAGGTGCCATGGACTGGCTCTGTCGGGACAACGGAGGACACCTAGTGGAGGTAACTGGAATAGGTGGGGAGATGGCCAACAGACAACTCACACAAGAGGAGTGAATGCTGAATGCGATTTATTGCAGAGGATAACAAGCTTTTATAGAAAAAGTCTCCATGAGAAAGGGCAAAAGGTTACACAATCTTGCTGCAAGGCTTCGTTCTTGGGTGGTCACCAGCTGGTCGCCTGATCTTGTTTTTTGCATGATGAGCTATGACGATAGGCACTTGTTTTCGGGTTTACCTCTATTTTTAAGAAATACAATTGTTTCGAGATGTTTATCACCTATTAACCATTAACCAGAGCATATGGGCAAGGTGCTGGACAGAAAGGCTTGAACTCTAGTACTTTATTGTTACTTTTGTTTAGTTTTGTACTTTATGCGTTTCAAATCTTTTCTAAGCAATTGTACTTCTTTGCCATTCTTTAGAGGGTCCCCAATTTGTGGCCAAAAATCATGATATTCAGTATACTTAGTTAAATCTGGCCATATATCTAATTCAAGCTCATAGTGTCTTCTCTGTAACCCTTTCACATAATCGTTTACTCTTCTCCATAGAGGCCTTAACTGTCTCATAAGATCTTTCTTGTTCCTTTTTTGATAGTAAGCACCAAGGAGGCCTAGATCTAGCAAGTCTCTCAGTAAATGCAAGAGAGTAATAGGAAGTTCTTTCTCCTAAGTAGTTTTCCCAACCGTTGCCATCATTATCATACACACCTGTAAAAGGCTATGGATCTGGGGGAAGTCTCTGGGGTCCTCTAGATAATGGAGGATTCCACTATTTTCCTCTGATAACCCATTGCCACCTTCCATCTACCAACCTTTTAGGAATCTTATTTAGCTTTTGGTCTAAATATTCCTCTACTTCTTTCTTATCTACAGGATATCTATATGAGTCTATTGTCTATGCTCCAGGATTAAAGGGAAGTCTCCAATAGCCATACACTCTTTCTGCTCTAGCCATGCCTACAGCTTCTTGTAAATTTCTTACAAACAATTCCTTTTGCTGAAGTGACGTCATGAAACCTCCCAATACTTTTATATTTATTTATGACTTGTCAAATAGCCTCCATAAGAGGGGCTTTCAGGGTAGCACTTAACTCTGGTGAGTTAGTCATATTCTTAGGACACTCATCAGATGTTGGAGTCGTCAACACTTCCAAGAACAAGCCCTGAATAAGGAAACGTTGAGCATGAGTAGATAGAACAAACAACAGGAGCAGTAAAAGAGTAATAGGCACTCCTATACAGTGAAAAAAAGAAAAACAGGAACACATCTTTCCCAGGGGCTTGCCAGCCTTTTTAGGAGGTAGGCCTCTTTGAAGCCCCATTCTCTGAGGTTAGATTCCTGTGAAGTCCCATTCTCAGAGGTAGACTTCTGTGAAGCCCATTCTCAGAGGTAGACTTCTGTGAAGCCCCATTCTCTGAGGTAGACTTCTGTGAAGTCCTATTCTCAGATCTAAAAGCAGGTGTTCCATGCTAAGCAGACTACACCAGAGTAGGCGTGGCAAGGAGTCTATTTTTATTTTTATTTTTTTGGGTCCGGTCGTGGGGACTTAACTCTGGGCCTGAGTGCTGTCCCTCAGCTATTCAGCTGAAGGCTAGAGCTCTACCACTTGAACCACAGTGCCACTTCTGGCTTTTTCCTTTTTGCTTATATAGTGTTCGGGAATCAAACCCAGGGCCTCATGCACGTAAGGCAAGCACTCTACCACTGAGCCACCTTCCCAGCCTTGCTTTTATTTTCAGTCAATGAAATTCCTTCACTTTTAGTCCTCTACTTTTAAGAGTCTTCATTTCTTGGCTTTAAAATTCCAAAAAATTTAAATAACCTTACTGCTATCCCTTCTTTGAGGACTTGATCATACAGTAAAGGACTTTCCTCCTTTATGTGCCTGCATTCAGGTCTTGATATGGGTCTGTGTTCTGTTGCACCATGACTGCACCTGAGATAAGCTGCTTAGTAGAGCCAATGATTGTGGAAAAGATCTGACAAAATGAATGGTGCTATGGACGGTTATGGATGGATTCAAGTGACTGGATGAATTTGTACTGATATATATATATATACATATATATATATGTATATTTACATAAATAGATATGAATACACACACAAACAATGTAATCATCCCAGTGACCTGCTGATGCATGCCTTCCCTTGTAATCTGTCACTCAAAGCCAAGAGGTTGACATTCATGAACCATTGGGACATTCTCAAGTATGTCTCTAAAGTCCTCATAAGCTGTTGCTATGGAGACATGTTCATGTGGGGCTTCTGAATTCTGTTTTTACACATGGGATTGTGGAAAGTTGTGTATATTCTTTTTTTAAAGCTGCAAGAATGGGACTCAAAGCCAGTACATGATACTTTTGCTCACTTGCTAATGCTCTAAAAACTAAGCCATACCTCTATCCCTTAAAGTATGTAATTTGTCTATTCTATTGTGAAAGACTATATGAATATATGACAAATTGTACCAGCTCTATAAAAATTACAGAACTGTTCATTTCCAGGGGTGGAAGAGACTGATGTTATAGAAGGTGTTCTAGGTTTACAGAAAAATTTGAAAATTGTTTCCCAGAAGAAATCTGAATGGATTCTATGTCACTTTTATTGAATTTCACCACATAAAATAAGTATTTACTAAATCAACTTTATTACTCATCTATAATTCTCAAATATTTCTCATTTTTAAATGTTACAAAATTCCATTAAATCACTCAATTTCTTTATAGATTCTATGAAACTACTTATTTTCCTAATTTATAACATTTCAGTTTTACTTACATAAGTTTTGTAAACACCTTTGAAGAAAGTAGACTGCTTCCCAATGATAGGACTCATGATACTAAATACAACAACCTCAAAATTAGAGATGTGGCACAAAGGGTAGAGTGCTAAGCTTGAGAATAAAAGCCAAAGGGAAGTAAAGGGCCATGAGTTCAAATGAAACTAACAGCAAAATAAAAGGAAAAAGGTACATATCATCCTAGAATTTCATGAAACAGGAAATTAGACATACTCATCTTCTTGTAGATCTCCCAAAAGAGAATGTTAGAAATGGAACTTGAGAAATTTTAGAAGATGGACATTCAGGGAAGAATGACTGAGAGTACTTAGAACTTTTTTGAAAAACTTTCTACATGTTTTACATTGCTATGATTTCTCATGTGTGTGTGTGTTCAATGATGAACCCTGAGCTGTGCCTTCTGGTTGAAGAATTCCACATTTCTACCTTGATAAAGTTTGTATCCTGTGTGGGTTCTCTATTGCAAACTGACTTCTCTTCCAAATGAAAGGCTTTCCCTACTTGTTAAATTCTAGAGATTTCTCATTTGGGTGAATTTTCTTATATGCTAGGCTGTGGCCTCCAGTGGATGGTTCTTTACACATTTGTTGCAGTCATAAGGCTTCTCTCCTGTGTTGTGCTCTCTGATGAAAAATAAGGGCTGAATTCTGTGTGAAACTCTATCCACAGCTGTTACATTCCTAAAGTTTTACTCCTGTGTGTTTTCTGATGGACAGTAAGGTTTCCCCTGTGGCTGAATGACTTTCCACACAGGTCACATTCAAAAGGTTTCTCTCCTGTGTGTGTTCTCTGACGGTCAGAAAGGTATACCTTCCTGGTGAAAGACTTTCCACAGCTGTTACATTCATAAGGTTTCTCTCCTGTGTGCATTATCTGATGGATGTTAAGTGCTGCCTTCCACCTGAAAGACTTTCCACACTCCATACATTCATAAGGTTTCTCTCCTGTGTGTAATATCTGATGTGATTTAAGGATCGACTTCTGGATGAAAGACTTTCCACACCAGCTACATCCATAAGGTTTTTCTCCCGTGTGTTTGCTCTCGTGGAAAATAAGGCCGATTTTCTTGGTGAAAGACTTTCCACACCTCCTACATTCATAAGGTCTCTGTCCTGTATGTGTTGCCTGATGAGCAGTAAGTTGTGACTTCATGGCGAAAGACTATCTACACACATTACATTCATAAGGTTTCTCTCCTGTGTGTATTGTCTCATGGATAGTAAGGCTTGTTTTCCGGGCAAAAACCTTTCCACACCTGCTACATTCATAAGGTCTCTCTCCTGTATGTGTTGTCTGATGGATCCTAAGGTTTCCTTTCTGGGTGAAAGACTTTCTACACACATTACACTGATAAGGTTTCTCTCCTGTGTGTGTTGTCTGATGGATTTTAATTTGTGCCTTCTGGGTGAAAGACTTTCCACATATATTACATTTGTATGGTTTCACTCCTGTGTGTGTTGTGTGATGGACATTAAGGGTTGTCTTCTGGGTCAAACACTTCCCACATTTGTTACATTCATAAGGTTTCTCTCCTGTGTGTGTTCTCTGATGGACAGTAAGGTATGCCTTCAAGTGAAAAGATTTTCCACACTTGTTACATTCATAAAGTGTCTTTCTTGTGTGAATTTTCTGATGAAAAGTAAGGTTTGCCTTCCGGATGAAAGACTTTCCACAGACATTACATTCATAAGGTTTCTCTCTTGTGTGTGTTGTCTGATGGACAGTAAGGTGTGCCTTCTGGCTGAAAGACTTTCCACACACATTACATTCATAAGGTTTCTCTCCTGTGTGTGTTAGCTGATGGACAGTAAGCTGTGCCTTCCGAGTGAAAGACTTGCCACACAGGTTACATTCATAAGGTTTCTCTCCTGTGTGTGTTGTCAGATGGACAGTAAGGTGTGACTTCTGGCTGAAAGACTTTCCACACAGGTTACATTCATAAGGTTTCTCTCCTGTGTGTGTTGTCAGATGGACAGTAAGGTGTGTCTTCTGGCTGAAAGACTTTCCACACACATTACATTCATAAGGTTTCTCTCCTGTGTGTGTTAGCTGATGGACAGTAAGCTGTGACTTCTGAGTGAAAGACTTTCCACACAGGTTACATTCATAAGGTTTCTCTCCTGTGTGTGTTGTCTGATGGACATTAAGGGTTGTCTTCTGGGTGAAAGACTTCCCACATTTGTTACATTCATAAGGTTTCTCTCCTGTGTGTATTCTCTGATGGACAGTAAGATATGCCTTCAAGTGAAAAGATTTTCCACATTTGTTACATTCATAAAGTGTCTTTCTTGTGTGAATTTTCTGATGAAAAGTAAGGTTTGCCTTCCGGATGAAAGACTTTCCACACACGTTACATTCATAGGGTTTCTCTCTTGTGTGTGTTGTCTGATGGACTGTAAGGTGTGCCTTCTGGCTGAAAGACTTTCCACACACATTACATTCATAAGGTTTCTCTCCTGTGTGTGTTAGCTGATGGACAGTAAGCTGTGACTTCTGAGTGAAAGACTTTCCACACAGGTTACATTCATAAGGCTTTTCTCCTGTGTGTGTTGTCAGATGGACAGTAAGGGTTGTCTTCCGGCTGAAAGACTTCCCACACACATTACATTCATAAGGTTTCTCTCCTGTGTGTGTTCTCTGATGGACAGTAAGGTGTGTCTTCCGGGTGAAAGAATGTCCACATTGGTTAGATTCTTTAACTACAGGAGATACTCCAGGACTATAAGCAGCACATATCCCATTAGACTCGCCATGGAGAAGCATGTTCTGACACTTCCTGAACTCCTCTGTCCTTATCCCTAAGGATTTCCCATTATTCCTAATCAGCTCTGACTTAGGTTTTGACCTCAAATTAAAAGTTGTTATTAATTTCACATTGTTCTCCCCTGTGTTAGTATTCATGACTCCGACTTCAGACAGACAATCGTAGGGATTCTCCTGACAGGTCTTAGTCCTGTACTCCTTTTCTTGGACATCTACAATGAGATATAGAAAGACAGACAAAAACAGAAATGAGACCTCAAGATTCCTTAATGTAACAGTAAAGGCATTTCCGTGCATCCTAACTGTTACAAGATCAAAGCAGGAACTCTTTGATGCAGAATATAAGCTTTTCTCTGTAATGTATTAGTTAAGAAAGTAGCGCTGACATTTTACAATGGTAAATAATGTTTTTCTGTTTCTGTTTTTTTCTGTTTTTCTCAAGGAATTAATTACTCAAATGATTCATCTACACACTATTAGTTATAAGCTGAGTACTAAACATTTGCCTTTAAGGTTTGGTCATAAGGGAATAGCTATATTTTTCTTTTAATTTGTGGAAATAATTTATATATTTTGCTGCTTTGCTTCTCAACCATTAGGTGCGGAACAGAAATACTGTCTAGATTTAGGGACCATTAGGGTGTTTGATACATCCCTTGGCCTTTCCGCTAAGCATGGAAGGTTCCTGAGAGTAAGGATTTATACCTCCATCTCTTCAGTTCTAACTTCTCACTAAGAATTACTTTAGGGATTGGTGGCATTTTAAAAATTGGTTTCCCTCACCCTTAGTCAAATTCTCATCAAATTTCCTTTTCTAACACTTCTGCTCCTTCACAACCATTAAAGACCAAAGATACTACAGCTCACCACCCAGGTAGTCATCTCCTATGAACCAAAAGCTTTGCTTCTGAATCTCACTCACTTCCACCATCACCAAGAAGCAATTTCCCTCATCACAGGTAGCAGTCCTGGCATACTCCTTATTTCCTCATACCTTGTTTCAATGAAAATGAGACATCATTTTCTACATTTCTCATTTCCTTTTTCTGTTTAAGAATGATTTCTACAAATAAATAGAAAATTGCTTACTTTAACTATACTGGGACAGCCAAATCAATTTGTCTCCATGTAAATTCTTGATTGTCATGTCCTTGAGACAAAGGATCACCTAGTTCTCTGCCACATATAACTCAGGGGAACCAGGAACATTATTACTCAGTACAGCTCATTAAACTTACCAAGTGGACTCTGGCTACAAAACCACCATGCAAGATGCTTTATCTCACCTGTGAGATTCTTGTCTGAGGCTTCTCTTATCCATGGTTCTGACCCTTGCTCCAGCTTGGCAATCAATTTAGGTTTAGGAACACAGTGTCCTGTTATAAACAAGTAGAGAAGAACTATTGGTAGGATGGGTCATCATTACTGTAAGGTCTTAGACATCATGTTCACAAACTTGCTCCTAAACCTTGTTTCTCATTTCTTACCAACTTCCTGGTTGATATTCCCCAGCTTTCAACTTATTTTGCCAATTGGGTGGCTTGAACTCAGCTCTTTTGTTCAAAGCTAGCATTCTGCTAGTTTCAGTCCCAGCTACATTTGTAGATTGTGAGGGGATTTGGAGATAAAAGCCTCATGGTCACTTTTCTGTAGTTGCTGGCTTCAAACCAAAATCCTCACATTTCAGCCTCCTGAGAAGCTAAGATTACAGGTGTTAACCACTGCACCCAGGATCAGGGTTGATTACAAATAACCACTTTCAACTAGTGATTTTCAGATCATACTTCAAATAGTGATGTACTTTCTATTCTAGACTATATTTGCACCTACAGAAATCACCCCAAGTTTAGGAAGACAGACTTCTTTCTATTAGTGGAATGCAGTTTAGATCTTGGGTCCAAGTACTGATTGGGTTTCTTGATGAATGGGAATAAAATTGTCTCCAGTTACATAATGAAGTGGAAAAAATGGACAGGAATTTTATATTCCCACGGAGTGGAATCGTCTACCGAAATAACATAAATATTTATATATCTACTTAATAAAGAAAACAGTCTTTGACCTTGCATGTTCAAATGACTTTTGCTCACCTAAAGACAAGAGGTTGCTGTAGGTCTCCAGCATTACATCTCTATGCAGGGTCCTCTGAGCATGATCCAGGTCTTGCCACTCCTCCCAGCTGAAGTCCACAGCCACATCATCAAATGACACCAGCTTCTGTAATGGCACATTTGAATCAAATAATTAGCCCAAGTCAGGAAGGTCTGTGGGACTCATCCCCAATTAATCACCAGGAGAAAAGCAGAACTGGTGCTATGGCTCATGTGGTAGAGCACTAGCCTTGAGGGGAAGAATTCAGGGACAGTGCTCAGGTCCAGAAATCAAACCTCACAACCAACCAACACACACACACACACACACACACACACACACACACACACACACACACACACACACACACACACACACGGTATCTCATAAGCAATCACAACACATTTAGGACATCACATGGAATACATAGCACATTACTGATTCATGAAAAGTAAGTGTCCACATAAATGTTAAAGGCAGTAACAGTACTTAAGAACGTACCTAATGATGGATTGGCCCTTATAAGATCTGATTTACTTCCCATATATAAATATCCTATGTTAACTATTTTGTAGTTTAAGTGCTAAATACTGAAGTATGGTCATAGATACCCTGATATTTCTTTCCTATGTATAAAAGAACTGCTAGAAGGAAGTTTTGTGAACTTGGCCTACCTTCTACAATCCACAATATAGTTGCGAGGGGCATACCATGTTCCCTGACTACATTTTCATTTAAATATGCCTTCATGGAAGGATAGAGGATGGATAGAGGCTTAAGGAACATTCAAGATGACAAAAAACGAAAAATAGGACCACGACAAGCAAGACAGAGAAAAATTAGAAGAGGGATGTGATCTAAAGATACAGAAGACAAATTTACAAGTTGGAAGGAAATAAGAGTGCTAATTTGCCTGCAGAGGCGAAGAGGAGAGGTTTTGGACTCCCACACTGAACCCTATTGCAAATGATGAATGGCCCAGCCAACCATGCTTGGCAATACCAGAGGTGAATGCTGACTAAGAGAGAAAAGTGAAATATATATGTGAAGAATTGAAAGAAAATAACATTCAATTCACAATCCATTGGGCAGAGGAACTCTACTAAAAATGTAGATTGAAGATATGGTCAGGGAAAGAGAGTTGATTAATTACACATCTGCATTTTAAGAGTGTTACAAGAGAAGTGCTTCAAGAGAAGAGCAAAAGGAGTGCACATACATATACACGTAGGACAGAGAAACTAAAATGGTAAATGTGTAGGTAAGTTTAAAGGAATATATTGGTCATATATTTTATGTAATATTTCTGTAATAGTTTGTTGAAATAAAACTTATAGCACCATATGATTCACAATGCATGAAGATCCAATATATAAACTCATCACTTTATTAAAAGAAATGTTTGTAGAATACTCATATGCATCAATAAATATTGCAATTACCAGGCAAATAGGAAGGCCTCAGTTCAAAGAATTAATTGTACCAAAAAACAGGGTACTAGATTTAGGGCTGGGAATGTGGCTTGCTCAAGAGCGCTAGTCTAGAATGCACGGGTTCAATTATTCAGTGCCATGTGAACAGAAAAACTAGAAATGGGGAAAACGATTGAAGACACTTAAAAAAAATTCTACAAATAATTCCTTGAAATATACAAAGCTCAGTATCAATAGTCAGGAGAAGAATTCTAATCAAAATTCTACAGAAATAACTACTTTATATATGTTACTATGGACAGTTTTAAATAAAAACAACAAATATCCTTCCAAAGTCTAACAGAGGCTGGGAAGGATGTGAATTCAATTTGAACCTTGCTGCATGTCTGGCAGGAATGTAAAACAATCAAAGATGGTATGGACAGAGCTAAAAAGAACTAAATAGAGAATTACATAGGAATATGGTCCAGCACTTCTATTTCTAGATTTGTACCCAGCAGAAGAGAAAGCAGGGACGAGAAGTAGTATTAGAGAATCACTTCAGAGCAAATACTGACAAGAACCAAAAGACAGACACAGGTAAAAGAATAGATAAAGACATTGAAAAGGAAGACAAGTTTGCTACATTTTATAGCAGGGTTGATCTTTGAATACATTAAGCTAAGTAAAATACACCAGTCATAAAAGCACAGCCATGGTATGATTTCCCTGACTGAGCTTTCAAGGATCAACAAAGTCATAGAGCCAAAAAGTAAGATGGTTCCAGAGACTGGGGTAGAGAGGAAAAGGAGCTGCCTATTAATGATTATACAGCTTCAGACATGGAAAATGAAACATGCTGTACATGGATGGAAGAGATGGCTACACAACAATGCAGCCATATGAACTATCAGTGAACTCTGAATTGAAAATGGGTAACGTAGCCACACAGGATGGAACATACTTATACACTCTGACATTGGGAAATTCAAAAAGGATGACCAGCCAGGCTAGGTTCCATTAACAATTTCAAGAGCATGCTGGACTACATATCAAGACCTGTCTTCAAAACAAATAGGGGATGATTTGCATTGACAAGGCTCATAAAATTCACAAACTTTATAGACCATGACAATGACAATTTGCCTTGAAGGTGAAAATGTGTTTTTGACTTCAACTAAGCATCTCTGTTCCACAATACTGTGACATATGTGAAATTTATGTAATCACTTTCTCTCAATTTAAACAACAAAAAAAGAAAAGTCAGAGATGGGGTGGTTTAGGAGCAAGGGGTGACAATGTTGTCAGACATCTTCTATTCACATATTGTTTTGTAGAATGGCAACTTCTTTGTACAACTACTCAAACCTAATAATAAAATAAATTGTTTGAAAAAAGGAATATGGAAAAATCAAATTTTAGACTCTCTGAATTGGATCAGAGATATAGGTGTCATGTGTGTCTATTTTTCCAGTTAAAATAACAAAGTAAAATTTATGAACAAACGTTAAGCCACATTTTAGCTGGAAACATACAACTACAAATAGCATTAGTAACAAACACACATGGACCAAAAATGCAAAGTATTCCTTTTTTTTTTTTTTTATCGGTTGTGTGGCTTGAACTCTAGGCTTGGGCACTCTCCCTCAGGTCTTCAACTAAAGCCTAATGCTCCACCACTTGATCCACTGTGCCACTTCCGGTGTTCTGAGTGATTTATTGGAGATAAGTGTCTCATGGACTTTCCTGTCCAGGCTGGCTTTGAACCAGGATCCTCAGCTCTCAGCCTCCTGAGTAGCTAGGATGACAGGTGTGGGCCACCGAAGCCTGAACAAAAATGCAAATTACTCTAATCTGTGCATCTTAATTTTAGTTTTTGTATATCTTTCCACTGACTATTTTTCAAGTGTATCTCATATTGCGGAATCAGTTCTCTAGGAAGCTTCCCAAGGATATTTCTTGCTGTTCTTTTTGATGGGCTTATAATGTACTATATGATTTTTTTTTGTTGTTTCTTTGTATGTTCTTCTGCCATGGCATAAACCTTGTTACTGTGTTTGATTCTGGTGTCTTGCATCTTGTATATACATTTTTCTAATTGAGGAGGGGAACAGAAAATATAAAATGCTGAAATAAGAATACAGGACGGCCCATTGTAACAATGAATTGTACAACGAACTATGTTGAAAAGGAACTACAACTTTGATAGGGTGGGAAGACTTGGGGAGGTGGGAAGTAAAGTGATGGTAGGGGAAAAACAAAGGAGGGGGAAACAAATGCTCTATAAGAAATGGACTCATTACTTTGCTCATGTAACTACAATCCCTCTGGACACTATTATATATATATATATACATATATATATACATATATATATGTATATATATATATATGTCTGTGTGCGTGTGTGTATGTTTGTGTGTGTGGAAAATAACATATCCAAGATAATTTTTAAAAATGTTCAGTCAGCCAGGTGCTGGTGACTCATGCCTCTCATCCTAACTACTCCGGAAGCTAGGATCCAAGGATAATACTTCCAAATTATTTCTATTAGAAAAGCCTGGAAGACTCATATCTCCAGTTGATTATGAAAGGATACAAGACAAATAAAAAAGGTGAATGTTGAGCTATGACTTAAAGAGTAGAGCACTGGTATTGAGCAAAAAAAAAAAAAAAAAAGCTCCGGACAGCTCTCAAGCACTGTAGGCCAAGCACACACAAACATATCATTCAACATATTACAAAAACACTGTCTACTATGAGACAGATGAGGATGGTGGCTTGGTGTGAAGCCTTTGCTCTGCATGTGTGAGGCTCAAGTTTTGAAATTTACTGCTAGAAATACAAATATTGTAAGGCAAGAATGAAGTCTTATCCATATGTAAACAATAGTGATTCATACTTAACAATATCAACCTGAAATTTCAAAAATGCATTTTGATATCATAGTTAATGATGTTACTTCATTAAAAAGGAACTGATGGAAGTTCCCGGAAGATGGCGGAGGAGAAGTTGGAAGCTAAACAAGCTCTCGCGTAGAAAGCAGTTGTAGTGTTTCAGTGAACAGTCCTAAGCCAGAGAATCACACCAGGTGTGCCATCACAGTACAGAGAGTTAGGTCAGAGAGGGAAAATCCAGTGAAGAGAGAGATCTGAGCACTTGCAAGCAGCCGTGACTGGGGTGGTAGCTGAGGCCATAGCCTCCATACCTGCAACAAAGGCTCCATATGTGGTGTGTGAGTCAATTCTACTCAAAACCAGCAAGAACTGAAAAGGAGCAGACATCTTCATCCTGAAGTTCCCAGACCAGAGAAGACTCAGGAACCAAGACTCCAGTGTGAGTAGAAGCCTGAAAGCCTCACTCCATGTCAGGGAGCAGAGAAGGGAAGGCTACCCCTCCCCCCACTACCAGAGATCTCCATCTTTGAGACTGACAAAGGCCTGGCTGAGCAGCTAGCACCAACTCAGGCCTTGGAAGAAAACCAAAGAGTCATTTAGCTGGTCACAGAAACCTAACCTGACCTGGTAGGCTCAGCTCCACCCAAGGGGAAGTCACCCAGCCAGGGCCCCAGCCCCAGGAGTGGCTTTCTTCACTGGGTAAACAGAGAAAGAGGCTGCCCCTCCCTATAGCAGCCTTGACAATCAATTGAAATTCAGTAAACATAAACCCTGAGAATGGCTTCAGGCTGGGCTCTGTGAGTCTCTCAGAAGCTAGCCCCTCAGGGAAAAGCTACTGTTTGCTGAAAGGCCTCAACTCTATCCAGAACTTAGCCTCATCACAGCATCTCCACACTAGAGGAAACAGCCAACTCCATCTTTTGTGATACTCAAAGCAGTTCTCCTTCCCATTAAATTACCCTGGGAGAAGGATCACAAACTGCTGGATAATGCAGAATAGTTTTCTGCCTGCTCAAACAAATTGACTTAAGAAATCAACCAAGCCACAGGAAAATCAAACAGTGCAAGCAGACCAGAGACTGTAACAAGAGACTGCTTAAGGACACAAGGGATCTTCCCATAACCTTCTGCCCCCGAAAAAAAAACAAATAGTCTTTTTTTGTACCTTTCATAAAAGTTTTTTTTCTAAAATGTTTTTAAATTTTTTTTTATTGTGAAAATACTGTACAGAGGGGTTATAATTACATGGGCAAGATAATGAGTACATTTCTTATCAAGCATTGTAGCCTCCTCCTTTGTTTCCCTTTCCCATCCCTTCCCAGCCTCCCCCCACTCCCACACACAATCCTCTTCCCCCCCACCAAAATTGTAAAGTTCGTCTAAAACATATTTTAATTTTTAACTTAATTTTTTTTGTATTAACTGTGTTTTCCTCTTCTTATAATTTTTATTTTAGGGGTATATGTGCGTTTGCTTTTTTTTCATTTTTAAATTTCTTTTTGTTTAGCTCTACAGACCTTTTGATCCTTCTTTTCTTTCATTCGCACTCTTTTCACCTTTTCTTCTCTTTCATTTTTCTTTGAGTGACAATTGCTGTTCTGCTCATCCTGATATTCCTTTAGTGGATTTTTAGACCTAATACTCCATTGTGTACAACTTAATCCAGAAATTTATTACTGAATTCAAAATCTCTTAGACTTGAATTCCTTAATAGCAGTACTCTTTATACCTATATAATATTTTAAGCATTTTTAGTTTTAATTTTTTCATGCCTCTTTAGCCCTCCACTTCTCTCATTCTATCCACCTTCTTCTTGGAAATTATGTCTTTCAATTTGCATAATTCAGTGTTGCACTGTTTAATTTTTAATTTTTATTTTTCTGTTTTTTTCTTGTCTGTTTCTTTCTCTTTCTCCTTTTTTAAGCTCTCTCTACTTTCATTCTAGCCAATCTATTTCCCACTTTGAGATTAGGACTTAGTTAGTTCTCCCTCTGCTTTTCCACATCCCTCTATTCCTATTTTTACCCACATCTCTCAATAAACCTAATAAGTTCTGGTTTGTCAAATTGTTCTTTGCAGTTCTTAGCCCATGAATACACAGTTGTTTGATGTTGAATAGTATATCTGTTGAACTAGATTGTATCTGCAGACTTTTGACTGTGCAACTACAGACTTTGGATGATGCTTGCATTAAGACAATGTTCTAGGATAAAACTGGTGTTACTTTCATCCCTAATGGGCAGAGCAAGCCGGAAAAACACAAGAAAAAATGGCAAGTCCAGGCATCTCAACTCCCACTAAGGATAATCAGCTGACAGAACAGATAATGGATAATCCAGAGGGGAGTTCCCAAATAGCTCTACAAACACTGCTTGTAAACATTGTAAATGAAAAGATTGAAAACCTGCAATGGACTCTGTGAGCATGATACAGAGAGAGAGGAGGCAAACCAAAGGTTAATACAGGAATATCATGAGCTTGAGGAAGCTACTCAAAAATTGATACAGGAATTGCGTGAGCTCCTTGAGAAAACTCAAGGAGCAATAAAGGACTCTATGAGCAGGCTGAGATCAGTCAAGAAGAAAGTGAGGAATGGCATGAGCAGGCTGAGAACACTCAAGGAGAACTACAGGAATTGCATGAACATGAGGAAACTAAGCAAAGAATAATACAGGAATTGAAAGACAAGGATGAGTATACACAAAGATCACTAAAGGCATTCATGGAATCCATTAACAGAGACCTGAAAGAAGTCAGGGACACCACAAAGGGAATGCTGAATGGAACCCAACAGAAGGAACAGGAGCCCATGGAAACCATAGCCAATCACCTAAGTGATTTGCAAATAAACACTGAATACCAAATTAAGGAAGTCAAGTGGTTCATACAAGATCTAAAACAAAGTTCCAACAAAGAATTTAAAGCCATCAAAGCTGACCAATTAGAAGGAAAAGAAGTAAAAAAACAAAGTAGAAAAATCTTGACAGTACGTTAGACCATTCAGAAGATCAAATCTTAGGGACTGAAGACAACCTAGATATTACAGAGAAAGAATATACAACCATCCAAGACAAATACAAGAAATAAGATAGATCTATTCAACACTTGGAAGACACCATCAGAAGGCCCAATCTGAGCATATTAGGTGTAGAGGAGCACCTAGAGACAATAGTTAATGGTCTAGAAAATTTGTTTAACAGGATCCTAGCATAGAACTTCCCAAACATAGGCCTATTCAGATACAAAAATCAAACGGCCCCCATAAATAGGCAGGAGTTGTAATCCTAATACCAGGTAAAATAGACTTCAAAGTAAAATTTGTGAAAAAAGATAAAGAAGGTCGCTACATACTAATTAAGGGATCTCTCCTTCAGGAGGATATTACAATTCTAAATATCTATTCACCAACCAACGGAGCACTCAAATATATCCAAGAAACACTCCTTTCCCTCAAATCCCACATAGATTCAAAGACAGTAATAGTTTGGCACTTTAACACACCACTTTCCCCACTGGATAGATCAACTCGGCAAAAACTCAACAGAGAAACCGCAGATTCTAACAATTGCATAGATCAATTAGATTTAACAGACATTTAACAGACCAAATATTTCGTGCAGAAGCATCAGAATACACATTTTTCTCAGCAGCACATGGATCATTTTCCAAAATAGACCACATTTTAGGCCACAAAGCAAACTTGTCCAAATTCAGAAACATTGAAGTAATACCTTGCATTCTCTTAGACCAGAAGGGAATAAAATCAGTACTCAACACCAAAAGCCAACAAAGAAAGTCCTGTAACACATGGAGGCTGAACAACACACTGCTGACATTCAAATGTTCATGATATTCAACCAAAATGAACACACAAATTACCAGCTCCTCTGGGACACAGCAAAGGCAGTACTCAGGGGCAAGTTTAGAGATCTGAGTTCCTACATCAACAAATTGCAGAAATCTGAAATCAAGAATTTAATGAGACATCTGAGCCTCCTTGAAAAAGAGCAGCAAGATGAACCCCAATCCAGTAGACAGAAAGAAATAATTAAAATTAAATCAGAATTACATGAATTACAATCCAAACAAACTATAGAAAGAATCAACAAAACAAAGAGTTGGTTCTTCGAAAAAATTAACAAAATTGACAGACCCTTAGCAAATCTTCTCAGAAAAAGAAGAGAACACACCCAAATAAGTAAACTCAGAGATGCGAATGGAAACATCACCACAGAAACAACCAAGATTCAGAACATTACAAAGGAATACTTCTGAAACATTTAAGATAAGTTTGAGAACTTGGCAGAAATGGACCTTTTCCTAGCAAATACTGACTTGCAGAAACTAAACCAAGATGAGTTAAACCATCTAAACAGGCCCATAACAAGCATTAAAGTAGAAACATCTAAGAAGAGCCCAGGACCAGATGGATTTACAGCAGAATTCTACAAGGCTTTCTAAGCAGAGCTCACACCAATACTCCTCCAACTCTTCAATGAAATTGAAAGAGAAAGTTCACTCCCGAACTCATCCTATGAAGCCATCATAACCCTCATCTCAAAACCAGGCAGGGACTCATCAAAGAAAGAGAACTATAGACCCATTTCTTTGATGAACATTGATTCAAAACTTCTGAACAAAATTTTGGCCAATCGACTTCAACAATTCATCCAAAAATTCATACAACACGATCAAACAGGATTCCTTTCAGGGTTGCAAAGCTGGTTCAATATATGCAAATCAACTAATATAATTCATCCCATCAACAGGAGCAAGAATAAGAACCACATGGTTATCTCAATAGATGCAGAAAAAGCTTTTGACAAGATCCAACACCCCTTTATGAACCTTTATGAAGGATCTGTAAAAATTAGGAATCCATGGAACATTCCTCAATACAATAAAGGGTGTATATGACAAACCTACAGCCAGCATTATACTTAATGGTGAAAAACTAAAGCCATTTCCTCAACGCAGGAACGAGACAAGGATGTCCACTAACTGCACTTCTCTTCAATCTTGTATTAGAATGCCTAGCTACAGCAATGAGACAAGATCCAAACATAAAGGGGATCCAAATAGGGAAAGAAGAAGTAAAACTCTCCCTCTTTGCAGATGACATGATCTTATATTTAACGAATCACACAGACTGCACTCCCAAATTACTCAAGTTGATTCAAAAGTTAGGTGAAGTAGCAGGGTATAAAATTAACCCTCAAAAACCAATGGTTGTTTTGTATGTCAACAATGAGAAAAGTCTGGCTGAATTTAGGAAAGCAAATCTATTCGTAATAGCCTTCCAAAAATAAAATACCTAGTAATTAACTTAACCAAAGAGGTGAAGGACCTTTAATGCTCCTGGATTGGAAAGATCAACATGGTGAAAATGGCAATACTTCCCAAGGCGATCTACAAATTCAATGCGATACCAATCAATATTCCAACCTCATTCTTCAAGGAAATAGAAGAGGCAATCTGAAAATTTATATGCAACAATAAAAGACCCCGAATAGCAAAAACGATACTCAACGGAAAGAACACAGCTGGAGGAATAACAATACCAAATTTCAAACTCTTCTACAAAGCTATAGTAGTCACAACAGCTTGTTACTGGCACAAGAACAGACTTCAGGACCAATGGAATAGATTGGAAATCCAGAAAAGAAATCCAAATCAAAACAACATTCAGATACCACCTCACCCCAGTTAGAATGGCTAAACTCAAGAACTCTAATAATAACAGATGCTGGAGGGGATGGGGACAGAAGGGAACACTACTGCATTGGTGGTGGGATTGTAAAATTGTTCAACCACTTTGGAAAGCAGTATGGAGGTTCCTCAAAGAACTCCAAATAGAGCTCCCCTTGACCCAGCAATCCCACTTTAGGGCATTTACCCAAATGTTCACAAACAAGACCACACTAAAACTACCCTCATGACTATGTTTCTTGCAGCCTTATTTACCATAGCTAAGATATGGAACCAACCCCGATACCCCTCAGTATATTATGGATTAAGAAAATGTGGTAAACATGGGTGGGGAGAGGATGGAAAGGGATGAGAAGGGGAAACAAAGGAGGAGCCTATAATCCTTGATAAGAAATGTACTCATTATTTTGCCCATGTAATTGTAAGCCCTCTGTACAGTATTTTCACACACAAAAAAAAGAATAACACAGGAAACATAACTCACAAACTCTGTTTGGCTCTAAATGTAATATTTATAGAGATTTTTAACTTTATTTTTTGGGATGTACTCATGGTAACCTTGCTTGTGTGAACCCAAATAAAGATGTTTGGTTGAAGGAATTCGGGGCACAACAGGCAGTGAGCTTTAGGACCCCTGCTTCCTCCCTATCTCTCTGTCTGTGTTTTTGTTTTTCTAATTTTCTTTAGCTCTGGACTCTTCATAGAAGTACCTCGGCTTACATTTAGCAACAAGTTTCCTTTATAATGAGTAAAAACATGTTAATTTTAAGAGTCATGTCAATAAAGGAAAAGTGATCAGTATGAAAAACTAGTTCTAGTTGGGCACTGGTGACTCATGCCTGGAATCCTAGCTACTGAGGAGGCTGAGATCTGAGGATCATGCTTCAAAGCCAGCTCAGAAAGAGAAGTCCCTTAGACGCATAGTTCTAATAAACAACCACAAAACTGGACGAGGCACTGTGACTCAAGTGGTAGAGTACTCGTCTTGAGCTGAAAACCTGAGAGACAGTAGCCAGGTCCAAGAATTCAAGCCCTACAATGGACAAAAAAAAATAAAGAAAACAGAAATACTAGCTCCCAGATACAGCATTTGAAGCAAGGAAAAAAGCAAGAGACAGATGGAGGGAGGAGGGTCTGAGAGAAACAATGAGAAAAAAAGAGAAAAACAGATGAAATGAAAGAGAAGACATAAAGAAAGCTAGAGAGCAAGAAACAGAGAATGAATAGACAAAATACAGAAAAAATCTAGTCAGAAGTTCTTTGAGAAACATGGAGGGATTTCTAGAAAGGATATACACTATATAATGAAATATAGCCTAAGTTTCAAGTAGAAAAAGCCTATGAAGCAGTCGAAGAACTAATAATTTAAGTACACATATCTTACTCAGTACACTTCAATAGTTGAAGGTATATGTGACTACAGTTTTCAGCAAGTATAGTAAAAATTTCATTAGGACAGTTTAATGTTATTCATAGGGATGTGATCTCTGACCAGTTGCTTCCATGAGCAGTCATCTCCTCGGTTTCAGTGAATCCTTTAACAAGTTTGACTACTTCTAACAACATCAGAACAACTAGAAACAAACTGAAGTAATCTACTCATTTGAGCCGGAATGTCAGATTAATAATGTGCAAAACCTACAAGCCATCTTTATCTGATTTAGGAGCATGTTCCTCAAGTTGAATCTGTTTTTCTGTTTTTCAATCTTGTCCACTATTAGGTTCAAAAAATGGAATGTAAAACAGAGAAATCAAAAGCAACTTACCACAGATCCTTTCATTCTTTCTTGCTGTTGACAATGGACAGAAGATTCTGGAAGCATGGCTGGGAGAAAAGGCAAATGAGGTAGTCAGGAAAGAATCTGTGTGATTTTGCCCCAGGTTTTCCTGCTTATAACATTACCCATGGGCCGGAAAAGCATAAAGCCTTCTTATGGGAGAACAAGTATGGTTTATGTCTGAAGTAGTGCATTAATCAAACATTCCAGTAAAGATGAAGCCATAGTCGATTAATTGGTAGATAGATAGAATAAAAGCAATTCATTTCTAGGTTAAGATACATTCCGTATTCCTAAAAACTAATACCCCACAAAAATAATTGAAAAATAAAAACAGACAACATTTCATTAAAACTAGTTTTTACTGAAATATACTTAGGGATGCAAGAACTATTTTTTCCTTTAACGCAAAGGGATCCTAGCACTCCACTGGGCATTTGTACTCCACCTCATTCATTTCCAGATTCTCACACCAGGGAAATCATGTATAGTATAGCTCAGTATTTTTCACAAAGGGTATACAGGAAGGACATATGCAATGCATGTTTCTAGTGCTATAATGTTGGAAATGGCACATTTCCTTATATCCAAATACTCAGAGCACCCTTATGCAAGGACTTTCAATTTGCCATTTAAGCTACTTTGGCCAAATTGACATCACTAAAGATCTTATGTCAGTAATGCTCACTTTCCTGAACAGTCATATGAAGAACCTTGGCCATAATGCTGAAGGTACAGGGCCTAATAAGATGAACATAAAATACTGGGTCATAGGAGAGACACAATTCCAATCAACCATCCTCAGGGAAGGATTTAGAAGATTAAAGTCTTATCTGTGATTTAAACAATATTAACACAAAATAGCAAGTTAAGGGCTCCCCAAAATGTAGATCCATAAAAATTAAATAGCTATTTGATTTGGCTGGTACTTGTGGTTGGTTTCTTACACAGGAAATGCTGTTATCCACAGATCATTTGTTTCTTTGCACAATTATGTAGAATTGCGTTTAAATTATATTATTAGATTATATATTAACTTAATTTTCTATATTATAAAATGATCTATCAAGTGTTTGGGAATGCATGTTTAGGCAGTCTCTCTCATTTTAAGTAATGTAAAATAGCCTCAGGAGTATATGGAGAAATTGCTGTTTCTTAAAAACGAATATAATGGAGAGTATCCCTAACATCTTAAAGCTGCAGAAGCCATAGGACGTAAAGAGGATGAAAATAGGATCAATATGTATGTATATGATATTTTAAAGTACTGTTTATGATTCACTGACTTCAAATGCCAAAAAGAATTTTCTATGTAAAATAATACTTCTTTGAGCAGATTGTGACAAAATGGGTAACACTAGCTAAAACTTCAGGACAGGTTACATCTATGCATCATATATCCTTGAGCAATATACATTACCTCCAACTTTTTTCTATATTTTTTTCATCGAAGTCCAAAGTTTCTAGATCAACACTTCCTGAACGGCCAGGAAAAACTTAACATGTTACAAGTAGGGTCAGGAAATCCACTGATGAGACATCTGGATTAAGTCTGAGGGATCCCATACTAGAAATTAGAGTGGGAAGAGGTTGAATCAGTCAGTGGGAATAGGATTAGGGATCTAGTACATAGAGAGACACTTTCAGATGTGACATTTATCCCTCCAGCCCAAACCACAGTCTCATGCCCCCTCTGATTACTAGGCTTCTTCTTAATCCTCAGGCCAGATGCGGTCCCCTCCTGAAAGAGGGTCTAAACCTTCCAACAGAACCAAGTGATTTGAGAAGAGTTGGCGGAAAGAGTATCACGTCAATCTTGTGCTCTGGGAAGGAGATTCCACAAGCTGGATCCAAACCCGTGTGAACTCCAGCCCAGAGTGCTAAGAAGGCTGGCAAGCAGGGGCAGAGCAGAGACACCTCTAGCAGAAACAACACAGAAGCCCAAAAGGCAACTGCCATGGAAGGAGACTCAACCCTGGCACACACTTCACAAGTTCACGACAACCGTTTCCGTGCTCAGCTTACAGCTGGGCAAAGTGAATCAGGTCGCGTGGGTGCCGGCAGCATCTCTCAGTCGTGGCGTTCACACGCCCAGCTCCCGGCTCTCCTAGTCTGGAGAGCCACCCAGCTTGCTCTTGGGGTTCCGGGAGCCAGTGTCTGGCTTCTGGAGGCTCGCGGGCCAATGGCAGCACAAGCACTTGAACCCCAAACAAATCACCAAGCCCAGACAGGAGGCACATGTGGGGCTGACTCCGGTCCTGCACCCAGCTTGCCGTTCATACCTGACATCGGATCCGCAGCCTGAGATTCCTTGAGGTTACAGCACCCAAGGTCCCCTGAAGAGGGGCTGGGCGCCTGCCTCGGGGCTTGAACCTTGTGAAATATGCACCGAACTTCTCAGCACTTCTAGCAGAGGGGGAAAGGAAAGAACCCTGAATGAAGGATAGAAAAAAAATCAACAGTGGGCGGGGAGACGCATGCGCAGAAAGAACTTCCCGCCCCCTTCCCCAAACCATCACTTTCCAAGGTCTGTGCCTCAACTAAGACTACAATTCCCACAATGCACGGCGCACGGCGCCACCTGGACCAAGTTGGGCTTGGCCCTAGGATTCTGACCAGTGCCACACCTCAGGTCCCAGAATTGCATGGAGGTCTTGCTCTCCTGGCAGTGGGAGCAAAGGTGAGTTTCTTCTTGAAAATTATTGTGTGGCTCCTGAAATATTCAACGACTAACCCGAAGATGGAAATGTGTTAGGAGCATTGCATAAGTTGGCTTTTTAATTCTTAGTTCTAATCATGCAATTTAGGTGATGAGACTGCGTTGTTATTTTCAGTTTTGTTCAGCTCTTATGTTCTCCTGAATATAAGTTACATTTCCGTTTTGCCTTCAGTTTTTTAATATCTCTTGTCTCACTTTAAAACGGTATTCGTAGCCCCTAACATTTTCCACTGCTGTAATGTAGACGTTGGAATAAAATAGTTAGATAGGCAGCATAATCCTTTTCTCAATTTAGATTTCTCAAAATCGATTTCCCTGAAAATCCCAAATTCCACCTATGAAAGCTTATGGAGTTTTTGGTTGTTTGTTTCTGAATTTTGTCTTTCCGCTTAGAAATTTTTAGTTTCTTTTCCTTTGTTTGCTTTAGGTCCTGTGGCTTGTACTCAGAGCTTGGGCACCATGGGTGAGTTTTTCTGTGCTCCATTTACCTGTTTTGTAATAATTTCTTCATCTAACTCGTCTCACGTTCCCTCACAGGGCTTTCTTAGACCATGGATCATCACCTCCCTTGCTCTTCAAAGAGATGGTGGTTTAGGGAATCAGGAAGAGTGTGGGTTTGGGTAGAGGAGTGAAGTTTAGGGTAGGTCTGTGTTGATGTGAAGTTTGATCATTTGCCCCAAACCAGTCTGTTTTTGTATTTCCATCCTTTGTTTTGAATTCCTATCTCTTCTGTGATCCTAAATGTTCCTTCCTCTGGGTAACTCAAGGCTACATACCTAGGAAACCTCAGACTGGACTTCCCAGACCGTATCCATTAGACTGTGGAATACATCTGTTGTCTCCTTCCCTCATATCTGAGATCCTGTTGGTCTCTCTTAAAGGTTTACTGTGATATTTGCTGAATCTGTACATTGGTTCCGGCAAGGTTTAGGGAGGGAAACTTTTGTGCCTCCTATTCAGTCCTCCAGTGTGGGTTCTCCAGGACTCTTCCGTGGACTTCAGTTATTCCTCATGAAATCATAGAAAATAGATGGGTATATAGACTTCAACCTAAGTGCACATATAAAAATATAAAGAAAAACCCAATAAATATATTCTGTAAAAGTCAATAGGTTCAGAGGCAAGGAGATAAGGATCAAGTAAAAACTGGAGTGATTCCAAGACTAGCTTTGACGTGTACTTTTCATTGTTCAAGATTACATTTCTCATCAATTTCTCTTTTATTCTCTTTCTTTTTTTCCTTCATTTTCCTTTACCAGTCATAGGACTTCAACTCAGGGCCTAGGCACTGTCTGTGAGCTCCTTTAGCTCAAGACTAGCACCTTATGCCGGGTGCTGGTGGCTCAGGCCTGTAATCCTAGCTACTCAGGAGGCTGAGATCTGAGAATCGCGGTTCGAAGCCAGCCCGGGCAGGAGAGACCATGAGACTCCTATCTGCAATAAACCACCAGAAAACCGGAAGTGGCACTGTAGCTCAAGTGGTAGAGCGCTTGCCTTGAGCTGAAGAGCTGAGGGACAGCTCCCAGGCCCAGAGTTCAAGCCCCATGACCGACAAAAAAAAAAAGACTAGCACCTTACTATTTTAAGTTATACCACTGCTTTCTGCTTTTTCTGTGGATGTGGTACTGAGGAATTGAACCCAGGGCTTCATGCATGCTAAGCAAGCACCCTAACTCTAGCCACAGTCCCAACCCATATATGTATTTTTCATTTCTTTAAAGTAGTATAAATAGTCTTGACTTCCTACATTAAATTAAAATTGTTCTTTGCTCACATATATGTCCAATTATTTTTATACAAAAATTATATCCTGTTAGTGCATTGGACTCCACTAGTGACTATAATAACTTTCAGTGTATCCTTGTGATTTTCTAATTAAAAATAATGTCAGCTTTGGGAGTCAGTGGCTGCTACCTGTCATTCTAGCTACTCAGCAGTCTGACTTCAGAGCCTTGGTCTTGGAAGCCAGCCTGGGCATGGAAGTATATGGGAGACTTATTGCCAGTTAACCATCAGAAAGCCAGAAGTGGAGCTGCAGCTCTAGTGGTAGAGCTCTAGCATTGAGTGAAAAGGCACAGGGACAGCACACAGTCCCTGAGTTAAAGCCCCAGGATGGCACAAATAGAAAG
Organism: Dipodomys merriami; assembly: GCF_024711535.1. Taxonomy (NCBI): domain Eukaryota; kingdom Metazoa; phylum Chordata; class Mammalia; order Rodentia; family Heteromyidae; genus Dipodomys; species Dipodomys merriami. The sequence goes on along the minus strand of NW_027203104.1, from coordinate 1,949,412 downwards.
TTAATGTTACCTGCACATAAAGATAATAACACCCCTTCCTATTTACATAGATACATGTGTTTGTATTGTCAAATTGACCTTGCTAGCAACTGCAGTACAGTGCAACTTAAACGTGGTGAGAGTAGATGTATTCATCTTTTTTGCTGATCTTATGCTATAAGTATATATGATTTCACCGTTAAGTAGAATACTGGCTATCAGCTGCTCATGTAAAACCAAGTATTTTTATTAACATATTTTAGTTGCACAGGGGAGATTCATCTTGACATTTTAATAGAAGAATACAACTTTACTTGATTGAACTCACTCAATTATTCTTCCTCATTCCCCCTCTTTCTTAAAATAATTTCAATAGCTTTTATTGATCTACTTATCTATATGCTTATATAGTACTTTGACAGGAAGAAAGGAAACACTTGATATTGATCATTGGAATATATGAAAATATAACAATGAAACATATTAAAATTACCACATGATGTAGGGAATGTGACATTGGGGTGATGGTGAATAGAATATATTACAAACATATATGGAAATATCACAATGCAATCCAAAGTATAGTAGAATGTATACATTTCCTTGTGTTCTAGTCTCGGCAGTTTTTCTGAGCTGTTTATCTCCCTCAAGTCTTGCGGCCTAACACTTTGATCTCATCTCCACCTCCAGCATTTAGATGTGTTAATTGGAGATTAGGGTGTCATAGATTTCTGTGTAGACTGGCTATAAATCCCTAATCCTCAGAACTCAGCCTCTTTGAGAGCTAGAATTATGGCATGAGCCACCAGAACATGGGTATGTATACAATTTCTATCTATCTATCTATCTATCTATCTATCTATCTATCTATCTATCTATCTATCTATCTATCTATCTATCTATATACATTTTACACTCAATGACCCTCAACATTTTCCCTACTTATACCACTGAGCTCATCTTCCAACTGAAACTATGTTGCCTGTATGTGATTATTATTGTCTTTTCTTTCCTTTGAAATCTTTCTTTTAAATCTGATGTCTGCAGCCACTCACAACAGCTACCTTTTCCCCTGGTTGTCATGCTTACTGACAATTTCCATATCTCATACTTTTTAATAAAAATGAAATAACATAGTATAGCAACTGTGGAAAGGACTTCTATATTTCTCTGCTTACATCAAGACCCTTGGAGAATTTTGCTTTTGTACATAGCTGTTCCAAGGGCCAAACCTGAACAAGTACACAGGCTCTTCACGGTTTACCAGGCAAGCTGCTGCTTCTTTTGCCCTCAGCACTCTGAGAAGTTCCACTAACACTAGGTGATTGTTGTCTTGTTTGTGAGAGGAAATGGGGGCCTAGGAAGGTGAGAGATACCTGTTCCCAGTCTTGGCAGGCAGACATCCCTACAATTACAGCTATGGGGAGGACTGCCCTGTGGAATTTCTGAATTGGGAGGATATAAGTGGTTATTTATGGTGCATAAATGATCTTTTTTGTTTTCACCTATGTTCTTTAAATGCTCTCAAACAACTCAGGAGTACTTACAAACCTTTTGTGTTTTCTTCTTTCACTGTATGTCCTTAGGTTACTCCCTGTCAATAAATGGTATTTCTGGAATTGTATAAATATTGTGGTATGGCACATGTATTTCATAAACACCACAACCACCCCTACTACCCTACTGATTCTTTCTACCACAACTGGGAAATTCAGCTCTGAGTCATTTCAGGGGGAACAAGTCCCTTATCTTGGACCTTCATAAGCCAGAGGAGGTATAATGGTTGCTTACTTATTGCTACTCTGAGATAAGCTCCCTGGTCTATTTCTTTTGTTTTTATTGTGAAAATAATGTACAGATGGGTTAAAATTACATAGGCAAGATAATGAATACATTTCTTATCAAGCAATGTATCCTTCTCCTTGGTTTACCCTTCCCATCCCTTCCCATTCTCCTCCGACCTCCCCACCCAATCCTCCCCAACTCTCACCCTCACCTCCCCCCTGCACCAAAGTTGTAAAGTTCGTTTTCAACACAACGACTTGTACACCTGTATACACCTGTATCCCAATTTAAACGATTTGTTTTTCCCCTTCCCCTCCACAAATTATACCAACATCAAATACAGTGAAAGCAGGGGTTATAATGTAGGGGAGGGACATACAAAGCAACAAAGAAATAATCTTATAAATGTGTTAGAAACAATCACATGGAAGAAAAAAAAACATTTGAATACATATTTTAGGGTTCATTCCCCTAATATCACCTTATCTGACCTTTTCTGCTTGATTCAGACATATACTAGATGTTGCAAATAAGGGAAACCATGGGACCTATGTTTTTTAGGGCTTGGCTTACTTCACTCAATATAATTATTTCCAAGCCTTTCCATTTTCTAACAAATGGGGCAATGTCATTCTTTCTGATGGAGGCATAGAATTCTATTGTGTATATATACCACATTTTCTTGATCCATTCATCTACTGAGGGGCATCTGCGTTGGGTCCATATCTTAGCTATAGTACATAATGCTGCAATAAATATAGAGGTGCTGGTAGCTTTAGTGTGGTCTTGTTTGTAAACATATGGGTAAATGCCCAAAAGTGGGATTGCTGGGTCATATGGGAGCTCTAGGTGGAGTCTTTTGAGGAACATCCATACTGCTTTCCCTGGTCTATTTGTTAAATGTGTCATTCTATCTTCTAGCTCAGACTACTACCTGGCATTGAATGGCATATGTACCCATAATTGTTGATTAAATTGTTGAGTAAATGTTTGAAATGATAGTGCTTGGCTGTAAATATAGGGAGTACAGTGAAAATAGAGAGACTGGACTGGAATATCCTAGATACATTCTATTTTACTAATGAGGGGAACCATGCACCAAGTGTTTCTTTGGGTCTGGCTTGCTTCTCTTAGTGTAATTGTTTTCAAGTCGTTCCATTTCCTTATGAATGAGCAATGTCATTCTTTCTGATGCAAGCACAGAAATTTATTGTGTATATATACCACATTTATTAATCCACTCATCTAATGAGAGACATCTGCATTTATCCATATCTTAGCTATGATAGGTAATGCTGTAACGTTCATGGTTCTACTGTAGCTTTAGTATGTCTTAGGTTGTGGTCATTTGGATCAATGCTCAGGAGTGGGATTGTTGGGTTATAGGAAAGCTCTATATTTAGCCTTTTGAGGAATTTCCATGCTGCTTTCCAGCATGGTTGAATAAGTTTACATTTCCAAAAGAATGTGATAGTTTTCCGGTTTGGCCATAGCCCCACTAGCATATGTTATTTGTTTTCCTGATAATGGCCATTGGAACTAATGTGAGGTGGAATCTCAGGGTTTGATTTCTGTTTTTTGTTTGTTTATTTTTTGTTTTTGTTTTTTGCCAGTCCTGGGCACTGTTACTAGGCTTCTTGAGCAGTCTAGCACTCTATCACTTTAGCCAAAGTGCCAATTCTGAATTTTTCTGTTTATGTGGTATTGACCAATTTAACCAGGGCTTCATGCATGCTAGGCAAGCACTCTACCACTAAGCCACATTCTCAGCCCCATGTTGTTTGGTTGGAATTTCATTTATGGTCATCGATGTGGTACATTTCTTCCTATGTTTTCTCTTAGCTCTTTTATTAATGTGGTTGTTGAATATTGAGGACATGTTTTTGGGAGGGGATAATCTTTTTCATTTTTTCATTTTTTATTGTGAAAATAATGTACAGAGGGGTTACAATTACATGGGCAAGATAAAGAGAACATTCCTTATGAAGCATTGTAGCCTCCTCCTTTGTTTCCCCTTCCCATCTCTTCCCAGCCTCCCCTGTCCCACCCAACAAAACTTCCCCCCAACCCGCTACCAAAGTTGTAAAGTCCGTTTTCGACATGACAACTTGTATTTCTCATTGTTGCAATGGGTCTACTTGTATCCTTATATAAACGACTTGCTTTTCCCCTTCCCCTCCACAAATTATACCAACATCAAATACAGTGAAAGCAGGGGTTATACTGTGGGGGAGGGACATACAAACCACAAAGTAATAATCTTATAAATGCATTAGTAACAAATGCATGAAATAAAAAATACATTTAAATACATATCTTAGGGCTCATTTTCCTAGCATCACCTTATCTGACCTAATATCATCTTATCTGACCTTTTCTGCTTGATTCAGACACATAATAGATGTTGCAAATAAGGGAAACCATGGGACCTATGTTTCTTTGGGCTTGGCTTACTTCACTCTGTAGGGAGCCGAGGCGAGACTCCGCCCACTTGGTGCTTGGCTGGACGCCTGGGCTGTGCGCGTGCACGAGCCAGGTAGAGTTCCCAGCCAATCCCATGACACCTGGTGACGGTGAAAGGCAGGCGACCAACAATAGAAAGACCCGCGTTCCGATTCTCATATATAAGCGGCTGTGTTTCGGGTGCACGCTCTCTCGCGCCCAAGCTCTCCTACAACTAAAAGGCTCTCCAATAAAGCGTGATCTGAGAAGACTCCTGGTGTGGTGGTCGTTTTTCCTCGCTGGTCGAGTAGACGGTCACTACACACTCAATAAAATTTTTTCCATGTCTTTCCATTTCCTAACAAATGGGGCAATGTCATTCTTTCTGATGGAGGCATAGAATTCCATTGTGTATATATACCACATTTTCTTGATCCATTCATTTACTGAGAGGCATCTGGGTTGGTTCCGTATCTTAGCTATAGTAAATAATGCTGCAATAAACACAGTTGTGCTGGTAGCTTTATTGTGGTCTTGTTTGTAAACATTGGGTAAATTCCCAAAAGTGGGATTGCTGGGTCATCCGGGACCTCTATGAGCAGTCTTTTGAATAACCTCCATATTACTTTCCGAAGTGGTTGAACAATTTTACACTCCCACCAACAATGAAGTAAGGTTCCTTTCTGTCCACATCTCCTCAGGAATCTGTTATTATTAGAGTTCTTGATTTTTGCCATTCTAACTTGGGTGATTTGGTGTCTTAATATTGTTTTGATTTGCATTTCTTTTATGGCTAGGGAGGTTGAGCATTTTTTCATCAGTCTATTGGCCATCCTTCTTTCTTCTTCAGACAAGTTTCTCTTTAAGTCTCTAGCTCACTTCTTTATTGGGCAGTTGTTTCTTTTAGGATTTGTTGTTGGGGATTTAATTTTTTGAGTTCCAAGTATATTTTAGATATGAGACCCTTGTCCTTTGTATGGCTAGTGAAGATCTTCTCCCAATCGGTAGGCTTTCTATTGATCTTGCTAGCTATGTCCTTTGCCATGCAGAAGCTCTGCAACTTCATGCAATCCCATTAGTCCAAACTTTCTTTGATTTGTTGTCTTTCAGCCCCATGTTGTTTGGTTTGAATTTCATTTATGATCATCAGTGTGGTACGTTTCTTCCTTTGTTTTCTCTTAGCACTCTTATTAATGTGGTTGTTGAATATTGAGGGCATGTTTTTGGTAGGGGATTATTTTTTGAGCTCTAAGTATATTTTAAATATGAGTCTCTTTTCTCTTGTACCTAGAAATACAACAAATCAATGAAAGTTTGGATACATGGGATGGCATTAAACCAGAAAATTGCTGAAGGCAAAAGACATAGCTAGCCCTATAAAGAGAAACCACACAGATTGGGACTAGATTTTCACTAGCCATGCAACATAGACATTATAGCTAAAATATGCTTAGTGCTCCAAAAATTAAATTCCTTCCCCAAACAAATCCTCAAAGAAACAGCCAACCAGTTAATAAGTGGGCTAAAGACTTAAAGAGATACTTCTCTGAAGACTAAAAAAGCATGTCCAATCGACACATGAAGAAATGTTCAACATCTCTGGCCACAAAAGAAATGCAAATCAAAACAGCATTGAGATTCCACTTCACCCCCATAAGAATGGTATACTCAAGGATTCTAGTAACAACATATCCTGGAGGGTTGTGGCCACAAAGGAACACCATTACACTGTTGGTGGGAGTGTAAACTTGTTCAACCACTCTGGAAAGCAGTATGGAGGTTCTTCAAAAGACTACACATAAAGTTCTCTATGACCCAGCAATCCCACACCTGGGCATTTACCCAAATGACTACAGACATGGACATACTAAAGCTACTAGCACAACAATGTTCCTTGCAGCACTACTTACCAAATTGAAGATTTGTAACTAAAGCAGATGTGCCTCAATAGATAAATGGATCAAGAAGATGTTGTCTCATTTGTAAGGAAATGGAAACATCTGAAAAGAAATATATTAAGTGAAACAAACAAGTCCTACAGAAATATAGGTTTCATGATATCCCTTATTTGTAATAACCAGAATATGTCTATGATATTCTTAGCAGGGGATCACAATAGCCCAATCCATATGTAGCATATGAAAATGAACTCCAAGAATTGGAAGCAAGAGGTTCTAATTATGTCCTGTATACAGATGTTTCTGTTTTTCCTTTTGTTTTAGTTTTCTATAGGTATCTGATCCATGGAAGAGAAAGGCAATCACAGAAACAGCAGGACAAAGGATGAAACAATGCAACAATGATACTCACTAGACACTATGTGGGAAATGAAGTTGGCAATGTGGGGAAGAGGGAGTGGGGAGAGTGGAAAAAATGAGGGAGGGGTAACATCTTTGAAAAGAAATGTTCTCATTACCATACTTATGTAACTGTAACCCTCTGTTCACAATAAATTTTATAATGAATTATAAAAAATAAATAAATTTACATAAAAGGAGTTGGTTGTGGATGTCCCATGTAGTAACCTTCACAAGTGTTGAGATGTCTGCAATGTAGACTTCATACAAAGAGTCTGATTTTTCTTTTAGGGGTGGTCTTGTCGTGGGCCTGAAATCTGGGCCTAGATGTTGTCACTCCGCTCTTCACCTCAAGGCTAGTACTTTACCACTTAAGCCACTGCAACACTTCCGGCTGAAGAATCGGACCCAAGGCCTCATGCATGCAAGGCTAGCACTCTACCACTGAGCCACCTTCCCAGCCTGAGTCTGAGATCCAGAATACTGAACAAAATAATTTCAATGAACTTTAAAATTCATAGAAATTTAAGAAAAGGGAAGTTAAAAGCTAGACGCAGAAAAAAATGAACAGATAACATTGTGATAATTATGGGACATACAGGTGGCCTACAGTTGCCAAAACAAAGATATGAGAATCCTCAAGGTAGTGCAGAGGGGCTTTGGGTGGTCCCTGAGGGTCTACAAAAAATACCATGATAAGAGACTTGTTCATTTTCCACTGAAATTAACATCCTAGTTTCTGTCCCTCCCAGAGACCCTAGGGTACATCATGTCAGGTGAATGTCATGAAGACAGGATTCCCCTACCTTTCTATGGGTGAAGATTGCCTGGGAACTGGAGCTCCTTGGTTGAATGCTTAGATCTCTGGAGAGCAGACTCTTCAGGCTCGCGTTTTTGCATAGTATTAGGTGTCCCAGGTGAGGATGGCCCTCCAAAGATAACAATATCTTCTTTATCACCGACCAATGTAAGTGTCTATTCATATGCTTTATCGTGTAACCTTCATTAAATAGTTGTTGGAGATCTGAAAATAATCTAGTATATAATTTGAATTTTTAATTAAAAGGCTAAAATATGCTAAAGCTTAGTGTTGGAAATTACTACAGGTTGAACTTTTGGTAGGCCCTTTGGCTTTCTGAAAAATTACAGAACTCATATCAGTGTTAGACTTTTAGTCTAGTGTTAGTCTAAGGTGCAGGTGTATCCAAGCTATAGTTCACACCTTCCCTTCCTAGAATACAGGTGCTTTCATAATGAGCTAAATCTACATCTCTTGTCATTCACCCCTGAAAGTGGCCTTCAAATGAAGCATGATCAGTAAGCGGAGAACAACAAACGTGCTATTCCACATCTGGAAAGATCAGAGTGAGAAGAGTGTTTCTCCTATATCTATGTGCCCACACCAGAAGAACATTGTCTCCAATGTTCAAATATATGCCAGAAAAGTTGTGACTAGCAGATTAGTCCCCAAAACTGAACATGAAACTTCTGATTTGAAGCATGTACCAACTCATAGTGACATATCTCATCATGGGGGCATGGGTAAGGGACTAATGTTTTTGGACCTAGTGTATGACACTTGCTAAAGTAATGTGGAAATTATTGTAAGAAAAAAACTGAAGTCCTGACTTATTGTTTTCTGTGGTCTTAAATGATCACAGTTTGAGCCTTTCATTTATATGCTGTCATTTCAAATATACTGAAATATTGAGCCAGATTTTATGTGTTAGGATCTCTCTTCTAAGTCATCATTCCAGAACTTCTACCTGTGGGCCAGATTGTCCTCCATAGTGTTGCCCCTCTGCAAGGACCTGTGAACTGGTCGCTAATGTAAAGCCATATTTATGTGTATTCACAACAATGAAGCTACCAAACTCTGTGTGAAAATCTATCATAATCCTGGCTTACATGTCACTAGAGAAGCAACTTCAGTTTAGTGACGGTGATGCTATAGGATGGAATAACTTAGGCATACATAGAAATGTTCACTTCTCTGCAGGAAGTCTATTGATGCCATTAGTGAGTCCCAAATTAATTTTATTATCTGAGACAAACAACATAAGCATACTCATGTGGGAACTTGTTTTGTGTTTGAATGTACAGCTTTGGTATGCTAGTTGTAAGTATCAATATGTGAGCTTCACATATTGATAAACTGAGGCAACAAGCCAACCATCAGGTGTATCTCTGGTGCTACCTGGATGATATAATATATGAGCAGTATGTGCACAGCATGTTGATGATGGTGCATTTTATCTTAGGAAGCTATTGAGGCACTTTTTCTTTATAGGATTCAAGTATACCCTAAGAAACATAGATATCACAAATACACACACAAACACACACATATATATGTTCACAATTACCACGCATACAATTACATCAATGTCCCCGTGGTCTTCCAGTATACAACCTCAAATAAACACTGATCCAACAACCAAGAAATCATAAAAAGTCTTTATCCAAACAAGGAGCTTTTGTTCAAGATCTATACTATATTCGTAATTTCTGGTAAGCTAGATTTTGGGTGGCATTTCAAAAGACAAGCTACTAGTTTTACCACATGCATCTTAGCAGGTATACTGTTTTCCTCATTTAGTAAATCCAGAGCACTTACCATATTCCACTTGTTCTAGGGGGCCAGAAACTATAGAAACAATGTCATCATGATGATATTGTTGTATTGTGACTTATTTGTCCATGGTTTTAATTTTTCTCATGAGTGTTGAAAACTGAGAAACACTGGCATGATGAAGTGTCCAAAGTAAAGAAAATGGCACATCTATTGAAAACTCATGAGCTTTCTTGGAGTCCTTATTCTTTAACTCAATTTTGATCAAGTTTTTTTCTGTTTCTGTGGCATTCATCCAGCTTTTACTCAGGGACTTGAGTCCTTGAGCTTTGGTGCTAAAAGAACACAAGTGAGAGCATTCTATCACTTGAATCAAAGCTCCATTTTTAGCATATTTGGTGGTGCTTAAGTGGAGATAATAGTCTTAAGGTATTCTGTACGTGGTTAAGCTTTCAACTATAACAGTGCCCTGTTAGATCATGAATTCTTAATTCCTTGTTCTAGCAGGACTCATTGTTTCAAGAAAATAGGACAGCAAGCATAAGGTTTATACCACCATGGTGACATTTGCAAAGGTCATTTTGCAATCAGTTGCAAAGGTATATTTTTCTACAATTCCATATCCCATATTCAAATACCTACATAGAATATTTCAAGAGTTTATTGTTTATATTGTTCATGACAGGGTGTCCTCAGGTTTGAACTTAGGGGACCACATTTTTGTGATGGTCGAGGGGCCTGATCTCCGGGCCTGGGCACTGTCCCTGAGCTCTTCAGCTCAAGTCTATCACTCTACCACTTGAGCCACTGCACCACTTCCAGCTTTATCTGCTTATGTGGTGCTGAGAATCAAACCCAGGGCCTCATGTATACAAGGCAAGCACTCTACCAGTGAGCAATCTTCCTAGCCACAGGGGCTCACATTTGTGAGCCTCCTTTTACCAATTAAAGACATACCAGAAGCCCCTTTGTATCACTCATCTTTCCAATTAATGTCTTGCTTCTTCATCTGGGCATTTCTGGACACTAATGTCACAGGTAGCTGGCACCAGATCCATGCTTTGATTTGCATGGGATGGCCTAGAAATGCCATCTTGCTCATTACAGCTAACAGAGTAGCAAAGATTATACATATGAGCTAGGGTAATTGGCTCTTTTTTGCCAGTCCTGGGGATTCAACTCATGGCCTGGGCACTGTCACTGAGCTTCTTTTGCTCAAGTCTAGCACTCTACTACTTGAGACACAAGGCCACTTTTGGCTCTTCTGTTTATTTGGTCCTGAGGAATTGAGGCCAGGGATTTATGCATAGTAGGCAAGCACTCTACCTTGAAGCCCCATTTTTCCAAGCCCCTAATCGTCTCATTTTAAATTGTTACTCTTAAGAGAAGGAAAGTATACTTTTTCATTTCAGAGAGCAATCATTCCTCAAGGACTGTCCCAAGTTTCCATTGACTGATGACACACAACTAGAAGTGGCACTGTCCAGTAACATGATCAGTGGGCATTTAAATTACCATCCCAAGTACAGGAGAAAGGAAGTCTTTCTGAAAGACTGAAAAATGCTGTGGAGGATGATTTCTAAGGATCACAGTTCACACCGAGCCAGGAGTGAACATTCAAGAAGTCTCCCCAAGTTCTCATGAATTCTCCACAAAAAAACCAAGAAGTGGACCTGTGTCTCAAGGTGCAGAGAACCAACCTTGAGTGGAAAATAAAAAGGAGACACCTCAAATTCTAGGCTCAATCCCATTGTTGAAAATAACAATAATAATAATAGAAATAGCTGGGCGCCCGTGGCTCACAACTGTAATCTTAGCTACTCAGGAGGCTGAGATCTGAGCATCATGGTTCAAAGCCAGCCTGGGCAGGAAAGTCCGGGAAACTCTTATCTCCAATAAACCACTAGAAAACCGCAAGTGGCGCTGTAGCTCAAGTGGTAGTGGGCTCACCTTGAGCTGAAGAGCTGAGGGACAGTGCTCAGGCTCAGAGTTCAAACCCCACCACCACCAACAACAACAAAAGAAATAGAAATAATAAATATATTACCAGCAGAACTAATTGAATAAATGGGATGCTGTGATTCATGTATATAATTCCACTTATATGAGAGGCCTAAGTAGGAGGACGTCAGTCTATGAACAGTCCTTGTTTATAGAAGACAGTTTATAGAAGACAGATGGGAAAGTGAATGACTTAAAAGTGGCCATATGTGTATGTGTGTGTGTGTGTGTCTCTGTGTGTGTGTGCGTGTTTATGTATCTGTGTCCATGTGTATGCTTCTGTGTGTCTGTGGTGTGAAAGTAGAGGAGCCAAGGCTACAGGTGACTGCCAATCCCCCTATATTTGCTAAGGCTTAGTAGAAGGGCAGTGGGACCAACAGGGACCTCGCAGGTATAAGCTAGCACCATAGCCAACTCTTGCAATGTAATCCTTGTAATCCTTGTAAATGTAGATGTGATCAGGACTTTAAGGCACAGATGGGAACATTAAAATGCACATTGGAATTATGGTAGGCCTAGGAAGCCTGAGGTGAGACTCAGAATTAAACCTCTTTTTCCCAGAGCGGAAAGATTCCTCCAGCCTGGACCTGGGGCTCATGCTTTTATTCCTAGCTCCTCTGGAAACCAAGATCTGAAAATTGTGGTTTGAAAGCAGTCCTGGCAGAAAAAAATCAGTACTCATATCTCCAATTAACCACCAAAAAATCATAAAGTGGAGTTGGGCTCATGTGGTAGACTGATAGCTTTGGTTAAAAAAATACAAAAGGTCAAGGATGACACTCAGGTCCTGATTTCAAGACCTGGTACATGAAAGTGTGAGAGTAGAGTTTTTAATTCACACAAACAGTTCAGGCCCTTATCGTATTGGGCATCCTGATCTTTTTTTTTTTTTTTTTACTAGCTAAGCTCTTGCTGAGATAAAACAGACATGTTTGTAAAGGCCTGCAGGATGTATTTAATTACTTAACTATATGATGGCATCCACCTTGGTTCTAGAAATTCTAAACTTAGGTCAATCTTTCTGTGTCTATGTAGATGAAAAGGATTTTATTCCAACATTCTATAAAATTTCTGAGCCTGTCCATTATTTTCAAAATGAAAAAAGAATTTCCTTCTTATAAAAGCCATTTTTCCTTGAGCCCTATCTCTACAAACAATTTTCAGATATACCACAAATTAAGCATTCTACTTTTGATAATTGTGTGCACCTATCCCCTTCTTTCTTTCTTTTCTTTCTTTCTTTCTTTCTTTCTTTTCTTTCTTTCTTTCTTTCTTTCTTTCTTTCTTTCTTTCTTTCTTTCTTTCTTTCTTTCTTTCTTTCTTTCTTTCTTTCCATCTTTCTTTATTTCTTTCTATGTTTCTTTCTTTCTCTCTCTTTCTTTTCTTTCTTTCTTTCTTTCTTTCTTTCTTTCTTTCTTTCTTTAATTCATTCTTTCTTTCTTTCTATGTTTCTTTCTGTGATTCTTTCTTTCTTTCTTTCTAGGTTTCTTTCTGTTTCTTTCTTTCTTTCTGTTTTTTTTTTCTTTCCTTTCTTTTGTTCTTTCTTCCTTCTTTCCTTCTTTTCTCCCTCCCTCTTTCCCTCCTTCTCTCCCTTCTTTCCTTTCTTCTTTCCTTTCTCTTTTTTCCTTCCTTCTTGTTAGGGCCTGACAGCTGTCCCTCAGCATCTTGGCTAAGGTTGGCACTCTACCACTTCAAATACAACTCAGAGTTAAGTATCTTAATGTTGAGAAAATTTTGAGCCATAAGATTTGTAGCTACTTAAATTATAGTTCAAATAAAGGAGCAATGAAGACTTGTTAAAATATGGAAGAATACTCCGGAGCCTGAGATCTGAGACTCACAGTTCAAAATGACCCATTGCAGTAACATCAGACAGTATTTCAAGCTTATATTTAATTCCCAAATAGGCAAAACTGGAGCTGGGTCTTCAGAATTAGAGCACCAATGTTGACTGTAAAACTGCAAAAAACAAACATACCCGAAAAACAAACACACAAAATACCTCTTGGTTCTGAGCTCATTAATATACTCTCAGAAAAAAGGCGAAAATGAAATATTTTGCCAGCATATGTATCTTCAATAGATGAACTATTATGGTTCTTGACTGTTATTCTAGGTCTAAGTAAGAGGCCTGCAGTCTCTGAAACATCCCTTTGACTTAACTAATTATTACCTGATTTGAAAACATTATCTGAATAAATAAACAGTATCTGAATAAATTTAGGGCCTTTGTTGTGCTTCAAGATTAAGGTATCTTTGTATCAAGTACAGCGCTATACATCCATCTCCAACAGTGTGCCCTGGGTGCTAAAGGGAAAACAAATTGAACAGGCTATCAGAGAGAATTCAAATTACAAGTGTGAGAAACTTAAGTCTATAGTAAGATCGAACAGGTATGGTCATATTAAGTAAGAAAAAAAGAAATGATTTCATGCACTTATTCTTACCTAGCCTACCAAATCCCATTGTGTTTAAAATACTAAGGACAAAATGTATGCTATATTGGTAGGCTGTGGACAGGTAAAGTGTACAATAGCAAATTTCTAAGGAATAGTAGAGGGATTGGGCTTGCTCTCTATTGGGTTGCTGCATTCACAGGGATAGAGGAGAGTGGTGTTGAAAGTGATCAAAGGAAACTTGTAAGTTTATATAGTGAATGGTGGGGAAAACGTTGAAAAAACTCATCTTGCAGACTTTTTATGCTCAAAGAAGAAAGAAACCTGGAAGCTGTGACTCATGGCTCTAATCCTATCTTCTTAGGGGGCTGAGATTTGAGGATTTCCATTTAAAGCCACACTAGGCAGGCAAGTCTATGAGACTCTTATTTCCAATACACTATTCAGAAAAATCCAGAAATTGTGCAGTGGTTGAAGTGGTTGACTGCTTGTCTTGAGCCAAAGAAGCTCACGGACAGCACCCAGGACCGGCAAAAGAAAAAGAACCACATGAAGAATAGGGTGGTACTTAGTTCCTGTTTTCCCTGTACAAATCCCACATCCAAAGCTGAAGAGGAAGAAGATAAGAAATGGAATGGCATGAAATATTCAGTTACAATTAGAAAAGGGGAAAAAGTGAAGGGAAAATAGAAGCACAAGAAGCGAGAATTGCATTTTCTTCAGTTTTGGGATTTGAAATCAGGGCCTGGGAATAGTCCCTGGGCATATTCGCTAAAGGCAAGCACTCAACCACTTTGAACCAAGGTGCCACTTCCAATTATCTGTTTTCAATTGGTGATTAGAGTCTCAGGGACTTTCTTTCTCAAGCTAGCTTCAAACCACAATCTTCAGATCTCAGGTTCCTGAGTCAGTAGGATTACAGCTGTGAGCCACTGGCACCTGACTAGAATTCAGTTTTGTATTTGGTCTCTATTAAACCAACTATTTCAGTAATCAGCTCCTTTTTAATGAAGTAACATCATGAACTATGATATCAAAATGCATTTTTGAAATTTCAGCTTAGTATTGTTAAGCATGCATCACTGATGTTTACGTACTGATAAGACTACATACTTTTCTTACAATATTTGTATTTGTGGCAGTAATTTTCAAACATTGAGCCTCACACATGCAGAGCACAGACTGCATACCAGGCGACTATCCTTATCTGTCTCATAGTAGACAGATATTTTTGTAATATGTAGAATGATATTTTTGTATGTGCTTGGCTTACGGTGCTTGAACGCTGTCCTTGAGCTTTTTTTTTTTTTTTTTTTTTTGGTCAAGACTAGTGCTCTACTCGTTAAGTCATAGCTCAAAATTCACCTTTTTTTGTTTGTTTTGTATCCTTTCATAATCAACTGGAGATATGAGTCTTCTAGGCTTTTCTAATAGGGATAATTTGGAACTATTATCCTCAGATCCTAGTCTTCGGAGTAGTTAGGATGACCAGCATGAGTCACCACCACCTGGCTGACTGAACATTTGTAAAAAATATCTTGGATATGTTATTTTACACACACACACACACACACACACACACACACACACACACACACACACAAACACACACAGGTACATATTATAGTGTCCAGAAGGATTGCAGTTACATGAGCAAGGTAATGAGTCCATTTCTTAATGACCATTTGTTACCCCCTCATTTGTTTTTCTCCTACCATCCCTTTATTCCTCACCTCCCCAAGGCTTCCTGCAAAGCAAAATTGTAAAGTTCCTTTTCAACATAGTTCCTTGTACATGAGATTGCTACAATGTGTCATCCTGTATCCTTATTTCAGCATTTTGTTATTTCCCTTCCCCTCCTCAATTAGAAAAAGCTATATACAAGATGCAAGACACCGGAATCCAAGAGAGTGACAACAAGGTTTATGCCATGGCAGAAGAACATACAAAGAAACAAAAAATATCATATAATACATTATAAGCCCATCAAGAACAACAGCAAGAAAAATAAAATCTCTTCTTTCCCTTCTTGGGCTTCATTTCGCTTAGCATCAGCTTATATGGTCATATGTGCATAGCTTTTGACCTCTTCTCCTTGTCCTAGACATGGACTAGTTATTGCAGATAAGGGAAACTACTTTTTCCCTTACATTTAATTAGTGTATATTTGTTGAACAGAGGAGGTTCATTGTGTATTTCCATTATGTATGTGAATGGACACTCATTCTATTCCTTTAACAACCAGTGGGGTGGGAAGGCCACACCCCGTGGTGATGTCATTGCCCAAGGGTCTGGGCCACTGAAAGGGGCAGGGTGTCCATCAGGGTTGTGAGTGGGTGGTTTGGGGGAGGAGGGTGAGTGGCAGATGAAACTGTTGGAGGCGGGAAGGGGACACTGCCTATATATAGCCTGCATATTCCCATGAGGAGGGGTGGAGATTGAGATGGCCATAGAAAAGGACAGTAAGAGGAGCCTATTGCAGCAGATCAGAGGCTCCAGGCGTCTGGACGGGCCAGTTGCAAGGCACAAGACCTGCAAAGAGGCCAGAGTTGAGTGGAGAGGCCTGCAGAGAAGGAGGAAAGAAGCAAAAGGTAAAGCCTTCCCCTTTGGAACTTGGCAGCTTTGGAACATTGGAGCTTTGGAGATTTTCAGACTGAGTAATAGAAGGTTTGCAGTCCAACTAGTAAAGATAGGAGCTGCCCATTGGAGGCTTGGAGGTTGAGGCTGCTCTTGGTTCTGGGTACCCAGCCATGCACAAGGTAGTTGCAGGCCCCCTTTCTGGTGTAAGTAGTGTAAATAACGTTCCTTTTCACCTTTAACTGTGCTTTGATAGATTGTCATATCATTCCCTTCCTCATTCCCTTTCTGAAAACAATATGAACACATTCCATTGTTACATATGCACAAACATATATAAGGTTTGTCTCATCATTTGGCCCTCTTTATCCTATCTTCCCTGCTCCTACTGGTACTCCTATTCTCATCAGAAACTATTATGTTTCTGTTACTTGTTTATTCTTTTTAATTTTACTATAATGGTGATGTACAAATGGATCACAGTTCAATAGTCATGCATTGAGAACATTTCTTTTTGAACTGTGTTATTATTTGTTTTTTATATTTTTGTTAGCTGTGCAAATTGGTTTCACCTAGGGACAGAGCCCACCCCAACAAAGTTGTTAATAAAGAAGCAACATGATTGAGAAGGTTCCTACACTGACCAGTCAGGGCCACAGCACAGGCTCGCGAGCTGATACTGTAACCTGGAGCAGCCAGATTCTTTGTTTTATAAAGGCAAAATCCATGAGGTCGAGCCTGGTCACTCCCAGGTGACCAATGGGATTGTAACACACGAAGGATTGTACAGTCCTACCAGATTACAAACAGGTGGCCAACAGCCAGAGTTTACCATAAGCATGTGCAAAAGACAGGGTTACGTTAAGCACCTGGTGTCACTATTTGGAGCCAGATTACAATGTATCTATGTCAAGGGTGAGTCTTTAAGTCAAGAATCAATGGTCGGTGAGGTTGTTAAAGGGAGGGGTACCAGATGCATTTTTTTAATTCTGGGAACTAGGCCCATCAAGGCTAAAATCCCTAAAACAAAGGCAAAGCTCAAAATGGAATCATACCAGCTGGGGCCTAATCTCAGGGTCCACTTCAATATTACAATTTTGGTTTAAGAATGTGATTGTACACATATGCATGTGCATATCCCTTAGGACCCCATTCCATTCCTTTATAGAAGACAAAAAACATAACATTTACCTGTATTAACCTAATTTATTTCGAATAACAAGTCGCTCTACAGTTACATCCTTTTAGCAGTAAATGCCGTATTATCTCGTTTGTAGCTGAATAAGGGACCCATGAATATGCATATTACATTTTCTTTTTATGTATTCTGAAGGCGTTTATGTTGCTGTTTACCCAGCGAGACCTAGGAATACAAATTTGGTAGGCAGAAAGAGGGCTACACCATGTCGGCATACACAAAGCTTGTTGAAATAGCACATGCTTGTACACAGCATACAGGCAGGAAAGTAAATCTTCAGACAAGGGCAAGAAAGTCAATCTTAAACAGTTTATGGAGAATATAGATGATGAGAATTTACTTTAAGTCAGTTAGCAGGAAGAATTCATCCTTGACAACAAAGGTGAGGTAACTCTACTGATCAAAGATTACTGAGAGTAAGCAAGGCACAGGTGAGCTACATTAGACACACAAAGGGAGTCTAGAGGCCTTGTTCTATGGGATGAATAGGAGGGGCAAGAATGGCACTTCCGGCAAACCTTCACTTGAGACTTGTTGCTTGGCATGGGACATTTGCCCTGACTTGGAAGGGGCATTCCCCTTTTCTGTACCTGAGGGAATGCATGTGCGCATATTGCATCTTCATGGCACCCAGGACTCAGATGAGGACACAGGCATCCATGCTTTCCTGTTAATACAATATCTCTTGATTAATGTCACTCAGTTCAACATACTCATTCATCCCTCCCCTACTTATCCTTTGGATTTTCTTAATTTTGTAAGGTATACATTGGATTTCAGACTGCATTGTCCTCTTCTTTTCTTGTCTTTCCCTTTAACCCAACCTCATGCTTTTCAAGTACCCACTTCCTGGTACAAATTTTGCAAATCTGATTCCCACCACCTTTTGTACCTACTCTACTTAGTTTTTGTCAGTTAGTCCTTCTACCTACTAAGAGGAGAAGTATCATAATAACCTAATACAAAGATGGAAGTTGAGATGTAGTTCTTTGCATTACAGTGATTGATACAAGCTGAGATATCTAAATCCGTAATTATGTAACTCTTTAAACTGGGACAGAGGTCAGGCACATATTCCTGAATTCAAGAAATAAGAACCCACTCGTTCAATCATGGCACAAACACACCACTGATTGCTTGGGATTTCATGAAATATTCTAGAGTTTCAATCATTTCCACATTCTTTTACATCTTCACAGACTACCCTGTCTTTAGCTGACCGTGTAGATTACAGTTTACTGAGGCAAGTTGACTGTTTTTGTAATTCACTAACAGTGAGACTCAGGCATAGTTAAAAAACCCTTTGGATCTCTCATATCCCTTCTATACAATGGTAGAAATAAATCCATGCCTCTGTAATGTGGAGATTGATAGTTCTGACATGATAGCATTGTTAGCAGAAGGGAAGGATATCATATAGAAACTGCCTAGATCTTGGTCTATGTAAGCCACATTTTCTTTGTCTATTCATCAACTGTAGTTCTTCCAGACTGCTTCCAGTTTGGCTCTTGGGTATAGGGGTACAATAAAGTGGGTGTAAACATGACCCTGTTATCTGCTGACAAATTCCTTCAGAGTTCCAGAAGGATGGTGGAGCAGAAGCTGGAGGCTAATCAAGCTCTCCCATAAAAGCAGTTTTTAATGTTCCAGTGAACAGTTCTAAGCCAGAGAATCACACCAAGTGTGCCATGACATTACAGAGAGTTAGTCCAGAGAGGGAAAATCCAGGCAAGGAGACAGATCTGACAACTTGCAAGCAGCCGTGGCTGTGGCTGTGGCGGCGGTGGCAGCGGCACCGTAGCCGCCATACCTGCAACATAGAGAGTCTGGGACAAAGGTGTCAGACCCTGCAGATGAGCCGATTCTACTCAACACCAGCAAGAACTGACAAGGAGCAGACATCTTCATCCTGCAGTTTGCAGACAAGAGACGACCCAGGAACCAAGACTCCAGTGTGAGTAGAAGCCTGACATTCTCACTCCTTTTCAGGGAGCAGAGGAGGGAAGGCCACCCCTCCCCATCCACTACTGAAGATCTCCATCTTTGATACTGACAAAGGCCTGGCTGATCATCTAGCTCCAACTCAGGCCTTGGAAGAAAACTAGAGTCATTTAGCAGGTCACTGGAGTCTATAATGGCTTGCCAGGCACAGCTCCACCCTCGGAAATATCACCGAGCCTGGGCTGGCTGCCATCCCCAGGAGTGGCTTTCTTCACTGGGTAAACAGAGAAAGAGGCTGCCCCTCCCTACAGCAGCCTTGACAATCAATTGAAATTCAGTAACCATAAACCCTGACAATGGCTCCAGGCTGGGCTCTGTGAGTGTCTTAGAAGCTAGCCCCTCAGGGAAAAGCTAGTGTTTGCTGAAAAGGCCTCAACCCTACCCAGAACCTAGCTTGGTCACAGCATCTCCAAACTGGAGTCAACAGCCATCTCCTTCTTTTGTGATACTCAGAGCAGATCCACCTCCCATTGAAATAGCCTGGGAAGAGGATCACAAACTCCTGGGTAAAGCAGAGCATTTTTCTGCCTGGTCAAACAAACTGACTAAAGAAACCAACGAGCAAATGATTTGCATTTTAATGATAAATAAACGAAAGCCGGCAAAAAAAAAAAAAAAGAAACCAACGAATCCACAGGAAAATCAAACACCACGAGCAGACCAGAGACTCCAACAAGAGACTGGTTACAGACACAAGAGAGATACAGGATCTTCCAATCCCCTCTAAAAATATCAAAGAAGTCTTTTTTGTACCTAGAATAAAATTTTTTTTCTAAAACATTTTTTAATTTTTCATTTTTAACTTTAGAAAAATTGTTTTCTATTAACTTCTTTTTCTTCCTCTTGTAATTTTTATTTTAGGGGTACATGTGTGTGAGGTTTTATCTTTTTTGCTTTTTTCAGTTTTTTTGTTTAGCTCTACTGAACTTTTGATCATTTTTTTGTCTTTCTCATTCTTTTCACCTTTTCTTTTCTTTTGTTCTTCTTTGCGTGACTTAATTGCTCTTCTGCTCATCCTCAGATACACCCAGAGTCCATTATTAGCTCTTATTCCCCATTGTGTACACACTTAATCCAGAAATTTATTACTCAATTCAAAACTTCTTAGACTTAAATTCCTTAATAGCAGCACTACCTCTTTTTACCTGTATAACATTTTAAGCATTTTTATTTTTAAATTTTTCATGTCTCCTTTATATTCCTCCCCTTCTCTCATTCTATCCACATTCTTCTCTGAATATTTCGTTTTCAAATTTGCATAACTTTTAAGTGTTGCAGTTTTTAATTTCTAATTTTGCTTTTCTATTTTATCTTGTCTTTTTTCCTTTCCCTTTCTTTTTTCTCTTTGTCTACTTTCATTCTATTCAACCTATTTCCTGCTTTGAGAATAGGACTTAGTTAACTGTCCCTCTGCCTTTCCACATCCCTCAATTCCTATTTTACCCACATCTCTCCTCAAACCTAATAATTTCTGGTTTGCCAAATTCTTTTTTCTGGTTTGTAGCCTATTAATACATAATTGTTTGATGTGGAATCGGTATATCTGTTGACCTAGATTGTATCTGCAGACTATTGACTGTGCAACTACAGACTTTGGTTGATGCTTGCCTTAAGATAGTGTTCTAGCATAAAACGTGTTACTTTCATCCCTAATGGGCCGAGCAAGCTGGAAAAACAAAGAATAATGGCAAGTCCAGGTACCTCAACTCCCACTCATGATAATCAGGGGACAGATCAGATAATGAATAATCCAGAGGAGAGTTCCCAAATAGCTCTACAAACACTGCTGGTAAACATGGAAATGAAAAGATTGAAAACTTGCAAAGGACTCTCTATGATCATGATAGGAAGAGAGAGGAGGCAAACCAAAGTTTCATATAGGAAAATATTTGATACAGGATTTGCGTGAGCAGCTTGAGAACACTCAAAGAGAAAGAAAGAAATTCAAGGAGAAAGCTGATTAGTCAAAGAGAAAGTCAGTAATGGCATGAGCAGACTGAGAACACTCAAAGAGAGCTACAGGAATTGCATGAACATGAGGAAGCTAATCAAAGAGAAATAGAGGAATTGAGAGAACAGTATGAGAATACACAAAGATCACTAAAGGCATGCATGGAATCCATTAACAGAGAGCTGAAAGAAGTCAGGAAGACCACAAAGGGAATGCTGAATGGAACCCAACAGAAAGAATGGGAGTCCAAGGAAACCATAACCAATATACTAAGTGATTTGAGAATAAACAGTGAACACCAAATTAAGGAAGTCAAGTGGTTCATACACGATCTAAAACAAAGCTCCAACAAAGAATTTGAAGCCAGCCATCAAAGCTGACCAATTAGAAGGAAAATAAATAAAAAAAACAAAGTAGAAAGCCTTGACAGTACATTACACCATGCAGAAGATCGAATCTCGGGGATTGAAGACAGCCTAGATATTATAGAGCAAGACCATACAACCATCCAAGACAAATCCAAGAAATATGATAGATCTATTCAACACTTGGAAGATACCATCAGAAGGCCTAATCTGAGGATAATGGGTGCAGAGGAGCACCTAGAAACAGAAGTTAATGGTCTAGGAAAATTGTTTAACAGGATCCTAGGAGAGGACTTCCCAAACATGAAAAAAGATGGGCATATTCAGATACAAGAAACTTTTAGAAGTTAAAATAGACCAGACCAGAATAGAACATCACACCATCACATTATATTCCTCACAGAGTCAATTCAGAAGGAAAATTAGAAGGAAAATAAATAACAAAACAAAGTAGAAAGCCTTGACAGTACATTACACCATGCAGAAGATCGAATCTCGGGGATTGAAGACAGCCTAGATATTATAGAGCAAGACCATACAACCATCCAAGACAAATCCAAGAAATATGATAGATCTATTCAACACTTGGAAGATACCATCAGAAGGCCTAATCTGAGGATAATGGGTGCAGAGGAGCACCTAGAAACAGAAGTTAATGGTCTAGGAAAATTGTTTAACAGGATCCTAGGAGAGGACTTCCCAAACACGAAAGAAGATGGGCATATTCAGATACAAGAAACTTTTAGAAGTTAAAATAGACCAGACCAGAATAGAACATCCCACCATCACATTATATTCCTCACAGAATCAAGTCAGACCAAGGAAAAGATCCTTAAGCTATCAAGGAGAAAAGATCAATCACCTATAAAGGGAAACAAATTAGAATCACCTCAGATTTCTCAGCAGAGACAATGAAAGCAAGAAGAGCCTGGAATGATATATGCCATGTCCTAAAGACAAACAACTATCAGCCAAGAATACTGTACCCAGCTAAGCTCTCATTTATAACCGAAGGTCAAATTAAAACCTTCCACAAGAAAGAAAAATTGAAACAATATATCTTCACCAAATGAGCCCTACAAAAGATTCTTAAAGATGTCCTACACATAGAAAACCAACAAGAACACAATAAAGGCCAAGAAACCGCACCCAAACTGAGAATCCAAGAACCATAAGAAGAACCCAGTTGCTGCAGCCTCCAAGAAGGTGGATTAAATGGCAGGAACTCCCAAATACCTCTCAGTCCTCTCTCTCTACATAAACGGACTTAACTCTCCAATTAAGGGACATAGACTGTCTAGTTGGATTAAAAAGCAAGATCCTTCTATCTGCTTCCTTCAGGAGTCACATCTTTCCCATAAAAACAAACACATTTTCGATGTGAAAGGCTGGAACAAAATCTCCCAAACACATGGCCCCCATAAACAGGTGGAGTTGTAATCCTAATATGAGATAAAATAGACTTCAAATTAAAATTCGTGACATGAGATAAAGAAAGTCGCTGCATACTAATTATGGGATCTCTCCTTCAGGAGGATGTTACAATTCCAAATATCTATTCGCCAAACAACGATGCACCCAAATTTATCCAAGAAACACTACTTTCCTTCAAATCCCACATAGATACAAAGGCATTAATTGTTGTAGACTTTAACACAACACTTTCCCCACTAGACAGATCAACTCAGCAAAAACTCAACAGAAATCACAGATCTAAACAACTGCCTAGATCAACTAGATTTAACAGACATCTACCAAATATTTCACCCAGCAGCATCAGAATACACGTTTTTCTCAGCAGCACATGGATCATTTTCCAAAATAGACCACATTTTAGGCCACAAAGCAAACTTTTCCCAATTCAGAAACATTGAAGTTATACCTTGCATTCTCTCAGACCACAAGGGAATAAAATTAGAACTCAACACCAAAATCCAGGAGGCTGAACAACACACTGCTGAATCACGAGTGGGTCATGGAAGAGATTAGAAAGAAATTCAAATGTTCATAATATTCCACAGAAATGAATAAACAAATTTCCAGCTCCTCTGGGACACAGCAAAGCAGTACTCAGATGCAAGTTTATAGATCTGAGTTCCTACATCAACAAATTGGAGAGATCTGAAACCAGCAATTTAATGAGACATCTGATCCTACTTGAAAAAGAGCAGAAAGATAAACCCCAATCCAGTAGATGGAAAGAAAAAATTAAAATTAGATCTGAATGAAATGAATTAGAATCCAAAAAGGACTATAGAAAGAGTCAACAAAACAAAGAGTTGGTTCTTCGAAAAAATTAACAAAATTGATAGACCCTTAGCAAATCTTCTCAGAAAAAGAGAACACACCCAAATAAATAAACTCAGAGATGATAATAGGAACATCACCAAAGAAAAAAACCAAGATTCAGAACATTATAAGGGAATCCTCCTCGCAAATATCTACATGCTGAAACTAAACCAAGATGAGTTATACCATCTTAACAGGCCCATATTAAGCATTGGAAAAGAAATAGAAATAAGTGTCCTGCCATCTAAGAAAAGGCCAGGACCAGATGGTTTTACAGCAGAATTCTACAAGGCCTTTAAAGGAGATCTCACACCAATACTCCTGCAACTCTTCAATGAAAGTGAAAGAGAAAGTTCACTACCAAACTCATTCTATGAAGCCATCATAACCCACATCCCAAAACCAGCCAGGGACTCATGAAAGAAAGAGAACTATAGACCCTTTTCTTTGATGAACATTGATGGAATATATCTCAAACATATTTTGGCCAATCGACTTCAAAAATTCATCCAAAACATTGTACACCACTTGAAAAAGGAAATCAAAACACAACTTAGAAAGTGGCAAAAACTCCCATGTTCTTGGATTGGAAAGACCAAGACTGGGAAAACGGCAATACTTCCTAAGGCTATCTACGAATTCAATGCGATACCTATCAAAATTCCAGCCTCATTCCTCAAGGAAATAAAAGAGGCAATCCAGAAATTCATATGGAACAATAAAAGACTCTGAATAGCAAAAATGATCCTCAACTAAATAACAGTGCTGGAGGAATTTGGTATTGACCAAATTTCAAACTCTACTATAAAGGCATATTAATCACAACAGCTTGTTACTGGCACAAGAACAGACCTCAGGACCAATGGAATAGAATTGAAAACCCAGAAACAAAGGATGGACCTATGGCCATCTAATCTTGGATAAGGGAGTGAAAAAATTAGAACTGAAGAAAGACAGCCTCTTCAGTAAATGGTGCTGGCAAAATTGGTTAACTACTTGTAGAAAAGTAATGCTAGATCCTTATATATCACCCTGCACCAGAATCAACTCCAAATGGAGCAAAGACCTCGGCGTCAAAGCAGACACTGTGAAAACATTACAGGATGGAATAGGAGAAACCCTAGGTCTCCTTGGCACAGGCCCAAATTTTATTAAGAGCCCCAGAAACACAACAAATCAAAGAAAGGTTGGACAAATGGGATTGCATGAAATTGCAGCACTTCTCCATGGCAAAGGACATAGCTAGCAAGATCAATAGAAAGCCTAAAGATTGGGAGAAGACCTTCACTAGCCATACAATGCACAAGGGTCTCCTATGTAAAATATCCCTGGAACTCAAAAAATTAAATCCCCCAACAACAAATTTGCTTTTTTTTTTTATTTTTTATTTTTTTATTTTTTGCCGGTCATGGGGCCTGAACTCTGGGCCTGGGCGCTGTCCCTCAGCTCTTCAGCTCAAGGCTAGCGCTCTACCACTGGATCCACAGCGCCACTTCCAGCTTTTTTTGTTTATGTGGTGCTGAGGAATCGTACTCAGGGCCTCATGCTTGCAAGGCATTCACTCTACCGCAGAGCCACCTTCCCAGCCCCCCAACAACAAATTTTCAAAGAAACAACTGCCCAATAAATAAGTGAGCTAAAGTCTTAAAGAGAAACTTCTCTGAAGAGGAAAGAAGGATGGCCAATAGACACATGAAGAAATGCTGGGAGGGTGGCTCAGTGGTAGAGTTCTTGCCTTGCAAGCCTGAGGCCCTGGGTTCGATTCCTCAGCACCAAATAAGAGAAAAGAAAAAAGCCGGAAATGGTGCTGTCGCTGGAGTGTTAGAGCATAAGCCTTGAGCCGAAGAGGTGAGGGACAGTGCCCACAGAGTTCAAGCCCCACTACCGGACCCCCCTCCCAAAAGAGAAACTTCTCTGAGAGAGGAAAGAAGGATGGCCAATAGACACATGAATAAATGCCCAACTTCTCTAGCCAAAACAGAAATGCAAATCAAAACAACGTTGATATACCACCTAACCCCAGTTAGAATGGATAAAATCAAGAACTCTAATAACAACAGATCCTGGAGGGGATGTGGATAGAAGAGAACTGTACTGCATTGGTGGTGGGAGTGTAAACTTGTTCAAACACTTTGGAATGCAGTATGGAGGGTCCTCAAAAGACTCCACATAGAGCTCCCCTATTACCCAGCAATTCCACTTGTGGGCATTTACCCAAATGTTCACAAACAAGACCACACTAAAGCTACCCACACGACTATGTTTATTGCAGCATTGTTTACTAAAGGTAAGACATGGAACCAACCAAGATGCCCCTCAGTAGATGAATGGATCAAGAAAATGTGGTATGCATACACAATGGAATTCTATGCCTCCATCAGAAAGAATGACATTGCCTTATTTGTTAGGAAATGGAAAGGATTGGAAAAAATTATATTAAGTGAAGTAAGCCAGACCCAAAGAAACATAGGTCCCATGGTTTCCCTTATTTACATAACTAGTATAAGTCAGAGTCAAGCACAAAAGGTCAGATAAATTATTGTTAGAGAAATGAATCCTAAGAT
The DNA here is from genome assembly GCF_024711535.1 of Dipodomys merriami. Taxonomy (NCBI): domain Eukaryota; kingdom Metazoa; phylum Chordata; class Mammalia; order Rodentia; family Heteromyidae; genus Dipodomys; species Dipodomys merriami. The sequence continues at coordinate 1,922,995 of NW_027203104.1, read as the reverse complement.
ATGTATTCAAATGTTTTTTTTTCTTCCTGCGATTGTTTCTAACAGATTTATAAGATTATTTCTTTGTTGCTTTGTTTGTCCCTGCTCCACCATATAACCCCTGCTTTCCCTGTATTTGATGTCGGTATAATTTTTGGTGGGGAAGGGGAAAAACTCATCATTTAAATAGGGATACAGGTGGACCCATTGCAACAATGAGATGTACAAGTCATTATGTTGAAAACGAACTTTACCACTTTGGTGCCAGGGGCGGGAGGGGGGTGAGGGGGGGAAGATTTTGTGAGGGGGGGGTGGGAGGAAGGGAAGGGGGAAGCAAAGGAGGAGGGTACAATGCTTGATAAGAAATGCACTCATTACCTTGCCCATGTAATTGTAAACCCTCTGTTCAGTATTTTCACAATAAAAACAAACAAATTCCTTCAGATGTAGGCCCATGAGTAATATTGCTGCATCCTATGATACTCTTACTTTCAGCTTTTTGAGAGACATCTATACCATTTTCCCTAGTTGATACACTAATATAAACTCATACAAACATCCTCACTAGCAGTTACTGCTTTATGTGTACTTGCTGATTTCCAATCTGATGGAAATGAGATGAAACTTTATGTCATTTAAATTTGCATTTCTGTTCTGGCCTGGCATGCTAAACTTTGCTTCATCTACAAATGTTCTCAGTTGTACATCTTGGGAGTTAAGTACACTCATTTGTCCTGCCAGTTCATTTATGTATTTATTAATTAGATTATTGGTTCTTCAGGAGTTTAGATATTTGAGCTCTCTCTCTGTATGTTGGTCATTAGTCTGTTTTCAGATATATTGCTGGGAAATATGTTTTCCCATGCTGCAGACTATTATGCAGTGTTTTAATTCTACTTCTCAAAATCTGTGATGTTTTGAGAGTGAGGATCCGTGTAGAGTGCTTGCCAAGCATGCATGGAAACCATGGTTTTATCCTCCATACCACATAAACAGAGAAAACTGGAAATGGCACTGTGGCTCAAGTGGTAGAATGGTAGTCTTGAGCAAAAGAAGTTCATGGTCAGTGCCAAGGCCCTGAGTTCAAACCCCAGGACTGGCAAAAAAAATACAATCTGTTATGAAATCATTGAAATAACTAAAGTCCATATACTTTTACTTAATACACAACTGCTGGAGGATTTCTATTATACTAAGACCTATACACTACTTGTTCTTCACATAGCTGATTTTTATGTTGAATTGGCTCATGCCTATTTTATTTTTTTGCCAGCACCTGAGCTAGAACTCAGGTTTTGTGCTTGTTCATTTTCCTCTCTCCTAGGTCAAGGACATGTGAGCCCTGCCTCCCACTCAGCTTTTTGCTGGTTAATTGAAGCTAATGTCTTGTCACCTTTTCGGTCTGGGCTTGCTCTATTCCTTGATCCTCAGATCTTGGCTTCCTGAGTATGTAGGCTTCCAGGCAAAATCCATCAATCCCTTGCAGGCACAAACCACCAGCACCTACATGGTTTTTTCCTTTTATGGCTGTTGCCATACAAAATAAGATGAATACTCAAATACGATAAAGCATGTCCCAATCTTTTGGACCATACATATATTCTAATTATATATTAACTATATATATTACTGAATGTATATATAATATATATAGATCATTTTAGCTGGGGACAAGCACAAATACACACACATACATATATGAGAAAACTGCACATGTCTGTGGCTTGACATCATTAGCAGAGAAACCATGGCCATTAATATTCCATACAAAAAATTAAAGTACTTTATGTTTACATGTATGCACCTATATTTGTATATGAATATGTAAACATATATACACACATGCATATATATATACACTTGCACACTCATGTATATATTATATGGTATATATTGATATATTATATATTGCATGTATGCAAATGAGGCAGCGCCTTACTATGTACCCTATGTGGCTCTCAAATAGGTGAAAATCCTGTCTTCCTTTATTTTGTTTTGAATTATAAGCCTGCCGAAACACACCTAGCTTATTAACTTTATGTCAGAGGAATACACTGCTGTGCTCAAATCATATGAGTTTCTCATTATTAAAGATGGATAATCGTTAGAGGAACTAAGAAATGAACTAAATTCACAACCTTATCATATTAACCTATTTTTCTGTTTCTAAGAGGATTCCTTAAAAGTGTGCATAATTACAAAATGAAGTTCAATTACTACAATGGTATTGATTCTGTACATCAGTCAAACATGCAAAAGTTAGCATTTGATCTCATTGCCTAGGTGCTATTCCTGAGTTTCTTTGCTTAAGGCTAGTCCTCTACCACTTGAGCCACATATCTATTACTTATGACCTTTATGGAGGTTAATTGGAGATAAGACTCTGCTGTTCATTTTGCCCAGGCAAGCCTCAAAGTTTGGTCTTCATATTTCAGAATTGCAGGTATGAGTGGCCTGAGCCCAGCATCTTTACATATTGTTATTTACATGCCTTCAGTTATTTCTGGTGCTGAATAAGGTTTGTTTGCTTTTTCTGCTGGTCCTGAGGCTTGAACTCAGGGCCGAGGTGCTGTCCCTGAACTTTTTTGCTCAAGACTAGTATCACTTGAGCCACATGTTCACTTCAGGCCTCTGGGTGGTGAATTGGAAATAGGAATTTCAATGACTTCTGTAGCTGGGCTGGTTTTGAACTATGATCCTAAGATCTCAGCCTCCTCAGTAGACAGGAGTACAAAGGTGAACCACATGTGCCCAGCTGCTTCATAAGTGTTCTGAATCAGTGTTTCTGAATACTTTACACTGATCAACAGTTTTCATCAGGTGGGTTTCAGACACTCTTCAGGGTGAAAGGGAGAACAAAGCTGTGAGGGGGAACTAAGAATATTGCTCAGGTGCTAATGTAGCAGAGAAACTATTCTTGGTGAGATGAATTGTGCTTTTATTTACAATCAATGAAATTCCTTCACTTTTAGTCTCCTTCTTTGTAAGAATCTTCACCTCTTGGGTTTTCAATTCCAAATAATTTGAATAAGCTTACTGCTATCACTTCTTTGTGGACTTGATCATACAATAAATGAGTTTCCACTTTTATGTGCCTGTATTTAAGGGTCTGATATGGGTCTGTGTTCTGTTGCACCATGTCTGCTCCTGAGATGAGCTGCTTCGTAGAGCCAATGATTGTGGAAAAGGTCTGATAAATTGCAAGGTGCTATGGCGGATTATGGGTGGATGCCAGGGACTGGATGAAGTTTACAAACAAGACCACACTAAAGCTACCAGCACAACTATATTTATTGCAGCATTATTGACCATAGCTAAGATATGGAACCAACCCAGATGCCCCTCAGTAGATGAATGGATCAAGAAAATGAGGTATATATACACTATGGAATTCTTTGCCTCCATCAGAAAGAATGACATTGCCCCATTTGTTAGGAAATGGAAAAACTTGGAAACAAATTTCTTTATATGTATGCACCTATGTTTGTATATAAATATATAAACATATACACACATGCATATATATACATTTGCACACTCATGTATATATTATATGGTATATATTAACATATATTTTATATATACAAATGAAGCAGAGTCTCGCTATGTAGCCTATGTTGCTCCCAAAGAGGTGAAAATCCTGTCTTCCTTCACTATGTTTTGAATTATAAACCTGCTAAAACATACCTAGCTTACTCTATTTATTTCAGAGGAATTCACTACTGTGCTCAAATCAAATGAGTTCCTAATTATTAAGGAAGGAAAATGTTTAGAGGAACTACTAAATGAACTAGCTTCACAACCCTATCAAAGAAACTTATCTTTCTGTTTTAAGAGGATTCCTTAAAAGTGTGCATTATTACAAAATGAAGTTCAATTACTACAATGGTATTGATTCCTGTACATCAGTCAAACATGCAAATGTTAGTACTTGACCTCATTTCCTAGGTGCTGTTCTTGATCTTCTTTGCTTAAGGCTAGTCCTCTACCACTTGAGCCACATATCTTTTACTTATGACCTTTATGGTGGTTAATTGGGGAGAAGAGTCCCCTGTTCATTTTGCCCAGGCAAGCTTCAAAGATTGATCTTCAGCTTTCAGAATTGCAAGCATGAGCAGCCTAAGCCCCGCAGCTTTACATATTGGTATTTACATGCCTTGAGTTATTTCTGCTACTGAATAAGGGCTTCGATGTTTGTTTGCTTTTTTGCTGGTTCTGGGGCTTGAACTCAGGGCCTAGGTGCTGTCCCTACACTTGATTGCTCATGACTAGTACTGTATCACTTGAGCCACATGTTCCCTTCAAGCCATTGGGTGAATTGGAAATAGTAATTTCAATGACTTTTGCAGCTGGGCTGGTTTTGAAATATGATCCTCAGATGTCAGCCTTCTGAGTAGATAGGAGTACATGTGTGAACCACAGGTGCCCAGCTGCTTCATAAGTGTTCTGAGACCTCTTAAAATCAGCCAAATACTTTACACTGACCCAACAGTTTTCCTCAGGTGAGTTTCAGACACTCCTCAGGGTGAAAGGGAGAAAAAAGCTGAGTTGGGAACTAGGAATATTCTCAGGTGCTAATGTGTCAGAAACTATTCATGGGGAGATGAATGTGTTTTTCTTTTATTAAGGAGGTGCCATGGACTGGCTCTGTCGGGACGACGGAGGACACCTAGTGGAGGTAACTGGAATAGGTGGGGAGATGGCCAACAGACAATTCACACAAGAGGAGTGACTGCTGAATGCGATTTACTGCAGAGGATAACAAGCTTTTATAGAAAATATCTCCATGAGACAGGGCAAAAGGTTACACAATCTTGCTGCAAGACTTCGTTCTTGGGTGGTCACCAGCTGCTCGCCTGCTCTTGTTTTTTGCATGATGAGCTATGACGATAGGCACTTGTTTTCGGGTTTACCTCTATTTTTAAGAAATGCAGTTGTTTCGAGATGTTTATCACCTATTAACCATTAACCAGAGCATATGGGCAAGGTGCTGGACAGAAAGGCATGAACTCTAGTACTCTATTGTTACTTTTGTTTAGTTTTGTACTTTATGCATTTCAAATCTTTTCTAAGCAATTATTCTTCTTTGCCATTTTTTAGAGGGTCCCCATTTTGTGGCCCAAAATCATGATATTCAGTATACTTAGATAAATCTGGCCATATATCTAATTCAAGCTCATAGTGTCTTCTCTGTAACCCTTTCACATAATCGTTTCCTCTTCTCCATAGAGGCCTTAACTGTCTCATAAGATCTTTCTTGTTCCTTTTTTGATAGTAAGCACCAAGGAGGCCTAGATCTAGCAAGTCTCTCAGTAAATGCAAGAGAGTAATAGGAAGTTCTTTCTCCTAAGTAGTTTTCCCAACCGTTGCCATCCTTATCATATACACCTATAAAAGGCTATGGATCTGGGGGAAGTCTCTGTGGTCCTCTAAATAATGGAGGATTCCACTATTTTCCTCTGATAACCCATTGCCACCTTCCATCTACCAACCTTTTAGGAATCTTATTTAGCTTTTGGTCTAAATATTCCTCTACATCTTTCTTATCTACAGGATATCTATATGAGTCTATTGTCTATGCTCCAGGATTAAAGGGAAATCTCCAATAGCCATACACTCTTTCTGCTCTAGCCATGCCTACAGCTTCTTGTAAATTTCTTACAAACAATTCCTTTTGCTGAAGTGACGTCATGAAACCTCCCAATACTTTTATATTTACTTATGACTTGTCTAATAGCCTCCATAAGAGGGACTTTCAGGGTAGCACTTAACTCTGGTGAGTTAGTCATGTTCTCAGGACACTCATCAGATGTTGGAGTCGTCAACACTTCCAAGAAAGAGCCCTGAATGAGGGAAAGTTGAGCATGAGTAAGTAGAACTAGCAATAGGAGCAGTAAAAGATTAATAGGCACTCCTATTCAGCGAAAAAAAGAAAAACAGGAACATATCTTTCCCAGGGCCTTGCCAGCCTTTTTAGGAGGTAGGCCTCTTTGAAGCCCCATTCTCTGAGGTAGACTTCTGTGAAGTCCTATTCTCAGGGGTAGGCTTCTGTGAAGTCCCATTCTCAGAGGTAGGCTTCTGTGGAGTCCCATTCTCAGATCTAAAAGCAGGTGTTCCATGCTAAGCAGACTCCACAGAAGTAGGCGTGGCAACAAGGGTATTTATTTTTATTTTTTTTGGTTCGGTCGTGGGGACTGAACTCTGGGCCTGGGCGCTGTCCCTCAGCTCTTCAACTCAAGGCTAGTGCTCTATCACTTGAACCACAGTGCCACTTCTGGCTTTTTCCTTTTTGCTTATATGGTGCTGAGGAATCAAACCCAGGGCCTCATGCATGTAAGGCAAGCGCTCTACAAGTGAGCCACCTTCCCAGCCCTGCTTTTATTTTCAATCAATGAAATTCCTTCACTTTTAGTCCTCTTCTTTGTAAGAGTCTTCATTTCCTGGGTTTTCAATTCCAAATAATTTAAATAACCTTAATGCTATCCCTCCTTTGAGGACTTGATCATATAGTAAAGGAGTTTCCTCCTTTATGTGCCTGTATTTAGGTCCTGATATGGGTCTGTGTTCTGTTGCACCATGACTGCACCTGAGATGAGCTGGTTAGTAGAGCCAATGATTGTGGAAAACATCTGACATAATGAATAGTGCTGTGGAGGGTTATGGATGGATTCAGGTGACTGGATGAATTTGTAGTGACATATATGTATATTTACATACATAGATATGCATACCCACACACACACAATGTAATCACCCTGGTGAGCTGCTGATGAATGCGTCCCTTGTAATCTGTCACTCAAAGCCAAGAGGTTCACATTTATGAACCATTGGGACATTCTCAAGTATGTCTCTAAAGTCCTCATAAGCTGTTGCTATGGAGACATGTTCATGTGGGGCTTCTGAATTCTGTTTTTACACATGGGATTGTGGAATGTTAAGTGTATATTCTTTTTTGTTTTCTTTAGCTCCAAGAATGGGACTCAAAGCCAGTACATGATACTTTGCTCACTTACTAATGCTCTAACAACTAAGCCATACCTCTATCCCTTAAAGTATGTATTTTGTCTATTCTGTTGTGAAAGACTATATGAATATATGACAAATACTACCAGCTCTATAAAAATTATAGAACTGTTCATTTCCAGGGGTGAAGAGACTGATGTTTTAGAAGGTATTCTAGGTTTACAGAAAAATTTGAAAATTGTTTCCCACAAGAAATCTGAATGGATTCTATGTCACTTTTATTGAATTTCACCACATAAAATAAGTATTTACTAAATCAACTTTATTACTCATCTATAATTCTCAAATATTTCTCATTTTTAAACGTTACAAAATTCCATTAAATCACTCAATTTCTTTATAGATTCTATGAAACTACTTATTTTCCTAATTTATAACATTTCAGTTTTACTTACATAAGTTTTGTAAACACCTTTGAAGAAAGTAGACTGCTTCCCAATGATAGGATTCATGATACTAAATACAACAACCTCAAAATTAGAGATGTGGCACAAAGGGTAGAGTGCTAAGCTTGAGAATAAAAGCCAAAGGGAAGTAAAGGGCCATGAGTTCAAATGAAACTAACAGCAAAATAAAAGGAAAAAGGTAAATATCATCCTAGAATTTCATGAAACAGGAAATTAGACATAATCATCTTCTTGTAGATCTCCCAATAGAGAATGTTAGAAATGGAACTTGAGAAATTTTAGAAGATGGACATTTAGGGAAGAATGACTGAGAGTACTTAGAACTTTTTTGAAAAACTTTCTACATGTTTTACATTGCTATGATTTCTCATGTGTGTGTGTGTTAAATGATGAACCCTGAGCTGTGACTTCTGGTTGAAGAATTCCACATTTCTACCTTGATAAGGTTTGTATCCTGTGTGGGTTCTCTATTGCAAACTGACTTCTCTTCCAAATGAAAGACTTTCCCTACTTGTTACATACTAGAGATTTCTAATTTGGGTGAATTTTCTTATATGCTAGGCTGTGGCCTCCTGTGGACGGTTCTTTCCACATTTGTTGCAGTCATAAGGCTTCTCTCTTGTGTTGTGCTCTCTGATGAAAAATAAGGGTTGACTTCTGTGTGAAACTCTTTCCACAGCTGTTACATTCCTAAAGTTTTACTCCTGTGTGTTCTCCGATGGACAGTAAGGTTTCCCCTGTGGCTGAATGACTTTCCACACAGGTCACATTCAAAAGGTTTCTCTCCTGTGTGTGTTCTCTGATGGTCAGAAAGGTATACCTTCCTGGTGAAAGACTTTCCACAGCTGTTACATTCATAAGGTTTCTCTCCTGTGTGCATTATCTGATGGATGTTAAGTGCTGCCTTCCACCTGAAAGACTTTCCACACTCCATACATTCATAAGGTTTCTCTCCTGTGTGTATTATCTGATGTGATTTAAGGATCGACTTCCGGATGAAAGACTTTCCACACCAGCTACATCCATAAGGTTTTTCTCCTGTGTGTTTTCTCTCATGGACAGTAAGGCCAATTTTCTTGGTGAAAGACTTTCCACACCTCCTACATTCATAAGGTCTCTGTCCTGTATGTGTTGCCTGATGGGCAGTAAGTTGTGACTTCATGGCGAAAGACTTTCTACACACATTACATTCATAAGGTTTCTCTCCCGTGTATATTGTCTCATGGATAGTAAGGCATGTTTTCCGGGCAAAAACCTTTCCACACCTGCTACATTCATAAGGTCTCTCTCCTGTATGTGTTGTCTGATGGATCCTAAGGTTTCCTTTCTGGGTGAAAGACTTTCTACACACATTACACTGATAAGGTTTCTCTCCTGTGTGTGTTGTCTGATGGATTTTAATTTGTGCCTTCTGGGTGAAAGACTTTCCACATATATTACATTTGTATGGTTTCACTCCTGTGTGTGTTGTCTGATGGACATTAAGGGTTGTCTTCTGGGTGAAAGACTTCCCACATTTGTTACATTCATAAGGTTTCTCTCCTGTGTGTGTTCTCTGATGGACAGTAAGGTATGCCTTCAAGTGAAAAGATTTTCCACACTTGTTACATTCATAAAGTGTCTTTCTTGTGTGAATTTTCTGATGAAAAGTAAGGTTTGCCTTCCGGATGAAGGACTTTCCACACACATTACATTCATAAGGTTTCTCTCTTGTGTGTGTTGTCTGATGGACAGTAAGGTGTGCCTTCTGGATGAAAGACTTTCCACACACATTACATTCATAAGGTTTATCTCCTATGTGTATTCTGTGATGATATGTAAGTTTTGACTTCCGCATGAAAGACTTTCCACACAGGTTACATTCATAAGGTTTCTCACCTGTGTGTGTTCGCTCGTGAGCAGTAAGGTTTGTCTTCTGGGTGAAAGACTTCCCACACTGGATACATTCATAAGGCTTCTCTCCTGTGTGTGTTTTCTGATGGACAGTGAGGTATGACTTCAGGCTGAATGACTTTCCACACAGGTTACATTCATAAGGTTTCTCTCCTGTGTGTGTTGTCCGATGGACAGTGAGGTGTGCCTTCTGGCTGAAAGACTTTCCACACACATTACATTCATGAGGTTTCTCTCCTGTGTGTGTTAGCTGATGGACAGTAAGCTGTGCCTTCCGAGTGAAAGACTTTCCACACAGGTTACATTCATAAGGTTTCTCTCCCGTGTGTGTTGTCAGATGGACATTAAGGGTTGTCTTTCGGCTGAAAGACTTTCCACACACATTACATTCATAAGGTTTCTCTCCTGTGTGTTTTGTCAGATGGACAGTAAGGTGTGCCTTACGGCTGAAAGACTTTCCACACACATTACATTCATAAGGTTTCTCTCCTGTGTGTGTTCTCTGATGGACAGTAAGGTATGTCTTCCGGGTGAAAGAATGTCCACATTGGTTAGATTCTTTAACTACAGGAGATACTCCAGGACTATAAGCAGCACATATCCCATTAGACTCGCCATGGAGAAGCATGTTCTGACACTGCCTGAACTCCTCTGTCCTTATCCCTAAGGAGTTCCCATTATTCCTAATCAGCTCTGACTTAGGTTTTGATCTCAAATTAAAAGTTGTTATTAATTTCACATTTTTCTCCCCTGTGTTAATATTCATGACTCCGACTTCAGACAGACAATCATAGGGATTCTCCTGACAGGTCTTAGTCCTGTACTCCTTTTCTTGGACATCTACAATGAGATATAGAAAGACAGACAAAAACAGAAATGAGACCTCAAGATTCCTTAATGTAACAGTAAAGGCATTTCCGTGCATCCTAACTGTTACGAGATTTTAAAAGATCAAAGCAGGAACTCTTTGATGCAGAATATAAGCTTTTCTCTGATATGTATTAGTTAAGAAAGTAGCACTGACATTTTACAATGGTAAATAATGTTTTTCTGTTTCAGTTTTTCTCAAGGAATTAATTACTCAAATGATTCATCTACACACTATTAGTTATAAGCTGAGTACTAAACATTTGCCTTTAATACCCTCGAGGTTTGGTCCTAAGCGAATAGCTATTATTTTTCTTTTAATTTGTGGAAATAATTTATACATTTTGCTGCTTTGCTTCTCAACCATTAGGTGAGGAACAGAAATACTGTCTAGATTTAGGGACCATTAGGGTGTTTGATACATCCCTTGGCCTTTCCGCTAAGCATGGAAGGTTCCTGAGAGTAAGGATTTATACCTCCATCTCTTCAGTTCTAACTTCTCACTAAGAATTACTTTAGGGATTGGTGGCATTTTTAAAATTGGTTTCCCTCACCCTTAGTCAAATTCTCATCAAATTTCCTTTTCTAACACTCCTGCTCCTTCACAACCATTAAAGACCAAAGATATTGCAGCTCACCACCCAGGTAGTCATCCCCTATGAACCAAAAGCTTTGCTTCTGAATCTCACTCACTTCCACCATCACCAAGAAGCAATTTTCCTCTTCACAGGATAGCAGTCCTGGCATACTCCTCATTTCCTCATACCTGCATAGGCCTTGTTTCAATGAAAATGAGACATCATTTTCAACATTTCTCATTTCCTTTTTCTGTTTAAGAATGATTTCTACAAAGAAAAAGAAAATTGCTCACTTTAACTATACTGGGACAGCCAAATCAGTTTGTCTCCATGTAAATTCTTGATTGTCATGTCCTGAAGACAAAGGATCACCTAGTTCTCTGCCACACATGACTCAGGGAACTAGGAACATTATTGCTCAGTACAGCTCATTAAACTTACCAAGTGGACTCTGGCTACAAAACTACCATGCAAGATGCTTTATCTCACCTGTGAGATTTTTGTCTGAGGCTTCTCTTATCCATGGTTCTGACCCTTGCTCCAGCTTGGCAATCAATTTAGGTTTAGGAACACAGTGTCCTGTTATTAACAAGTAGAGAAGAACTATTGGTAGGCTGGGTCATCATTACTGTAAGGTCTTAGACATCATGTTCACAAACTTGCTCCTAAACCTTGTTTCTCATTTCTTATCCACTCCCTCGTTGATATTCCCCAGCTTTCAACTTATTTTGCCAATTGTGTGCCTTGAACTCAGCTCTTTTGCTCAAAGCTAGCATTCTGCTAGTTTCAGTCCCAGCTACATTTGTAGATTGTGAGGAGATTTGGAGATAAAAGCCTCATGGTCACTTTTCTGCAGTTGCAGGCTTCAAACCAACATCCTCACATTTCTGCCTCCAGAGAAGCTAAGATTACAGGTGTTAGCCACTGCACCCAGGATCAGGGTTGATTACAAATAACCACTTTCAACTAGTGATTTTCAGATCATACTTCAAATAGTGATGTACTTTCTATTCTAGACTATATTTGCACGTACAGAAATCAACCCAAGTTTAGGATGACAGTCTTCTTTGTATTAGTGGAATGCAGTTTAGATTTTGGGTCCAAGTGCTGATTGGGTTTCTTGATGAATGGGAATAAAATTGTCTCCAATTACATAATGAAGTGGAAAAAATGGACAGGAATTTTATATTCCCACGGAGTGGAATCATCACCCGAAACAACATAAATATTTATATATCTACTTAAAAAAGAAAACAGCCTTTGATCTCGCATGTTCAAATGACTTTTGCTTACCTAAAGACAAGAGGTTGCTGTAGGTCTCCAGCATTACATCTCTATGCAGGGTCCTCTGAGCATGATCCAAGTCTTGCCACTCCTCCCAGCTGAAGTCCACAGCCACATCATCAAATGACACCAGCTTCTGTAATGGCACATTTGAATCAAGTAATTAGCCCAAGTCAGGAAGGTCTGTGGGACTCATCCCCAATTAATCACCAGGAGAAAAGCAGAACTGGTGCTATGGCTCATGTGGTAGAGCACTAGCCTTGAGGGGAAGAATTCAGGGACAGTGCTCAGGTCCAGAAATCAAACCTCACAACCAACCAACAGACACGCATGCGCACACACACACACACACACACACACACACACACACACACACGGTATCTCATAAGCAATTACAACACATTTAGGACATCACAAGGAATACATAGCACCTTACTGATTCATGAAAAGTAAGTGTCTACATAAATGTTAAAGGCAGTAACAGTACTTAAGAACGTAGCTAATGATGGATTGGCCCTTATAAGATCTGCTTTACTTCCCATATATAAATATCCTATGTTAACTATTTTGTAGTTTCAGTGCTAAATACTGAATTATGGTCATAGATACCCTGATATTTCTTTCCTATGTAAAAAAGAACTGCTAGAAGGAAGTTTTGTGAACTTGGCCTACCTTCTACAATCCACAATATAGTTGCGAGGGGCATACCATGTTCCCTGACTACATTTTCATTTAAATATGCCTTCATGGAAGGATGGAGGATGGATAGAGACTTAAGGAACATTCAAGATGACAAAAAACGAAAAATAGGACCACGACAAGCAAGACAGAGAAAAATTAGAAGAGGGATGTGATCTAATGATACAGAAGACAAATTTACAAGTTGGAAGGAAATAAGAGTGCTAATTTGCCTGCAGAGGCTAAGAGGAGAGGTTTTGAACTCCCACACTGAACCCTATTACAAATGATGAATGGCCAAGCCAGCCATGCTTGGCAATAGCAGAGGTGAATGCTGACTAAGACACCAAAGGGAAATATATATGTGAGAAATTGAAAGAAAATAACATTCAATTCACAATCCATTGGGCAGAGGAACTCTACTAAAAATGTAGATTGAAGATATGGTCAGGGAAAGAGAGTTGATTAATTACACATCTGCATTTTAAGACTGTTACAAGAGAAGTGCTTCAAGAGAAGAGCAAAAGGAGTCCACATATATATACAGGTAGGACAAAAAAACTAAAATGGTAAATGTGTAGGTAAGTATAAAGGAATATATTGGTCATATATTTTATGTAATATTTCTGCAATAGTTTGTTGAAATAAAACTTATAGTACCATATTCATGATTCACAATGCATGAAGATCCAATATATAAACTCATCACTTTATTTAAAGAAATGTATGTAGATTACTCATATGCATCAATAAATATTGCAATTACCAGGCAAATCGGAAGGCCTCAGTCCAACGAATTAAGTGTACCAAAATAGAGGGTACTAGATTTAGGGCTGGAAATGTGGCTTACTCCAGAGTGCTAGTCTAGAATGCACGGGTTCAATTATTCAGTGCCATGTGAACAGAAAAACTAGAAATAAGGAAAACGATTGAAGACACTTTAAAACAAATCTACAAATAATTTCTTGAAATATACAAAGCTCAGTATCAATAGTCAGGAGAAGAATTCAAATCAAAATTCTACAGAAATAACTACTTTATATATGTTACTATGGGCAGTTTTAAATAAAAACAACAAATATCCTTCCAAAGTCTAACAAAGGCTGGAAAGGATGTGAATTCAATTTGAACCTTGTTGCATGTCTGGCAGGAATGTAAAACAATCAAAGATGGTATGGACAGAGCTAAAAAGAACTAAATAGAGAATTACATAGGAATATGGTCCAGCACTTCTATTTCTAGATTTGTACCCAGCAGAAGAGAAAGGAGAGATAAGAAGTAGTATTAGAGAATCACTTCAGAGCAAATACTGACAAGAACCAAAAGACAGACACAGGTAAAAGAATAAACAGACATTGAAAAGCAAGACAAGTTTGCTACATTTTATAGCAGGGTTGATCTTTGAATACATTAAGCTAAGTAAAGTACAGCAGTCATAAAAGCACAGCCATGGTATGATTTCCCTTACTGAGCTTTCAAGGATCAACAAAGTCATAGAGCCAAAAAGTAAGATGGTTCCAGAGACTGGGGTAGAGAGGAAAAGGAGCTGCCTATTAATGATTATACAGCTTCAGACATGGAAAATGAAACATGCTGTACATGGATGGAAGAGATGGCTGCAGAACAACGCAGCCATATGAACTATCAGTGAACTCTGAATTGAAAATGGGTAATGTAGCCACACAGGATGGAACATACCTAAACACCCTGACCTTGGGAAATTCAAAAAGGATGACCAGCCAGGCTAGCTTCCATAACAATTTCAAGAGCATGCTGGACTACATATCAAGACCTGTCTTCAAAAGGAATAGGGAATGATTTGTATTGACAAAGCTCATAAAATTCACAAACTTTATAGACCATGACAATGACAATTTGCCTTGAAGGTGAAAATGTGTTTTTGACTTCTACTAAGCATCTCTGTTCCACAATACTGTGACATATGTGAAATTTAAATAATCACTTTCTCTCAATGTAAACAACAAAAAAAGAAAATTCAGAGAAGGGGTGGTTTAGGAGCAATGGGTGACAGACATCTTCTATTCACATATTGTTTTGTAGAATGGCAACTTCTTTGTACAACTACTTAAACCTAATAATAAAATAAATTGTTTGAAAAAAGGAATATGGAAAAATCAAATTTTAGACTCTCTGAATAGGATCAGAGATATAGGTGCCATGTGTGTCTATTTTCCAGTTAAAATAACAAATTAAAATTTAAGAACAAACGTTAAGCCACATTTTAGCTGGAAACATACAGCTACAAATAGCATTAGTAACAAACACACATAGACCAAAAATGCAAAGTATTCCTTTTTTTTTTTTTTTTAATCGGTTGTGTGGCTTGAACTCTAGGCTTGGGCACTCTCCCTCAGGTCTTCAACTAAAGCCTAATGCTCCACCACTTGATCCACTGTGCCACTTCCGGTGTTCTGAGTGATTTATTGGAGATAAGTGTCTCATGGACTTTCCTGTCCAGGCTGGCTTTGAACCAGGATCCTCAGCTCTCAGCCTCCTGAGTAGCTAGGATGACAGGTGTGGGCCACCGGAGCCTGAACAAAAATGCAAATTACTCTAATCTGTGCATCTTAATTTTAGTTTTTGTATATCTTTTCACTGACTATTTTTCAAGTGTATCTCATATTGCTGAATCAGTTCTCTAGTAAGCTTCCCAAGGATATTTCTTGCTGTTCTTTTTGATGGGCTTATAATGTACTATATGATTTTTTTTTTTTTTTTGTTTCTTTGTATGTTCTTCTGCCATGGCATAAAACTTGTTGTCACTCTCTTTGATTCTGGTGTCTTGCATCTTGTATATACATTTTTCTAATTGAGGAGGGGAACAGAAATTATAAAATGCTGAAATAAGAATACAGGATGGCCCATTGTAACAATGACTTGTACAAGGAACTATGTTGAAAAGGAACCTAACCTGACCTGCTAGGCTCAGCTCCACACAAAGGGAAGTCTCCCAGCCAGGGCTCCAGCCCCAGGAGTGGCTTTCTTCACTGGGTAAACAGAGAAAGAGGCTGCCCCTCCCTATAACAGCCTTGACAATCAATTGAAATTCAGTAAACATAAACTCTGAGAATGGCTTCAGGCTGGGCTCAGAGAATCTCTCAGAAGCTAGTCCCTCAGGGAAAAGCTACTGTTTGCTGAAAGGCCTCAACTCTATCCAGAACCTAGCCTCTTCACAGCATCTCCACACTAGAGGAAACAGCCAACTCCATCTTTTGTGATACTCAGAACAGATCTCCCTCCCATTAAATTGCCCTGGGAGAAGGATCACAAACTCCTGTGTAAAGCAGAGCAGTTTTCTGCCTGCTCAAACAAATTGACCTAAGAAACCAACCAAGCCACAGGAAAATCAAATACTGCAAGCGGATCAGAGACTGTAACAAGAGACTGGTTAAGGACACAAGGGATCTTCCCATAACCTTCCCCCACAAAAAAATCAAATAGTCTTTTTTTGTACCTTTCATAAAAGTTTTTTTCTAAAACTTTAATTTCATGTTTTTATTGTGAAAATACTGCACAGATGGGTTACAATTACATGGGCAAGATAATGAATACATTTCTTATCAAGCATTGTAGCCTCCTCCTTTGTTTCCCCTTCCCATCACTTCCCAGCCTCCCCTGGCGCCCCCACACAATCCTCCCCCGCACCAAATTTGAAAAGTTTGTCTAAAACTTTCTTTAATTTTTAACTTAAAAAATTGTTTTGTATTAATTTTTTTTCCCCTCCTCTTATAATTTTTATTTTAGGGGTATAAGTTTGTGTGCTTTTTTTTCTTTAAAAAAATTTTTTTTGTTTAGCTCTACTGACCTTTTGATCCTTTTTTTCTTTCATTCCCATTCTTTTCACCTTTTCTTCTCTTTCATTTTTCTTTGCGTGACAATTGCTCTTCTGCTTATCCTGATATACCCTTAGTCCATTACTAGACCTAATACCCCATTGTGTACAACTTAATCCAGAAATTTATTACTGAATTCAAAACCTCTTAGACTTCAATTCATTAATAGCAGTACTCTTTATACCTATATAATATTTTAAGCTTTTTAAAAACATTTTTTCATGTCTCTTTAGCCCTCCACTTCTATCATTCTATCCACCTTCTTCTTGGAAATTATGTTTTTAAATTTGAAGTCAGTGTTTCACTGTTTAATTTTTAATTTTTATTTTCCTGTTTTTTCTTGTCTCTTTGTTTCTTTCTCTTTCTCCTTTTTTAAGCTCTTTCTACTTTCATTCTATCCAATCTATTTCCCACTTTGAGATTAGGACTTAGTTAATTCTAGCTCTGCCTTTCCACATCCCTCTATTCCTATTTTTACCCACATCTCTCAATAAACCTAATAATTTCTGGTTTGTCAAATTCTTCTTTGCGCTTCTTAGCCCATGAATACACAGTTGTTTGATGTTGAATAGTATATCTGTTGAACTAGATTGTATCTGCAGACTTTTGACTGTGCAACTACAGACTTTGGATGATGCTGGCCTTAAGATAGTGTTCTAGCATAAAACTGGTGTTAACTTTCATCTCTAATGGGCAGAGCAAGCCGGAAAAACACAAGAAAAATGGCAAGTCCAGGCATCTCAACTCCCACTAAGGATAATCAGCTGACAGACCAGATAATGAATAATCCAGAGGGGAGTTCCCAAATAGCTCTACAAACACTGCTTGTAAACATTGTAAATGAAAAGACTGAAAACCTGCAAAGGACTCTGTGAGCATGATACGGAGAGAGAGGAGACAAACCAAAGGTTAATACAGGAATATCATGAACGTGAGGAAGCTACTCAAAAATTGATACAGGAATTGGTTGAACACCTTGAGAACACTCAAAGAGAAATAAAGGAATCCATGAGCTGGCAGAGATCAGTCAAAGGGAAAGAGGAATGGCGTGAGCAGGCTGAGAACACTCAAGGAGAACTACAGGAATTGGATGAACTTGAGGAAGCTAAGCAAAGAGTAATACAGGAATTGAGAGATAAGGATGAGCATACACAAAGATCACTAAATGCATTCATGGAATCCATTAACAGAGAACTGAAAGAAGTAAAGGAGACCACAACGGGAATGCTGAATGGAACCCAACAGAAGGAATGATAGCCCACAGAAACCATAACCAATCACCTAAGTGATTTGTGAATAAACAATACCAAATTAAGGAAGTCCAGTGCTTCATACACGATCTAAAACAAAGTTCCAACAAAGAATTTGAAGCCATCAAAGCTGACAATTAGAAGGAAAAGAAATAAAAAAACAAAGTAGAAAAATCTTGACAGTAGGTTAGACCATTCAGAAGATCAAATCTTAGGGACTGAAGACAACCTAGATATTACAGAGAAAGAACATATAACCATCCAAGACAAATCTAAGAAATATGATAGATCTATTCAACACTTGGAAGACACCATCAGAAGGCCCAATTGGAGGAGAATAGGTGTAGAGGAGAACCTAGAGACAGTAGTTAATGGTCTAGAAAATTTGTTTAACAGGATCCTAGCAGAGAACTCCCAAACATGCAAAAAGATAGGCCTATTCAGATACAAGAAGCAAACGGCCCCCATAAACAGGCTGCAGTTGCAATCCTAATACCAGGTAAAATAGACTTCAAAGTAAAATTTGTGAGAAGAGATAACGAAGGTTGCTACATACTAATTAAGGGATCTGTCCTTCAGGAGGATATTACAATTCTAAATATCTATTCACCAAACAACGGAGCACCCAAATTTATCCAAGAAACACTACTTTCCCTCAAATCCCACATAGATTCAAAGACAGTAATTGTTGGGCACTTTAACACACCACTCTCCCCACTGGATAGATCAACTCGGCAAAAACTCAACAGGGAAACCTAACAGATCCTAACAACTGCATAGATCAACTAGATTTAACAGACATCTACCAAATATTTCACGCAACAGCATCAGAATACATGTTTTCCTCAGAAGCACATAGAACATTTTCCAAAATAGACCACATTTTAGACCACAAAGCAAACTTGTCCAAATTCAGAAACATTGAAGTAATACCTTGCATTCTCTTAGACCAGAAGGGAATAAAATCAGAACTCCACACCAAAAGCCACCAAAGAAAGTCCTGTAATACATGGAGGCTGAACAACACACTGCTGAATCACGAGTGGGTCACGGAAGAGATTAGAAAGAACATTCAAATATTCATGATATTCAACCAAAATGAACACACAAATTACCAGCTCCTCTGGGACACAGCAAAGGTAGTACGCAGGGGCAAGTTTAGAGATCTGAGTTCCTACATCAACAAATTGCAGAGATCTGAAATCAACAATTTAATGAGACATCTGAGTCTCCTTGTAAAAGAGCAGCAAGATAAACCCCAATCCAGTAGACAGAAAGAAATAATAAAAATTAAATCAGAATTACATGAATTACAATCCAAATAAAGTATAGAAAGAATCAACAAAACAAAGAGTTGGTTCTTCTAAAAAATTAACAATATTAACAGACCCTTAGCAAATCTTCTTAGAAAAAGAAGAGAACACACCCAAATAAATAAACTCAGAGATGAGAATGGAAACATCACCACAGAAACAACCAAGATTCAGAACATTACAAAGGAATACTTCTTAAACATTTATGATAAGTTTGAGAACTTGGCAGAAATGGACCTTTTCCTAGCAAATATTGACTTGTCGAAACTAAACCAAGATGAGTTAAACCATCTAAACAGGCCCATAACAAGCATTAAAATAGAAACATCTAAGAAAAGTCCAGGACCAGATGGTTTTACAGCGGAATTCTACAAGGCCTTCTAAGCAGAGCTCACACCAATACTCCTCCAACTCTTCAATGAAATTCAAAGAGAAAGTTCACTACCGAACTCACCCAATGAAGCCCTCATAACCCTCATCTCAAAACGAGGCAGGGACTCATCAAAGAAAGAGAACTTAGAGACCCATTTCCTTGATGAACATTGATTCAAAACTTCTGAACAAAATTTTGGCCAACTGACTTCAACAATTCATCCAAAAAATCATACAACACAATGAAATAGGATTCCTTTCAGGGTTGCAAAGCTGGTTCAATATATGCAAATCAACTAATATAATTCATCACATCAACAGGAGCAAGAATAAGAACCACATGGTTATCTAAATAGATGCAGAAAAAGCATTGGACAAGATCCAACACCCCTTTATGATGAAGGTTGTGTAAAAATTAGGAATCCATGGAACATTCCTCAATACAATAAGGCTGTATATGACAAACCTACAGCCAGCATTATACTCAATGGTGAAAAACGAAAGCCATTTCCTCAACTCAGGAACGAGACAAGGATGTCCACTATTTGCACTTATCTTCAATCTAGTATTAGAATGCCTAGCTACTGCAATAAGACAAGATGCAAACATAAAGGGGATTCAAATAGGGAAAGAAGAAATAAAACTCTCCCTCTTTGCAGATGACATGATCTTATATTTAAAGAATCCCACAAACTGCACTCCCAAATTACTCAAGTTGATTCAAAAGTTAGGTGAAGTATCAGGGTATAAAATTAACCCTCAAAAACCAAAGGCTTTTTTGTATGCCAACAATGAGAAAAGTGTGGCTGAATTTAGGAAAGCAACTCTATTCGTAATAGCCCCCCAAAAATAAAATACCTAGGAATTAACTTAACCAAAGAAGTGAAGGGCCTCTATGATGAAAACTGAAAAACTTGAAAAAGGAAATCAAAACAGAACTTAGAAAGTGGCAAAAACTCCCATGCTCCTGGATTGGAAAGATCAACATGGTGAAAATGGCAATACTTCCCAAGGCGATCTACAAATTCAATGCGATACCAATAAATATTTCAACTTCCTTCTTCAAGGAAATAGAAGAGGCAATCCAAAAATCCGTATGCAACAATAAAAGACCCCGATAGCAAAAATGATCCTCAATGGAAAGAACACAGCTGGAGGAATAACAATACCAAATTTCAAACTCTTCTACAATGCTATAGTAATCACAACATCTTCTTACTGGCACAAGAACAGACTTCAGGACCAATGGAATAGATTGAAAATCCAGAAATGAACCTACAGACCTATAGCCATTTAATCTTGGATAAGGGAGCAAAAAAAGAAAAAAAAAGAATGGAAGAAAGACAGCCTCTTCACTAAATGGTGCTGGCAAAATTGGTTAACTACTTGTAGAAAACTAAAGCTAGATCCTTATATACCACCCTGCACCAGAAGCAATTCCAAATGAATCAAAGCCCGCAGTGTCAAGGCAGACACTCTATAAACCATACAGGATGGAATAGGAGAAACCATAAGTCTCCATGGCATAGGCCAAAATTTAAAAATAGAAATCCAGAAACAAAAAAATCATAGAAAGGTTGGATAAATGGGATTGCATGAAATTGCAGCACTTCTGCATGGCAAAGGCCATAGCTAGCAAGATCAATATAAAGCACAGGGATAGGAAGAAGATCTTCACTAGCCATACAATGGATAAGAATCTCATATCTAAAATATACCTGGAGCTCAAAAAATTAAATCCTCCAACAACAAATCTTCATAGAAACAACTGCCCAATAAATAAGTGGGCTAAAACTTAAAGAGAAACTTCTCTGAAGAGGAAAGAAGGATGGCCAATAGACACATGAAGAAATGCTCAACTTCTCTAGACATAAAAGAAATGCAAATCAGGGGCTGGCAACATAGCTCAGTGGTAAAGCGCTTGCCTTGCATGCCTGATGACCTGGGTTCAATTCTTCAGCACCACATAAGCAAAAGAAAAAAGTCAGAAGTGGTGCTGTGGCTCAAGTGGTAGAGCGCTAGCCTTGAGCTGAAGAGCTGAGGGACAGTTCAGGCCCCACGACCTGACTGCAGAAAAAAAAAAAAAAGAAATGTAAATGAAAACAACATTGAGATACTACCTCACCCCAGTTAGAATGGCAAAAAATCAAGAACTCTAATTAAACAACATATGCTGGAGGGGATGGGGACAGAAGGGAACATTACTGCATTAGTGGTGGGAGTGTAAAGTTGTTCAACCACTTTGGAAAGCAGTATGGAGGTTCCTGAAAGAACTCCACATAGAGCTCCCCTATGACCCAACAATCCCACTTTGGGGCATTTACCCAAATGTTCACAAACAAGACCACACTAAAACTACCCTCACGACTATGTTTCTTGCAGCCTTATTTACCATAGCTAAGATATGGAACCAACCCAGATGCCCCTCAGTAGATTATGGATCAAGAAAATGTGGTAAACATGGGTGAGGAGAGGATGGAAAGGGATGAGAAGGAGAAACAAAGGAGAAGGCTATAATGCTTGATAAGAAATGTACCCATTATCTTGCCCATGTAATTGTAACCCCTCTGTACAGTATTTTCACACACACCAAAAAAGAATAACATAGGAAAGGTCTCTCACAAACTCTGTTTGGCTCTAAATGTTATATTAATCGAGATTTTTAATTTTTTTTTTTGATGTACTCATGGTAACCTTCCTTGTGTGAACCCAAATGAAGATGCTTAGTTGAAGGAATTCGGGGCACAACTGGCAGTGAGCTTTAGGACCCCTACTTCCTCCCTATCTCTCTGTCTGTGCTTTTGTGTTTTTCTAATTTTCTTTAGCTCTGGACTCTTCATAGAAGTACCTCGGCTTACATTTAGCAACATGTTTCCTTCATAATGGGTAAAAACATGTTAATTCTAAGAGTCATGTCAATAAAGGAAAAGTGATCAGTAAGAAAAACTAGTTCTAGTAGGGCACTGGTGACTCACGCCTGGAATCCTAGCTACTGAGGAGGCTGAGATCTGAGGATCACGCTTTAAAGCCAGCTCAGACAGAGAAGTCCCTTAGACGCATAGCTCTAATAAACAACCACAAAACTGGACGAGGGACTGTGACTCAAGTGGTAGAGTACTCGCCTTGAGCTGAAGAAGTGAGAGACAGTACCCAGGTCCAAGAATTCAAGCCCTACAATGGACAAAAAAAAAAAGAAAACAGAAATACTAGCTCCCAGATACAGCATTTGAAGCAAAGAAAAAAGCAAGAGACAGATGGAGGGAGGAGGGTCTGAGAGAAACAATGAGAAAGAGAGAGAGAAAAACAGATGAAATCAAAGAGAAGAGAGAAAGAAAGCTAGAGAGCAAGAAACAGAGAATGAATAGACAAAATACAGACAAAAATCTAGTCAGGAGTTCTTTGAGAAACATGGAGGGATTTCTAGAAAGGATATACACTATATAATGAAATATAGCCTAAGTTTCAAGTAGAAAAAACCTATGAAGCAGTCGAAGAACTAGTAATTTAAGTACACATATATTACTCAGTACACTTCAATAGTTGAAGGTATATGTGACTACAGTTTTCAGAAAGTATAGTAAAAATTTCATTAGGACAGTTTAATGTTATTCATGGGGATGTGATCTCTGACCAGTTGCTTCCATGAGCAGTCACCTCCTCGGTGTCAGTGAATCCCTTAACAAGTTTGACTACTTCTAACAACATCAGAACAACTAGAAACAAACTGAAGTAATCTACTCATTTTAGCCAGAATGTCAGACTAATAATGTGCAAAACCTACAAGCCATCTTTATCTGATTTAGGAGCATGTTCCTCAAGTTGAATCTATTTTTCTGTTTTTCAATCTTGTCCACTATTAGGTTCAAAAAATGGAATGTAAAACAGAGAAAGCAAAAGCAACTTACCACAGATCCTTTCATTCTTTCTTGCTGTTGAAAATGGACAGAAGATTCTGGAAGCATGGCTGGGAGAAAAGGCAAATGAGGTAGTCAGGAAAGAATCTGTGTGATTTTGCCCCAGGTTTTCCTGCTTATAACATTACCCATGGGCCGGAAAAGCATAAAGCCTTCTTATGGGAGAACAAGTATGGTTTATGTCTGAAGTAGTGCATTAATCAAACATTCCAGTAAAGATGAAGCCATAGTTGATTAATTGGTAGATAGATAGAATAAAAGCAATTCATTTCTAGGTGAAGATACATTCCGTATTCCTAAAAACTAATACCCCACAAAAATAATTGAAAAATAAAAACATACCACATTTCATTAAAACTAGTTTTTACTGAAATATACTTAGGGATGCAAGAACTATTTTTTCCTTTAACGCAAAGGGATCCTAGCACTCCACTGGGCATTTGTACTCCACCTCATTCATTTCCAGATTCTCATACCAGGGAAATCATGTATAGTATAGCTCAGTATTTTTCACAAAGGGTATACAGGAAGGACATATGCAATGCATGTTTCTAGTGCTATAATGTTGGAAATGGCACATTTCCTTATATCCAAATACTCAGAGCACCCTTATGCCAGGACTTTCAATTTGCCATTTAAGCTACTTTGGCCAAATGGACATCACTGAAGATCTTATGTCAGTAATGCTCACTTTCCTGAACAGTCATATGAAGAACCTTGGCCATAATGCTGAAGGTACAGGGCCTAATAAGATGAACATAAAATACTGGGTCATAGGAGAGACACAATTCCAATCAACCATCCTCAGGGAAGGATTTAGAAGATTAAAGTCTTATCTGTGATTTAAACAATATTAACACAAAATAGCAAGTTGAGGGCACCCCAAAATGTAGATCCATAAAAGTTAAATCGGTATGGGAATTGTTTGGTACTTGTTGGTTGCTTTCTTACACAGGAAATGCTGTTATCCACAGATCATTTGTTTCTTTGCACAATTATGTAGAATTGCATTTAAATTATATTATTAGATTAAATTTAACTTAATTTTCTATATTATTAAATGATTTATCAAGTGTTTGGGAATGCATGTTGAGGCAGTCTCTCTCATTTTAAGTAATGTAAAATAGCCTCATTAGCATATGGAGAAGTTGCTGTTTCTCAGAAACAAATATAGTGCAGAATATCCCTAACATTTTAAAGTTGCAGAAGCCATAGGATATGAAGAGGATAAAAATAGGATCAATATGTATCTATATGATATTTTAAAGGACTGTTTATGATTCACTGACTTCAAATGCCAAAAAGAATTTTCTATGTAAAATAATACTTCTTTGAGCAGATTTTAACACAACGGATAACACAAGCTAAATCTTCAGGACAGGTTATATCTATGCATCATATATCCTTGAGCAATATACATTACCTCCAACTTTTTTCTATATATTTTTCATAGAAGTCCAAGTTTCTAGATCAACACTTCCTGAACGGCCAGAAAAAACTTAACATGTTACAAGTAGCTTCAGGAAATCCACTGATGAGACATCTGGATTAAGTCTGAGGGATCCCATACTAGAAATGAGAGTGGGAAGAGGTTGAATCAATCAGTGGGAATAGGCTTAGGGATCTAGTACATAGAGAGACACTTTCAGATGTGACATTTATCCCTCCAGCCCAAACCACAGTCTCATGCCCCCTCTGATTACTAGGCTTCGGCTTAATCCTCAGGCCAGATGCGGTCCCCTCCTGAAAGAGGGTCTAAACCTTCCAACAGAACCAAGTGATTTGAGAAGAGTTGGCGGGAAGAGTATCACGTCAATCTTGTGCTCTGGGAAGGAGATTCCACAAGCTGGATCCAAACACGTGTGAACTCCAGCCCAGAGTGCTAAGAAGGCTGCCAAGCAGGGGCAGAGCAGAGACACCTCTAGCAGAAACAACACAGAAGCCCAAAAGGCAACTGCCATGGAAGGAGACTCAACCCTGGCACACACACTTCACAAGGTCACGACAACCGTTTCCGTGCTCAGCTTACAGCTGGGCAAAGTGAATCAGGTGGCGTGGGTGCCGGCAGCATCTCTCAGTCGTGGCGTTCACACGCACAGCTCCCGGCTCTCCTAGTCTGGAGAGCCACCCAGCTTGCTCTTGGGGTTCCGGGAGCCAGTGTCTGGCTTCTGGAGGCTCGCGGGCCAATGGCAGCACAAACACCCGAACCCCAAACAAATCACCAAGCCCAGACAGGAGGCACACGTGGGGCTGACTCCGGTCCTGCACCCAGCTTGCCGTTCATACCTGAAATCGGATCCGCAGCCTGAGATTCCTTGAGGTTACAGCACCCAAGGTCCCCTGAAGAGCGGCTGGGCGCCTGCCTCGGGGCTTGGACCTCGGGAAAGCAACACCGAACTTCCCAGAACTTCTAGCAGAGGGGGAAAAGGAAAGAACCCGGAATTACCGGAAAGAAAAAAATCAACAGTGGGTGGGGAGACGCATGTGCAGAAAGAACTTCCCGCCCCCTGCCCCAAACCATCTGGTTCCAAGGTCTGTGCCTCAACGAAGACTACAATTCCCACAATGCACGGCGCACAGAGCCACCTGGACCTGGTTGGGATTGGCCCTGGGATTCTGACCAGTACCACACCTCAGGTCCCAGAATTGCATGGAGGTCTGCAGATCTTGCTCTCTTGGCAGTGGGAGCAAAGGCGAGTTTCTTCCTGAAAATTATTGTGTGGCTCCTGAAATATTCAACGACTAACCCGAAGATGGAAATGTGTTAGGAGCATTGCATAAGTTGGCTTTTTAATTCTTAGTTCTAATCATGCAATTGAGGTGATGAGACTGCGTTGTTATTTTCAGTTTTGTTCAGCTCTTATGTTCTCCTGAATATAAATTACATCTCCGTTTTGCCTTCAGTTTTTTAATATCTCTCGTCTCACTTTAAAATGGTATTCGCAGCCCCTAACATTTTCCACTGCTGTAATGTAGACGTTGAAATAAAATAGGTAGATAGGCAGCATAATCCTTTTCTCAATTTAGATTTCTCAAAATCAATTTCCCTGAAACTCCCAAATTCCACCTATGAAAGCTTAAGGAGTTTTTGGTTGTTTGTTTCTGAATTTTGTCTTTCCGCTTAGACATTTTTATTTTCTTTTCCTTTTTTTGGTGTTGGTCCTGTGGCTTGAACTCAGACCTTGGGCACCATCTGTGAGTTTTTTTCTGTGCTCCATTTACCAGTTCTTTAATAGTTTCTTCAGCTAATTTGTGACACGTTCCCTCACAGGACTTTCTTAGACCATGGATCATCACCTCCCTTGCTCTTCAAAGAGATGGTGTTTTGGGGGATCAGGAAGAGTGTGGGTTTGGGTAGAAGAGTGAAGTTTAGGGTAGGTCTGTTTTGATGTGAAGTTTAACCATTTCCCCCATCCAGTCTGTTCTTGTGTTTCAATCTTTGTTTTGAATTCCTATCTCTTCTGTGATCCTAAATGTTCCTTCCTCTTGGTAACTCAAGGCTGCATACCTAGGAAACCTCAGACTGGTCTTCCCAGAACTTATCCATTAGACTGTGGAATACATCTGTTGTCTCCTTCCCTCATATGTGAGATCCTATTCGTGTCTCTTAAAGGTTTACTGTGATATTTGCTGAACCTGTTCATTGGTTCCGGCAAGGTTTAGGGAGGGAAACTTTCGTGCCTACTATTCAGTCCTCCAGTGTGTGGGTTCTCCAGGACTCTTCAGTGGACCTCAGTTATTCCTCATGAAAGTGGAGATCATAGAACATAGATGGGTATATAGACTTCAACGAAGCGCACATATAAAAATATACAGAAAAACCCAATAAATATATTCTGTAAAAGTCAATAGGTTCAGAGGGAAGGAGAAAAGGATGAAGTAAAAACTGGAGTGATTCCAAGACTAGGTTTGACGTGTACTTTTCATTGTTCAAGATTACATTTCTCATCAATTTCTCTTTTATTCTCTTTCTTTTTTTCCTTTATTTTCCTTTACCATTCCTAGGACTTCAACTCAGGGCCTAGGCACTGTCTGTGAGCTGCTTTAGTTCAAGACTAGCACCTTACTATTTTAAGTCATAGCAGTGCTTTCTGCTTTTTCTGTGGATGTGGTACTGAGGAATTGAACCCAGGGCTTCATGCATGCTAAGCAAGCACCCTAACTCTAGCCACAGTCCCAACCCATATATGTATTTTTCATTTCTTTAAAGCAGTATAAATAGTCTTGACTTCCTACATTAAATTAAAATTGTTCATTGCTCACATATATGTCCAATTATTTTTATACAAATATTATATCCTGTTAGTGCATTGTATTCCACTAGTGACTATAATAACTTTCAGTGTATCCTTGTGATTTTCTAATTAAAAATAATATCAGCTTTGGGAGTCAGTGGCTGCTACCTGTCATCCTAGCTACTCAGCAGTCTGACTTCAGAGCCTTGGTCTTGGAAGACAGCCTGGGCATGGAAGTATATGGGAGCCTTATTGCCAGTTAACCATCAGAAAGCCAGAAGTAGAGCTGCAGCTCTAGTGGTAGAGCTCTACATTGAGTGAAAAGGCACAGAGACAGCACATAGTCCCTGAGTTAAAGCCCCAGGATGGCACAAATAGAAAGTTAATGTTACCTGCACATAAAGATAATAACACCCCTTCTATGTGAAGTCTTTTGAGGAACCTCCATACTGCTTTCCAAAGTGGTTGAACAAGTTTACATTCCCACCAACAATGAAGTAAGGTTCCTTTCTGTCCACATCCCCTCCAGCATCTGTTGTTGTTAGACTTCTTGATTTTTGCCGTTCTAACTGGAGTGAGGTGATATCTCATTGTTGTTTTGATTTGCATTTCTTTTATGGCTAGGGATGTTGAACATTTCTTCATGTGTCTATTGGCCATCCTTCTTTCTTCTTCAGAGAAGCTTCTCTTTAAGTCTTTCGCCCACTTATTTATTGGGCAGTTGTTTCTTTGAGGATTTGTTGTTGGGTGGTTTAATTTTTTGAGTTCCAAGTATATTTTAGATATGAGACCCTTGTCCGTTGTATGGCTAGTAAAGATCTTCTCCCAATCCGTGGGCTTTCTATTGGTCTTGCTAGCTATGTCATTTGCCCTGCAGAAGCTCTGCAACTTTATGCAATCCCATTTGTCCAACCTTTCTTTGATTTGTTGTGTTTCCGGGTCTCTATTCAGAAAATTTCGGCCTGAGCCAAGGAGACCTAGGGTTTCTCCTATTCTATCCTGTAATGTTTTCAGAGTGTCTGCTTTGAGTTCAAGGTCTTTGATCCATTTGGAGTTGATTCTGGTGCAGGGTGATATATAAGGATCTAGCTTAAGTTTTCTACATGTAGTTAACCAATTTTGCCAGCACCATTTACTGAAGAGGTTGTCTTTCTTCCATTCTATTGTTTTAGCTCCCTTATCGAAGATTAGATGGCTATAGGTCTGTACGTTCATTTCTGGGTTTTCAATTCTATTCCATTGGTCCTGAGGTCTGTTCTTATGCCAATACCAAGCTGTTTTGATTACTATGGCTTTATAGTAGAGTTTGAAATTTGGTATTGATATTCCTCCAGCAGTGTTTTTTCCATTGAGGAGCGTTTTTGCTATTTGGGGTCTTTTATTGTTCCATATGAATTTTTGGATTGCCTCTTCTATTTCCTTGAAGAATGAGGTTGGAGTTTTGATAGGTATTGCATTGAATTTGTAGATAGCCTTGGGAAGTATTGCCATTTTCACAATGTTAATCTTTCCAATCCAGGAGCATGGGAGTTTTTGCCATTTTTTAAGTTTTGTGTTGACTTCCTTTTTTAAGATTTTAACGTTTTCATCATAGAGGTCCTTCACTTCTTTAGTTAAGTTAATTCCTAGGTATTTTATTTTTGGTGGGGCTATTACAAATGGAGTTGCTTTTCTAATTTCAGCCACACTTTTCTCATTGTTGGCATACAGAAAAGCCATTGATTTTTGGGGGTTAATTTTATAACCTGCTACTTTTCCAAAGTTTTGAATCAGCTAGAGTAATTTGGGAGTGAAGTCTATGGGATTCTTTAAATACAAGATCATGTCATCTGCAAAGAGGGAGAGTTTTATTTCTTCTTTCCCTATTTGGATCCCCTTTATGTCTGCATCTTGTCTTATTGCTGTAGCTAGGCATTCTAATACTAGATTGAAGAGAAGTGGAGAGAGTGTGTATCCTTGTCTTGTTCCTGAGTTAAGAGGAAATGGCTTTAGTTTTTCACCATTGAGTATAATGCTGGCTGTAGGTTTGTCATATACAGCCTTTATTGTATTGAGGAATGTCTCATGGATTCCTAATTTTTCCAAAACCTTCATCATAAAGGGGTGTTGGATCTTGTCGAATGCTTTTTCTGCATCTATTGAGATAACCATGTGGTTCTTATTCTTGCTCCTTTTGATGTACTGAATAATATTAATTGATTTGGATATATTGAACCAGTTTTGCATCCCTGAAATGAATCCTGTTTGATTGTGGTGTGTGACTTTTTTGGATGTTTTTTTTGTTGATGTCGATTGGCCAAAATTTTGTTGAGAAGTTTTGCAACAATATTCATCAAAGAAATCAGTCTCTAGTTCTCTTTCTTTGAAGAGTCCCTGCCTGGTTTTGGGATGAGGGTTATGATGGCTTCATAGAATGTGTTGGGTAGTGAGCTTTCTCTTTCAATTTCATTGAAGAGTTGGAGGAGTATTGGTGTGAGCTCTGCTTTGAAGGCCTTGTAAAATTTGTGGAATGATATTTTTGTGTGTGCTTGGCTTACAGTGCTTGGACGCTGTCCTTGAGCTTTTTTTTTTTTGGTCAAGACTAGTGCTCTACTCGTTAAGTCATAGCTCAACATTCACCTTTTTTGATTGTTTTGTATCCTTTCATAATCAACTGGAGATATGAGACTTTTAGGGTTTTCTAATAGGGATAATTTGGAACTATTATCCTCAGATCCTAGCCTCCGGAGTAGTTAGGATGACCGGCATGAGTCACCAGCAACTGGCTGACTGAACATTTGTAAAAAATAACTTGGATATGTTATTTTACACACACACACACACACACACACAAACAGACACAGGTACATATGATAGTGTCCTGAAGGATTGCAGTTACATGAGCAAGGTAATGAGTCCATTTCTTAATGAGCATTTGTTACCCCCTCATTTGTTTTTCCCCTACCATCCCTTTACTCCTCACCTCCCCAAGGCTTCCTGCCCACCAAAATTGTAAAGTTCCTTTTCAACATAGTTCCTTGTACATGAGATTGTTACAATGTGTCATCCTGTATCCTTATTTCAGCATTTTGTTACTTCCCTTCCCCTCCTCAATTAGAAAAAGCTATATACAAGTTGCAAGAAACCGGAATCCAAGAGAGTGACAACAAGGTTTATGCTATGGCAGAAGAACATACAAAGAAACAAAAAATATCATATAATACATTATAAGCCCATCAAAAACAACAGCAAGAAAAATAAAATTTCTTCTTTCCCTTCTTGGGCTTCATTTTGCTTAGCATCAGCTTATATGGTCATATGTACATAGCTTTTGACCTCTTCTCCTTGTCCTAGACATGGACTAGTTATTGCAGATAAGGGAAACTACTTTTTCCCTTACATTTAATTAGTGTATATTTGTTGAACAGAGGAGGTTCATTGTGTATTTCCATTATGTATGTGAATGGACACTTATTCTATTCCTTTAACAACCAGTGGGGTGGGAAGGCCACACCCCCTGGTGATGCCATTGCCCAAGGGTCTGGGCCACTGAAAGGGGCAGGGTGTCCATCATGGTTGTGAGTGGGTGGTTTGGGGGAGGAGGGTGAGTGGCAGATGAAAGTGTTGGAGGCGGGAAGGGGACACTGCCTATATATAGCCTGCATATTCCCATGATGAGGGGTGGAGATTGAGATGGCATAGAAAAGGACAGTAAGAGGAGCCTATTGCAGCAGATCAGGGCCTGATCAGGCAGCAGATCTGAGGCTCCAGGCCTCTGGAGAGGCCAGTGGCAAGGCATAAGACCTGCAAAGAGGCCTGAGTTGAGTGGAGAGGCCTGCAGAGAAGGAAGAAGGAAGCAAAAGGAAAAGCCTTCCCCTTTGGAGCTTGGCAGCTTTGGAACATTGGAGCTTTGGAGATTTTCAGACTGACTAATAGGAGGTTTGCAGTCCAACTAGTAAAGGTAGGAGCTGCCCATTGGAGGCTTGGAGGTTGAGGCTGCTCTTGGTTCTGGGTACCCAGCCATGCACAAGATAGTCGCAGGCCTCCTTTCTGGTGTAAGTAGTGTAAATAACGTTCCTTTGTCACCTTTAACTGTGCTTGGATAGATTGTCATGACATTCCCTTCCTCATCCCCTTTCTGAAAACAATATGAACACATTCCATTGTTACATTTGCACAAACATATATAAGGATTGTTTCATCATTCGGGCCTCTTTATCCTATCTTCCCTGCTCCTACTGCTACTCCTATCCTCATCAGAAACTATTATGTTAGTGTTACTTGTTTATTCTTTTTAATTTTTACTATAATGGTGATGTACAAACGCATCACAGTTCAATAGTCATGCATTGAGAACATTACTTTTTGAACTGTGTAATTTTTTGTTTTTTATATTTTTGTTAGTTGCGCAAATTTGTTTCACCTAGGGACAGAGCCCACCCCAAAAAAGTTGTTAATAAAGAAGCAACATGATTGAGAATATTCCTACACTGACCAGTCAGGGCCGCAGCACAGTCTTGCGAGCTGAAACTGGGACCTGGAGCAGCCAGATTCTTTGTTTTTAAAGGCAAAATCCATGAGGTCGAACCTGGTCACTTGCAGGTGACCAATGGGATAGTAACACACGAAGGATTGTACAGTCCTACCAGACCACAAACAGGTGGCCAACAGCCGGAGTTTACCATAAGCATGTGCAAAACACAGGGTTACCTGAAGCACCTGGTGTCAGTAGTTGGAGCCAGATTACAATGTATCTGTCTCAAGGGTGAGACTTTAAGTCAACAATCAGTGGTCGGTTAGGTTGTTAAAGGGACGGGTACCAGATGCATTTTTTTAATTCTGGGAATTAGGTCCATCAAGGCTAAAATCCCTAAAACAAAGGCAAAGCTCAAAATGGAATCATACCAGCTGGGGCCTCATCTCAGGGTCCACTTCAATATTACAATTTTGGTTTAAGAATGTGATTGTACAATATGCATATGCATATCCCTTAGGACCCCATTCCATTCCTTTATAGAAGACAAAAAACATAATATTTACCTGTAATAACCTAATTTATTTTGAATAACAAGTCGCTATATAGTTACATTCTTTTAGCAGTAAATGCTGTATTATCTCGTTTGTAGCTGAATAAGGGCCCAATGAATATGCATATTACATTTTCTTTTTATTTATCCTGAAGGTGTTTATGTTGCTGTTTATCCAGCGATAACTAGGAATACAAATCTGGTAGGCAGAAAGAGGGCTACACCATGTGGGCATACACAAAGCTTATTGAAATAGCACATGCTTGCATACAGTATACAGGCAGGAAAGTAAATCTTCACACAAGGGCAAGAAAGTCAATCTTAAACAGTTTAAGCAGAATACAGATGATGAGAATTTACTTTAAGTCAGTTAGCAGAAAGAATTAATCCTTGACAACAAAGGTGAGGTAACTCTAGTGATCAAAGATTACTGAGAGTAAGCAAGGCACAGATGACCTATGTTAGACACACAAAGGGAGTCTAGAGGCCTTGTTCTATGGGATGAATAGGCGGGGCAAAACCTTCACTTTAGACTTGATGCTTGGCGTGGGACTTTTGCCCTGACTTGGAAGGGGCGTTCCCCTTTTCTGTGCCCAAGGGAATGCATGCGGGCATATTGCATCCTCATGGCACCCAGGACCTCAGATGGGGGTCACAAACGTTCATGCTTTCAAGAGTTGTTAATACAATATCTCTTGATCAATGTCACTCAGGTCGACATACTCATTCATCCCTCCCCTACTTATCCTTTGGCTTTTCTTAATTTTGTAAGGTATACATTGGATTTCAGACTGCATTTTCCTCTTCTTTTATTGTCTTTCTCTTTAACCCAACTGCATGCTTTTCAAGTACCCACCTCCTGGTACAAATTTTGCAAATCTGATTCCCACCACCTTTTGTACCTACTCTACTTTATTTTTGTCAGTTAGTCCTTCTGCCTACTAAGAGGAGAAGTATCATAATACCCTAATACAAAGATGGAAGTTGAGTTGTAGTTCTTTGCATTATAGTGATTGATACAAGCTGAGATATCTTTTTTTTTTTTTTTGGGTCCGGTCATGGGGCCTGAACTCTGGGCCTGGGCGCTGTCCCTCAGCTCTTCAGCTCAAGGGTAGCGCTCTACCACTTGAGCCACAGCACCACTTCCAGCTTTTTTCTTTTTGCTTATGTGGTGCTGAGGAATCGAACCCAGGGCCTCAGGCATGCAAGGCAAGCGCTCTACCACTGAGCCACCTTCCCAGCCCTAAGCTGAGATATCTTAATCCTTAATTATGTAATTTTTTAAACTGTGGTACAGAGGTCAGGCACATATTCCTGAATTCAAGAAATAAGAACCCACTCATTTAATCATGGAAAAAACAGACCCCTTTTACTTGGGATTTCATTAAATATTCCAGAGTTTCAATCATTTCCACATTCTTTAACATCTTCACAGACTACCCTGTCTTTAGCTGACCGTGTAGATTACGGTATACTGAGGCAAGTTGACTGTTTTTGTAATTCACTAACACTGAGACTCAGGCATAGTTAAAAAACCCTTTGGACCTCTCATATCCCTTCTATACAATGGCAGAAATAAATCCATGCCTCTGTAATGTGGAGATTTATAGTTCTGACATGATAGCATTGTTAGCAGAAGGGAAGGATATCATATAGAAACTGCGTAGATCTTGGTATATGTAAGCCACATTTTCTTTGTCTATTCATCAACGGTAGTTCTTCCAGACTGCTTCCAGTTTGGCTCTTGGGTAAAGGGGTACAATTAAGATGGGTGTAATATAACCCTGTGCTCTCCTGACAAATTCCTTCAGAGTTCCAGAAGGATGGTGGAGAAGCTGGAGGCTAATCAAGCTCTCCTATAGAAAGCAGTTTCAATGTTCCAGCGAACAGTCCTAAGTCAGAGAATCACACCAAGTGTGCCATGACATTACAGAGAGTTAGTCCAGAGAAGGAAAATACAGGCAAGGAGACAGATCTGAGAACTGGCAAGCATCCGTGGCTGTGGCTGTGGTGGCGGCAGCAGTGGTGGTCGTAGCCGCCATACTTGCAACATAGAGAGTCTGGGACAAAGGTGTCAAACCCAGCAGATGAGCGGATTCTACTCAACACCAGCAAGAACTGACAAGGAGCAGACATCTACATCCTGCAGTTTGCAGACCAGAGATGACCCAGGAACCAAGACTCCAGTGTGAGTAGAAGCCTGACATTCTCACTCCTTTTCAGGGAGCAGAGGAGGGAAGGCCACCCCTCCCCATCCACTACTGAAGATCTCCATCTTTGATACTGACAAAGGCCTGGCTGAGCATCTAGCTCCAACTCAGGCCTTGGAAGAAAACTAGAGTCATTTAGCAGGTCACTGGAGCATAAAATGACCTGCCAGCCCATTTTAGGAAATGTCACCGAGCCTGGGCTGGCTGCCATCTCCAGGAGTGGCTTTCTTCACTGGGTAAACAGAGAAAGAGGCTGCCCCTCCCTACAGCAGCCTTGACAATCAATTGAAATTCAGTAACCATAAACCCTGACAATGGCTCTAGGCTGGGCTCTGTGAGTGTCTCAGAAGCTAGCCCCTCAAGGAAACGTTACTGTTTGCTGAAAGGCCTCAACTCTACCCAGAACCTAGCCTCATCACAGCATCTCCAAACTAGAGGCAACAGCCATCTCCTTCTTTTGTGATACTCAGAGCAGATCCAACTCCCATTGAAATAGCCTGGGAGGAGGATCACAACTCTTGGGTAAAGCAGAGCATTTTTCTGCCTGCTCAGACAAACTGACTTAAGAAACCAACGAATCCACAGCAAAATCAAACACCACGAGCAGGCCAGAGACTCTAATAAGAGCCTGGTTACAGACACAAGGGAGACACAGGATGTTCCCATCCCCTCTAAAAATATCAAAGAAGTCTTTTTTTGTACCTTGAATAAAATTTTTTTCTAAAATATTTTTTAATTTTTCATTTTTAACTTTAGAAAAATTGTTTTCTATTAACTTTTTTTCTTCCCCTTATAATTTTTATTTTAGGGGTACATGTGTGTGAGCTTATTAACTTTTTTGTTTTTTTCAGTTTTTTTGTTTAGCTCTAGTGAACTTTTGATCTTTTTTTGTCTTTCTCATTCATTTCACCTTTTCTTTTCTTTTGTTCTTCTTTGCGTGACTTAATTGCTGTTCTGCTCGTCCTCACATAAACCCAGAGTCCATTATTAGATCTTATTCCCCATTGTGTACACACTTAATCCAGAAATTTATTACTCAATTCAAAACTTCTAAGACTTAAATTCCTGAATAGCAGTACTACCTCTTTATACCTATATAACATTTTAAGCATTTTTATTTTTATGTTTTTCACGTCTCCTTTATATCCCTCCCCTTCTCTCATTCTATCCACATTCTTCTCTGAATATTTCGTTTTCAAATTTGCATAACTTTTAAGTGTTACAATTTTTAATTTCTAATTTTTGCTTTTCTATTTTTTCTTGTCTTTTTTTCTTTCCCTTTCTTTTTTTCTCTGTCTTCTTTCATTCTATTCAACCTATTTCCTGCTTTGAGATTAGGAGTTAGTTAACTCTCCCTCTGCCTTTCCACATCCCTCAATTCCTATTTTATCCACAGCTCTCCTTAAACCTAATAATTTCTGATTTGCCAAATTCTTTTTTTGGGTTTGTAGCCCACTAATACAT
Organism: Dipodomys merriami; assembly: GCF_024711535.1. Lineage (NCBI taxonomy): Eukaryota > Metazoa > Chordata > Mammalia > Rodentia > Heteromyidae > Dipodomys > Dipodomys merriami. The sequence continues at coordinate 1,886,668 of NW_027203104.1, read as the reverse complement.
AATTGTTTAATGTTGAATAGATATATCTGATGAACTAGATTGTATCTGCAGACTATTGACTGTGCAACTACAGTCTTTGGTTGATGATTGCCTTAAGATAGTGTTCTAGCATAAAACTTGTTACTTTCACCCCTAATGGGCAGAGCAAGCTGGAAAAAAAGAAGAATAATGGCAAGTCCAGGTACCTCATCTCCCACTCATGATAATCAAGGCACAGATAGATAATGAATAATCCAGAGGAGAGTTCCCAAATAGCTCTACAAACAGTGCTGGTAAACATGGAAATAAAAAGATTGAAAACTTGCAAAGGACTCTCTATGATCATGATAGGAAGAGAGAGGAGGCAAACCAAAGTTTCATATAGGAAAAAATTTGATACAGGATTTGCGTGAGCAGCTTCAGAGCACTCAAAGAGAAAGAAAGAAATTCGGTGAGAAAGCTGATCAGTCAAAGAGAAAGTCAGTAATGGCATGAGCAGACTGAGAACACTCAAAGAGAGCTACAGGAATTGCATGAACATGAGGAAGCTAATCAAAGAGAAATAGAGGAATTGAGAGAGCAGGATGAGAATACACAAAGATCACTAAAGGCATTCATGGAATCCATTAACAGAGAGCTGAAAGAAGTCAGGGACACCACAAAGGGAATGCTGAATGTAACCCAACAGTAGGAATGGGAGTCCAAGGAAACCATAACCAATCAACTAAGTGATTTGAGAATAAACACTGAACACCAAATTAAGGAAGTAAAGAAGTTCATACAACATTTAAAACAAAGCTCCAACAAAGAATTTGAAGCCAGCCATCAAAGCTGACCAATTAGAAGGAAAATAAATAAAAAAACAAAGTAGAAAGTCTTGACAGTAGGTTACACCATGCAGAAGTTCGAATCTCGGGGATTGAAGACAGCCTAGATATTATAGAGAAAGAACATACAACCATCCAAGACAAATCCAAGAAATATGATAGATCTATTCAACACTTGGAAGACACCATCAGAAGGCCTAATCTGAGGATAATGGGTGTAGAAGAGCACCTAGAAACAGAAGTTAATGGTCTAGGAAAATTGTTTCACAGGATCCTAGGAGAGGACTTCTCCAACACGCAAAAATATGGGCCTATTCAGATACAAGAAGCTTTTACAAGTTAAAATAGAACAGATCAGGATAGAACATCCCACCATCACTTTATATTTCTCACAGAATCAATTCAGACCAAGGAAAAGATCCTTAAAGCTATCAAGGAGAAAAGATCAATCACCTATAAAGGGAAACAAATTAGAATCACCTCAGATTTCTCAACAGAGACAATTAAGCAAGAAGAGCCTGGAATGATGAATGCCATGCCCTAAAGACAAACAACTATCAGCCAAGAATACTGTACCCAGCTAAGTTCTCCTCATCACCGAAGGTCAAATTAAAACCTTCCATACGAAAGAAAAATTGAAACAATATATCTTCACCAAATGAGCCCTACAAAAGATTCTTAAAGATGTCCTACACATAGAAAACCAACAAGAACACAATAAAGGCCACGAAACCGCATACAAACTGACAATCCAAGAACCATAGGAAGAATCCAGTTGCTGCAGCCTCCAAGAAGGTGGATTAAATGGCAGGAACTCCCAAATACCTCTCAGTCCTCTCTCTCTACATAAACGGACTTAACTCTCCAATTAAGGGACATAGACTGTCTAGTTGGATTAAAAAGTCGGATCCTTCTATCTGCTTCCTTCAGGAGTCATATCTTGCCCATTAAAACAAACACATTTTCGATGTGAAAGGCTTGAACAAAATCTACCAAACACATGTCCCCCATAAACAGGTGGAGTTGTAATCCTAATATGAGATAAAATAGACTTCAAATTAAAAGTTGTGACATGAGATAAAGAAAGTCGCTACATACTAATTAAGGGATCTCTCCTTCAGGAGGATATTACAATTCCAAATATCTATTTGTCAAACAACGATGCACCCAAATTTATCCAAGATACACTACTATCCCTCAAATCCCACATAGATACAAAGGCATTAATTGTTGTGAACTTTAACACAACACTTTCCCCACTAGACAGATCAACTCAGCAAAACTCAACAGAAATCACAGATCTAAACAACTGCCTAGATCAACTAGATTTAACAGACATCTACCGAATATTTCACTCAGCAGCATCAGAATAACGCTTTTCTCAGCAGCACATGGTTCATTTTCCAAAATAGACCACATTTTAGGCCAGAAAGCAGACTTGTCCAAATTCAGAAACATTGAATTTATACCTTGCATTCTCTCAGACCACAAGGGAATAAAATTAGAACTCAACACCAAAAGCCACCAAAGAAAGTCCTGTAACACATGGAGGCTGAACAACACACTGCTGAATCACCAGCGGGTCATGGAAGATATTAGAAAGAAATTCAAATGTTCATAATATTCAACAAAAAGGAACAAACAAATTACCAGCTCCTCTAGGAAACAGTAAAGGCAGTTCTTAGATGCAAGTTTGTAGATCTGAGTTCCTACATCAACAAATTGGAGAGATCTGAAACCAGCAATTTAATGAGACATCTGATCCTACTTGAAAAAGAGCAGAAAGATAAACCCCGATGAAGGAGATATAAAGAAATAATTAAAATTAGATCCGAATTAAATGAATTAGAATCCAAAAAGAAGTATAGAACGAATCAACAAAACAAAGAGTTGGTTCTTTGAAAAAATTAACAAAATTGATAGACCCTTAGCAAATCTTCTCAGAAAAAGAAGAGAACACATCTAAATAAATAAACTCAGAGATGATAATAGGAACATCACCAAAGAATAAACCAAGATTCAGAACATTATAAGGGAATACTCCTCGCAAATACCTACATGCTGAAACTAAACCAAGATGAGTTATACCATCTTAACAGGCCCATATCAAGCATTGAAAAAGAAATAGAAATAAGTGTCCTCCTATCTAAGAAAAGTCCAGGACCAGATGGTTTTACAGCAGAATTCTACAAGGTCTTTAAAGGAGATCTCACACCAATACTCCTCCAACTCTTCAATGAAAGTGAAAGAGAAAGTTCACTACCGAACTCATTCTATGAAGCCATCATAACCCTCATCCCCAAACCAGGCAGGGACTCATCAAAGAAAGAGAACTATAGACCCTTTTCTTTGATGAACATTGATGGAAAATATCTCAAAAAATTTTGGCCAATCGACTTCAAAAATTCATCCAAAAAATCATACAACACTTGAAAAAGGAAATTAAAACACAGCTTAGAAAGTGGCAAAAACTCCCATGTTCTTGGATTGGAAAGACCAAGATTGGGAAAATGGCAATACTTCCTAAGGATATCTACAAATTCAATGCGATACTTATCAAAATTCCAGCCTCATTCTTCAAGGAAATAGGAGAGGGAATCCTGAAATTCATATGGAACAATAAAAGACTCTGAATAGCAAAAATGATCCTCAACAGAAAGAACAGTGCTGGAGGAATTTGGTATTGACCAAATTTCAACCACTACAATAAAGCCGTAGTAATCACAACAGCTTGTTACTAGCACAAGAACAGACCTCAGGACCAATGGAATAGAATTGAAAACCCAGAAATGAACTACAGACTTATGGCCATCTAATCTTTAATAAGGGAGTGACAAAATTAGAACTGAAGAAAGACAGCCTCTTCAGTAAATAGTGCTGGCAAAATTGGTTAACTAGTTGTAGAAAACTAATGCTAGAACCTTATATATCACCCTGCAGCAGAATCAACTCCAAATGGATCAAAGACCTCGGCGTCAAAGCAGACACTGTGAAAACATTACAGGATGGAATAGGGGAAACCTTAGGTCTCCTTGGCACAGGCCCAAATTTTATTGAGACCCAGAAACACAACAAATCAAAGAAAGATTAGACAAATGGGATTGCATGCAATTGCAGCATTTGTGCATGGCAAAGGACATAGCTAGCAAGATCAATAGAAAGCCTAAAGATTGGGAGAAGACCTTCACTAGCCAAACAATGCACAAGGGTCTCTTATGTAATATATACCTGGAACTCAAAAAATTAAATCCCCCAACAACAAATCTTCAAAGAAACAACTGCCCAATAAATAAGTGGGCTGAAGATTTAAAGAGAAACTTCTCTGAAGAGGAAAGAAGGATGGCCAATAGACACATGAAGAAATGCTGGGAAGGTGGCTCAGTGGTAGGATGCTTGCCTTGCAAGGCTGAGGCCCTGGGTTCAATTCCTCAGCACCACATAAGCAAAAAGAATGAACCCTTAGATATGTATTTTAATGTTTTTTTTCTTTCATGCATGTTTTTCTAACGCATTTATAAGATTATCTCTTTGTTGCTTTGTATGTCCCTGCCCCACAGTATAACCCCTGCTTTCATTATATTTGATGTCAGTATAACTTGTGGAGGAGATGGGGAAAAACCAGTTGTTTAAGGATACAGGTGGACCTGTTGCAACAATGAGAAGTACAAGTTGTCATGTCCAAAACGAGCTTTACAACGTCGGTGCAGGGGGGGGAAGGGGGGGAAAGAGTCGGATTGGGATTGGGGGGAGGGAGGAGGCTGGGAAGGGATGTGAAGGGTAAACAAAGGAGGAGGCTGCAATGCTTGGTAAGAAATGTACGCATTATCCTGCCCATGTAATTGTAACCCCTCTGTATAGTATGTTCACAAATAAAATTAAATTAAATTTAAAAAAAACTAAAGTACTTTATGTTTATATGTATGCACGTATTTTTGTATATGAATATATAAACATATATACACACATGCATATATATATACACACTTGCACACTCATGTATATATTATATGGTATATATTAATATATTATATATTGCATGTATTCAAATGAGGCAGAGCCTTACTATTTAGGCTATGATGCTCTCAAGGAAGAAAACCCTTTCTTCCTTTATTTGGTTTTGAATTATAAGCCTACCGAAACACACCTAGCTTACTAACTTTATTTCAGATGAATACACTGCTGTGCTCAAATCAAATGAGTTTCTCATTATTAAGGATGGATAATCTTTAGAGGAACTAATAATGAACTAACTTCACAGCCTTATCATATTAACTTATTCTTCTCTTTCTAAGAGGATTCCTTAAAAGTGTGCATAATTACAAAATGAAGTTCCATTACCACAATGGTATTGATTTCTGTACATCAGTCAAACATGCAAATGTTAGCATTTGATCTCATTGCCTAGGTGCTTTTCCTGAGTTTCTTTGTTTAAGGCTAGTCCTCTAGCACTTGAGCCACATATCTATTACTTATGACCTTTATGGTGGTTCATTGGAGATACGACTCTGCTGTTCATTTTGCCCAGGCAAGCCTCAAAGTTTGGTCTTCATATTTCAGAATTGCAGGTATGAGTGGCCTGAGCCCAGCATCTTTACATATTGTTATTTACATGCCTTCACTTATTTCTGGTGCTGAATAAGGTTTGTTTGCTTTTTCTGCTGGTCCTGGGGCTTGAACTCAGGGCCGAGGTGCTGTCCCTGAACTTTTTTGCTCGACTAGTATCACTTGAGCCACATGTTCACTTCAGGCCTTTGGGTGGTGAATTGGAAATAGGAATTTCAATGACTTCTTTAGCTGGGCTGCTTTTGAACTATGATCCTAAGATCTCAGCCTCCTCAGTAGACAGGAGTACAAATGTGAACCACATGTGCCCAGCTGCTTCGTAAGTGTTCTGAATCAGTGTTTCTGAATACTTTACACTGATCAACAGTTTTCATCAGATGGGTTTCAGACACTCTTCAGGGTGAAAGGGAGAAAAAAGCTGTGAGGGGGAACTAAGAATATTGCTCAGGTGCTAATGTAGCAGAGAAACTATTCTTGGTGAGATGAATTGTGCTTTTATTTACAATCAATGAAATTCCTTGACTTTTAGTCTCCTTCTTTGTAAGAATCTTCACCTCTTGGGTTTTCAATTCCAAATAATTTGAATAAGCTTACTGCTATCACTTCTTTGTGGACTTGATCATACAATAAATGAGTTTCCTCTTTTATGTGCCTGTATTTAAGGGTCTGATATGGGTCTGTGCTCTGTTGCACCATGTCTGCTCCTGAGATGAGCTGCTTAGTAGAGCCAATGATTGTGGAAAAGGTCTGATAAATTGCAAGGTGCTATGGAGGATTATGGGTGACTGGATGAAGTTTACACACAAGACCACACTAAAGCTACCAGCACAACTATGTTTATTGCAGCCTTATTGACCATAGCTAAGATATGGAACCAACCCAGATGCCCCTCAGTAGATGAATGGATCAAGAAAATGTGGTATATATACACAATGGAATTCTATGCCTCCATCAGAAAGAATGACATTGCCCCATTTGTTAGGAAATGGAAAAACTTGGAAGCAAATTTCTTTATATGTATGCACCTATGTTTGTATATAAATATATAAACATATACACACATGCATATATATACACACTTGCACACTCATGTATATATTATATGGTATATATTAACATATATTTTATATATACAAATGAAGCAGAGCCTTGCTATGTAGCCTATGTTGCTCTCAAAGAGGTGAAAATCCTGTCTTCCTTCACTATGTTTTGAATTATAAACCTGCTAAAACATACCTATCTTACTCTATTTATTTCAGAGGAATACACTACTGTGCTCAAATCAAATGAGTTCCTAATTATTAAGGAAGGAAAATGTTTCGAGGAACTACTAAATGAACTAGCTTCACAACCCTATCAAAGAAACTTATCTTTCTGTTTTAAGAGGATTCCTAAAAAGTGTGCATTATTACAAAATGAAGTTCAATTACTACAATGGTATTGATTCCTGTACATCAGTCAAACATGCAAATGTTAGTACTTGATCTCATTTGCTAGGTGCTGTTCTTGATCTTCTTTGCTTAAGGCTAGTCCTCTACCACTTGAGCCACATATCTTTTACTTATGACCTTTATAGTGGTTAATTGGGGAGAAGAGTCCCCCGTTCATTTTGCCCAGGCAAGCTTCAAAGATTGATCTTCAGCTTTCAGAATTGCAAGCATGAGTGGCCTAAGCCCAGCAGCTTTACATATTGGTATTTACATGCCTTGAGTTATTTCTGGTACTGAATAAGGGCTTCGATGTTTGTTTGCGTTTTTGCAGGTCCTGGGGCTTGAACTCAGGGCCTAGGTGCTGTCCCTACACTTGATTGCTCATGACTAGTACAGTATCACTTGAGCCATATGTTCCCTTCAAGCCTTTGGGTGAATTGGAAATAGTAATTTCAATGACTTCTGCAGCTGGGCTGGTTTTGAAATATGATCCTCAGATCTCAGCCTTCTGAGTAGATAGGAGTACATGTGTGAACCACAGGTGCCCAGCTGCTTCATAAGTGTTCTGAGACCTCTTAAAATCAGCCAGATACTTTACACTGACCCAACAGTTTTCATCAGGTGAGTTTCAGACACTCCTCATGGTGAAAGGGAGAAAAAAGCTGAGTTGGGAACTAGGAATATTCTCAGGTGCTAATGTGTCAGAGAAACTATTCATGGGGAGATGAATGTGTTTTTCTTTTATTAAGGAGGTGCCATGGACTGGCTCTGTCGGGACAACGGAGGACACCTAGTGGAGGTAACTGGAATAGGTGGGGAGATGGCCAACAGACAACTCACACAAGAGGAGTGAATGCTGAATGCGATTTATTGCAGAGGATAACAAGCTTTTATAGAAAAAGTCTCCATGAGAAAGGGCAAAAGGTTACACAATCTTGCTGCAAGGCTTCGTTCTTGGGTGGTCACCAGCTGGTCGCCTGATCTTGTTTTTTGCATGATGAGCTATGACGATAGGCACTTGTTTTCGGGTTTACCTCTATTTTTAAGAAATACAATTGTTTCGAGATGTTTATCACCTATTAACCATTAACCAGAGCATATGGGCAAGGTGCTGGACAGAAAGGCTTGAACTCTAGTACTTTATTGTTACTTTTGTTTAGTTTTGTACTTTATGCGTTTCAAATCTTTTCTAAGCAATTGTACTTCTTTGCCATTCTTTAGAGGGTCCCCAATTTGTGGCCAAAAATCATGATATTCAGTATACTTAGTTAAATCTGGCCATATATCTAATTCAAGCTCATAGTGTCTTCTCTGTAACCCTTTCACATAATCGTTTACTCTTCTCCATAGAGGCCTTAACTGTCTCATAAGATCTTTCTTGTTCCTTTTTTGATAGTAAGCACCAAGGAGGCCTAGATCTAGCAAGTCTCTCAGTAAATGCAAGAGAGTAATAGGAAGTTCTTTCTCCTAAGTAGTTTTCCCAACCGTTGCCATCCTTATCATACACACCTGTAAAAGGCTATGGATCTGGGGGAAGTCTCTGGGGTCCTCTAGATAATGGAGGATTCCACTATTTTCCTCTGATAACCCATTGCCACCTTCCATCTACCAACCTCTTAGGAATCTTATTTAGCTTTTGGTCTAAATATTCCTCTACTTCTTTCTTATCTACAGGATATCTATATGAGTCTATTGTCTATGCTCCAGGATTAAAGGGAAGTCTCCAATAGCCATACACTCTTTCTGCTCTAGCCATGCCTACAGCTTCTTGTAAATTTCTTACAAACAATTCCTTTTGCTGAAGTGACGTCATGAAACCTCCCAATACTTTTATATTTATTTATGACTTGTCAAATAGCCTCCATAAGAGGGGCTTTCAGGGTAGCACTTAACTCTGGTGAGTTAGTCATATTCTTAGGACACTCATCAGATGTTGGAGTCGTCAACACTTCCAAGAACAAGCCCTGAATAAGGAAACGTTGAGCATGAGTAGATAGAACAAACAACAGGAGCAGTAAAAGAGTAATAGGCACTCCTATACAGTGAAAAAAAGAAAAACAGGAACACATCTTTCCCAGGGGCTTGCCAGCCTTTTTAGGAGGTAGGCCTCTTTGAAGCCCCATTCTCTGAGGTTAGATTCCTGTGAAGTCCCATTCTCAGAGGTAGACTTCTGTGAAGCCCATTCTCAGAGGTAGACTTCTGTGAAGTCCTATTCTCAGATCTAAAAGCAGGTGTTCCATGCTAAGCAGACTACACCAGAGTAGGCGTGGCAAGGAGTCTATTTTTATTTTTATTTTTTTGGGTCCGGTCGTGGGGACTTAACTCTGGGCCTGAGTGCTGTCCCTCAGCTATTCAGCTGAAGGCTAGAGCTCTACCACTTGAACCACAGTGCCACTTCTGGCTTTTTCCTTTTTGCTTATATAGTGTTCGGGAATCAAACCCAGGGCCTCATGCACGTAAGGCAAGCACTCTACCACTGAGCCACCTTCCCAGCCTTGCTTTTATTTTCAGTCAATGAAATTCCTTCACTTTTAGTCCTCTACTTTTAAGAGTCTTCATTTCTTGGCTTTAAAATTCCAAAAAATTTAAATAACCTTACTGCTATCCCTTCTTTGAGGACTTGATCATACAGTAAAGGACTTTCCTCCTTTATGTGCCTGCATTCAGGTCTTGATATGGGTCTGTGTTCTGTTGCACCATGACTGCACCTGAGATAAGCTGCTTAGTAGAGCCAATGATTGTGGAAAAGATCTGACAAAATGAATGGTGCTATGGACGGTTATGGATGGATTCAAGTGACTGGATGAATTTGTACTGATATATATATATATACATATATATATATGTATATTTACATAAATAGATATGAATACACACACAAACAATGTAATCATCCCAGTGACCTGCTGATGCATGCCTTCCCTTGTAATCTGTCACTCAAAGCCAAGAGGTTGACATTCATGAACCATTGGGACATTCTCAAGTATGTCTCTAAAGTCCTCATAAGCTGTTGCTATGGAGACATGTTCATGTGGGGCTTCTGAATTCTGTTTTTACACATGGGATTGTGGAAAGTTGTGTATATTCTTTTTTTAAAGCTGCAAGAATGGGACTCAAAGCCAGTACATGATACTTTTGCTCACTTGCTAATGCTCTAAAAACTAAGCCATACCTCTATCCCTTAAAGTATGTAATTTGTCTATTCTATTGTGAAAGACTATATGAATATATGACAAATTGTACCAGCTCTATAAAAATTACAGAACTGTTCATTTCCAGGAGTGGAAGAGACTGATGTTATAGAAGTTGTTCTAGGTTTACAGAAAAATTTGAAAATTGTTTCCCAGAAGAAATCTGAATGGATTCTATGTCACTTTTATTGAATTTCACCACATAAAATAAGTATTTACTAAATCAACTTTATTACTCATCTATAATTCTCAAATATTTCTCATTTTTAAATGTTACAAAATTCCATTAAATCACTCAATTTCTTTATAGATTCTATGAAACTACTTATTTTCCTAATTTATAACATTTCAGTTTTACTTACATAAGTTTTGTAAACACCTTTGAAGAAAGTAGACTGCTTCCCAATGATAGGACTCATGATACTAAATACAACAACCTCAAAATTAGAGATGTGGCACAAAGGGTACAGTGCTAAGCTTGAGAATAAAAGCCAAAGGGAAGTAAAGGGCCATGAGTTCAAATGAAACTAACAGCAAAATAAAAGGAAAAAGGTACATATCATCCTAGAATTTCATGAAACAGGAAATTAGACATACTCATCTTCTTGTAGATCTCCCAAAAGAGAATGTTAGAAATGGAACTTGAGAAATTTTAGAAGATGGACATTCAGGGAAGAATGACTGAGAGTACTTAGAACTTTTTTGAAAAACTTTCTACATGTTTTACATTGCTATGATTTCTCATGTGTGTGTGTGTTCAATGATGAACCCTGAGCTGTGCCTTCTGGTTGAAGAATTCCACATTTCTACCTTGATAAAGTTTGTATCCTGTGTGGGTTCTCTATTGCAAACTGACTTCTCTTCCAAATGAAAGGCTTTCCCTACTTGTTACATTCTAGAGATTTCTCATTTGGGTGAATTTTCTTATATGCTAGGCTGTGGCCTCCAGTGGATGGTTCTTTACACATTTGTTGCAGTCATAAGGCTTCTCTCCTGTGTTGTGCTCTCTGATGAAAAATAAGGGCTGAATTCTGTGTGAAACTCTATCCACAGCTGTTACATTCCTAAAGTTTTACTCCTGTGTGTTTTCCGATGGACAGTAAGGTTTCCCTTGTGGCTGAATGACTTTCCACACAGGTCACATTCAAAAGGTTTCTCTCCTGTGTGTGTTCTCTGATGGTCAGAAAGGTATACCTTCCTGGTGAAAGACTTTCCACAGCTGTTACATTCATAAGGTTTCTCTCCTGTGTGCATTATCTCATGGATGTTAAGTGCTGCCTTCCACCTGAAAGACTTTCCACACTCCATACATTCATAAGGTTTCTCTCCTGTGTGTAATATCTGATGTGATTTAAGGATCGACTTCTGGATGAAAGACTTTCCACACCAGCTACATCCATAAGGTTTTTCTCCCGTGTGTTTGCTCTCGTGGAAAATAAGGCCGATTTTCTTGGTGAAAGACTTTCCACACCTCCTACATTCATAAGGTCTCTGTCCTGTATGTGTTGCCTGATGAGCAGTAAGTTGTGACTTCATGGCGAAAGACTATCTACACACATTACATTCATAAGGTTTCTCTCCTGTGTGTATTGTCTCATGGATAGTAAGGCTTGTTTTCTGGGCAAAAACCTTTCCACACCTGCTACATTCATAAGGTCTCTCTCCTGTATGTGTTGTCTGATGGATCCTAAGGTTTCCTTTCTGGGTGAAAGACTTTCTACACACATTACACTGATAAGGTTTCTCTCCTGTGTGTGTTGTTTGATGGATTTTAATTTGTGCCTTCTGGGTGAAAGACTTTCCACATATATTACATTTGTATGGTTTCACTCCTGTGTGTGTTGTGTGATGGACAATAAGGGTTGTCTTCTGGGTCAAAGACTTCCCACATTTGTTACATTCATAAGGTTTCTCTCCTGTGTGTGTTCTCTGATGGACAGTAAGGTATGCCTTCAAGTGAAAAGATTTTCCACACTTGTTACATTCATAAAGTGTCTTTCTTGTGTGAATTTTCTGATGAAAAGTAAGGTTTGCCTTCCGGATGAAAGACTTTCCACAGACATTACATTCATAAGGTTTCTCTCTTGTGTGTGTTGTCTGATGGACAGTAAGGTGTGCCTTCTGGCTGAAAGACTTTCCACACACATTACATTCATAAGGTTTCTCTCCTGTGTGTGTTAGCTGATGGACAGTAAGCTGTGCCTTCCGAGTGAAAGACTTGCCACACAGGTTACATTCATAAGGTTTCTCTCCTGTGTGTGTTGTCAGATGGACAGTAAGGTGTGACTTCTGGCTGAAAGACTTTCCACACAGGTTACATTCATAAGGTTTCTCTCCTGTGTGTGTTGTCAGATGGACAGTAAGGTGTGTCTTCTGGCTGAAAGACTTTCCACACACATTACATTCATAAGGTTTCTCTCCTGTGTGTGTTAGCTGATGGACAGTAAGCTGTGACTTCTGAGTGAAAGACTTTCCACACAGGTTACATTCATAAGGTTTCTCTCCTGTGTGTGTTGTCTGATGGACATTAAGGGTTGTCTTCTGGGTGAAAGACTTCCCACATTTGTTACATTCATAAGGTTTCTTTCCTGTGTGTATTCTCTGATGGACAGAAAGATATGCCTTCAAGTGAAAAGATTTTCCACATTTGTTACATTCATAAAGTGTCTTTCTTGTGTGAATTTTCTGATGAAAAGTAAGGTTTGCCTTCCGGATGAAAGACTTTCCACACACGTTACATTCATAGGGTTTCTCTCTTGTGTGTGTTGTCTGATGGACTGTAAGGTGTGCCTTCTGGCTGAAAGACTTTCCACACACATTACATTCATAAGGTTTCTCTCATGTGTGTGTTAGCTGATGGACAGTAAGCTGTGACTTCTGAGTGAAAGACTTTCCACACAGGTTACATTCATAAGGCTTTTCTCCTGTGTGTGTTGTCAGATGGACAGTAAGGGTTGTCTTCCGGCTGAAAGACTTCCCACACACATTACATTCATAAGGTTTCTCTCCTGTGTGTGTTCTCTGATGGACAGTAAGGTGTGTCTTCCGGGTGAAAGAATGTCCACATTGGTTAGATTCTTTAACTACAGGAGATACTCCAGGACTATAAGCAGCACATATCCCATTAGACTCGCCATGGAGAAGCATGTTCTGACACTTCCTGAACTCCTCTGTCCTTATCCCTAAGGATTTCCCATTATTCCTAATCAGCTCTGACTTAGGTTTTGACCTCAAATTAAAAGTTGTTATTAATTTCACATTGTTCTCCCCTGTGTTAGTATTCATGACTCCGACTTCAGACAGACAATCGTAGGGATTCTCCTGACAGGTCTTAGTCCTGTACTCCTTTTCTTGGACATCTACAATGAGATATAGAAAGACAGACAAAAACAGAAATGAGACCTCAAGATTCCTTAATGTAACAGTAAAGGCATTTCCATGCATCCTAACTGTTACAAGATCAAAGCAGGAACTCTTTGATGCAGAATATAAGCTTTTCTCTGTAATGTATTAGTTAAGAAAGTAGCACTGACATTTTACAATGGTAAATAATGTTTTTCTGTTTCTGTTTTTTTCTGTTTTTCTCAAGGAATTAATTACTCAAATGATTCATCTACACACTATTAGTTATAAGCTGAGTACTAAACATTTGCCTTTAAGGTTTGGTCATAAGGGAATAGCTATATTTTTCTTTTAATTTGTGGAAATAATTTATATATTTTGCTGCTTTGCTTCTCAACCATTAGGTGCGGAACAGAAATACTGTCTAGATTTAGGGACCATTAGGGTGTTTGATACATCCCTTGGCCTTTCCGCTAAGCATGGAAGGTTCCTGAGAGTAAGGATTTATACCTCCATCTCTTCAGTTCTAACTTCTCACTAAGAATTACTTTAGGGATTGGTGGCATTTTAAAAATTGGTTTCCCTCACCCTTAGTCAAATTCTCATCAAATTTCCTTTTCTAACACTTCTGCTCCTTCACAACCATTAAAGACCAAAGATACTACAGCTCACCACCCAGGTAGTCATCTCCTATGAACCAAAAGCTTTGCTTCTGAATCTCACTCACTTCCACCATCACCAAGAAGCAATTTCCCTCATCACAGGTAGCAGTCCTGGCATACTCCTTATTTCCTCATACCTTGTTTCAATGAAAATGAGACATCATTTTCTACATTTCTCATTTCCTTTTTCTGTTTAAGAATGATTTCTACAAATAAATAGAAAATTGCTCACTTTAACTATACTGGGACAGCCAAATCAATTTGTCTCCATGTAAATTCTTGATTGTCATGTCCTTGAGACAAAGGATCACCTAGTTCTCTGCCACATATAACTCAGGGGAACCAGGAACATTATTACTCAGTACAGCTCATTAAACTTACCAAGTGGACTCTGGCTACAAAACCACCATGCAAGATGCTTTATCTCACCTGTGAGATTCTTCTCTGAGGCTTCTCTTATCCATGGTTCTGACCCTTGCTCCAGCTTGGCAATCAATTTAGGTTTAGGAACACAGTGTCCTGTTATAAACAAGTAGAGAAGAACTATTGGTAGGATGGGTCATCATTACTGTAAGGTCTTAGACATCATGTTCACAAACTTGCTCCTAAACCTTGTTTCTCATTTCTTACCAACTTCCTGGTTGATATTCCCCAGCTTTCAACTTATTTTGCCAATTGGGTGGCTTGAACTCAGCTCTTTTGTTCAAAGCTAGCATTCTGCTAGTTTCAGTCCCAGCTACATTTGTAGATTGTGAGGAGATTTGGAGATAAAAGCCTCATGGTCACTTTTCTGTAGTTGCTGGCTTCAAACCAAAATCCTCACATTTCAGCCTCCTGAGAAGCTAAGATTACAGGTGTTAACCACTGCACCCAGGATCAGGGTTGATTACAAATAACCACTTTCAACTAGTGATTTTCAGATCATACTTCAAATAGTGATGTACTTTCTATTCTAGACTATATTTGCACCTACAGAAATCACCCCAAGTTTAGGAAGACAGACTTCTTTCTATTAGTGGAATGCAGTTTAGATCTTGAGTCAAAGTACTGATTGGGTTTCTTGATGAATGGGAATAAAATTGTCTCCAGTTACATAATGAAGTGGAAAAAATGGACAGGAATTTTATATTCCCAAGGCGTGGAATCGTCTACCGAAACAACATAAATATTTATATATCTACTTAATAAAGAAAACAGTCTTTGACCTTGCATGTTCAAATGACTTTTGCTCACCTAAAGACAAGAGGTTGCTGTAGGTCTCCAGCATTACATCTCTATGCAGGGTCCTCTGAGCATGATCCAGGTCTTGCCACTCCTCCCAGCTGAAGTCCACAGCCACATCATCAAATGACACCAGCTTCTGTAATGGCACATTTGAATCAAATAATTAGCCCAAGTCAGGAAGGTCTGTGGGACTCATCCCCAATTAATCACCAGGAGAAAAGCAGAACTGGTGCTATGGCTCATGTGGTAGAGCACTAGCCTTGAGGGGAAGAATTCAGGGACAGTGCTCAGGTCCAGAAATCAAACCTCACAACCAACCAACCAACACACACACACACACACACACACACACACACACACACACACACACACACAGACACACACACGGTATCTCATAAGCAATCACAACACATTTAGGACATCACATGGAATACATAGCACATTACTGATTCATGAAAAGTAAGTGTCCACATAAATGTTAAAGGCAGTAACAGTACTTAAGAACGTACCTAATGATGGATTGGCCCTTATAAGATCTGATTTACTTCCCATATATAAATATCCTATGTTAACTATTTTGTAGTTTAAGTGCTAAATACTGAAGTATGGTCATAGATACCCTGATATTTCTTTCCTATGTATAAAAGAACTGCTAGAAGGAAGTTTTGTGAACTTGGCCTACCTTCTACAATCCACAATATAGTTGCGAGGGGCATACCATGTTCCCTGACTACATTTTCATTTAAATATGCCTTCATGGAAGGATGGAGGATGGATAGAGGCTTAAGGAACATTCAAGATGACAAAAAACGAAAAATAGGACCACAACAAGCAAGACAGAGAAAAATTAGAAGAGGGATGTGATCTAAAGATACAGAAGACAAATTTACAAGTTGGAAGGAAATAAGAGTGCTAATTTGCCTGCAGAGGCGAAGAAGAGAGGTTTTGGACTCCCACACTGAACCCTATTGCAAATGATGAATGGCCCAGCCAACCATGCTTGGCAATACCAGAGGTGAATGCTGACTAAGAGAGAAAAGTGAAATATATATGTGAAGAATTGAAAGAAAATAACATTCAATTCACAATCCATTGGGCAGAGGAACTCTACTAAAAATGTAGATTGAAGATATGGTCAGGGAAAGAGAGTTGATTAATTACACATCTGCATTTTAAGAGTGTTACAAGAGAAGTGCTTCAAGAGAAGAGCAAAAGGAGTGCACATACATATACACGTAGGACAGAGAAACTAAAATGGTAAATGTGTAGGTAAGTTTAAAGGAATATATTGGTCATATATTTTATGTAATATTTCTGTAATAGTTTGTTGAAATAAAACTTATAGCACCATATGATTCACAATGCATGAAGATCCAATATATAAACTCATCACTTTATTAAAAGAAATGTTTGTAGAATACTCATATGCATCAATAAATATTGCAATTACCAGGCAAATAGGAAGGCCTCAGTTCAAAGAATTAATTGTACCAAAAAACAGGGTACTAGATTTAGGGCTGGGAATGTGGCTTGCTCAAGAGCGCTAGTCTAGAATGCACGGGTTCAATTATTCAGTGCCATGTGAACAGAAAAACTAGAAATGGGGAAAACGATTGAAGACACTTAAAAAAAATTCTACAAATAATTCCTTGAAATATACAAAGCTCAGTATCAATAGTCAGGAGAAGAATTCTAATCAAAATTCTACAGAAATAACTACTTTATATATGTTACTATGGACAGTTTTAAATAAAAACAACAAATATCCTTCCAAAGTCTAACAGAGGCTGGGAAGGATGTGAATTCAATTTGAACCTTGCTGCATGTCTGGCAGGAATGTAAAACAATCAAAGATGGTATGGACAGAGCTAAAAAGAACTAAATAGAGAATTACATAGGAATATGGTCCAGCACTTCTATTTCTAGATTTGTACCCAGCAGAAGAGAAAGCAGGGACGAGAAGTAGTATTAGAGAATCACTTCAGAGCAAATACTGACAAGAACCAAAAGACAGACACAGGTAAAAGAATAGATAAAGACATTGAAAAGGAAGACAAGTTTGCTACATTTTATAGCAGGGTTGATCTTTGAATACATTAAGCTAAGTAAAATACACCAGTCATAAAAGCACAGCCATGGTATGATTTCCCTGACTGAGCTTTCAAGGATCAACAAAGTCATAGAGCCAAAAAGTAAGATGGTTCCAGAGACTGGGGTAGAGAGGAAAAGGAGCTGCCTATTAATGATTATACAGCTTCAGACATGGAAAATGAAACATGCTGTACATGGATGGAAGAGATGGCTACACAACAATGCAGCCATATGAACTATCAGTGAACTCTGAATTGAAAATGGGTAACGTAGCCACACAGGATGGAACATACTTATACACTCTGACATTGGGAAATTCAAAAAGGATGACCAGCCAGGCTAGGTTCCATTAACAATTTCAAGAGCATGCTGGACTACATATCAAGACCTGTCTTCAAAACAAATAGGGGATGATTTGCATTGACAAGGCTCATAAAATTCACAAACTTTATAGACCATGACAATGACAATTTGCCTTGAAGGTGAAAATGTGTTTTTGACTTCAACTAAGCATCTCTGTTCCACAATACTGTGACATATGTGAAATTTATGTAATCACTTTCTCTCAATTTAAACAACAAAAAAAGAAAAGTCAGAGATGGGGTGGTTTAGGAGCAAGGGGTGACAATGTTGTCAGACATCTTCTATTCACATATTGTTTTGTAGAATGGCAACTTCTTTGTACAACTACTCAAACCTAATAATAAAATAAATTGTTTGAAAAAAGGAATATGGAAAAATCAAATTTTAGACTCTCTGAATTGGATCAGAGATATAGGTGTCATGTGTGTCTATTTTTCCAGTTAAAATAACAAAGTAAAATTTATGAACAAACGTTAAGCCACATTTTAGCTGGAAACATACAACTACAAATAGCATTAGTAACAAACACACATGGACCAAAAATGCAAAGTATTCCTTTTTTTTTTTTTTTATCGGTTGTGTGGCTTGAACTCTAGGCTTGGGCACTCTCCCTCAGGTCTTCAACTAAAGGCTAATGCTCCACCACTTGAGCCACAGTGCCTCTTCCAGTGTCCTGAGTGGTTTATTGGAGATAAGTGTCTCATGGACTTTCCTGTCCAGGCTGGCTTTGAACCAGGATCCTCAGCTCTCAGCCTCCTGAGTAGCTAGGATGACAGGTGTGGGCCACCGAAGCCTGAACAAAAATGCAAATTACTCTAATCGTACATCTTAATTTTAGTTTTTGTATATCTTTTCACTGACTATTTTTCAAGTGTATCTCATATTGCGGAATCAGTTCTCTAGGAAGCTTCCCAAGGATATTTCTTGCTGTTCTTTTTGATGGGCTTATAATGTACTATATGATTTTTTTTTGTTGTTTCTTTGTATGTTCTTCTGCCATGGCATAAACCTTGTTACTGTGTTTGATTCTGGTGTCTTGCATCTTGTATATACATTTTTCTAATTGAGGAGGGGAACAGAAAATATAAAATGCTGAAATAAGAATACAGGACGGCCCATTGTAACAATGAATTGTACAACGAACTATGTTGAAAAGGAACTACAACTTTGATAGGGTGGGAAGACTTGGGGAGGTGGGAAGTAACGTGATGGTAGGGGAAAAACAAAGGAGGGGGAAACAAATGCTCTATAAGAAATGGACTCATTACTTTGCTCATGTAACTACAATCCCTCTGGACACTATTATATATATATATATATATATACATATATATATATACATATATATGTATATATATATATATGCCTGTGTGCGTGTGTGTATGTTTGTGTGTGTGGAAAATAACATATCCAAGATAATTTTTAAAAATGTTCAGTCAGCCAGGTGCTGGTGACTCATGCCTCTCATCCTAACTACTCCGGAAGCTAGGATCCAAGGATAATACTTCCAAATTATTTCTATTAGAAAAGCCTGGAAGACTCATATCTCCAGTTGATTATGAAAGGATACAAGACAAATAAAAAAGGTGAATGTTGAGCTATGACTTAAAGAGTAGAGCACTGGTATTGAGCAAAAAAAAAAAAAAAAAAAAAAAAAAAAAAGCTCCGGACAGCTCTCAAGCACTGTAGGCCAAGCACACACAAACATATCATTCAACATATTACAAAAACACTGTCTACTATGAGACAGATGAGGATGGTGGCTTGGTGTGAAGCCTTTGCTCTGCATGTGTGAGGCTCAAGTTTTGAAATTTACTGCTAGAAATACAAATATTGTAAGGCAAGAATGAAGTCTTATCCATATGTAAACAATAGTGATTCATACTTAACAATATCAACCTGAAATTTCAAAAATGCATTTTGATATCATAGTTAATGATGTTACTTCATTAAAAAGGAACTGATGGAAGTTCCCGGAAGATGGCGGAGGAGAAGTTGGAAGCTAAACAAGCTCTCGCGTAGAAAGCAGTTGTAGTGTTTCAGTGAACAGTCCTAAGCCAGAGAATCACACCAGGTGTGCCATCACAGTACAGAGAGTTAGGTCAGAGAGGGAAAATCCAGTGAAGAGAGAGATCTGAGCACTTGCAAGCAGCCGTGACTGGGGTGGTAGCTGAGGCCATAGCCGCCATACCTGCAACAAAGGCTCCATATGTGGTGTGTGAGTCAATTCTACTCAAAACCAGCAAGAACTGAAAAGGAGCAGACATCTTCATCCTGAAGTTCCCAGACCAGAGAAGACTCAGGAACCAAGACTCCAGTGTGAGTAGAAGCCTGAAAGCCTCACTCCATGTCAGGGAGCAGAGAAGGGAAGGCTACCCCTCCCCCCACTACCAGAGATCTGCATCTTTGAGACTGACAAAGGCCTGGCTGAGCAGCTAGCACCAACTCAGGCCTTGGAAGAAAACAAAAGAGTCATTTAGCTGGTCACAGAAACCTAACCTGACCTGGTAGGCTCAGCTCCACCCAAGGGGAAGTCACCCAGCCAGGGCCCCAGCCCCAGGAGTGGCTTTCTTCACTGGGTAAACAGAGACAGAGGCTGCCCCTCCCTATAGCAGCCTTGACAATCAATTGAAATTCAGTAAACATAAACCCTGAGAATGGCTTCAGGCTGGGCTCTGTGAGTCTCTCAGAAGCTAGCCCCTCAGGGAAAAGCTACTGTTTGCTGAAAGGCCTCAACTCTATCCAGAACTTAGCCTCATCACAGCATCTCCACACTAGAGGAAACAGCCAACTCCATCTTTTGTGATACTCAAAGCAGTTCTCCTTCCCATTAAATTACCCTGGGAGAAGGATCACAAACTGCTGGATAATGCAGAATAGTTTTCTGCCTGCTCAAACAAATTGACTTAAGAAACCAAACAAGCCACAGGAAAATCAAACAGTGCAAGCAGACCAGAGACTGTAACAACAGACTGCTTAAGGACACAAGGGATCTTCCCATAACCTTCTGCCCCCGGAAAACAAAACAAATAGTCTTTTTTTGTACCTTTCATAAAAGTTTTTTTTCTAAAATGTTTTTAAATTTTTTTTTTATTGTGAAAATACTGTACAGAGGGGTTATAATTACATGGGCAAGATAATGAGTACATTTCTTATCAAGCATTGTAGCCTCCTCCTTTGTTTCCCCTTCCCATCCCTTCCCAGCCTCCCCCCACCCCCACACACAATCCTCTTCCCCCCCACCAAAATTGTAAAGTTGGTCTAAAACATTTTTTAATTTTTAACTTAAATTTTTTTGTATTAACTGTGTTTTCCTCTTCTTATAATTTTTATTTTAGGGGTATATGTGCGTGTGCTTTTTTTTCATTTTTAAATTTCTTTTTGTTTAGCTCTACAGACCTTTTGATCCTTCTTTTCTTTCATTCGCACTCTTTTCACCTTTTCTTCTCTTTCATTTTTCTTTGAGTGACAATTGCTGTTCTGCTCATCCTGATATTCCTTTAGTGGATTTTTAGACCTAATACTCCATTGTGTACAACTTAATCCAGAAATTTATTACTGAATTCAAAATCTCTTAGACTTGAATTCCTTAATAGCAGTACTCTTTATACCTATATAATATTTTAAGCATTTTTAGTTTTAATTTTTTCATGCCTCTTTAGCCCTCCACTTCTCTCATTCTATCCACCTTCTTCTTGGAAATTATGTCTTTCAATTTGCATAATTCAGTGTTGCACTGTTTAATTTTTAATTTTTATTTTTCTGTTTTTTTCTTGTCTGTTTCTTTCTCTTTCTCCTTTTTTAAGCTCTCTCTACTTTCATTCTATCCAATCTATTTCCCACTTTGAGATTAGGACTTAGTTAGTTCTCCCTCTGCTTTTCCACATCCCTCTATTCCTATTTTTACCCACATCTCTCAATAAACCTAATAAGTTCTGGTTTGTCAAATTGTTCTTTGCAGTTCTTAGCCCATGAATACACAGTTGTTTGATGTTGAATAGTATATCTGTTGAACTAGATTGTATCTGCAGACTTTTGACTGTGCAACTACAGACTTTGGATGATGCTTGCATTAAGACAATGTTCTAGGATAAAACTGGTGTTACTTTCATCCCTAATGGGCAGAGCAAGCCGGAAAAACACAAGAAAAAATGGCAAGTCCAGGCATCTCAACTCCCACTAAGGATAATCAGCTGACAGAACAGATAATGGATAATCCAGAGGGGAGTTCCCAAATAGCTCTACAAACACTGCTTGTAAACATTGTAAATGAAAAGATTGAAAACCTGCAATGGACTCTGTGAGCATGATACAGAGAGAGAGGAGGCAAACCAAAGGTTAATACAGGAATATCATGAGCTTGAGGAAGCTACTCAAAAATTGATACAGGAATTGCGTGAGCTCCTTGAGAAAACTCAAGGAGCAATAAAGGACTCTATGAGCAGGCTGAGATCAGTCAAGAAGAAAGTGAGGAATGGCATGAGCAGGCTGAGAACACTCAAGGAGAACTACAGGAATTGCATGAACATGAGGAAACTAAGCAAAGAATAATACAGGAATTGAAAGACAAGGATGAGTATACACAAAGATCACTAAAGGCATTCATGGAATCCATTAACAGAGACCTGAAAGAAGTCAGGGACACCACAAAGGGAATGCTGAATGGAACCCAACAGAAGGAACAGGAGCCCATGGAAACCATAGCCAATCACCTAAGTGATTTGCAAATAAACACTGAATACCAAATTAAGGAAGTCAAGTGGTTCATACAAGATCTAAAACAAAGTTCCAACAAAGAATTTAAAGCCATCAAAGCTGACCAATTAGAAGGAAAAGAAGTAAAAAAACAAAGTAGAAAAATCTTGACAGTACGTTAGACCATTCAGAAGATCAAATCTTAGGGATTGAAGACAACCTAGATATTACAGAGAAAGAATATACAACCATCCAAGACAAATACAAGAAATAAGATAGATCTATTCAACACTTGGAAGACACCATCAGAAGGCCCAATCTGAGCATATTAGGTGTAGAGGAGCACCTAGAGACAATAGTTCATGGTCTAGAAAATTTGTTTAACAGGATCCTAGCAGAGAACTTCCCAAACACAGGCCTATTCAGATACAAGAATCAAACGGCCCCCATAAACAGGCAGGAGTTGTAATCCTAATACCAGGTAAAATAGACTTCAAAGTAAAATTTGTGAAAAGAGATAAAGAAGGTTGCTACATACTAATTAAGGGATCTCTCCTTCAGGAGGATATTACAATTCTAAATACCTATTCACCAACCAACGGAGCACCCAAATATATCCAAGAAATACTACTTTCCCTCAAATCCCACATAGATGCAAAGACATTAATAGTTGGGGACTTTAACACACCACTTTCCCCACTGGATAGATCAACTTGGCAAAAACTCAACAGAGAAACCGCAGATTCTAACAACTGAATAGATCAACTAGATTTAACAGACATTTAACAGACCAAATATTTCATGCAGAAGCATCAGAATACACATTTTTCTCAGCAGCACATGGATCATTTTCCAAAATAGACCACATTTTAGGCCACAAAGCAAACTTGTCCAAATTCAGAAACATTGAACTAATACCTTGCATTTTCTCAGACCAGAAGGGAATAAAATCAGAACTCCACACCCAAAGCAACCAAAGAAAGTCCTGTAACACATGGAGCCTGAACAAAACACTGCTGAATCATGAGTGGGTCATGGAAGAGATTAGAAAGGACATTCAAATGTTCATGATATTCAACCAAAATGAACACAAATTACCAGCTCCTCTGGGACACAGCAAAGGCAGTACTCAGGGGCAAGTTTAGAGATCTGAGTTCCTACATCAACAAATTGCAGAGATCTGAAATCAACAATTTAATGAGACATCTGAGCCTCCTTGAAAAAGAGCAGCAAGATGAACCCCAATCCAGTAGACAGAAAGAAATAATTAAAATTAAATCAGAATTACATGAATTACAATCCAAACAAACTATAGAAAGAATCAACAAAACAAAGAGTTGGTTCTTCGAAAAAATTTAACAAAATTGACAGACCCTTAGCAAATCTTCTCAGAAAAAGAAGAGAACACACCCAAATAAATAAACTCAGAGATGAGAATGGAAACATCACCACAGAAACAACCAAGATTCAGAACATTACAAAGGAATACTTCATAAACATTTAAGATAATTTTGAGAACTTGGCAGAAATGGACTTTTTCCTAGCAAAGATTGACTTGCAGAAACTAAACCAAGATGAGTTAAACCATCTAAACAGGCCCATAACAAGCATTAAAATAGAAACATCTAAGAAGAGCCCAGGACCAGATGGATTTACAGCAGAATTCTACAAGGCCTTCTAAGCAGAGCTCACACCAGTACTCCTCCAACTCTTCAATGAAACTGAAAGAGAAAGTTCACTACCGAATTCATCCTATGAAGCCATCATAACCCTCATCTCAAAACCAGGCAGGGACGCATCAAAGAAAGAGAACTTATAGACCCAGTTCTTTGATGAACATTGATTCAAAACTTCTGAACAAAATTTTGGCCAATCGACTTCAACAATTCATCCAAAAATTCATACAACACGATGAAACAGGATTCCTTTCAGGGTTGCAAAGCTGGTTCAATATATGCAAATCAACTAATATAATTCATCACATCAACAGGAGCAAGAATAAGAACCACATGGTTATCTCAATAGATGCAGCAAAAGCATTTGACAAGATCCAACACCCCTTTATGAACCTTTATGAAGGTTGTGTAAAAATTAGGAATCCAGGGAACATTCCTCAATACAATGAAGGGTGTATATGACAAACCTACAGCCAGCATTATACTTAATGGTGAAAAACTAAAGCCATTTCCTCAACTCAGGAACTAGACAAGGATGTCCACTATCTGCACTTCTCTTCAATCTTGTATTAGAATACCTAGCTACAGCAATAAGACAAGATCCAACCATAAAGGGGATCCAAATAGGGAAAGAAGAAGTAAAACTCTCCCTCTTTGCAGATGACATGATCTTATATTTAACGAATCACACAGACTGCACTCCCAAATTACTCAAGTTGATTCAAAAGTTAGGTGAAGTAGCAGGGTATAAAATTAATTCTCAAAAACCAATGGTTGTTTTGTATGTCAACAATGAGAAAAGTATGGCTGAGTTTAGGAAAGCAACTCCATTAGTAATAGCCTTCCAAAAATAAAATACCTAGGAATTAACTTAACCAAAGAGGTGAAGGACCTTTAATGCTCCTGGATTGGAAAGATCAACATGGTGAAGATGGCAATACTTCCCAAGTTGATCTACAAATTCAATGCGATACCAATCAATATTCCAACCTCATTCTTCAAGGAAATAGAAGAGGCAATCCGAAAATTCAGGTGCAACAATAAAAGACCCCGAATAGCAAAAACGATATTCAACGGAAAGAACACAGCTGGAGGAATAACAATACCAAATTTCAAACTCTTCTACAAAGCTATAGTAATCACAACAGCTTGTTACTGGCACAAGAATAGACTTCAGGGCCAATGGAATAGATTGGAAATCCAGAAATGAACCTACAGAGCTATAGCTATCTAATCTTGGATAAGGGAGCAAAAAAAAAAAAAAAAAAAAAAAAAAAAAAAAGAATGGAAGAAAGATAGCCTCTTCAGTAAATGGTGCTGGCAAAATTGGTAAACTACTTGTAGAAAACTAAAGCTAGCTCCTTATATATCACCCTACACCAGAAACAACTCCAAATGAATCAAAGACCTCAGTGACAAGGCAGACACTCTGGAATAGGAGAAACCCTAGGTCTTCTTGGCACAGGCCAAAATTTAAAAATAGAAATCCAGAAACAAAACAAATCATAGAAAGGTTGGATAAATGGGATTGCATGAAATTGTAGCACTTCTGCATGACAAAGCCATAGCTAGCAAGATCAATATAAAGCACAGGGATAGGAAGAAGATCTTCACTAGCCATACAATGGACAAGAGTCTCATATCTAAAATATACCTGGACCTAAAAAAATTAAATCCCCCAACAACAAATCTTCATAGAAACAACTGCCCAATAAGTAAGTGGGCTAAAGACTTAAAGAGAAACTTCTCTGAAGAGGAAAGAAGGATGGCCAATAGACACATGAAGAAATGCTCAACTTCTCTAGCTAGAAAAGAAATCCATATCAAAACAACATTGAGATACCACCTCACCCCAGTTAGAATGCCTAAAATCAAGAACTCTAATAACAACAGATGCTGGAGGGGATGGGGACAGAAGGGAACATTACTGCATTGGTGGTGGGATTGTAAATTTGTTCAACCACTTTGGAAAGCAGTATGGAGGTTCCTCAAAGAACTCCACATAGAGCTCCCCTATGACCCAGCAATCCCACTTTTGGGCATTTACCCAAATGTTCACAAACAAGACCACATTAAAACTACCCTCACGACTATGTTTCTTGCAGCCTTATTTACCATAGCAAAGATATGGAACCAAACCCGATGCCCCTCAGTAGATTATGGATCAAGAAAATGTGGTAAACATGGGTGGGGAGAGGATGGAAAGGGATGGGAAGGGGAAACAAAGGAGGAGGCTATAATACTTGATAAGAAATGTAATCATTATTTTGCCCATGTAATTGTAAGCCTTCTGTACAGTATTTTCACACACACACAAAAGAAGAACACAGGAAATGTCTCTCACAAACTCTGTTTGGCTCTAAATGTAATATTTATAGAGATTTTAAACTTTTTTTTTTTTGGGATGTACTCATGGTAACCTGGCTTGTGTGAACCCAAATAAAGATGTTTAGTTGAAGGAATTCGGGGCACAACAGGCAGTGAGCTTTAGGACCCCTGCTTCCTCCCTATCTCTCTGTCTGTGTTCTTGTGTTTTTCTAATTTTCTTTAGCTCTGGACTCTTTATAGAAGTACCTCGGCTTACATTTAGCAACAAGTTTCCTTTATAATGAGTAAAAACATGTTAATTTTAAGAGTCATGTCAATAAAGGAAAAGTGATCAGTAAGAAAAAATAGTTCTAGTTGGGCACTGGTGACTCACGCCTGGGATCTTAGCTACTGAGGAGGCTGAGATCTGAGGATCACTCTTCAAAGCCAGCTCGGACAGAGAAGTCCCTTAGATGCATAGCTCTAATAAACAACCACAAAACTGGACGAGGCACTGTGACTCAAGTGATAGAGTACTCAGTGCCTTGAGCTGTAGAGGTGAGAGACAGTAGCCAGGTCCAAGAATTTAAGCCCTACAATGGACAAAAAATAAAGAAAAGAGAAATACTAGCTCCCAGATACAGCATTTGAAGCAAGGAAAAAAGCAAGAGACAGATGGAGGGAGGAGGGTCTGAGAGAAACAATGGTAGAGCTCTAGCATTGAGTGATAAAGCACAGGGACAGCACACAGTCCCTGAGTTAAAGCCCCAGGATGGCACAAATAGAAAGTTAATGTTACCTGCACATAAAGATAATAACACCCCTTCCTATTTACATAGATACATGTGTTTGTATTGTCAAATTGACCTTGCTAGCAACTGCAGTACAGTGCAACTTAAACGTGGTGAGAGTAGATGTATTTATCTTTTTTGCTGATCTTATGCTATAAGTATATATGATTTCACCGTTAAGTAGAATACTGGCTATCAGCTGCTCATGTAAAACCAAGTATTTTTATTAACATATTTTAGTTGCACAGGGGAGATTCATCTTGACATTTTAATAGAAGAATACAACTTTACTTGATTGAACTCACTCAATTATTCTTCCTCATTCCCCCTCTTTCTTAAAATAATTTCAATAGCTTTTATTGATCTACTTATCTATATGCTTATATAATACTTTGACAGGAAGAAAAGACACAGTTGATATTGATCATTTGAATATATGAAAAGAAAACAATGAATCATATTAAAACTACCACATGATGTAGGGAATGTGACATTGGGGTGATGGTGAATAGAATACATTACAAACATGTATGCAAATATCACAATGCAATCCAAAATATAGTAGAATGTATACATTTTCTTGTGTTCTAGTCTTGGCAGTATTTCGAGCTGTTTATCCCCCTCAATTCTTGCTGCCTACCTCCTCGATCTCCCCTCCATCTCCAGCATTTAGATTTGTTAATTGAAGATTAGGGTGTCATAGATTTCTGGGTAGACTGGCTATAATCCCTAATCCTCAGAACTCAGCCTCTTTTTTTTTTTTAATTTTTTTATTGTAAAGACACTATACAGAGGGTTACAGTTACATGAGTGAGGTAATGAGTACACTTCCTCTTGAGCATTGTTACCCTCTCCATTGTTTTCCCCCTACTATCCCCTCCCTCCCTCCCTTCCCCAAGGTTCTTTTTTTTTTTTTTGATTGTGATTAAGTGATTACTTAATTTCCGGTAATTCACAGTATTGTGGAATAATGATGCTCGTTTAAAGTCACAAGTTCATTCTAACTTTCCTGGAGCAAATTGTCTATCACAGTCTGTAATATATAATGGTGCTCACATGTTATATACCATATATGTGATCAGCAGCATGGGGATATTTGGTAGTGGTTCAACCAGATGAGTGGGAGTTCTTTGTTTCTTAAGTCCTGTTAGTTTTGTCATATCACCTAACATTTTGGATTTATCATCCACTTATCAGGGAGACCATATACTGTTTGTCTCTTCGTTCTTGGCTTACCTCGCTCAACATGATTCCTTCTAGCTCCATCCATTTCCCTGCAAATGCCATTATTTTGTCATTTCTAATGGCTGCATAATATTCCATTGTGTATAGATACCACAATTTTTGGATCCATTCATCTGTGGTGGGGCATCTAGGTTGTTTCCATATCCTAGCTATTGCGAACAGTGCTGCAATAAACATGGAGGTGCACGTGTCCTTGTATATTGGTTCCTGTTGTTCAGGGTAGATGCTTAGAAGTGGTATGACTGGGTCGTAAGGGAGGTCAATCTTTAGCTTTCTAAGGACCCTCCAGACTGCTTTCCAAAGTGGTTGTATGAGTGTACATTCCCACCAGCAGTGTAATAGCGTTCCTCGTTCTCTACATCCCCTCCAGCATTTGTCGTTGGCTGATTTGTGGATGTGGGACATTCTGACTGGGGTAAGGTGGTATCTCAGGGTTGTCTTTATTTGCATTTCCTTCACCACCAGGGATGATGAACATTTCCTCATATGTTTCTTTGCCATTTTTATTTCTTCATTTGAGAAGTCCCTCTTTAGTTCCCTTGCCCATTTAGTAATTGGTTTGTTAGGTTTGGGAGAGATTAGTTTCTTGAGTTCCCTGTATATACAGGATGTTAACCCCTTGTCTGATATATTGCTGGTAAATATTTTTTCCCAATTAGTTGGTTGTCATTCTAGCTTGGTGGCGATAGCTTTATCTGTGCAGAATCTTTTTATTTTCAGGTAGTCCCATTTGTCCAGTCTCTCTCCAATTTGTTGTGACCCTGGGACTCTGTTCAGGAAGTTCCTTCCTGTGCCTATTAGTTCAAGTGTCTCTCCTACTCTGTCCTGCAGTAGTTTCAGAGATTCAGGTTTAATGTTAAGGTCTTTAATCCATTTTGAGTTGATGTTGGTGCATGGTGATAGGCTGGGGTCCACTTTTCATTTTCTGCATGTGGCTGCCCAGTTTTCCCAGCACCAGTGGTTGAAGAGGCTGTGTTTCTTCCATTATATGTCTTTGGCTCCTTTGTCGAATATCAGCTGGCTGTAGGCCTGTGGATTTATTTCTGGATCTTCTATTCTGTTCCATTGGTCTTCGGGTCTGTTTTTGTGCCAGTAGCATGCTGTCTTTGTTATTATAGCTCTGTAGTAGAGTTTGAAGTTCGGCATGGATAGCCCTCCCATATTGTCTTTATCCCCTAGAATTGTTTTGGCTATTCTAGGTCTTTTGTTGTTCCATATGAATTTTTGGACTGTTTTCTGTATTTCAGTGATGTACATCATTGGGATTTTAATAGGAATTGCGTTGAATTTGTATATTAGTTTTGGAAGTATTACCATCTTTACTATATTAAGTCGGCCTATCCAAGAGCATGGGAGGTCTTTCCATTTCCTAGTGTCTTCTGCAATTTCTTTCTTTAACTTTTTATAGTTCTCATTAAATAGTTCTGTTACATCTTTGGTTAGGTTAATTCCTAAATATTTTATTTTTGGGGAGGTTATTGTGAATGGGGTTGCTCCCTTTATTTCCCTCTCTTCCTGTACATTATCAGTGTATAGGAAGGCAACTGATTTTTGTGGGTTTATTTTGTATCCTGCTATTTTGCTGAAGTGATTTATGATTTCTAAGAGTTTGGGGATGGAGTTTTTGGGATCGTGGATGTATAGTATCATGTCGTCTGCAAAAAGGGATAGCTTAACTTCTTCTTTCCCTATGCGGATCCCTTTAATGTCTTTTTCTTGCCTTATTGCCCTGGCTAAGGGTTCTAGGACTATATTGAAGAGGAGTGGAGACAGTGGGCATCCTTGCCTTGTTCCTGATTTTAAGAGAATTGGTTGTAGCTTTTCCCCATTAAGTATAATATTGGCTATTGGTCTGTCATAAATAGCTTTTATTGTTTTTAGAAATGTTCCTTCTATTCCTATTTTCTCCAGAGCTTTTAGCATGAATGAATGTTGAATTTTGTCAAAGGCCTTTTCTGCATCTGTGGCGATAATCATGTGATTCTTGACCTTGGCTCTGTTGATATGTTGGATTACATTTATTGACTTACGTATGTTAAACCATCCCTGTGTCTCTGGGATGAAGCCTACCTGGTCATAGTGAATTATTTTTTTATGTGTTTCTGGATTCTGTTAGCTAGAATCTTGTTAAGGATCTTTGCATCTGTGTTCATCAAGGAGATTGGCCTGTAATTCTCCTTTTTGGTTGGGTCTTTGCCTGGTTTGGGGATGAGTGTGATATTGGCTTCGTAGAATGAGTTTGGGATAGTTCCCTCCTTCTCTGTTTCTCTGAAGAGCTTGAGGAGTATGGGTATTAGTTCTTGTTTAAAGGTCTTATAGAATTCTGCTGTGAATCCATCTGGTCCTGGGCTTTTTTTTGTTGGAAGACTTTTGATAGCTTCCTGTATCTCGTTATAGGATATTGGCTTATTTAATTGGTTAACTTCTTCTTTGCTCAGTTTGGGCAACTTGTATTTCTCTAAAAATGCATCCATTTCTGCCCAATTTTCTTCCTTTAGAGAGTATAGCTTTTGAAAGTAGTCTGTTAGAATTGTTTGGATATCTTGGGTACGTGTTGTGATGTTTCCCGTGGCATCCCTAATCCTATTAATATGGGTTTCCTCTCTTCTGTTTTTAATTAATCTAGCAAATGGGCCATCAATTTTGTTTA
The DNA here is from genome assembly GCF_024711535.1 of Dipodomys merriami. Classification (NCBI taxonomy): domain Eukaryota; kingdom Metazoa; phylum Chordata; class Mammalia; order Rodentia; family Heteromyidae; genus Dipodomys; species Dipodomys merriami. The sequence continues at coordinate 1,855,632 of NW_027203104.1, read as the reverse complement.
TTTTTTCAAAGAACCAGCTTTTTGTTTGGTTTATTTTGGTTATGGTTTTCTGATTTTCTAATTGGTTAATCTCTGCTTTTAGTTTGGTTATCTGGCTTCGTCTAGTAGCTTTAGGTCCCATTTTTTCTTGTTTTTCTAGCTGTTTTAATTGCAACATGAGATTATTTACTTGGTCTGTCTCCATTCTCTTGATGTGGGCACTGAGGGCAATAAATTTGCACCTCAGGACTGCTTTTGCTGTGTCCCACAAGTTTCTTTGTGAGGTGTTTTCATTTTCATTGAGTTGTAGGAAATGCTTATTTCTTCTCTGATCTCTTCCATTACCCAGGCATTGTTAAGGAGTGTGCTGTTCAATTTCCATGTATTACAGAAATTTCTGCGGTATGCTTTGTTATTGAGAGCTAGCTTGATTCCACTGTGGTCAGATAGGATACAGGGGATTATGTCGATCCCTTTGTATTTGCTTAAGTTCCTTGCATGAACTATGATATGGTCTATTTTGGAGAAAGTTCCGTGAGCTGCTGAGAAGAATGTGTACTGTGTTGTTTTAGGGTGAAATACTTGGTAGATGTCAGTTAATTCCGCTTGAAGTATGGCCTCTCTTAATTCGGTAGCTTCTTTGCCAATCCTCTGGTTGGTAGACCTGTCCTTTGGTGAGAGTGGTGTGTTAAAGTCTCCTAGTATTATCGTATTGGGATCTATTTTATTCTGTAAGTTTGAGAGCATTTGTTTGACATATCTGGGTGCACCAATATTTGGGGCATATAAGTTGATGATGGTTATATCCTCCTCTTGGATTGTTAGAACTCAGCCTCTTTGAGAGCTAGAATTATGGCATGAGCCACCAGAACATGGGTATGTATACAATTTATATACATATACATTTTACACTCAATCACCATCAACATTTTCCCTACTTTTACCATGAGCTTATCTTCCAATGGAGACTATGTTGCCTGTATGTGATTATTATTGTCTTTTCTTTCCTTTGAAATCTTTCTTTTAAATCTGAAGTCTGGATCCACTCACAACAGCTACCTTTTCCCCTGGTTGTCATGCTTACTGACAATTTCCATATCTCATACTTTTTAATAAAAATGAAATAACATAGTATAGCAACTGTGGAAAGGACTTGTATATTTCTCTGCTTACATCAAGACCCTTGGAGAATTTTGCTTTTGTACATAGCTGTTCCAAGGGCCAAACCTGAACATGTACACAGGCTCTTCAGGGTTTACCAGGCAAGCTGCTGCTTCTATTGCCCTCAGCACTCTGAGAAGTTCCACTAACACTAGCTGATTGTTGTCTTGTTTGTGAGAGGAAATGGGGGCCTAGGAAGGTGAGAGATACCTGTTCCCAGTCTTGGCAGGCAGACATCCCTACAATTACAGCTATAGGGAGGACTGCCCTGTGGAATTTCTGATTTGGGAGGATATAAGTGGTTATTTATGGTGCATAAATGATCTTTTTTGTTTTCACCTATGTTCTTTAAATGCTCTCAAACAACTCAGGAGTACTTACAAACCTTTTGTGTTTTCTTCTTTCACTGTATGTCCTTAGGTTACTCCCTGTCAATCAATGGTATTTCTGGAATTGTATAAATATTGTGGTATGGCACATGTATTTCATAAACACCACAACCACCACTACTACCCTACTGATTCTTTCTACCAAAACTGGGAAACTCAGCTCTGAGTCATTTCAGGGGGAACAAGTCCCTTATCTTGGACCTTCATAAGCCAGAGGAGGTATAATGGTTGCTTACTTATTGCTACTCTGAGATAAGCTCCCTGGTCTATTTTTTTTGTTTTTATTGTGAAAATAATGTACAGATGGGTTAAAATTACATAGGCAAGATAATGAATACATTTCTTATCAAGCAATGTATCCTCCTCCTTGGTTTACCCTTCCCATCCCTTCCCATTCTCCTCCGACCTCCCCACCCAATCCTCCCCAACTCTCACCCTCACCTCCCCCCTGCACCAAAGTTGTAAAGTTCGTTTTCAACACAACGACTTGTACACCTGTACACACCTGTATCCCAATTTAAACGATTTGTTTTTCCCCTTCCACTCCACAAATTATACCAACATCAAATACAGTGAAAGCAGGGGTTATAATGTAGGGGAGGGACATACAAAGCAACAAAGAAATAATCTTATAAATGTGTTAGAAACAATCGCATGGAAGATAAAAACCATTTGAATACATGTCTTAGGGCTCACTTCCCTAATATCACCTTATCTGACTTTTTCTGCTTGATTCAGACATATACTAGATGTTGCAAATAAGGGAAACCATGGGACCTATGTTTCTTTGGGCTTGGCTTACTTCACTCAATAAAATTTTTTCCATGTCTTTCCATTTCCTAACAAATGGGGCAATGTCATTCTTTCTGAGGGAGGCATAGAATTCTACTGTGTATATATACCACATTTTCTTGATCCATTCATCTACTGAGGGGCATCTGCGTTCGGTCCATATCTTAGCTATAGTACATAATGCTGCAATAAACATAGTGGTGCTGGTAGCTTTAGTGTGGTCTTGTTTGTAAACATATGGTTAAATGCCCAAAAGTGGGATTGCTGGGACATATGGGAGCTCTAGGTGGAGTCTTTTGAGGAACCTCCATACTGCTTTCCCTGGTCTATTTGTTAAATGTGTCATTCTATCTTCTAGTTCAGACTACTACCTGGCATTGAGTGGTATATGTATCCATAATTGTTGATTAAATTGTTGAGTAATTGTTTGAAGTGATAGTGCTTGACTGTAAATATAGGGAGTACAGTGAAAACAGAGAGACTGGACTGGAATATCCTAGACACATTCTATTTTACTAATGAGGGGAACCATGTACCAAGTGTTTCTTTGGGTCTGGCTTGCTTCTCTTAGTATAATTGTTTTCAAGTCGTTCCATTTCCTTATGAATGAGCAATGTCATTCTTTCTGATGCAAGCACAGAAATTTATTGTATATATACACCACATTTATTAATCCACTTATCTAATGAGAGACATCTGCATTTATCCATATCTTAGCTATGATAGGGAATGCTGTAACAATCATGGTTCTACTGTAACTTTCGTATGTCCTAGATTGTGGTCATTAGGGTCAATGCTCAGGAGTGGGATTGTTGGGTTATAGGAAAGCTCTATATTTAGCCTTTTGAGGAATTCCCATGCTGCTTTCCAGCGTGGTTGAATAAGTTTACATTTCCAAAAGAATGTAGTAGTTTTCCAGTTTGGCCATACCCCCAGTAGCATATGTTATTTGTTTGCCTGATAATGGCCATTGTAACTATTGTGAGGTGGAATTTCAGGGTTTGATTGTTGTTTTCTGTTTGTTTGTTTGTTTGTTTGTTTTCTGCCAGTCCTGGGCACTGTTACTAGGCCTCTTGAGCAGTCTAGCACTCTATCACTTTAGCCACAGTGTCAATTCTGAATTTTTCTGTTTATGTGGTACTGACCAATTGAACCAGGGCTTCATGAATGCTAGGCAAGCACTCTACCAGTAAGCCACATTCTCAGCCCCATGTTGTTTGGTTTAAATTTCATTTATGGTCAAAGATGTGGTACATTTCTTCCTATGTTTTCTCTTAGCTCCTTTATTAATGTGGTTGTTGAATATTGAGGACATGTTTCTGGGAGGGGATAATTTTTTTTTCAGTTTTTAAATTTTTTCTTGTGTCAATACTGTACAGAGGGGTTACAATTACATGGGCAAGACAATGAGTACATTTCTTATCAAGCATTGTAGCCTCCTCTTTTATTTCCCCTTCCCATCCTTTCACAGCCTCCCCCCGCCCCCCACCCAACCCCGCACCCCCACCAAAGTTGTAAAGTGCGTTTTCGACATGAACACTTGTCCTTCTCATTGTTGCAACGGTTCACCTATATCCTTACTTTATCGACTTGTTTTTCCCCTTCCCCTCCACAAATTATATGACCTCAAATACAGTGAAAGCAGGGGTTATACTGTGGGGGAGGGATATACAAACCATAAAGAAATAATCTTATAATTGCGTTAGAAACAAATGCATGAAAGAAAACAAAACATTTAAATACATATCTTAGGGTTCATTTTCCTAGCATCACCTTATCTGACCTTTTCTGCATGACTCATACATATCATAGATATTGCAAATAAGGGAAACCATGGGACCTATGTTTCTTTGGGCTTGGCTTACTTCACTCAATATAATTTTTTCCACGCCTTTCCATTTCCTAACAAATGGGACAATGTCATTCTTTCTGATGGAGGCATAGCATTCCATTGTGTATATATACCACATTTTCTTCATCCATTCATCTACTGAAAGGCATCTGGGTTGTTTCCATATCTTAGCTGTAGTAAATAATGCTGCAATAAACACAGTTGTGCTGGTAGCTTTAGTGTGGTCTTGTTTGTAAACATTTGGGTAAATGCCCAAAAGTGGGATTGCTGGGTCATCGGGGAGCTCTATGTGGACTCTTTTCAGGAACCTCCATACTACTTTCCAAAGTGGTTGAAGCAGTTTACACTCCCACCAACAATGAAGTAAGGTTCCCTTCTGTCCACATCTCCTCCAGCATCTGTTGTTATTAGAGTTCTTGATTTTTGCCATTCTAACTGGAGTGTGGTGGTGTCTTAATGTTGTTTTGATTTGCATTTCTTTTATGGCTAGGGAGGTTGAGCATTTCTTCATGTGTCTATTGGCCATCCTTCTTTCTTCTTCAGAGAAGTTTCTCTTGAAGTCTTTAGCCCACTTCTTTATTGGGCAGTTGTTTCTTTTAGGATTTGTTGTTGGGGATTTAATTTTTTGAGTTCCAAGTATATTTTAGATATGAGACCCTTGTCCTTTGTATGGCTAGTGAAGATCTTCTCCCAATCGGTAGGCTTTCTATTTATCTAGCTAGCTATGTCCTTTGCCATGCAGAAGCTCTGCAACTTCATGCAATCCCATTTGTCCAACCTTTCTTTGATTTGTTGTCTTTCAGCCCCATGTTGTTTGGTTTGAATTTCATTTATGGTCATCGATGTGGTACATTTCTTCCTATGTTTTCTCTTAGCCCTTTTATTAATGTTGTTGTTGAATATTGAGGACATGTTTTTGGGAGGGGATAATTTTTAGAGCTCTAAGTATATTTTAAATATGAGGCTCTGTTCTCTTGTACCTAGAAATACAACAAATCAATGAAAGTTTGGATACATGGGATGGTGTTAAACCAGAGAATTGCTGAAGGCAAAAGACATAGCTACCCGTATAAAGAGAAACCACACAGATTGGGACTAGATTTTCACTAGCCATGTAACATAGATACTATAGTTAAAACATAATTAGAGCTCCAAAAATTAAATTCCTCCCCCAAACAAATCCTCAGAGAAACAGAAAACCAGTTAATAAGTGGTCTAACGAGTTAAAGAGAAACTTCTCTGAAGACTAAATAAGCATGGCCAATCGACACCTGAAGAAATGTTCAACATCTCTGGCCACAAAAGAAATGCAAATCAAAACAGCATTGAGATTCCACTTCACGTCCATAAGAATGTCTATACTCAAGCATTCTAGGAACAATATATCCTGGAGCGTTGTGGCCACAAAGGAACACCATTACACTGTTGGTGGGAGTGTAAACTTGTTCAACCACTCTGCAAAGCAGTATGGAGGTTATTCAAAAGACTACACATAAAGTTCTCTTATGATCCAGCAATCCCACACCTGGGCATTCACCCAAATGTCTACGACAAGGACATACTAAAGCTACTAGCACAACAATGTTCCTTGCAGCACTATTTACCAAATTGAAGATTTGTAACTAAAGCCGTGTGCCTCAATAGATGTATGGATCAAGATGTATGTCTCATTTGTGAGGAAATGGAAAAATTTGGAAAAAAAATACATTAAGTGAAACAAACAAGTCCTACAGAAACATAGGTTTCATGATGTCCCTTATTTGTAATAACCAGAATATGTCTATGATATTCTTAGCAGGGGATCACAATAGCCCAATCCTTAAGTGCATAGGACCATATATATGAAGCATATGAAAATGAACTCCAAGAATTGGAAGCAAGAGGTTCTTATTATGTCCTGTATAAAGTTGTTTCTGTTTTTCCTTTTGTTTTAGTTATTTATAGGTATCTGATCCATGGAAGAGAAAGGCAATCACAGAAACAGCAGGACAAAGGATGAACTAATGCAACAATGATACTCACTAGACACTATGTTGGAAATGAAGTTGACAATGTGGGGGAATCAGAGTAGGACGAGTGGAGAAAATGAGGGAGGCGTAATATTTTTGAAAAGAAATGTTCTCATTTCCATACTTGTGTAACTGTAACCCTCTGTTCACAATAAATTTTATAATCAATTTTAATAAATAAATAGATTTACATAAAAGGAGTTTGTTGTGGATGTCCCAGGTAGTAACCTTGACAAAGTGTTGAGATGTCTGCAATGTAGACTTCATACAAAGAGTCTGATTTTTCTTTTAGGGGTGGTCTGGTCGTGGGCCTGAACTCTGGGCCTAGGTGCTGTCACTCAGCTCTTCACCTCAAGGCTAGTGCACTACCACTTGAACCACTGCGCCACTTCCAGCTTTCTTTTACTGCATATGTGGTGCTGAGGAATCGAACCCAAGGCCTCATCCATGCAAGGCAAGCACTCTACCACTGAGCCACCTTCCCAGCCTGAGTCTGAGATCCAGAATACTGAACAAAATAATTTCAATGAACTTTAAATTTCATAGAAATTTAAGACAAGAGAAGTTAAAAGCTAGATGCAGAAAAAAATGAACACATAACATTGTGATAATCATGGGACATACAGGTGGCCTACAGGTTGCCAAAACAAAGATATGAGAATCCTCAAGGTAGTGCAGATAGGCTTTGGGTGGTCCCTGATGGTCTACAAAAAATACCATGATAAGAGACTTGTTCATTTTCCATTGAGATTAACATCCTAGTTTCCGTCCCTCCCAGAGACTCTGGGGTACATCATGTCAGGTGAATGTCATGAAGACAGGATTCCCCTACCTTTCTACGGGTGAAGATGCCTGGGAACTGGAGCTCCTTGGTTGAATGCTTAGATCTCTGGAGAGCAGACTTTTCAGGCTCAGGACTCTGCATGGTATTAGGTGTCCCAGGTGAGGATGGCACTCCAAAGATAACAATATTTTATCACCGACAATGTAAGTGTCTATTCATATGCTTTATCGTGTAACATTCATTAAATGATTGTTGTGTTAGGATCTCTCTTCTAGGTCATCATTCCAGAACTTCTAGCTGTGGGCCACATTGTCCTCCATAGTAACTTGCCCCTCTGCAAGGACTTCTGAACTGGTCAGTAATGTAAAGCCATAATTATGTGTATTCACAGCAATGAAGCTACCAAACTCTGTGTGAAAATCTATCATAATCCTAGCTTACATGTCACTAGAGAAGCAACTTCAGTTTAGTGATGGTGATACTATAGGATGGAATAATTTAGACATAAATACCAATGTTCACTTCTCTGCAGGAAGTCTATTGATGCCATTAGTGAGTCCCAAATTAATTTTATTAGCTGAGATAAACAGCATAAGCATACTCACATGGGCTCTTGTTTTGTCTTTAAATGTACAACTTTGGTATGGTGGTTATAAGTATCAATATGTGAACTTCACATATTGATAAACTGAGGCAACAAGCCAACCCCCAGTTGTATCTCTGGTGCTAGCTGGATGATATAATATATGAGCAGTATGAGCACAGTATGTTGATGATGGTGCATTTTATCTTAGGAAGCTATTGAGGCACTTTTTCTGTATAAGATTCAAGTATATCCTAAGAAAAATAGATATCACAAATACACACACACACACACACACACACACACACACACACGCACATGTTTACAATTACCATGCATACAATTACATCAATGTTCCTGTGGTCTTCAAGTATACAACCTCAAATAAACACTGATCCAACAACCAAGGAAATCTAAACAAGGAGCTTTTGTTCAAGATCTATATTATATTTGTAACTTCTGGTAAGCTAGAATTTGGGTGGCATTTCAAAAGACAAGCTACTAGTTTTACCACACGCATCTTAGCATGTCTACTGTTTTCCTCATTTAGTAAATCCAGAGCACTTACCATATTCCACTTGTTCTAGGGGGCCAGACACTGTAGAAACAATATCATCATGATGATATTGTTGTATTGTGACTTATTTGTCCCTGGTTTTAATTTTTCTCATGAGTGTTGAAAAGTGTGAGAAACACTGGCAAGATGAAGTGTCTTAAGTAAAGAAAATGGCAATCTATTGAAAAGTCATGAGCTTTCTTTGAGTCCTTATCCTTTAACTCAATTTTGATCAATTTTTTTGTGGTTTTTGTGGCATTCATCCAGCTTTTACTCAGGGACTTGGTAATGTCCTTGTGCTTTGGTGCTGTAGAACACAAGGGAGAGCATTCTATCACGTGTATCACAAATTTTGGCAAATTTGATGGTGCTTAAGTGGAGATAATAGTCTTACAGTATTTTGTACCTGGTTGAGCTTTCAAAATATGACAGTGCCCTGTTAGACCATGAATTCTTAATTCCTTGTTCTAGCAGGACTCATTGTTTCAAGAGAATAGGACAGCAAGCATAAGGTTTATACCACCATGGTGGCATTTGCAAAGGTCATTTTGCAATCAGTTGCAAAGGTATATTTTTCTACAATTCCATATCCCATATTCAAATGCCTACATTGAATATTTCAAGAGTTTATTGTTTGTATAGTTCATGATAGGGGTCTTCAGGTTTGAACTCAGGGGCCCACATTTTTGTGATGGTCGAGGGGCCTGATCTCCGGGCCTGGGCACTGTCTCTGAGCTCTTCAGCTCAAGTCTATCACTCTACCACTTGAGCCACAGCACCACTTCCAGCTTTATCTGTTTATATGGTGCTGAGAATCAAACCCAGGGCCTCATGTATACAAGGCAAGCACTCTACCAGTGAGCAATCTTCCTAGCCCCCGGGGCTCACATTTGTGAGGCTCCTTTTACCAATTAAAGACATACCAGAAGCCCCTTTGTATCACTCATCTTTCCAATTAATGTCTTGCTTCTTCATCTGGGCATTTCTGGATACTAATGTCACAGGTATTTGGCACCAGATCCATGCTTTGATTTGCACGGGATGGCCTAGAAACGCCGTCTTTCTCATTACAGCTACCAGAGTAGCAAACATTATACACCTGAGCTAGTGTAATTGGCTTTTTTTGGCCAGTCTTGGGGACTCAACTCATGGCCCGCGCACTATCATTGAGCTTCTTTTGCTCAAGACTAGCACTCTACCACTTGAAATACAGGGCCACTCTTGTCTTCTTCTGTTTATTTGGTCCTAAGGAATTGAGCCCAGGTATTTATGCATAGTAGGCATGCTTTCTACCTTGAAACCCCATTTCCAAACCCTAATTAACTCATTTTAAATTGTTACTCTTAAGAGAAGGAAAGGGTACCTTTTCATTTCAGAGAACAATCATTCCTCAAGGACTGTCCCAAGTTTTCATTGACTGATGACACACAACTAGAAGTGGCACTGTCCAGTAACATGATCTGTGGGCATTTAAATTACCATCCCAAGTACAGGAGAAAGGAAGTCTTTCTAAAACACTGAAAAATGCTCTGCAGGATGAGTTCTAAGGATCACAGTTCACAACTAGCCAGGATGGAACATTCAAGAAGTCTCCCCCAGTTCTCATTAATTCTCTATGAAAAGCGAGAAGTGGACCTGTGTCTCAAGGTGCAGAGAACCAACAGTGAGTGGAAAATATAAAGAAGACACCTCAAATTCTAAGCTCAATCCCCAGTATTGAAAATAACAACAATAATAATAGAAATAGCTGGGTGCCGGTGGCTCACAACTGTAATCTTAGCTACTCAGGAGGCTGAAATCTGAGGATCACGTTTCAAAGCCAGCCTGGGCAGGAAAGTCCCGGAAACTCTTATCTCCAATAAACCACTAGAAAACCGGAAGTGGCGCTGTAGCTCAAGTGGTAGAGGGCTCACCTTGAGCTGAAGAGCTGAGGGACAGTGCTCAGGCTCAGAGTTCAAACCCCACGACCCTCCCCCCAATAAAAGAAATAGAAATAATTAATAAGTTACCAGGAGAACTAATTGAATAAATGGGATGTTGTGATTCATGCATATAATTCCAGATATATGAGAGGCCTAAGTAGGAGGACTTCAGTCTATGAACAGTCCTTGTTTATACAAGACAGTTTATAGAAGACAGTTGGGAAAGTGTGTGACTTAAAAGTAGCCATATGTGTACGTGTGTGTGTGTGTGTGTGTGTGTGTGTGTGCGCGCGTGTGTGTGTTTATGTATCTGTGTCCATGTGTGTGCTTCTGTGTGTCTGTGGCGTAAAAGTAGAGGAGCCAAGGCTAAGGTGACTGCCAATATCCCTATATTTGCTAAGGCTCAGTAGAAGGGCAGAGGGACGAACAGGGTACCTCGCAGGGATAAGCTAGCACCATCGCCAACTCTTGCAATGTAATACGACCATCTTTTCCTTGTAAATGTAGATGTGATCAGGACTTAAAGGCATAGATGGGAACATTAAAATGCATATTGATATTATGGTGGCCTAGGAAGCCTGTGGTGAGACTCAGAATTAAACCTCCTTTTCTCAGAGAGAAAAGATTCCTCCAGCCTGGACCTGGTGGCTCATGCTTTTATTCCTAGCTCCTCTGGAAATCAAGATCTGAAATTTGTGGTTTGAAAGCACTCCTGGCAGAAAAAAATCAGTACCCATATGTCCAATTAACCACCAAAAAATCATAAAGTGGAGTTGGGCTCAAGTGGTAGATTGATAGCTTTGGTTAAAAAACGACAAAAGGTCAAGGATGACACTCAGGTCCTGATTTCAAGACCTAGGATTGGCATGAGAATAAAGTACATGAAAGTGTGAGAGTAGACTTTTTAATTCACGCACACAGTTCAGGCTCTTATAGACTTGGGTGTCCTGAACTTTTTTTATTTTTTACTAGCTAAGCTCTTGCTGAGATAAAACAGACATGTTTCTAAAGCCTGCAGGATGTATCTAATTACTTAACTATATATTGGCATCCACCTTGATTCTAGAAATTCTAAACTTAGGTCAATCTTTCTGTGTGTATGTAGATGAAAAGGATTTTATTCCAACATTCTATAAAATCTCTGAGCCTGTCCATTATTTTCAAAATGATAAAAGAATTTAATTATAAAAGCCATTTTTCTTAAAGCCGGAAGTTACGCTGTGGTTCAAGTGGTAGAGCGTTAGCCTTGAGCTGAAGAGCTGAGGGACAAGGTCCAGGCCCAGAATTCAGGCCCCACAACCACCTCTCCCTCTCCCTGCCCAAAATGTGGATAGTGCTTTAGCAAGTAGTCATGGATCCAGGTTCATAGGACACACAAGCAGAGTAATCTTAAAAATATTACAAATGTGGAAATCCTTTGATCTGAAAGGAATAGCTTAGTGTTCATCAGAGAACTGACTGACATAGGAGAAAAGAAAGTAGTGCACAGAACATTTTGAAGTGATTTTCAATCAGAATTGAAGCCTCAGCTTATGTGAGAGCATACACAGGACAGAAATTATGAGTATAGAAAACATTTTGCCAGAAGTCACATCTGTCCAGGTATCAGAGACCTGGACACATTACAGAATCTCTGTAAATATAAACATGAGAGGAAGTCTTTCAACCAGAAGCCAACCTTCAGCAATTATTAAAACATTCACCCAGCAAAGAAGCCCAATGTAGGAAAATCTTTGTCAGAAAACATCTGTAAATTATACAGAGAAATCCTTCATGGCAGAGGTAAGCCGGGTGTGATGGGAAACCATTCTTCACTCTTCAGCTCTCTAAGCTAACATTTCTCATACTTTCATCGTGTTGAGTGCAGATGGTGTCATTCAATATTATCCAAAGCATGGAGAAACAACCAGTCTCGACAAGTAATTCAGAGATTGAAGTTATTAACTTGTGTTTTTTATACTAAGGAATAGTTTGTTAGGGTAATTTGATAAACTCTTCTTAGAAAAATGAGCTCTGGCCCTTTGGGACTGGATTCAGATCATCTCCAACATGGTTAGGGAAACAATAGATGGGTGAAGACTGTTATAATAGGAGGCAAGAACATCAGAACAACCATTTTTCTACTGCTCCCTTTAATCTCCCTCTGCATGTGTAATCTATGCATTATAGTACAAATGACTTACTTATTCCAGTTCATTTTTGAATGGAAGATCTGATATTAGTATTTATTGCAGTACATCCATAGTAGTAAAACCTTTCTCAGAGTGGGTAACAATGCTTGATAGGAAATGTATTCATGATTTTCATCATATAATTGTATAATCAATCTATACAGTATCTTTACAATAAAAGTATTTTTTTCAAAAAAGCCATTTTTCTTGAGCCTTATCTCTACAAACAATTGTCAGATTCATAAAAAACTAAGCATTCTTCTTTTGAATATTGTGTGCACTTACCCCTCTGTCTATCTCTTCCTTCCTTTCTCTCTCTCTCTTTCTTTCTTTCGGTCTTTTTTGTTTTCTTCTTTCTCTGTTTCTTTTTTTCCTTCCTTCCTTCCTTCTTTCTTCCTTTCTTCTTTTCTCCCTCCCTCCTTCTCTCCTTCTCTCTTCCTTCCTTTCTTTTTTTGCATTTACATGAGCAAGGTAATGAGTCCATTTCTTATTGAGCATTTGTTACCCCTTCATTTGTTTTTCCCCTACCATCCCTTTACTCCTCACCTCCCCAAGGCTTCCTGCCTACCAAAATTTTAAAGTTCTTTTTCAACATAGTTCCTTGTACATGAGATTGTTACAATGGGTCATCCTGTATCCTTATTTCAGCATTTTGTTATTTCACTTCCCCTCCTCAATTAGAAAAATGTATATAGATGATGCAAGACACCAGAATCCAAGAGAGTGACAACAAGGTTTATGCCATGGCAGAAGAACATACAAAGAAACAAAAAATATCTTATAATACATTAAAAGCCCATCAAAAAGAACAGCAAGAAAAATAAAATCTCTTCTTTCCCTTCTTGGGCTTCATTTCGCTTAGCATCAGCTTATATGGTCATATGTACATAGCTTTTTGCCACTTCTGCTTGTCCTAGACATGGACTAGTTATTGCAGATAAGGGAAACTACTTTTTCCCTTACATTTAATTAGTGTATATTTATTGAACAAAGGAAGTTCATTGTGTATTTCCATTATGTATGTGAATGGACACTGATTCTATTCCTTTAACAACCAGTGGGGTGGGAAGGCCAAACCCTGTGGTGATGTCATCACCCAAGAGTCTGGGCCACTGAAAGGGGCAGGGTGTCCAAAATGGTTGTGAGTGGGTGGTTTGGGGGAGGAGGGTGAGTGGCAGATGAAACTTTGGAGGCGGGGAGGGGACACTGCCTATATATAGGCTGCAAATTCCCATGAGGATGGGTGGAGATTGAGATGGCATAGAAAACGACAGTAAGAGGAGCCTATTGCAGCAGATCAGGGCCTGATCAGGCAGCAGATCAGAGGCTCCAGGCCTCTGGAGAGGCCAGTGGCAAGGCATAAGACCTGCAAAGAGGCCTGAGTTGAGTGGAGAGGCCTGCAGAGAAGGACGAAGGAAGCAAAAGGAAAAGCCTTCCCCTTTGGAGCTTGGAAGCTTTGGAGCATTGGAACTTTGGAGATTTTCAGACTGACTAATAGGAGGTTTGCAGTCCAACTAGTAAAGGTAGGAGCTGCCCATTGGAGGCTTGGAGGTTGAGGCTGCTCTTGGTTCTGGGTACACAGCCATGCACAAGGTAGTTGCAGGCCCCCTTTCTGGTGTAAGTAGTGTAAATAAGGTTCCTTTGTCACATTTAACTGTGCTTTGATAGATTATCATGACATTCCCTTCATCATCCCCTTTCTAAAAACAATATGAACACATTCCATTGTTACATTTGCACAAACATATATAAGGTTTGTTTCATCATTCGGCCCTCTTTATCCTATCTTCCCTGCTCCTACTGGTACTCCTATCCTCATCAGAAACTATTATGTTAGTGTACTTGTTTATTCTTTGTAATTTTTACTATAATGGTGATGTACAAACGGATCACAGTTCAATAGTCATGCATTGAGAACATTTCTTTTTGAACTGTGTTATTATTTGTTTTTTTTATATTTTCGTTAGTTGTGCAAATTGGTTTCACCTAGGGACAGAGCCCACCCCAACAAAGTTGTTAATAAAGAAGCAACATGATTGAGAACGTTCCTACACTGACCAGTCAGGGCCGCAGCACAGGCTCGCGAGCTGATACTGCAACCTGGAGCATCCACATTCTTTGTTTTTTAAAGGCAAAATCCATGAGTTCAAGCCTGGTCACTCGCAGGTGACCAATGGGATTGTAACACAAGAAGGATTGCACAGTCCTACCACACCACAAACAAGTGGCCAACAGCCGGAGTTTACCATAAGCATGTGCAAAAGACAGGGTTACCTTAAGCACCTGGTGTCAGTAGTTGGAGCCAGATTACAATGTATCTGTCTCAAGGGTGAGTCTTTAAGTCAAGAATCAATGGTCGGTTAAATTGTTAAAGGGAGGGGGACCAGATGCATTTTTTTTAATTCTGGGAACTAGGCCCATCAAGGCTAAAATCCCTAAAACAAAGGCAAAGCTCAAAATGGAATCATACCAGCTGGGGCCTCATCTCAGCGTCCACTTCAATATTACAATTTTGGTTTAAGAATGTGATTGTACCCATATGCATATGCATATCCCTTAGGACCCCATTCCATTCCTTTATAGAAGACAAAAAACAACATTTTCCTGTATTGATCTAATTTATTTCGAATAACAAGTCGCTATATAGTTACATCCTTTTAGCAGTAAATACAGTATTATCTCGTTTGTAGCTGAATAAGGGACCCATGAATATGCATATTACATTTTCTTTTTATTTATTCTGAAGGCGTTTATGTTGCTGTTTACCCAGCGAGACCTAGGAATACAAATCTGGTAGGCAGAAAGAGGGCTACACCATGTGGGCATACACAAAGCTTATTGAAATAGCACATGCTTGTACACAGCATACAGGCAGGAAAGTAAATCTTCAGACAAGGGCAAGAAAGTCAATCTTAAACAGTTTATGGAGAATACAGATGATGAGAATTTACTTTAAGTCAGTTAGTAGGAAGAATTAATCCTTGACAACAAAGGTGAGGTAACTCTAGTGATCAAAGATTACTGAGAGTAAGCAAGGCACAGATGAGCTACATTAGACACACAAAGGGAGTCTAGAGGCCTTGTTCTATGGGATGAATAGAGGGGCAAGAATGGCACTTCCTGCAAACCTTCACTTGAGACTTGTTGCTTGGCATGGGACTTTTGCCCTGACTTGGAAGGGGCATTCCCCTTTTCTGTACCTGAGGGAATGCATGCGGGCATATTGCATCCTCATGGCACCCAGGACTCAGATGAGGACACAGGCGTCCATGCTTTCAAGAGTTGTTAATACAATATCTCTTGATTAATGTCACTCGGTTCAACATACTCATTCATCCCTCCCCTACTTATCCTTTGTCTCTTCTTAATTTTGTAAGGTATACATTGGATTTCAGACTGCATTTTCCTCTTCTTTTCTTGTCTTTCCCTTTAACCCAACCTCATGCTTTTCAAGTACTCACTTCCTGGTACAAATTTTGCAAATCTGATTCCCACCACCTTTTGTACCTACTCTACTTAGTTTTTGTCAGTTAGTCCTTCTACCTACTAAGAGGAGAAGTATCATAATAACCTAATACAAAGATGGAAGTTGAGATGTAGTTCTTTGCATTACAGTGATTGATACAAGCTGAGATATGTAAATCCATAATTATGTAACTCTTTAAACTGGGACAGAGGTCAGGCACATATTCCTGAATTCAAGAAATAAGAACACACTCCTTCAATCATGGAAGAAACACACCACTGATTGCTTGGGATTTCATGAAATATTCCAGAGTTTCAATCATTTCCACATTCTTTTACATCTTCACAGACTACCCTGTCTTTAGCTGTGTAGATTACAGTTTACTGAGGCAAGTTGACTTTTTTTGTAATTCACTAACAATGAGACTCAGACATAGTTAAAAAACCCTTTGGATCTCTCATATCCCTTCTATACAATGGCAGAAATAAATCCATGCCTCTGTAATGTGGAGATTGATAGTTCTGACATGATAGCATTGTTAGGAGAAGGGAAGGATATCATATAGAAACTGTCTAGATCTTGGTCTATGTAAGCCACATTTTCTTTGTCTATTCATCAACTGTAGTTCTTCCAGACTGCTTCCAGTTTGGCTCTTGGGTATAGGGGTACAATAAAGTGAGTGTAAACATGACCCTATTCTCTCCTGACAAATTCCTTCAGAGTTCCAGAAGGATGGTGGAGCAGAAGCTGGAGGCTAATCAAGCTCTCCCATAAAAGCAGTTTTTAATGTTCCAGTGAACAGTCCTAAGCCAGAGAATCACACCAAGTGTGCCATGACATTACAGAGAGTTAGTCCAGAGAGGGAAAATCCAGGCAAGTAGACAGATCTGAGAACTTGCAAGCAGCCGTGGCTGTGGCTGTGGCGGCGGTGGCAGCGGCGCCGTAGCCGCCATACCTGCAACATAGAGAGTCTGGGACAAAGGTGTCAGACCCGGCAGATGAGCCGATTCTACTCAACACCAGCAAGAACTGACAAGGAGCAGACATCTTCATCCTGCAGTTTGCAGACGAGAGACGACCCTGGAACCAGGACTCCAGTGTGAGTAGAAGCCTGACATTCTCAGTCCTTTTCAGGGAGCAGAGGAGGGAAGGCCACCCCTCCCCATCCACTACTGAAGATCTCCATCTTTGATACTGACAAAGGCCTGGCTGATCATCTAGCTCCAACTCAGGCCTTGGAAGAAAACTAGAGTCATTTAGCAGGTCACTGGAGTCTATAATGGCTTGCCAGGCACAGCTCCACCCTCGGAAATATCACCGAGCCTGGGCTGGCTGCCATCCCCAGGAGTGGCTTTCTTCACTGGGTAAACAGAGAAAGAGGCTGCCCCTCCCTACAGCAGCCTTGACAATCAATTGAAATTCAGTAACCATAAACCCTGACAATGGCTCCAGGCTGGGCTCTGTGAGTGTCTTAGAAGCTAGCCCCTCAGGGAAAAGCTAGTGTTTGCTGAAAAGGCCTCAACCCTACCCAGAACCTAGCTTGGTCACAGCATCTCCAAACTGGAGTCAACAGCCATCTCCTTCTTTTGTGATACTCAGAGCAGATCCACCTCCCAATGAAATAGCCTGGGAAGAGGATCACAAACTCCTGGGTAAAGCAGAGCATTTTTCTGTCTGGTCAAACAAACTGACTTAAGAAACCAACGAGCAAATGATTTGCATTTTAATGATAAATAAACGAAAGCCGGCAAAAAAAAAAAGAAAAAGAAAAAAAAAAAAAAAGAAACCAACGAATCCACAGGAAAATCAAACACCATGAGCAGACCAGAGACTCCAACAAGAGACTGGTTGCAGAAACAAGAGAGATACAGGATCTTCCCATCCCCTCTAAAAATATCAAAGAAGTCTTTTTTGTACCTTGAATGAAAATTTTTTTTCTAAAACATTTTTTAATTTTTCATTTTTAACTTTAGAAAAATTGTTTTCTATTAACTTTTTTTTCTTCCTCTTATAATTTTTATTTTAGGGGTACATGTGTGTGAGGTTTTATCTTTTTTGCTTTTTTCAGTTTTTTTGCTTAGCTCTACTGAACTTTTGATCATTTTTGTCTTTCTCATTCTTTTCACATTTTCTTTACTTTTGTTCTTCTTTGCATGACTTAATTGCTGTTCTGCTCATCCTCAGATACACCCAGAGTCCATTATTAGCTCTTATTCCCCATTGTGTACACACTTAATCCAGAAATTTATTACTCAATTCAAAACTTCTTAGACTTAAATTCCTTAATAGCAGCACTACCTCTTTATACCTGTATAACATTTTAAGCATTTTTATTTTTAAATTTTTCGTGTCTCCTTTATATTCCTCCCCTTCTCTCATTCTAGCCACATTCTTCTCTGAATATTTCGTTTTCAAATTTGCATAACTTTTAAGTGTTGCAGTATTTAATTTCTAATTTTTGCTTTTCTATTTTATCTTGTCTTCTTTTTCTTTCCCTTTCTTTTTTCTCTTTGTCTACTTTCATTCTATTCAACCTATTTCCTGCTTTGAGAATAGGACTTAGTTAACTGTCCCTCTGCCTTTCCACATCCCTCAATTCCTATTTTACCCACATCTCTCCTCAAACCTAATAATTTCTGATTTGCCAAATTCTTTTTTCTGGTTTGTAGCCTATTAATACATAATTGTTTGATGTTGAATCGGTATATCTATTGAACTAGATTGTATCTGCAGACTATTGACTGTGCAACTACAGACTTTGGTTGATGCTTGCCTTAAGATAGTGTTCTAGCATAAAACGTGTTACTTTCATCCCTAATGGGCAGAGCAAGCTGGAAAAACAAAGAATATTGGCAAGTCCGGGTACCTCAACTCCGACTCATGATAATCAGGGGACAGATCAGATAATGAATAATCCAGAGGAGAGTTCCCAAATAGCTCTACAAACACTGCTGGTAAACATGGAAATGAAAAGATTGAAAACTTGCAAAGGATTCTCTATGATCATGATAGGAAGAGAGAGGAGGCAAACCAAAGTTTCATATAGGAAAATATTTGATACAGGATTTGCGTGAGTAGCTTGAGAACACTCAAAGAGAAAGAAAGAAATTCAGTGAGAAAGCTGATTAGTCAAAGAGAAAGTCAGTAATGGCATGAGCAGACTGAGAACACTCAAAGAGAGCTACAGGGATTGGGTGAACATGAGGAAGCTAATCAAAGAGAAATAGAGGAATTGAGAGAACAGTATGAGAATACACAAAGATCACTAAAGGCATGCATGGAATCCATTAACAGAGAGCTGAAAGAAGTCAGGAAGACCACAAAGGGAATGCTGAATGGAACCCAACAGAAAGAATGGGAGTCCAAGGAAACCATAACCAATATACTAAGTGATTTGAGAATAAACAGTGAACACCAAATTAAGGAAGTCAAGTGGTCCATACACGATCTAAAACAAAGCTCCAACAAAGAATTTGAAGCCAGCCATTAAAGCTGACCAATTAGAAGGAAAATAAATAAAAAAACAAAGTAGAAAGCCTTGACAGTACATTACACCATGCAGAAGATCGAATCTCGGGGATTGAAGACAGCCTAGATATTATAGAGAAAGAACATACAACCATCCAAGACAAATCCAAGAAATATGATAGATCTATTCAACACTTGGAAGATACCATCAGAAGGCCTAATCTGAGGATAATGGGTGCAGAGGAGCACCTAGAAACAGAAATTAATGGTCTAGGAAAATTGTTTAACAGGATCCTAGGAGAGGACTTCCCAAACACGAAAAAAGATGGGCCTATTCAGATACAAGAAGCTTTTAGAAGTTAAAATAGACCAGACCAGAATAGAACATCCCACCATCACATTATATTCCTCACAGAATCAATTCAGACCAAGGGAAAGATCCTTAAGCTATCAAGGAGAAAAGATCAATCACCTATAAAGGGAAACAAATTAGAATCACCTCAGATTTCTCAGCAGAGACAATGAAAGCAAGAAGAGCCTGGAATGATATATGCCATGTCCTAAAGACAAACAACTATCAGCCAAGAATACTGTACCCAGCTAAGCTCTCATTCATAACCGAAGGTCAAATTAAAACCTTCCACAAGAAAGAAAAATTGAAACAATATATCTTCACCAAATGAGCCCTACAAAAGATTCTTAAAGATGTCCTACACATAGAAAACCAACAAGAACACAATAAAGGCCAAGAAACCGCACCCAAACTGAGAATCCAAGAACCATAGGAGGAACCCAGTTGCTGCAGCCTCCAAGAAGGTGGATTAAATGGCAGGAACTCCCAAATACCTCTCAGTCCTCTCTCTCTACATAAACGGACTTAACTCTCCAATTAAGGGACATAGACTGTCTAGTTGGATTAAAAAGCAAGATCCTTCTATCTGCTTCCTTCAGGAGTCATATCTTTCCCATAAAAACAAACACATTTTCAAAGTGAAAGGCTGGAACAAAATCTCCCAAACAAATGGCCCCCATAAACAGGTGGAGTTGTAATCCTAATATGAGATAAAATAGACTTCAAATTAAAATTCGTGACATGAGATAAAGAAAGTCGCTGCATACTAATTAAGGGATCTCTCCTTCAGGAGGATGTTACAATTCCAAATATCTATTCACCAAACAACAATGCACCCAAATTGATCCAAGAAACACTACTTTCCTTCAAATCCCACATAGATACAAAGGCATTAATTGTTGTAGACTTTAACACAACACTATCCCCACTAGACAGATCAACTCAGCAACAACTCAACAGAAATCACAGATCTAAACAACTGCCTAGATCAACTAGATTTAACAGACATCTACCGAATATTTCACCCAGCAGCATCAGAATACACGTTTTTCTCAGCAGCACATGGATCATTTTCCAAAATAGACCACATTTTAGGCCACAAAGCAAACTTGTCCCAATTCAGAAACATTGAAGTTATACCTTGCATTCTCTCAGACCACAAGGGAATAAAATTAGAACTCAATACCAAAATCCAGGAGGCTGAACAACACACTGCTGAATCACCAGTGGGTTATGGAAGAGATTAGAAAGAAATTCAAATGTTCATAATATTCCACAGAAATGAACAAACAAATATCAAGCTCCTCTGGGACACAGCAAAGCAGTACTCAGATGCAAGTTTATAGATCTGAGTTCCTACATCAACAAATTGGAGAGATCTGAAACCAGCAATTTAATGAAACATCTGATCCTCCTTGAAAAAGAGCAGAAAGATAAACCCCAATCCAGTAGATGGTAAGAAATAATTAAAATTAGATCTGAATGAAATGAATTAGAATCCAAAAAGGACTATAGAAAGAGTCAACAAAACAAAGAGTTAGTTCTTTGAAAAAATTAACAAAATTGATAGACCCTTAGCAAATCTTCTCAGAAAAAGAAGAGAACACACCCAAATAAATAAACTCAGAGATGATAATAGGAACATCACCAAAGAAAAAACCAAGATTCAGAAATTATAAGGGAATCCTCCTCACAAATATCTACATGCTGAAACTAAACCAAGATGAGTTATACCATCTTAACAGGCCCATATTAAGCATTGGAAAAGAAATAGAAATAAGTGTCCTGCCATCTAAGAAAAGGCCAGGACCAGATGGTTTTACAGCAGAATTCTACAAGGCCTTTAAAGGAGATCTCACACCGATACTCCTCCAACTCTTCAATGACAGTGAAAGAGAAAGTTCACTACCGAACTCATTCTATGAAGCCATCATAACCCACATCCCAAAACCAGCCAGGGACTCATGAAAGAAAGAGAATTATAGACCCTTTTCTTTGATGAACATTGATGGAATATATCTCAAACAAATTTTGGCCAATCGACTTCAAAAATTTATCCAAAACATTGTACACCACTTGAAAAAGGAAATCAAAACACAACTTAGAAAGGGGCAAAAACTCCCATGCTCTTGGATTGGAAAGACCAAGACTGGGAAAACGGCAATACTTCCTAAGGCTATCTACAAATTCAATTTGATACCTATCAAAATTCCAGCCTCATTCTTCAAGGAAATAAAAGAGGCAATCCAGAAATTCATATGGAACAATAAAAGAATCTGAATAGCAAAAATGATCCTCAACGAAAGAACTGTGCTGTAGGAATTAGGTGTTGACTAAATTTCAAACTCTACTATAAAGCCATAGTAATCACAACAGCTTGTTACTGGCACAAGAACAGACCTCAGGATCAATGGAATAAAATTGAAAACCCAGAAACGAAGGATGGACCTATGGCCATCTAATCTTGGATAAGGGAATGAAAAAATTAGAACTGAAGAAAGACAGCCTCTTCAGTAAATGGTGCTGGCAAAATTGGTAAACTACTTGTAGAAAAGTAATGCTAGATCCTTATATATCACCCTGCACCAGAATCAACTCCAAATGGAGCAAAGACCTCGGCGTCAAAGCAGACACTGTGAAAACATTACAGGATGGAATAGGAGAAACCCTAGGTCTCCTTGGCACAGGCCCAAATTTTATTAAGAGCCCCAGAAACACAACAAATCAAAGAAAGGTTGGACAAATGGGATTGCATGAAATTGCAGCACTTCTCCATGGCAAAGGACATAGCTAGCAAGATCAATAGAAAGCCTAAAGATTGGGAGAAGACCTTCACTAGCCATACAATGCACAAGGGTCTCTTATGTAAAATATCCCTGGAACTCAAAAAATTAAATCCCCCAACAACAAATTTTCAAAGAAACAACTGCCCAATAAATAAGTGAGCTAAAGTCTTAAAGAGAAACTTCTCTGAAGAGGAAAGAAGGATGGCCAATAGACACATGAAGAAATGCTGGGAGGGTGGCTCAGTGGTAGAGTTCTTGCCTTGCAAGCCTGAGGTCCTGGGTTCGATTCCTCAGCACCAAATAAGAGAAAAGAAAAAAGCCGGAAATGGTGCTGTCGCTGGAGTGTTAGAGCATAAGCCTTGAGCCGAAGAGGTGAGGGACAGTGCCCACAGAGTTCAAGCCCCACTACCGGACCCCCCTCCCAAAAGAGAAACTTCTCTGAGAGAGGAAAGAAGGATGGCCAATAGACACATTAATAAATGCCCAACTTCTCTAGCCAAAAAAGAAATGCAAATCAAAACAACGTTGAGATACCACCCAGCCCCAGTTAGAATGGATAAAATCAAGAACTCTAATAACAACAGATCCTGGAGGGGATGTGGATAGAAGAGAACTGTACTGCATTGGTGGTGGGAGTGTAAACTTGTTCAAACACTTTGGAATGCAGTATGGAGGGTCCTCAAAAGACTCCACATAGAGCTCCCCTATTACCCAGCAATTCCACTTGTGGGCATTTACCCAAATGTTCACAAACAAGACCACACTAAAGCTACCCACACGACTATGT
This sequence comes from Dipodomys merriami, assembly GCF_024711535.1. Lineage (NCBI taxonomy): Eukaryota > Metazoa > Chordata > Mammalia > Rodentia > Heteromyidae > Dipodomys > Dipodomys merriami. The sequence continues at coordinate 1,832,575 of NW_027203104.1, read as the reverse complement.
TTATTGCAGCATTGTTTACTAAAGGTAAGACATGGAACCAACCAAGATGCCCCTCAGTAGATGAATGGATCAAGAAAATGTGGTATGCATACACAATGGAATTCTATGCCTCCATCAGAAAGAATTCCATTGCCTTATTTGTTAGGAAATGGAAAGGCTTGGAAAAAATTATATTAAGTGAAGTTAGCCAGTGCCAAAGAAACAGGTCCCATGGTTTCCCTTATTTACATAACTTATAACATAGTATATGTCTGAGTCAAGCAGAAAAGGTCAGATAAATTATTGTTAGAGAAATGAACCCTAAGATATGAATTCAAATTTTTTTCTTCTTGCGATTGTTTCTAACAAATTTATAAGATTATTTCTTTGTTGCTTTATATGTCCCTCCTCCACCGTATAACTCCTGCTTTCCCTGTATTTGATGTCGGTATAATTTTTGGTAGGGAAAGGGAAAAACACATCGTTTAAATAGGGATACAGGTGGACCCATTGCAACAATGAGATGTACAAGTCATTATGTTGAAAATGAACTTTACCACTTTGGTGCCGGGGACAGGAGGGGGAGGTTTAGGGGGGAGGATTGTGTAAGGGGGGGTGGGAGAATGGGAAGGGGAAACAACGGAGGAGGCTACAATGCTTGAAAAGAAATGTACTCATTATCTTGCCCATGCAATTGTAAACCCTCTGTTCAGTATTTTCACAATTAAAACAAACAAATTCCTTCAGATGTAGGCCCATGAGTAATATTGCTGGATTCTATGATACTCTTACTTTTATCTTTTTGAGAAACATCTATACAATTTTCCCTAGTTGGTACACTAATTTAAACTCATACAAACATCCTCACTAGCAGTTACTGCTTTATGTGTACTTGCTGATTTCCAATCTGATGGAAATGAGATGAAACTTTATGTCATTTCAGTTTGTATTTCTGTCTGGCCTGGGATGCTAAACTTTGCTTCATCTACAAGTGTTCCCAGTTGTACATCTTGGGAGTTAATTTCACTCATTTGTCCTGCCAGTTCATTTATGTATTTATTAATTGGATTATTGTTTTTTGGGAGTTTAGATATTTGAGCTCTCTCTCTGTATCTTGGTCATTAGTCTGTTTTCAGATATATTGCTGGTAAATATGTTTTCCCATGATGCAGTCTATTATGCAGTGTTTTAATTCTACTTCTCAAAATCTGTGATGTTTTGAGAGTGAGGCTCCATGGTAGATTGCTTGCCAAGCATGCATGAAAACCATGGTTTTATCCTCCATACCACATAAACAGAGAAAACTGGAAATGGCACTGTGGCTCAAGTGGTAGAATGGTAGTCTTGAGCAAAGAAGTTCATGGTCAGTGCCAAGGCTCTGGGTTCAAACCCAAGGACTGGGAAAAAAAATACAATCTGTCATGAAATCATTGAAATAACTAAAGTCCATATACTGTTACTTAGTACACAATTGCTGGAGGATTTCTATCATACTAAGACCTATACACTACTTGTTCTTCACATAGCTGATTTTTAGGTTGAATTGGCTCATGCCTATTTTATTTTTTTGCCAGCACCTGAGCTAGAACTCAGGTTTTGTGCTTGTTCACTTTCCTCTCTCCTAGGTCAAGGACATGTGAGCCATGCCTCCCACTCAGCTTTTTGCTGGTTAATTGAAGCTAATGTCTTGTCACCTTTTCGGTCTGTGCTTGCTCTATTCCTTGATCCTCAGATCTTGGCTTCCTGAGTATGTAGGCTTACAGGCAAAATCCATCAATCCCTTGCAGGTACAAACCACCAGCACCTACATGGTTTTTTCCTTTTATGGCTGTTGCCATACAAAATAAGATGAATATTCAAATACCATAAAGCATGTCCCAATCTTTTGGACCATACATATATTCTAATTATATATTAATTATATATATTACTGAATGTATATATAATATATATAGATCATTTTAGCTGGGGACAAGCACAAATACACACACATACATATATGAGAAAACTGCACATGTCTGTGGCTTGATATCATTAGCAGAGAAACCATGGCCATTAATATTCCTTACAAAAAATTAAAGTACTTTATGTTTACATGTATGCACCTATATTTGTATATGAATATGTAAACATATATACACACATGCATAGATATACACTTACACACTCATGTATATATTATATGGTATATATTGATATATTATATATTGCATGTATACAAATGAGGCAGCGCCTTACTATGTACCCTATGTGGCTCTCAAATAGGTGAAAATCATGTCTTCCTTTATTTTGTTTTGAATTATAAGCCTGCTGAAACACACCTAGCTTATTAACTTTATGTCAGATGAATTCACTGTTGTGCTCAAATCAAATGAGTTTCTAATTATTAAAGATGGATAATCGTTAGAGGAACTAATAAATGAACTAACTTCACAACCTTATCATATTAACCTATTTTTCTGTTTCTAAGAGGATTCCTTAAAAGTGTGCATAATTACAAAATGAAGTTCAATTACAACAATGGTATTGATTTCTGTACATCAGTCAAACATGCAAAAGTTAGCATTTGATCTCATTGCCTAGGTGCTGTTTCTGAGTTTCTTTGCTTAAGGCTAGTCCTCTACCACTTGAGCCACATATCTATTACTTATGACATTTATGGTGGTTAATTGGAGATAAGACTCTGCTGTTCATTTTGCCCAGGCAAGCTTCAAAGTTTGGTCTTCATATTTCAGAATTGCAGGCACGAGTGGCCTGAGCCCAGCATCTTTACATATTGTTATTTACATGCCTTCACTTATTTCTGGTGCTGAATAAGGTTTGTTTGCTTTTTTGCTGGTCCTGGGGCTTGAACTCAGGGCCGAGGTGCTGTCCCTGAACTTTTTTGCTCAAGACTAGTATCACTTGAGCCACATGTTCACTTCAGGCCTTTGGGTGATGAATTGGAAATAGTAATTTCAATGACTTCTGTAGCTGGGCTGGTTTTGAACTATGATCCTATGATCTCAGCCTCCTGAGTAGATAGGAGTACAAATGTAAACCACAGATGCCCAGCTGCTTCATACGTGTTCTGAATTAGCTGAATACTTTACACTGATCAACAGTTTTCATCAGGTGGGTTTCAGACACTCTTCAGGGTGAAAGGGAGAAAAAAGCTGTGTTGGGGAACTAAGAATATTGCTCAGGTACTAATGTGTCAGAGAAACTATTCATGGTGAGATGAATTGTGCTTTTATTTACAATCAATGAAATTCCTTCACTTTTAGTCTCCTTCTTTGTAAGAATCTTCACCTCCTGGGCTTTCAATTCCAAATAATTTGAATAAGCTTACTGCTATCACTTCTTTGTGGACTTGATCATACAGTAAATGAGTTTCCTCTTTTATGTGCCTGTAGTTAAGGGTCTGATAAGTGTCTGTGTTCTGTTGTACCATGTCTGCTCCTGCGATGAGCTGCTTAGCAGAGCCAATGATTGTGGAAAAGGTCTGATAAATTCCAAGGTGCTATGGAGGATTATGGGTGGATGCCAGTGACTGGATGAATTTGTGCATATATATATATATATATATATATATATATATATATATATATATACATACATAGATACACACATATATCTATATCTATCTATCTCTCTCTTATATATCACTGATTTAATATTTCCAATAACTGGAATGTAATCTTATTCTAGCTGAAAATGAATTATGTATGTGAAAGCTGAGTATCTTATATACATTAAGCATATATAGACATATATATGTATATGTTTGCATACATGTATATATATGTATATATTTTTTTTCTCAGAAACAACTTCAAATATGTATTTTGTCAATTCTGTTGTGATAGAGTATATGAAAATATGACAAATCCTACCAACCCGCCCCGCAGACTTGCCTTGAAACCCCTTGTGTGGTCAATGCTATTCTTACCAGTGTAATCCTGTTAAAGTAACCTTTACAGAGGTGGGGAAAAGAATAACAAACTGGGAGGTGGGTCTGCCATTAAAACAAAAAGGGGGAATCTGTGAGGCACATGGGCAGCAAAGATGGCCCTGAGAGGAATTTGAGTGTGCAGAGCCCAATTTGTTCATGTTCAGGGCATAAAGAGCTCATGGAATCTTAGGTGCAGGATAGGGTGTGACCTTTACGGTGATTGGTTGGTTCCTTTTTCTTCCCTCCCACGAGATCTTTTACTTTAAAAAGTGCTTGTTGCATGGTAATAAACGACTTCCTGCTTCACTTGATTCCCCACTGCTTCTGATTGTCTCCAAGGCTAAGGGAGGCTGGGGAACAGGCGAGTGCGCATGTACATTTCCTCAGACCCAGCCCATCTTTCATGGGACAGACGAAGACACGACTATTGTTAAGCATGAATCACTATTATGTGTACATATTGATAAGGCTACATTCTTTTCTTACAATATTTATTTTTGTAGTAGCAAATTTCAAACCCTGGGCCTCACACATGTAGAGTGCACGCTCCACCCCAAGCTACCATACTCAGCTGTTTCATAATAGACAGCTATTTTTGTCATATGTTGAATGATGTTTAGTGTGTGCGTGGCCTACAGCTTTAGTTCAGGGCTTGAGAGCTGTCCCTGAGCTTTATTTTATTTTATTTTTTGCTCAATGCTAGTGCTCTACTCCTTAAGCCACAGCTCAACATTTAGCGTTTTTGCTTCTCTTGCATCCTTTCATAATCAATTGGAGATATGAGTCTTCAAGTCTTTTCTAACAGGGATAATTTGGAACTATGATCCTCAGATCTCTGCCTCCTGAGTTGTTAGGATGACAGGCCTGGGTGACCATCACTTGGCAGTCTGAACATTTTATAGAATACCTTGGATATGTTATTTTCCTTACACACACACACACACACACACACATTTTAAAAGATAGTTCCCAGGGGCTGGGAAAGTGGCTCAGTGGTAGAGCCATTGCCTTACATGCATAAGACCCTGAGTCCAATTCCTCAGCAGCACATAAGCAAAAAGAAAAAAGCCAAAAGTGGCACTGTTGCTCAAGTGGTAGAGCGCTAGCCTTGAGCTGAAGAGCTGAGGGACAGCCCCCAGGGCGGGAGTTCAGGCCCTGTGACCGGAACAACAACAACAAAAAGATAGTTTCCAGAGGGATTCCAGTTACATGAGCAAGGTAATGAGTCCATTTCCTATTAAGCATTTGTTCCCCCCCCCCTTTTTTTCCCCTACCATCCCTTTCCTGCCCATCTTCCCGTCTTCCTGCCCCGGCCCCCAACGTTGTAAAGTACGTTTTCAACAGAGTGTCTTGGACACATCATTGTTACAATGGGTCATCCTCTATCCTTATTTCAGCATTTTGGTGTTTCCCCTCAATTAGAAAAATGTATATAAAAGTTGAAAGACACTGGAGTCAAATACAGTGAAAGCAGGGGTGATACCATGGTAGAAGAACATACAAAGAAACAAAAAATATCATATAGTATATTATAAGCCCATCAAAAAGAACAGCAAGAAAAATAAAATCTGTTGTGTCCCTATCTTGGGTTTCTTTTCGCTTAGCATCAGCTTTTATGATCATATATACATAGCTCTTAACCTCTTCTGCTTGTCCTAGACATAGACTAGTTAATGCAGATAAGGGAAACTGATTTCCCTTACATTCTGTGCGCAGTGCGCCAAGCCATCGGCCAGGCATCTCGGCGGGGGCTGCCAGGACCCCAGAGACACAGGGGGCCGCCTGCAGATCACCCGCGCAGAAGCCGCCTGAGGTACCGGCTTGCAGAACAACTGATCGCCAGAAACAGAGAAACCTACAAGCCAGGAGTCTCCACGAGGATCCCACCCCCACCCCTCACTCTCCACCTAAGCAGAGAGGCTCCATCCCGCCAAAGCTGCCTGGCACCTGCAGCGTGACAAAGGGACCTATCTGCAGACCACCCGCGCAGAAGCCAACCCGGCGGGGGCAGCCCGGGTCCCAGAGTCACAGGGGGCTGCCTGCAGATCACCCGAGCAGAAGCAGCCTAATTCACCGGCGTCAGACCCACCGGATCTCTACAACCCGCGAAGAAGCCGCCTGAGCGTGGACACTGTGGACCCGACAGCTTAGATAGAGGCAGTGACGTCATGAAACCTCCCAATACTTTTATATTTACTTATGACTTGTCTAATAGTCTCCATAAGAGGGGCTTTCAGGGTAGCACTTAACTCTGGTGAGTTAGTCATGTTCTCAGGATACTCATCAGATGTTGGAGTCGTCAACACTTCCAAGAAAGAGCCCTGAATAAGGGAAAGTTGAGCATGAGTAAGTAGAACAAGCAACAGGAGCAGTAAAAGATTAATAGGCACTCCTATACAGGGAAAAAAAAGAAAAACAGGAACACATCTTTCCCAGGGGCTTGCCAGCCTTTTTAGGAGGTAGGCCTCTTTGAAGTCCCATTCTCTGAGGTAGGCTTCTGTGAAGCCCCATTCTGAGGTAGACTTCTGTGGAGTCCCATTCTCAGATCTAAAAGCAGGTGTTCCATGCTAAGCAGACTCCACCGGAGTAGACCTGGCAAGGAGGCTATTTTTTTTTAGTTTTTTGGGACCAGTCGTGGGGACTGAAATCTGGGCCTGGGCACTGTCCTTCAGCTCTTCAGCTCAAGGCTAGTGCTCTACCACTTGATCCACAGTGCCACTTCTGGCTTTTTCCTTTTTGCTTATATGGTGCTGGGGAATCAAACCCAGGGCCTCATGCATGTAAGGCAAGCGCTCTACCACTGAGCCACCTTCCCAACCCTGCTTTTATTTTTAATCAATGAAATTCCTTCACTTTTAGTCCTCTTCTTTGTAAGAGTCTTCATTTCTTGGATTTTCAATTCCAAATAATTTAAATAACCTTACTGCTATCCCTTCTTTGAGGACTTGATCATACAGTAAAGGACTTTCCTCCTTAATGTGTCCGTATTTAGGTCCTGGTATGGGTCTGTGTTCTGTTGCACCATGAGTGCACCTGAGATGAGCTGGTTAGTAGAGCCAATGATTGTAGAAAACATCTGACAAAATGAATAGTGCTATGGAGGGTTATCAATGGATTCAGGTGACTGGATGAATTTGTAGTGACATATATGTATATTTACGTACATAGATATGCATACACACACACACACAATGTAATCACCCCGGTGACCTGCTGATGCATGCCTTCCCTTGTAATCTGTCACTCAAAGCCAAGAGGTTCACATTCATGAACCATTGGGACATTCTCAAGTATGTCTCTAAAGTCCTCATAAGCTGTTGCTATGGAGACATGTTCATGTGGGGCTTCTGAATTCTGTTTTTACACATGGAATTGTGGAATGTTAAGTGTATATTCTTTTTTTTAAGCTCCAAGAATGGGACTCAAAGCCAGTACATGATACTTTTGCTCACTTAGTAATGCTCTAAAAACTAAGCCATACCTCTATCCCTTAAAGTATGTATTTTGTCTATTCTGTTGTGAAAGACTATATGAATATATGACAAATTCTACCAACTCTATAAAAATTACAGAACTGTTCATTTCCAGGGGTGGAAGAGACTGATGTTATAGAAGGTATTCTAGGTTTACAGAAAAATTTGAAAATTGTTTCCCACAAGAAATCTGAATGGATTCTGTGTCACTTTGATTGAATTTCACCACATAAAATAAGTATTTACTAAATCAACTTTATTACTCATCTATAATTCTCAAATATTTCTCATTTTTAAATGTTACAAAATTCCATTAAATCACTCAATTTCTTTATAGATTCTATGAAACTACTTATTTTCCTAATTTATAACATTTCAGTTTTACTTACATAAGTTTTGTAAACACCTTTGAAGAAAGTAGACTGCTTCTCAATGATAGGACTCATGATACTAAATACAACAACCTCAAAATTAGAGATGTGGCACAAAGGGTAGAGTGCTAAGCTTGAGAATAAAAGCCAAAGGGAAGTAAAGGGCCATGAGTTCAAATGAAACTAACAGCAAAATAAAAGGAAAAAGGTACATATCATCCTAGAATTTCATGAAACAGGAAATTAGACATAATCATCTTCTTGTAGATCTCCCAATAGAGAATGTTAGAAATGGAACTTGAGAAATTTTAGAAGATGGACATTCAGGGAAGAATGACTGAGAGTACTTAGAACTTTTTTGAAAAACTTTCTACATGTTTTACATTGCTATGATTTCTCATGTGTGTGTGTGTTCAATGATGAACCCTGAGCTGTGCCTTCTGGTTGAAGAATTCCACATTTCTACCTTGATAAGGTTTGTATCCTGTGTGGGTTCTGTATTGCAAACTGACTTCTCTTCCAAATGAAAGGCTTTCCTTACTTGTTACATTCTAGAGATTTCTCATTTGGGTGAATTTTCTTATATGCTAGGCTGTGGCCTCCAGTGGATGGTTCTTTACACATTTGTTGCAGTCATAAGGCTTCTCTCCTGTGTTGTGCTCTCTGATGAAAAATAAGGGCTGAATTCTGTGTGAAACTCTATCCACAGCTGTTACATTCCTAAAGTTTTACTTTGTGTGTTTTCTGATGGACAGTAAGGTTTCCCCTGTGGCTGAATGACTTTCCACACAGGTCACATTCAAAAGGTTTCTCTCCTGTGTGTGTTCTCTGATGGTCAGAAAGGTATACCTTCCTGGTGAAAGACTTTCCACAGCTGTTACATTAATAAGGTTTCTCTCCTGTGTGCATTATCTCATGGATGTTAAGTGCTGCCTTCCACCTGAAAGACTTTCCACACTCCATACATTCATAAGGTTTCTCTCCTATGTGTAATATCTGATGTGATTTAAGGATCGACTTCTGGATGAAAGACTTTCCACACTAGCTACAATCATAAGGTTTTTCTCCTGTGTGTTTTCTCTCATGGAAAGTAAGGCCGATTTTCTTGCTGAAAGACTTTCCACACCTCCTACATTCATAAGGTCTCTGTCCTGTATGTGTTGCCTGATGGGCAGTAAGTTGTGACTTCATGACGAAAGACTTTCTACACACATTACATTCATAAGGTCTCTCTCCTGTATGTGTTGTCTGATGGATCCTAAGGTTTCCTTTCTGGGTGAAAGACTTTCTACAGAGATTACACTGATAAGGTTTCTCTCCTGTGTGTGTTGTCTGATGGACATTAAGGGTTGTCTTCTGGGTGAAAGACTTTCCACACACATTACATTCATAAGGTTTCTCTCCTATGTGTATTCTGTGATGATATGTAAGTTTTGACTTCCACATGAAAGACTTTCCACAGAGGTTACATTCATAAGGTTTCTCACCTGTGTGTGTTCGCTCGTGAGCAGTAAGGTTTGTCTTCTGGGTGAAAGACTTCCCACACTGGATACATACATAAGGCTTCTCTCTTGTGTGTGTTTTCTGATGGACAGTGAGGTATGACTTCCGGCTGAATGACTTTCCACACAGGTTACATTCATAAGGTTTCTCTCCTGTGTGTGTTGTCTGATGGACATTAAGGGTTGTCTTCTGGGTGAAAGACTTTCCACACACATTACATTCATAAGGTTTCTCTCCTATGTGTATTCTGTGATGATATGTAAGTTTTGACTTCCACATGAAAGACTTTCCACAGAGGTTACATTCATAAGGTTTCTCACCTGTGTGTGTTCGCTCGTGAGCAGTAAGGTTTGTCTTCTGGGTGAAAGACTTCCCACACTGGATACATTCATAAGGCTTCTCTCCTGTGTGTGTTTTCTGATGGACAGTGAGGTATGACTTCAGGCTGAATGACTTTCCACACAGGTTACATTCATAAGGTTTCTCTCCTGTGTGTGTTGTCATATGGACAGTGAGGTGTGCCTTCCGGCTGAATGACTTTCCACACAGGTTACATTCATAAGGTTTCTCTCCTGTGTGTGTTAGCTGATGGACAGTAAGCTGTACCTTCCGAGTGAAAGACTTTCCACACAGGTTACATTCATAAGGTTTCTCTCCTGTGTGTGTTGTCAGATGGACAGTAAGTTGTGACTTCTGGCTGAAAGACTTTCCACACAGGTTACATTCATAAGGTTTCTCTCCTGTGTGTGTTGTGAGATGGACAGTAAGGTGTGCCTTCCGGCTGAAAGACTTTCCACACACATTACATTCATAAGGTTTCTCTCCTGTGTGCGTTGTCAGATGGACAGTAAGGTGTGTCTTCCGGATGAAAGACTTTCCACACAGGTTACATTCATAAGGTTTCTCTCCTGTGTGTGTTAGCTGATGGACAGTAAGCTGTGCCTTCCGGCTGAAACACTTTCCACACACATTACATTCATAAGGTTTCTCTCCTGTGTGTGTTCTCTGATGGACAGTAAGGTGTGTCTTCCGGGTGAAAGAATGTCCACATTGGTTAGATTCTTTAACTACAGGAGATACTCCAGGACTATAAGCAGCACATATCCCATTAGACTCGCCATGGAGAAGCATGTTCTGACACTGCCTGAACTCCTCTGTCCTTATCCCTAAAGAGTTTCCATTATTCCTAATCAGCTCTGACTTAGGTTTTGATCTCAAATTAAAAGTTGTTATTAATTTCACATTTTTCTCCCCTGTGTTAGTATTCATGACTCCGACATCAGCCAGACAATCGTAGGGATTCTCCTGACAGGTCTTAGTCCTGTACTCCTTTTCTTGGACATCTACAATGAGATATAGAAAGACAGACAAAAACAGAAATGAGACCTCAAGATTCCTTAATGTAACAGTAAAGGCATTTCTGTGCATCCTGTTACGAGATTTTAAAAGATCAAAGCTGGAACTCTTTGATGCAGAATATAAGCTTTTCTCTGTAATGTATTAGTTAAGAAAGTAAAACACTTCTGGAGGAATATCAATACCAAATTTCAAACTCTACTATAAAGCCATAGTAATCAAAACAGCTTGGTATTGGCATAAAAACAGACCGCAGGACCAATGGAATAGAATTGAAAACCCAGAAATGAACCTACAGACCTATAGCCATCTAATCTTCGATAAGGAAGCTAAAACAATAGAATGGCAGAAAGACAGCCTCTTCAGTAAATGGTGCTGGCAAAATTGGTTAACTACATGTAGAAAACTAAAGCTAGATCCTTATATATCACCCTGCACCAGAATCAACTCCAAATGGATCAAAGACCTTGAACTGAAAGCAGACACTCTGAAAACATTACAGGATGGAATAGGAGAAACCCTAAGTCTCCTTGGCTCAGGTCGAAATTTTCTGAATAGAGACCCGGAAGCACAACAAATCAAAGAAAGGTTGGACAAATGGGACTGCATAAGATTGCAGAGCTTCTGCAGGGCAAATGAAATAGCTGGCAAGATCAATAGAAAGCCCACCGATTGGGAGAAGATCTTTACTAGCCATACAACGGACAATGGTCTCATATCTAAAATATACTTGGAACTCAAAAAATTAAACCACCCAACAACAAATCCTCAAAGAAACAACTGCCCAATAAATAAGTGGGCGAAAGACTTAAAGAGAAGCTTCTCTGAAGAAGAAAGAAGGATGGCCAATAGACACATGAAGAAATGTTCAACATCCCTAGCCATAAAAGAAATGCAAATCAAAACAACATTGAGATATCACCTCACTCAAGTTAGAACAGCAAAAATCAAGAACTCTAACAACAACAGATGCTGGAGGGGATGTGGACAGAAAGGAACCTTACTTCATTGTTGGTGGGAATGTAAACTTGTTCAACCACTTTGGAAAGCAGTATGGAGGTTCCTCAAAAGACTTCACATAGATCTCCCCTATGATCCAGCAATCCCACTTTTGGGCATTTACCCAAATGTTTACAAACAAGACCACACTAAAGCTACCAGCACAACTATGTTTATTGCAGCATTATTTACCATAGCTAAGATATGGAACCAACCCAGATGCCCCTCAGTAGATGAATGGATCAAGAAAATGTGGTATATATACACAATGGAATTCTATGCCTCCATCAGAAAGAATGACATTGCCCCATTTGTTAGGAAATGGAAAAGTTTGGAAAAAATTATATTAAGTGAAGTAAGCCAGGCCCAAAGAAGCATAGGTCCCATGGTTTCCCTTATTTGCAATATCTAGTATAGGTATGAGTCAAGCGGAAAAGGTCAGATAATGTGATGTTAGGAAAATGAACCCTTAAATATGTATTTTAATGTTTTCGTTTCTTTCATGCATGTGTTTCTAACCCATTTATAAGATTATTTCTTTGTTGCTTTGTATGTCCCTCCCCCACAGTGTAACCCCCGCTTTCACTATATTTGATGTCAGTATAACATGTGGAGGAGATGGGGACAAACAACTCGTTTAAGGATTCAGGTGGACCTGTTGCAACAATGAGAAGTACAAAATGTCATGTCAAAACCAGCTTTACAATGTCGGTGTGGGGGGGGGGAGGGGGGTATAATTGGGTGGGGGGAGGGGGGTAAAATTGGGTGGGGGAGGGGGAAGGCGGGGAAGGGAAGTGAAGGGTAAACAAAGGAGGAGGCTGCAATGCTTGGTAAGAAATGTATGCATTATCCTGCTCATGTAATTGTAGCCCCTCTGTACAGTATGTTCTCAAATAAATAAAATACAATTAAAAAAAAAAAAAAAAGAAAGTAGCACTGACATTTTACAATGGTAAATAATGCTTTTCTGTTTCAGTTCTTTTCTGTTTTTCTCAAGGAATTAATTACTCAAATGATTCATCTACACACTATTAGTTATAAGCTGAGTACTAAACATTTGCTTTTAATACCCTCGAGGTTTGGTCATAAGGGAATAGCTATTATTTTTCTTTTAATTTGTGGAAATAATTTACACATTTTGCTGCTTTGCTTCTCAACCATTAGGTGAGGAACAGAAATACTGTCTAGATTTAGGGACCATTAGGGTGTTTGATACATCCCTTGGCCTTTCCGCTAAGAATGGAAGGTTCCTGAGAGTAAGGATTTATACCTCCATCTCTTCAGTTCTAACTTCTCACTAAGAATTACTTTAGGGATTGGTGGCATTTTAAAAATTGGTTTCCCTCATCCTTAGTCAAATTCTCATCAAATTTCCTTTTCTAACACATCTGCTCCTTCACAACCATTCAAGACAAAGATACTGCAGCTTACCACCCAGGTAGTCATCTCCTATGAACCAAAAGCTTTGCTTCTGAATCTCACTCACTTCCACCATCACCAAGAAGCAATTTCCCTCATCACAGGTAGCAGTCCTGGCATACTCCTTATTTCCTCATACCTTGTTTCAATGAAAATGAGACATCATTTTCTACATTTCTCATTTCCTTTTTCTGTTTAAGAATGATTTCTACAAATAAATAGAAAATTGCTCACTTTAACTATACTGGGACAGCCAAATCAGTTTGTCTCCATGTAAATTCTTGATTGTCATGTCCTTGAGACAAAGGATCACCTAGTTCTCTGCCACACATGACTCAGGGGAACTAGGAACATTATTGCTCAGTACAGCTCATTAAACTTACCAAGTGGACTCTGGCTACAAAACCACCATGCAAGATGCTTTATCTCACCTGTGAGATTCTTCTCTGAGGCTTCTCTTATCCATGGTTCTGACCCTTGCTCCAGCTTGGCAATCAATTTAGGTTTAGGAACACAGTGTCCTGTTATAAACAAGTAGAGAAGAACTATTGGTAGGATGGGTCATCATTACTGTAAGGTCTTAGACATCATGTTCACAAAGTTGCTCCTAAACCTTGTTTCTCATTTCTTACCAACTTCCTGGTTGATATTTCCCAGCTTTCAACTTATTTTGCCAATTGTGTGCCTTGAACTCAGCTCTTTTGCTCAAAGCTAGCCTTCTGCTAGTTTCAGTCCCAGCTACATTTGTAGATTGTGAGGGGATTTGGAGATAAAAGCCTCATGGTCACTTTTCTGCAGTTGCTGGCTTCAAACCAAAATCCTCACATTTCAGCCTCCAGAGAAGCTAAGATTACAGGTGTTAGGGTGTTAGCCACTGCACCCAGGACGAGGGTTGATTACAAATAACCACTTTCAACTAGTGATTTTCAGATCATACTTCAAATAGTGATGTACTTTCTATTCTAGACTATATTTGCACGTACAGAAATCACCCCAAGTTTAGGATGACAGTCTTCTTTCTATTAGTGGAATGCAGTTTAGATTTTGGGCCCAAGTGCTGATTGGGTTTCTTGAAGAATGGGAATAAAATTGTCTCCAGTTACATAATGAAGTGGAAAAAATGGACAGGAATTTTATATTCCCACGGAGTGGAATCATCACCCGAAACAACATAAATATTTATATATCTACTTAGAAAAGAAAACAGCCTTTGATCTCGCATGTTCAAATGACTTTCGCTCACCTAAAGACAAGAGGTTGCTGTAGGTCTCCAGCATTACATCTCTATGCAGGGTCCTCTGAGCATGATCCAGGTCTTGCCACTCCTCCCAGCTGAAGTCCACAGCCACATCATCAAATGACACCAGCTTCTGTAATGGCACATTTGAATCAAGTAATTTGGCCAAGTCAGGAAGGTCTGTGGGACTCATCCCCAATTAATCACCAGGAGAAAAGCAGAACTGGTGCTATGGCTCATGTGGTAGAGCACTAGCCTTGAGGTGAAGAATTCAGGGACAGTGCTCAGGTCCAGAAATCAAACCTCACAACCAACCAACACACACACACACACACGCACACACACACACACACACACACACACACACACACACACACACACGGTATTTCATAAGCAATCACAAGACATTTAGGACATCGCATGGAATACATAGCACCTTACTGATTCATGAAAAGTAAGTGTCCACATAAATGTTAAAGGCAGTAACAGTACTTAAGAATGTCGCTAATTATGGATTGGCCCTTATAAGGTCTGATTTACTTCCCATATATAAATATCCTATGTTAACTCTTTTGTAGTTTAAGTGCTAAATACTGAAGTATGGTCATAGATACCCTGATATTTCTTTCCTATGTAAAAAAGAACTGCTAGAAGGAAGTTTTGTGAACTTGGCCTACCTTCTACAATCCACAATATAGTTGTGAGGGGCATACCATATTCCCTGACTACATTTTCATTTAAATATGCCTTCATGGAAGGATGGAGGATGGATAGAGGCTTAAGGAACATTCAAGATGACAAAAAACAAAAAATAGGACCACGACAAACAAGACAGAGAAAAATTAGAAGAGGGATGTGATCTAAAGTTACAGAAGACAAATTTACAAGTTGGAAGGAAATAAGAGTGCTAATTTGCCTGCAGAGGCTAAGAGGAGAGGTTTTGGAATCCCACACTGAACCCTATTACAAATGATGAATGGCCAAGCCAGCCATGCTTGGCAATAGCAGAGGTGAATGCTCACTAACACACAAAAGGGAAATATATATGTGAGAAATTGAAAGAAAATAACATTCAATTCACAATCCACTGGGCAGAGGAACTCTACTAAAAATGTAGATTGAAGATATGGTCAGGGAAAGAGAGTTGATTAATTACACATCTGCATTTTAAGAGTGTTACAAGAGAAGTGCTTCAAGAGAAGAGCAAAAGGAGTCCACATACATATACACGTAGGACAAAGAAACTAAAATGGTAAATGTGTAGGTAAGTTTAAAGGAATATATTGGTCATATATTTTATGTAATATCTGTAATAGTTTGTTGAAATAAAACTTATAGCACCATATGATTCACAATGCATGAAGATCCAATATATAAACTCATCACTTTATTAAGAGAAATGTATGTAGAATACTCATATGCATCAATAAATATTGCAATTACCAGGCAAATCGGAAGGCCTCAGTTCAAAGAATTAATTGTACCAAAAAAGAGGGTACTAGATTTAGGGCTGGAAATGTGGCTTACTCCAGAGTGCTAGTCTAGAATGCACGGGTTCAATTATTCAGTGCCATGTGAACAGAAAAACTAGAAATGGGGAAAACGATTGAAGACACTTTAAAAAAAATCTACAAATAATTCCTTGAAATATACAAAGCTCAGTATCAATAGTCAGGAGAAGAATTCAAATCAAAATTCTACAGAAATAACTACTTTATATATGTTACTATGGACAGTTTTAAATAAAAACAACAAATATCCTTCCAAAGTCTAACAAAGGCTGGGAAGGATGTGAATTCAATTTGAACCTTGCTGCATGTATGGCAGGAATGTAAAACAATCAAAGATGGTATGGACAGAGCTAAAAAGAACTAAATAGAGAATTACATAGGAATATGGTCCAGCACTTCTATTTCTAGAAGAGAAAGCAGAGATGAGAAGTAGTATTAGAGAATCACTTCAGAGCAAATACTGACAAGAACCAAAAGACAGACAGAGGTAAAAGAATAAATAAAGACATTGAAAAGGAAGACAAGTTTGCTACATTTTATAGCAGGGTTGATCTTTGAATACATTAAGCCAAGTAAAATACACCAGTCATAAAAGCACAGCCTTGGTATGATTTCCCTTACTGAGCTTTCAAGGATCAACAAAGTCATAGAGCCAAAAAGTAAGATGGTTCCAGAGACTGGGGTAGAGAGGAAAAGGAGCTGCCTATTAATGATTATACAGCTTCATACATGGAAAATGAAACATGCTGTACATGGATGGAAGAGATGGCTGCACAACAACGCAGCCATATGAACTATCAGTGAACTCTGAATTGAAAATGGGTAATGTAGCCACACAGGATGGAACATACCTATACACCCTGACCTTGGGAAATTCAAAAACGATGACCAGCCAGGCTAGCTTCCATAACAATTTCAAGAGCATGCTGGACTACATATCAAGACCTGTCTTCAAAAGGAATAGGGAATGATTTGTATTGACAAAGCTCATAAAATTCACAAACTTTATAGACCATGACAATGACAATTTGCCTTGAAGGTGAAAATGTGTTTTTGACTTCAACTAAGCATCTCTGTTCCACAATACTGTGACATATGTGAAATTTATATAATCACTTTCTCTCAATTTAAACAACAAAAAAAGAAAAGTCAGAGAAGGGGTGGTTTAGGAGCAATGGGTGACCATGTTGTCAGACATCTTCTATTCACATATTGTTTTTGTAGAATGGCAACTTCTTTGTACAACTACTTAAACCTAATAATAAAATAAATTGTTTGAAAAAAGGAATATGGAAAAATCAAATTTTAGACTGTCTGAATTGGATCAGAGATATAGGTGCCATGTGTGTCTATTTTTCCAGTTAAAATAACAAAGTAAAATTTATGAACAAACGTTAAGCCACATTTTAGCTGGAAACATACAACTACAAATAGCATTAATAACAAACACACATGGACCAAAAATGCAAAGTATTCTTTTTTTTTGTTTGTTTTATATCGGTTGTGTGGCTTGAACTCTAGGCTTGGGCACTCTCCCTCATGTCTTCAACTAAAGGCTAATGTTCCACCACTTGATCCACTGTGCCACTTCCGGTGTCCTGAGTGGCTTATTGGAGATAAGTGTCTCATGGACTTTCCTGTCCAGGCTGGCTTTGAACCAGGATCCTCAGCTCTCAGCCTCCTGAGTAGCTAGGATGACAGGTGTGGGCCACCAGAGCCTGAACAAAAATGCAAATTAATCTAATCTGTGCATCTTAATTTTAGTTTTTATATACCTTTTCACTGACTACTTTTCAAGTGTATCTCAAATATCTGAATCAGTTCTCCAGGAAGCTTCCCAAGGATATTTCTTGCTGTTCTTTTTGATGGGCTTATAATGTACTATATGATTCTTTTTTGTTTGTTTGTTTCTTTGTATGTTCTTCTGCCATGGCATAAACCTTGTTGTCACTGTCTTTGATTCTGGTGTCTTGCATCTTGTATATACATGTTTCTAATTGAGGAGGGGAACAGAAATTACAAAATGCTGAAATAAGAATAAAGGATGGCCCATTGTAACAATGACTTGTACAAGGAACTATGTTGAAAAGGAACTACAACTTTGATGGGGTGGGAAGACTTGGGGAGGTGGGAAGTAACATGATAGTAGGGGAAAAACAAAGGATGGGGAAAAAGTGCTCTATAAGAAATGGACTCATTACCTTGCTCATGTAACTGCAATCCCTCTGGACACTATTATATCTATATATATCTATATATATCTATATACAGATGTATATATGTATATACATCTGTATATATATATATATATATATATATATATGTATGTCTGTGTGTTTGTGTGTGTGGAAAATAATACATCCAAGATATTTTTTTACAAATGTTCAGTCAGCCAGGTGCTGGTGACTCATTCCGGTCATCCTAACTACTCCGGAGGCTAGGATCCAAGTATAATACTTCCAAATTATTTCTATTAGAAAAGCCTAGAAGACTCATATCTCCAGTTGATTATGAAAGGATACAAGACAAACAAAAAAGGTGAATGTTGAGTTATGACTTAAAGAGTAGAGCACTAGGCTTGAGCAAAAAAAAAAAAAAAAAAAGCTCTGGACAGCTCAGTGAAGAGAGAGATCTGAGCACTTGCAAGCAGCCATGACTGGGGTGGTAGCGGAGGCCTTAGCCGCCATACCTGCATCAAAGGCCCCATATGTGGTGTGTGAGTCAATTCAACTCAACACCAGCAAGAACTGACAAGGAGCAGACATCTTCATCCTGAAGTTCCCAGACCAGAGAAGACTCAGGAACCAATACTCCAGTGTGAGTAGAAGCCTGAAAGCCTCACTCCTTCTCAGGGAGCAGAGAAGGGAAGGCTACCCCTCCCCCCACTACCAGAGGTCTCCATCTTTGAGACTGACAAAGGCATGGCTGAGCAGCTAGCACCAACTCAGGCCTTGGAAGAAAACCAAAGAGTCATTTAGCTGGTCACAGGAACCTAACCTGACCTACTAGGCTCAGCTCCACCCAAGGGGAAGTCACCCAGCCAGGGCCCCAGCCCCAGGAGTGGCTTTCTTCACTGGGTAAACAGAGACAGAGGCTGCCCCTCCCTATAGCAGCCTTGACAATCAATTGAAATTCAGTAAACATAAACCCTGAGAATGGCTTCAGGCTGGGCTCTGTGAGTCTCTCAGAAGCTAGCCCCTCAGGGAAAAGCTACTGTTTGCTGAAAGGCCTCAACTCTATCCAGAACTTAGCCTCATCACAGCATCTCCACACTAGAGGAAACAGCCAAATCCATCTTTTGTGATACTCAAAGCAGTTCTCCTTCCCATTAAATTACCCTGGGAGAAGGATCACAAACTGCTGGATAATGCAGAACAGTTTTCTGCATACTCAAACAAATTGACCTAAGAAACCAACCAAGCCACAGGAAAATCAAACACTGCAAACAGACCAGAGACTGTAACAAGAGACTGCTTAAGGACACAAGGGATCTTCCCATACCCCTCTGCCCCCGAAAAAAAATCAAATAGTCTTTTTTTGTACCTTTCATAAACTTTTATTTCTAAAATGTTTAAAAAAATTTTTTATTGTGAAAATACTGTCCAGAGGAGTTACAATTACATGGGCAAGATAATGAGTAAATTTCTTATCAAGCATTGTACCCTCCTCCTTTGTTTCCCCTTCCCATCCCTTCCCAGCCTTCCCCCCCACACCCCCCCCCACTCAATCCCCTTCCCCCTCCAAAGGTGTCAAGTTCGTCTAAAACTTTTTTTAATTTTTAACTTAAATTTTTTTTTGTATAAACTGTGTTTTCCTCTTCTTATAATTTTTATTTTAGGGGTATATGTACGTTTGCTTTATTTTTCATTTTTAAATTTCTTTTTGTTTAGCTCTAGAGACCTTTTGATCCTTCTTTTCTTTCATTCACATTGTTTTCACCTTTTCTTCTCTTTCATTTTTCTTTGAGTGACAATTGCTGTTCTGCTCATCCTGATATTCCTTTAGTGGATTATTAGACCTAATACTCCATTGTGTACAACTTAATCCAGAAATTTATTACTGAATTCAAAACCTCTTAGACTTGAATTCCTTAATAGCAGTACTCTTTATACCTATAAAATATTTTAAGCATTTTTAGTTTTAATTTTTTCATGTCTCTTTAGCCCTCCACTTCTCTCATTCTATCCATGTTCTTCTTGGAAATTATGTTTTTCAATTTGCATAATTCAGTGTTGCACTGTTTAATTTGTAATTTTTATTTTTCTATTTATTCTTGTCTCTTTGTTTCTTTCTCTTTCTCCTTTTTTAAGCTCTCTCTACTTTCATTCTATCCAATCTATTTCCCACTTTGAGATTAGGACATGGTTAATTCTCCCTCTGCTTTTCCACATCCCTCTATTCCTATTTTTACCCACATCTCTCAAAACCTAATAATTTCTGGTTTGTCCAATTCTTTGCGGTGAATAGTATATCTGTTGAACTAGATTGTATCTGCAGACTTTTGACTTGCAACTACAGACTTTGGATGATGCTTGCCTTAAGATAATGTTCTAGCATAAAACTGGTGTTACCTTCATCCCTAATGGGCAGAGCAAGCCAGAAAAACACAAGAAAAATGGCAAGTCCAGGTATCTCAACTCCCACTAAGGATAATCAGCTGACAGAACAGATAATGAATAATCCAGAGGGGAGTTCCCAAATAGCTCTACAAACACTGCTTGTAAACATTGTAAATGAAAAGATTGAAAACCTGCAATGGACTCTGTGAGCATGATATGGAGAGATAGGAGGCAAACCAAAGGTTAATACAGGAATATCATGAGCGTGAGGAAGCTACTCAAAAATTGATACAGGAATTGCGTGAGCTCCTTGAGAAAACTCAAGGAGAAATAAAGGAATCTATGAGCAGGCTGAGATCAGTCAAGGAGAAAGTGAGGAATGGCTGAGCAGGCTGAGAACACTCAAGGAAAACTACAGGAATTGTATGAACATGAGGAAACTAAGCAAAGAATAATACAGGAATTGAAAGACAAGGATGAGTATACACAAAGATCACTAAAGGCATTCATGGAATCCATTAACAGAGACCTGAAAGAAGTCAGGGACACCACAAAGGGAATGCTGAATGGAACCCAACAGAAGGAATAGTAGCCTATGGAAACCATAGCCAATCACCTAAGTGATTTGCAAATAAACACTGAATACCAAATTAAGGAAGTCAAGTGGTTCATACAAGATCTAAAACAAAGTTCCAACAAAGAATTTAAAGCCATCAAAGCTGACCAATTAGAAGGAAAAGAAGTAAACGAACAAAGTAGAAAAATCTTGACAGTACGTTAGACCATTCAGAAGATCAAATCTTAGGGATTGAAGACAACCTAGATATTACAGAGAAAGAACATACAACCATCCAAGACAAATCCAAGAAATAAGATAGATCGATTCAACACTTGGAAGACACCATCAGAAGGCCCAATCTGAGGATATTAGGTGTAGAGGAGCACGTAGAGACAATAGTTCATGGTCTAGAAAATTTGTTTAACAGGATCCTAGCAGAGAGCTTCCCAAACATAGGCCTATTCAGATACAAGAATCAACGGCCCCCATAAACAGGCAGGAGTTGCAATCCTAATACCAGGTAAAATAGACATCAAAGTAAAATTTGTGAAAAGAGATAAAGAAGGTCGCTACATACTAATTAAGGGATCTCTCCTTCAGGAGGATATTACAATTCTAAATACCTATTCACCAACCAACGGAGCACCCAAATATATCCAAGAAATACTACTTTCCCTCAAATCCCACATAGATGCAAAGACATTAATAGTTGGGGACTTTAACACACCACTTTCCCCACTGGATAGATCAACTTGGCAAAAACTCAACAGAGAAACCGCAGATTCTAACAAATGCATAGATCAACTAGATTTAACAGACATTTAACAGACCAAATATTTCATGCAGAAGCATCAGAATACACATTTTTCTCAGCAGCACATGGATCATTTTCCAAAATAGACCACATTTTAGGCCACAAAGCAAACTTGTCCAAATTCAGAAACATTGAACTAATACCTTGCATTTTCTCAGACCAGAAGGGAATAAAATCAGAACTCCACACCCAAAGCAACCAAAGAAAGTCCTGTAACACATGGAGCCTGAACAAAACACTGCTGAATCATGAGTGGGTCATGGAAGAGATTAGAAAGGACATTCAAATGTTCATGATATTCAACCAAAATGAACACAAATTACCAGCTCCTCTGGGACACAGCAAAGGCAGTACTCAGGGGCAAGTTTAGAGATCTGAGTTCCTACATCAACAAATTGCAGAGATCTGAAATCAACAATATAATGAGACATCTGAGCCTCCTTGAAAAAGAGCAGCAAGATGAACCCCAATCCAGTAGACAGAAAGAAATAATTAAAATTAAATCAGAATTACATGAATTACAATCCAAACAAACTATAGAAAGAATCAACAAAACAAAGAGTTGGTTCTTCGAAAAAATTTAACAAAATTGACAGACCCTTAGCAAATCTTCTTAGAAAAAGAAGAGAACACACCCAAATAAATAAACTCAGAGATGAGAATGGAAACATCACCACAGAAACAACCAAGATTCAGAACATTACAAAGGAATACTTCATAAACATTTAAGATAATTTTGAGAACTTGGCAGAAATGGACTTTTTCCTAGCAAAGATTGACTTGCAGAAACTAAACCAAGATGAGTTAAACCATCTAAACAGGCCCATAACAAGCATTAAAATAGAAACATCTAAGAAGAGCCCAGGACCAGATGGATTTACAGCAGAATTCTACAAGGCCTTCTAAGCAGAGCTCACACCAATACTCCTCCAACTCTTCAATGAAATTGAAAGAGAAAGTTCACTACCGAACTCATCCTATGAAGCCATCATAACCCTCATCTCAAAACCAGGCAGGGACTCATCAAAGAAAGAGAACTTATAGACCCAGTTCTTTGATGAACATTGATTCAAAACTTCTGAACAAAATTTTGGCCAATCGACTTCAACAATTCATCCAAAAATTCATACAACACGATGAAACAGGATTCCTTTCAGGGTTGCAAAGCTGGTTCAATATATGCAAATCAACTAATATAATTCATCACATCAACAGGAGCAAGAATAAGAACCACATGGTTATCTCAATAGATGCAGCAAAAGCATTTGACAAGATCCAACACCCCTTTATGAACCTTTATGAAGGTTGTGTAAAAATTAGGAATCCAGGGAACATTCCTCAATACAATGAAGGGTGTATATGACAAACCTACAGCCAGCATTATACTTAATGGTGAAAAACTAAAGCCATTTCCTCAACTCAGGAACTAGACAAGGATGTCCACTATCTGCACTTCTCTTCAATCTTGTATTAGAATACCTAGCTACAGCAATAAGACAAGATCCAACCATAAAGGGGATCCAAATAGGGAAAGAAGAAGTAAAACTCTCCCTCTTTGCAGATGACATGATCTTATATTTAACGAATCACACAGACTGCACTCCCAAATTACTCAAGTTGATTCAAAAGTTAGGTGAAGTAGCAGGGTATAAAATTAATTCTCAAAAACCAATGGTTGTTTTGTATGTCAACAATGAGAAAAGTATGGCTGAGTTTAGGAAAGCAACTCCATTAGTAATAGCCTTCCAAAAATAAAATACCTAGGAATTAACTTAACCAAAGAGGTGAAGGACCTTTAATGCTCCTGGATTGGAAAGATCAACATGGTGAAGATGGCAATACTTCCCAAGTTGATCTACAAATTCAATGCGATACCAATCAATATTCCAACCTCATTCTTCAAGGAAATAGAAGAGGCAATCCGAAAATTCAGGTGCAACAATAAAAGACCCCGAATACAAAAACGATATTCAACGGAAAGAACACAGCTGGAGGAATAACAATACCAAATTTCAAACTCTTCTACAAAGCTATAGTAATCACAACAGCTTGTTACTGGCACAAGAATAGACTTCAGGGCCAATGGAATAGATTGGAAATCCAGAAATGAACCTACAGAGCTATAGCTATCTAATCTTGGATAAGGGAGCAAAAAAAAAAAAAAAAAAAAAAAAAAGAATGGAAGAAAGATAGCCTCTTCAGTAAATGATGCTGGCAAAATTGGTAAACTACTTGTAGAAAACTAAAGCTAGCTCCTTATATATCACCCTGCACCAGAAACAACTCCAAATGAATCAAAGACCTCAGTGACAAGGCAGACACTCTGGAATAGGAGAAACCCTAGGTCTTCTTGGCACAGGCCAAAATTTAAAAATAGAAATCCAGAAACAAAACAAATCATAGAAAGGTTGGATAAATGGGATTGCATGAAATTGCAGCACAGGGATAGGAAGAAGATCTTCACTAGCCATACAATGGACAAGAGTCTCATATCTAAAATATACCTGGACCTAAAAAAATTAAATCCCCCAACAACAAATCTTCATAGAAACAACTGCCCAATAAGTAAGTGGGCTAAAGACTTAAAGAGAAACTTCTCTGAAGAGGAAAGAAGGATGGCCAATAGACACAGGAAGAAATGCTCAACTTCTCTAGCTAGAAAAGAAATCCAAATCAAAACAACATTGAGATACCACCTCACCCCAGTTAGAATGCCTAAAATCAAGAACTCTAATAACAACAGATGCTGGAGGGGATGGGGACAGAAGGGAACATTACTGCATTGGTGGTGGGATTGTAAATTTGTTCAACCACTTTGGAAAGCAGTATGGAGGTTCCTCAAAGAACTCCACATAGAGCTCCCCTATGACCCAGCAATCCCACTTTTGGGCATTTACCCAAATGTTCACAAACAAGACCACACTAAAACTACCCTCACGACTATGTTTCTTGCAACCTTATTTACCATAGCAAAGATATGGAACCAAACCCGATGCCCCTCAGTAGATTATGGATCAAGAAAATGTGGTAAACATGGGTGGGGAGAGGATGGAAAGGGATGGGAAGGGGAAACAAAGGAGGAGGCTATAATACTTGATAAGAAATGTACTCATTATTTTGCCCATGTAATTGTAAACCTTCTGTACAGTATTTTCACACACACCAAAAAAGAATAACATAGGAAAGGTCTCTCACAAACTCTGTTTGGCTCTACATGTAATATTAATAGAGATTTTTAATTTTTTTTTTGATGTACTCATGGTAACCTTCCTTATGTGAACCCAAATAAAGATGTTTAGTTGAAGGAATTCGGGGCACAACTGGCAGTGAGCTTTAGGACCCCTACTTCCTCCCTATCTCTCTGTGCTTTTGTGTTTTTCTAATTTTCTTTAGCTCTGGACTCTTCATAGAAGTACCTCGGCTTACATTTAGCAACAAGTTTCCTTTATAATGGGTAAAAACATGTTAATTCTAAGAGTCATGTCAATAAAGGAAAAGTGATCAGTAAGAAAAAGTAGTTCTAGTTGGGCACTGGTGACTCACGCCTGGAATCCTAGCTACTGAGGAGGCTGAGATCTGAGGATCACGCTTCAAAGCCAGCTCGGACAGAGAAGTCCCTTAGATGCATAGCTCTAATAAACAACCCCAAAACTGGACGAGGCACTGTGACTCAAGTGGTAGAGTACTCGCCTTGAGCTGAAGAGGTGAGAGACAGTACCCAGGTCCAAGAATTCAAGCCCTACAATGGACAAAAAAACAAAGAAAACAGAAATACTAGCTCCCAGATACAGCATTTGAAGCAAAGAAAAAAGCAAGAGACAGATGGACGGTGGAGGGTCTGAGAGAAACAATGAGAAAGAGAGAGAGAAAAACAGATGAAATGAAAGAGAAGAGAGAAAGAAAGCTAGAGAGCAAGAAACAGAATGAATAGACAAAATACAGAAAAAAATCTAGTCAGGAGTTCTTTGAGAAACATGGAGGGATTTCTAGAAAGGATATACACTATATAATGAAATATAACCTAAGTTTCAAGTAGAAAAAGCCTATGAAGCAGTCGAAGAACTAGTAATTTAAGTACACATATGTTACTCAGTACACTTCAATAGGTGAAGGTATATGTGACTACAGTTTTCAGAAAGTATAGTAAAAATTTCATTAGGACAGTTTAATGTTATTCATAGGGATGTGATCTCTGACCAGTTGCTTCCATGAGCAGTCACCTCCTCAGTGTCAGTTAATCCCTTAACAAGTTTGACTACTTCTAACAACATCAGAACAACTAGAAACAAACTGAAGTAATCTACTCATTTTAGCCAGAATGTCAGATTAATAATGTGCAAAACCTACAAGCCATCTTTATCTGATTTAGGAGCATGTTCCTCAAGTTGAATCTGTTTTTCTGTTTTTCAATCTTGTCCACTATTAGGTTCAAAAAATGGAATGTAAAACAGAGAAATCAAAAGCAACTTACCACAGATCCTTTCATTCTTTCTTGCTGTTGACAATGGACAGAAGATTCTGGAAGCATGGCTGGGAGAAAAGGCAAATGAGGTAGTCAGGAAAGAACCTGTGTGATTTTGCCCCAGATTTTCCTGCTTAAAACATTACCCATGGGCCAGAAAAGCATAACGCCTTCTTATGGGAGAACAAATATGGTTAATGTCTGAAGTAGTGCATTAATCAAACACTCCACTAAAGATGAAGCCATAGTTGATTAATTGGTAGATAGATAGTATAAAAGCAATTCATTTCTAGGTTAATATACATTCAAAATTCCTAAAAACTAATATCCCACAAAAATAATTGAAAAATAAAAATATACCACATTTCATTAAAACTAGTGTTTACTGAAATACACTTAGGGATTCATGAACTATTTTTTCTTTTAATGCAAAAGAATAATAGCACTCCACTGGGCATTTGTACTCCACCTCATTCATTTCCAGATTCTCACACCAGGGAAATCATGTATAGTATAGCTCAGCATTTTTCACAAAGGTTATACAGGATACACATATGCAATTCATGTTTCTAGTGCTATAATGTTTCAATAATGGTTGTGAAATGACACATTTCCTTGTATCCAAATACTCAGAGCACCCTTATGCAAGGACTTTCAATTTGCCATTTAAGCTACTTTGGCCAAATGGACATCACTAAAGATCTTATGTCAGTAATGTTCACTTTCCTGAACAGTCATATGAAGAACCTTGGCCATAATGCTGAAGGTACAGAGACTAATAAGATGAACATAAAATACTGGGTCTTAGGAGAGACACAATGCCAATCAACCATCCTCAAGGGAGGAATTAGAAGATTAAAGTCTTATCTATGATTTAAACAATATTAACACAAAATAGCAAGTTGAGGGCTCCCCAAAATGTAGATCCATAAAACTTAAATAGCTATTTGATTTGGCTGGTACTTGTTGGTTGGATTCTTACAAAGGAAATGCTGTTATCCACAGATCATTTGTTTCTTTGCACAATTATGTAGAATTGCATTTAAATTATATTATTAGATTATCTATTAACTTAATTTTCTATATTATTAAATGATTTATCAAGTGTTTGGGAATGCATGTTTAGGCAGTCTCTCTCATTTTAAGTAATGTAAAATAGCCTCATTAGTATATGGAGAAATTGCTGTTTCTTAGAAACGAATATAATGGATAGTATCCCTAATATTTTAAAGTTGCAGAAGCCATAGGACGTGAAGAGGATGAAAATAGGATCAATCTGTTTCTATATGATATTTTACAGGACTGTTTATGATTCACTGAGTTCAAATGCCAAAAAGAATTTTACATGTAAAATAATACTTCTTTGAGCAGATTGTGACAAAATGGGTAACACTAGCTAAAACTTCAGGACAGGTTACATGTATGCATCATATATCCTTGAGCAATATACATTACCTCCAACTTTTTTCTATATTTTTTTCATCAGAGTCCAAAGTATCTAGATCAACACTTCCTGAACGGCCAGGAAAAACTTAATATGTTACAAGTAGGGTCAGGAAATCCACTGATGAGACATCTGGATTAAGTCTGAGGGATCCCATACTAGAAATGAGAGTGGGAAGAGGTTGAATCAATCAGTGGGAATAGGATTAGGGATCTAGTACATAGAGAGACACTTTCAGATGTGACATTTATCCCTCCAGCCCAAACCACAGTCTCATGCCCCCTCTGATTACTAGGCTTCGGCTTAATCCTCAGGCCAGATGCGTCCCCTCCTGAAAGAGGGTCTAAACCTTCCAACAGAACCAAGTGATTTGAGAAGAGTTGGCGGAAAGAGTATCACATGAATCTTGTGCTCTGGGAAGGAGATTCCACAAGCTGGATTCCAAACACGTGTGAACTCCAGCCCAGAGTGCTAAGAAGGCTGCCAAGCAGGGGCAGAGCAGAGACACCTCTAGCAGAAACAACACAGAAGCCCAAAAGGCAACTGCCATGGAAGGAGACTCAACCCTGGCACACACACTTCACAAGGTCACGACAACCGTTTACGTGCTCAGCTTACAGCTAGGCAAAGTGAATCAGGTGGCGTGGGTGCCGGCAGCATCTCTCAGTCGTGGCGTTCACACGCACAGCTCCCGGCTCTCCTAGTCTGGGGAGCCACCCAGCTTGCTCTTGGGGTTCCGGGAGCCAGTGTCTGGCTTCTGGAGGCTCGCTGGTCAATAGTAGCACAAGCACCCGAACACCAAACAAATCATCAAGCCCAGACAGGAGGCACACGTGGGGCTGACTCCGGTCCTGCACCCAGCTTGCCGTTCATACCTGAAATCGGATCCGCAGCCTGAGATTCCTTCAAGTTGCAGCTCCCAAGGTCCCCGAAGAGCGGCTGGGCGCCTGCCTAGGGGCTTGGACCACGGGAAAGCAACACCGAATTCCCAGAACTTCTAGCAGAGGGGGAAAAGGAAACAACCCAGAATTACCAGACGGAAAAATCAACAGTGGGCGGGGAGACGCATGCGCATAAAGAACTTCCCGCCCCCTTCCCCAAACCATCACTTTCCAAGGTCTGTGCCTCAACTAAAACTACAATTCCTACAATGCACGGCGCACGGCGCCCTCTTGACCAGGTTGGGCTTGGCCCTGGGATTCTGACCAGTACCACACCTCAGGTCCCAGAATTGCATGGAGGTCTGCAGATCTTGCTCTCCTGGCAGTGGGAGCAAAGGCGAGTTTCTTCCTGAAAATTATTGTGTGGCTCCTGAAATATTCAACGACTAACCCGAAGATGGAAATGTGTTAGGAGCATTGCATAAGTTGGCTTTTTAATTCTTAGTTCTAATCATGCAATTGAGGTGATGAGACTGGTTTGTTATTTTCAGTTTTGTTCAGCTCTTATGTTCTCCTGAATATAAGTTACATCTCCGTTTTGCCTGCAGTTTTTTAATATCTCTCCTCTCACTTTAAAACGGTATTCGCAGCCCCTAACATTTTCCACTGCTGTAATGTAGACGTTGAAATAAAATAGGTAGATAGGCAGCATAATCCTTTTCTCAATTTAGATTTCTCAAAATCAATTTCCCTGAAACTCCCAAATTCCACCTATGAAAGCTTAAGGAGTTTTTGGTTGTTTGTTTCTGAATTTTGTCTTTCCGCTTAGACATTTTTATTTTCTTTTCCTTTTTTTGCTGTTGGTCCTGTGGCTTGAACTCAGACCTTGGGCACCATCTGTGAGTTTTTTCTTTGCTCCATTTGCCAGTTCTGTAATAATTTCTTCAGCTAATTTGTGACACGTTCCCTCACAGGGCTTTCTGAGACCATGGATCATCACCTCCCTTGCTCTTCAAAGAGATGGTGGTTTGGGGGATCAGGAAGAGTGTGGGTTTGGGTAGAGGAGTGAAGTTTAGGGTAGGTCTGTGTTGATGTGAAGTTTGATCATTTCCCCCATCCAGTCTGTTTTTGTGTTTCAATCTTTGTTTTGAATTCCTATCTCTTCTGTGATCCTAAATGTTCCTTCCTCTCGGTAACTCAAGGCTGCATACCTAGGAAACCTCAGACTGGTCTTCCCAGACCTTATCCATTAGACTGTGGAATACATCTGTTGTCTCCTTCCCTCATATGTGAGATCCTATTCGTGTCTCTTAAAGGTTTACTGTGATATTTGCTGTACCTGTTCATTGGTTCCGGCAAGGTTTAGGGAGGGAAACTTTTGTGCCTACTATTCAGTCCTCCAGTGTGTGGGTTCTCCAGGACTCTTCAGTGGACCTCAGTTATTCCTCATGAAAGTGCAGATCATAGAACATAGATGGGTATATAGACTTCAACGAAGTGCACATATAAAAATATAAAGAAAAACCCAATAAATATATTCTGTAAAAGTCAATAGGTTCAGAGGCAAGGATATAAGGATCAAGTAAAAACTGGAGTGATTCCAAGACTAGCTTTGTCATGTACTTTTCATTGTTCAAGATTACATTTCTCATCAATTTCTCTTTTATTCTCTTTCTTTTTTTCCTTTATTTTCCTTTACCATTCCTAGGACTTCAACTCAGGGCCTAGGCACTGACTGTGAGCTGCTTTAGTTCAAGACTAGCACTTTACTATTTTAAGTCATAGCAGTGCTTTCTGCTTTTTCTGTGGATGTGGTACTGAGGAATTGAACCCAGGGCTTCATGCATGCTAAGCAAGCACCCTAACTCTAGCCACAGTCCCAACCCATATATGTATTTTTCATTTCTTTAAAGCAGTATAAATAGTCTTGACTTCCTACATTAAATTAAAATTGTTCATTGCTCACATATATGTCCAATTATTTTTATACAAAAATTATATCCTGTTAGTGCATTGTACTCCACTAGTGACACTAATAACTTTCAGTGTATCCTTGTGATTTTCTAATTAAAAATAATGTCAGCTTTGGGAGTCAGTGGCTGCTACCTGTCATCCTAGCTACTCAGCAGTCTGACTTCAGAGCCTTGGTCTTGGAAGCCAGCCTGGGCATGGAATTATATGGGAGACTTATTGCCAGTTAACCATCAGAAAGCCAGAAGTAGAGCTGCAGCTCTAGTGGTAGAGCTCTAGCATTGAGTGAAAAGGCACAGGGACAGCACACAGTCCCTGAGTTAAAGCCCCAGGATGGCACAAATAGAAAGTTAATGTTACCTGCACATAAAGATAATAACACCCCTCTATGTGAAGTCTTTTGAAGAACCTCCATACTGCTTTCCATAGTGGTTGAACAAGTTTACATTCCCACCAACAATGAAGTAAGGTTCCTTTCTGTCCACATCCCCTCCAGCATCTGTTGTTGTTAGAGTTCTTGATTTTTGCCATTCTAACTTGAGTGAGGTGATATCTCAATGTTGTTTTGATTTGCATTTCTTTTATGGCTAGGGATGTTGAACATTTCTTCATGTGTCTATTGGCCATCCTTCTTTCTTCTTCAGAGAAGTTTCTCTTTAAGTCTTTCGCCCACTTATTTATTGGGCAGTTGTTTCTTTGAGGATTTGTTGTTGGGGGGTTTAATTTTTTGAGTTCCAAGTATATTTTAGATATAAGACCCTTGTCCGTTGTATGGCTAGTAAAGATCTTCTCCCAATCCGTGGGCTTTCTATTGATCTTGCTAGCTATGTCATTTGCCCTGCAGAAGCTCTGCAACTTTATGCAATCCCATTTGTCCAACCTTTCTTTGATTTGTTGTGTTTCCGGGTCTCTATTCAGAAAATTTTGGCCTGAGCCACGGAGACCTAGGGTTTCTCCTATTCTATCCTGTAATGTTTTCAGAGTTTCTGCTTTGAGTTCAAGGTCTTTGATCCATTTGGAGTTGATTCTGGTGCAGGGTGATATATAAGGATCTAGCTTAAGTTTTCTACATGTAGTTCACCAATTTTGCCAGCACCATTTACTGAAGAGGTTGTCTTTCTTCCATTCTATTGTTTTAGCTCCCTTATCGAAGATTAGATGGCTATAGGTCTGTAGGTTCATTTCTGGGTTTTCAATTCTATTCCATTGGTCCTGAGGTCTGTTCTTATGCCAATACCAAGCTGTTTTGATTACTATGGCTTTATAGTAGAGTTTGAAATTTGGTATTGATATTCCTCCAGCAGTGTTTTTTCCATTGAGGAGCGTTTTTGCTATTTGGGGTCTTTTATTGTTCCATATGAATTTTTGGATTGCCTCTTCTATTTCCTTGAAGAATGAGGTTGGAATTTTGATAGGTATTGCATTGAATTTGTAGATAGCCTTGGGAAGTATTGCCATTTTCACAATGTTAATCTTTCCAATCCAGGAGCATGGGAGTTTTTGCCATTTTTTAAGTTCTGTGTTGACTTCCTTTTTTAAGATTTTAAAGTTTTCATCATAGAGGTCCTTCACTTCTTTAGTTAAGTTAATTCCTAGGTATTTTATTTTTGGTGGGGCTATTACAAATGGAGTTGCTTTCCTAATTTCAGCCACACTTTTCTCATTGTTGGCATACAGAAAAGCCATTGATTTTGGGGGGTTAATTTTATAACCTGCTACTTTGCCAAAGTTTTGAATCAGCTTGAGTAATTTGGGAGTGAAGTCTATGGGATTCTTTAAATACAAGATCATGTCATCTGCAAAGAGGGAGAGTTTTATTTCTTCTTTCCCTATTTGGATCCCCTTTATGTCTGCATCTTGTCTTATTGCTGTAGCTAGGCATTCTAATACTAGATTGAAGAGAAGTGGAGAGAGTGTGTATCCTTGTCTTGTTCCTGAGTTAAGAGGAAATGGCTTTAGTTTTTCACCATTGAGTATGATGCTGGCTGTAGGTTTGTCATATACAGCCTTTATTGTATTGAGGAATGTCCCATGGATTCCTAATTTTTCCAAAACCTTCATCATAAAGGGGTGTTGGATGTTGTCAAATGCTTTTTCTGCATCTATTGAGATAACCATGTGGTTCTTATTCTTGCTCCTTTTGATGTACTGAATAATATTAATTGATTTGCGTATATTGAACCAGTTTTGCATCCCTGAAATGAATCCTGTTTGATCATGGTGTATGATTTTTTTGGATGATTTTTTTGTTGATGTCGATTGGCCAAAATTTTGTTGAGAAGTTTTGCAACAATATTCATCAAAGAAATCAGTCTATTGTTCTCTTTCTTTGAAGAGTCCCTGCCTGGTTTTGGGATGAGGGTTATGATGGCTTCATAGAATGTGTTGGGTAGTGAGCTTTCTCTTTCAATTTCATTGAAGAGTTGGAGGAGTATTGGTGTGAGCTCTGCTTTGAAGGCCTTGTAAAATTTGTGGAATGATATTTTTGTGTGTGCTTGGCTTACAGTGCTTGGACGCTGTCCTTGAGCTTTTTTTTTTTGGTCAAGACTAGTGCTCTACTCATTAAGTCATAGCTGAACATTCACCTTTTTTGATTGTTTTGTATCCTTTCATAATCAACTGGAGATATGAGACTTTTAGGCTTTTCTAATAGGGATAATTTGGAACTATTATCCTCAGATCCTAGCCTCCGGAGTAGTTAGGATGACCGGCATGAGTCACCAACAACTGGCTGACTGAACATTTGTAAAAAATATCTTGGATATGTTATTTTACACACACACACACACACACACACACACACACACACACACACACACACACACACACACACAAACAGACACAGGTACATATGATAGTGTCCTGAAGGATTGCAGTTACATGAGCAAGGTAATGAGTCCATTTCTTAATGAGCATTTGTTACCCCCTCATTTGTTTTTCCCCTACCATCCCTTTACTCCTCATCTCCCCAAGGCTTCCTGCCCACCAAAATTGTAAAGTTCCTTTTCAACATAGTTCCTTGTACATGAGATTGTTACAATGTGTCATCCTGTATTCCTATTTCAGCATTTTGTTACTTCCCTTCCCCTCCTCAATTAGAAAAAGCTATATACAAGATGCAAGACACCGGAA
The DNA here is from genome assembly GCF_024711535.1 of Dipodomys merriami. Taxonomy (NCBI): domain Eukaryota; kingdom Metazoa; phylum Chordata; class Mammalia; order Rodentia; family Heteromyidae; genus Dipodomys; species Dipodomys merriami. The sequence goes on along the minus strand of NW_027203104.1, from coordinate 1,798,971 downwards.
TCCAAGAGAGTGACAACAAGGTTTATGCTATGGCAGAAGAACATACAAAGAAACAAAAAATATCATATAATACATTAGAAGCCCATCAAAAACAACAGCAAGAAAAATAAAATTTCTTCTTTCCCTTCTTGGGCTTCATTTCGCTTAGCATCAGCTTATATGTCCATGTCCTAGACATGGACTAGTTATTGCAGATAAGGGAAACTATTTTTTCCCTTACATTTAATTAGTGTATATTTGTTGAACAGAGGAGGTTCATTGTGTATTTCCATTATGTATGTGAATGGACACTCATTCTATTCCTTTAACAACCAGTGGGGTGGGAAGGCCACACCCCCTGGTGATGCCATTGCCCAAGGTTCTGGGCCACTGAAAGGGGCAGGGTGTCCATCATGGTTGTGAGTGGGTGGTTTGGGGGAGGAGGGTGAGTGGCAGATGAAAGTGTTGGAGGCCGGAAGGGGACAGTGCCTATATATAGCCTGCATATTCCCATGAGGAGGGGTGGAGATTGAGATGGCATAGAAAACTACAGTAAGAGGAGCCTATTGCAGCAGATCAGGGCCTGATCAGGCAGCAGATCTGAGGCTCCAGGCCTCTGGAGAGGCCAGTGGCAAGGGATAAGACCTGCAAAGAGGCCTGAGTTGAGTGGAGAGGCCTGCAGAGTAGGAAGAAGGAAGCAAAAGGAAAAGCCTTCCCCTTTGGAGCTTGGCAGCTTTGGAGCATTGGAGCTTTGGAGATTTTCAGACTGACTAATAGGAGGTTTGCAGTCCAACTAGTAAAGGTAGGACCTGCCCATTGGAGGCTTGGAGGTTGAGGCTGCTCTTGGTTCTGGGTACCCAGCCATGCACAAGATAGTCGCAGGCCTCCTTTCTGGTGTAAGTAGTGTAAATAACGTTCCTTTGTCACCTTTAACTGTGCTTGGATAGATTGTCATGACATTCCCTTCATCATCCCCTTTCTGAAAACAATATGAACACATTCCATTGTTACATTTGCACAAACATATATAAGGATTGTTTCATCATTCGGGCCTCTTTATCCTATCTTCCCTGCTCCTACTGCTACTCCTATCCTCATCAGAAACTATTATGTTAGTGTTACTTGTTTATTCTTTTTAATTTTTACTATAATGGTGATGTACAAACGCATCACAGTTCAATAGTCATGCATTGAGAACATTACTTTTTGAACTGTGTAATTTTTTGTTTTTTATGTTTTTGTTAGTTGCGCAAATTTGTTTCACCTAGGGACAGAGCCCACCCCAACAAAGTTGTTAATAAAGAAGCAACATGATTGAGAATATTCCTACACTGACCAGTCAGGGCCGCAGCACAGTCTTGCGAGCTGAAACTGGGACCTGGAGCAGCCAGATTCTTTGTTTTTAAAGGCAAAATCCATGAGGTCGAACCTGGTCACTTGCAGGTGACCAATGGGATTGTAACACACGAAGGATTGTACAGTCCTACCAGACCACAAACAGGTGGCCAACAGCCGGAGTTTACCATAAGCATGTGCAAAACACAGGGTTACCTGAAGCACCTGGTGTCAGTAGTTGGAGCCAGATTACAATGTATCTGTCTCAAGGGTGAGACTTTAAGTCAACAATCAATGGTCGGTTAGGTTGTTAAAGGGAGGGGTACCAGATGCATTTTTTTAATTCTGGGAACTAGGTCCATCAAGGCTAAAATCCCTAAAACAAAGGCAAAGCTCAAAATGGAATCATACCAGCTGGGGTCTCATCTCAGGGTTCACTTCAATATTACAATTTTGGTTTAAGAATGTGATTGTACAATATGCATATGCATATCCCTTAGGACCCCATTCCATTCCTTTATAGAAGACAAAAAACATAATATTTACCTGTATTAACCTAATTTATTTTGAATAACAAGTCGCTATATAGTTACATTCTTTTAGCAGTAAATGCCGTATTATCTCGTTTGTAGCTGAATAAGGGCCCAATGAATATGCATATTACATTTTCTTTTTATTTATTCTGAAGGCGTTTATGTTGCTGTTTATCCAGCGATAACTAGGAATACAAATCTGGTAGGCAGAAAGAGGGCTACACCATGTCGGCATACACAAAGCTGATTGAAATAGCACATGCTTGTATACAGTATACAGGCAGGAAAGTAAATCTTCACACAAGGGCAAGAAAGTCAATCTTAAACAGTTTAAGCAGAATACAGATGATGAGAATTTACTTTAAGTCAGTTAGCAGAAAGAATTAATCCTTGACAACAAAGGTGAGGTAACTCTAGTGATCAAAGATTACTGAGAGTATGCAAGGCACAGATGAGCAACGTTAGACACACAAAGGGAGTCTAGAGGCCTTGTTCTATGGGATGAATAGGAGGGGCAAGAATGGCACTTCCGTCACACCTTCACTTCAGACTTGTTGCTTGGCGTGGGACTTTTGCCCTGACTTGGAAGGGGCGTTCCCTTTTTCTGTGCCCAAGGGAATGCATGCGGGCATATTGCATCCTCATGGCACCCAGGACCTCAGATGGGGTCACAAACGTTCATGCTTTCAAGAGTTGTTAATACAATATCTCTTGATCAATGTCACTCAGGTCGACATACTCATTCATCCCTCCCCTACTTATCCTTTGGCTTTTCTTAATTTTGTAAGGTATACATTGGATTTCAGACTGCATTTTCCTCTTCTTTTATTGTCTTTCTCTTTAACCCAACCGCATGCTTTTCAAGTACCCACTTCCTGGTACAAATTTTGCAAATCTGATTCCCACCACCTTTTGTACCTACTCTACTTAATTTTTGTCAGTTAGTCCTTCTGCCTACTAAGAGGAGAAGTATCATAATACCCTAATACAAAGATGGAAGTTGAGTTGTAGTTCTTTGCATTATAGTGATTGATACAAGCTGAGATATCTTATTTTTTTTTTTTTTTGGGTCCGGTCATGGGGCCTGAACTCTGGGCCTGGGCGCTGTCCCTCAGCTCTTCAGCTCAAGGCTAGCGCTCTACCACTTGAGCCACAGCGCCACTTCCAGCTTTTTTCTTTTTGCTTATGTAGTGCTGAGGAATCGAACCCAGTGCCTCAGGCATGCAAGGCAAGCACTCTAACACTGAGCCACCTTCCCAGCCCTAAGCTGAGATATCTTAATCCTTAATTATGTAATTTTTAAAACTGTGGTACAGAGGTCAGGCACATATTCCTGAATTCAAGAAATAAGAACCCACTCATTTAATCATGGAAAAAACAGACCCCTGTTACTTGGGATTTCATGAAATATTCCAGAGTTTCAATCATTTCCACATTCTTTAATATCTTCACAGACTACCCTGTCTTTCGCTGACCGTGTAGATTACAGTTTACTGAGGCAAGTTGACTGTTTTTGCAATTCACTAACACTGAGACTCAGGCATAGTTAAATAACCCTTTGGACCTCTCATATCCCTTCTATACAATGGCAGAAATAAATCCCTGCCTCTGTAATGTGGAGATTGATAGTTCTGACATGATAGCATTGTTAGCAGAAGGGAAGGATATCATATAGAAACTGCCTAGATCTTGGTATATGTAAGCCACATTTTCTATGTCTATTCATCAACGGTAGTTCTTCCAGACTGCTTCCAGATAGGCTCTTGGGTAAAGGAGTACAATTAAGATGGGTGTAAATATGACCCTGTTCTCTCCTGACAAATTCCTTCAGCGTTCCAGAAGGGTGGTGGAGGAGAAGCTGGGGGCTAATCAAGCTCTCCTATAGAATGCAGTTTCAATGTTCCAGCGAACAGTCCTAAGTCTTTTTTTGTACCTTGAAGAAAATTTTTTTCTAAATCATTTTTTAATTTTTCATTTTCAACTTTATAAAAATTGTTTTCTATTAACTTTTTTTCTTCCCCTTATAATTTTTATTTTAGGGGTACATGTGTGTGAGCTTTTATCTTTTTCGTTTTTTTCAGTTTTTTTGTTTAGCTCTAGTGAACTTTTGATCTTTTTTTGTCTTTCTCATTCATTTCACCTTTTCTTTTCTTTTGTTCTTCTTTGCGTGACTTAATTGCTGTTCTGCTCGTCCTCAAATACGCCCAGAGTCCATTATTAGATCTTATTCCCCATTGTGTACACACTTAATCCAGAAATTTATTACTCAATTCAAACCTTCTTAGACTTAAATTCCTGAATAGCAATACTACCTCTTTATACCAATATAACATTTTAAGCATTTTTATTTTTAAGTTTTTCACGTCTCCTTTATATCCTTCCCCTTCTCTCATTCTATCCACATTCTTCTCTGAATATTTCGTTTTCAAATTTGCATAACTTTTAAGTGTTGCAATTTTTAATTTCTAATGTTTGCTTTTCTATTTTTTCTTGTCTTTTTTTTCTTTCCCTTTCTTTTTATCTCTGTCTACTTTCATTCTATTCAACCTATTTCCTGCTTTGAGATTAGGAGTTAGTTAACTCTCCCTCTGCCTTTCCACATCCCTCAATTCCTATTTTATCCACATCTCTCCTTAAACGTAATAATTTCTGATTTGCCAAATTCTTTTTTCGGGTTTGTAGCCCACTAATACATAATTGTTTAATGTTGAATAGATATATCTGATGAACTAGATTGTATCTGCAGACTATTGACTGTGCAACTACAGTCTTTGGTTGATGCTTGCCTTAAGATAGTGTTCTAGCATAAAACGTGTTACTTTCATCCCTAATGGGCAGAGCAAGCTGGAAAAACAAAGAATAATGGCAAGTCAAGGTACCTCAACTCCCACTCATGATAATCAGGGGACAGATCAGATAATGAATAATCCAGAGGAGAGTTCCCAAATAGCTCTACAAACACCACTGGTAAACATGGAAATGAAAAGATTGAAAACTTGCAAAGGACTCTCTATGATCATGATAGGAAGAGAGAGGAGGCAAACCAAAGTTTCATATAGGAAAAAATTTGATACAGCATTTGCGTGAGCAGCTTCAGAACACTCAAAGAGAAAGAAAGAAATTTGGTGAGAAAGCTGATCAGTCAAAGAGAAAGTCAGTAATGGAGTGAGCAGACTGAGAACACTCAAAGAGAGCTACAGGAATTGCATGAACATGAGGAAGCTAATCAAAGAGAAATAGAGGAATTGAGAGAGCAGGATGAGAATACACAAAGATCACTAAAGGCATTCATGGAATCCATTAACAGAGAGCTGAAAGAAGTCAGGGACACCACAAAGGGAATGCTGAATGTAACCCAACAGTAGGATTGGGAGTCCAAGGAAACCATAACCAATCAACTAAGTGATTTCAGAATAAACACTGAACACCAAATTAAGGAAGTAAAGAAGTTCATACAACATTTAAAACAAAGCTCCAACAAAGAATTTGAAGCCATCAAAGCTGACCAATTAGAAGGAAAATAAATAAAAAAGAAAGTAGAAAGTCTTGACAGTAGGTTACACCATGCAGAAGATCGAATCTCGGGGATTGAAAACAGCCTCGATATTATAGAGAAAGAACATACAACCATCCAAGACAAATCCAAGAAATATGATAGATCTATTCAACACTTGGAATACACCATCAGAAGGCCTAATCTGAGGAAAATGTGTGTAGAAGAGCACCTAGAAACAGAAGTTAATGGTCTAGGAAAATTGTTTCACAGGATCCTAGGAGAGGACTTCTCAAACACGCAAAAAGATGGGCCTATTCAGTTATAAGAAGCTTTTAGAAGTTAAAATAGACCAGATCAGAATAGAACATCCCACCATCACATTATATTTCTCACAGAATCAATTCAGACCAAGGAAAAGATCCTTAAAGCTATCAAGGAGAAAAGATCAATCACCTATAAAGGGAAACAAATTAGAATCACCTCAGATTTCTCAGCAGAGACAATTAAGCAAGAAGAACCTGGAATGATGTATGCCATGTCCTAAAGACAAACAACTATCAGCCAAGAATACAGTACCCATCTAAGCTCTCCTTCATCACCGAAGGTCAAATTAAAACCTTCCATACGAAAGAAAAATTGAAACAATATATCTTCACCAAATGAGCCCTACAAAAGATTCTTAAAGATTTCCTACACATAGAAAACCAGCAAGAACACAATAAAGGCCAAGAAACCGCACCCAAACTGAGAATCCAAGAACCATAGGAAGAACCCAGTTGCTGCAGCCTCCAACAAGGTGGATTAAATGGCAGGAACTCCCAAATACCTTTCAGTCCTCTCTCTCTACATAAACGGACTTAACTCTCCAATTAATGGACCTAGACTGTCTAGTTGGATTAAAAAGCAAGATCCTTCTATATGCTTCCTTCAGGAGTCATATCTTGCCCATAAAAACAAACACATTTTCGATGTGAAAGGCTGGAATAAAATCTATCAAACACATGGCCCCCATAAACAGGTGGAGTTGTAATCCTAATATGAGATAAAATAGACTTCAAATTAAAATTCGTGACATGAGATAAAGAAAGTCGCTACATACTAATTAAGGGATCTCTCCTTCCGGAGGATATTACAATTCCAAGTATATATTTGTCAAACAACGATGCACCCAAATTTATCCAAAAAACACTACTTTCCCTCAAATCCCACATAGATACAAAGGCATTAATTGTTGTGAACTTTAACACAACACTTTCCCCACTAGACAGATCAACTCAGCAACAACTCAACAGAAATCACAGATCTAAACAACTGCCTCGATCAACTAGATTTAACAGACATCTACCGAATATTTCACTCACCAGCATCAGAATACACGCTTTTCTCAGCAGCACATGGATCATTTTCCAAAATAGACCACATGTTAGGCCAGAAAGCAAACTTGTCCAAATTCAGAAACATTGAATTTATACCTTGCATTCTCTCAGACCACAAGGGAATAAAATTAGAACTCAACACCAAAAGCCACCAAAGAAAGTCCTGTAACACATGGAGGCTGAACAACACACTGCTGAATCACCAGCGGGTCATGGAAGATATTAGAAAGAAATTCAAATGTTCATAATATTCAACAAAAAGGAACAAACAAATTACCAGCTCCTCTAGGAAACAGTAAAGGCAGTTCTTAGATGCAAGTTTGTAGATCTGAGTTCCTACATCAACAAATTGGAGAGATCTGAAACCAGCAATTTAATGAGACATCTGATCCTACTTGAAAAAGAGCAGAAGGATAAACCCCGATCAAGGAGATATAAAGAAATAATTAAAATTAGATCCGAATTAAATGAATTAGAATCCAAAAAGAAGTATAGAACGAATCAACAAAACAAAGAGTTGGTTCTTTGAAAAAATTAACAAAATTGATAGACCCTTAGCAAATCTTCTCAGAAAAAGAAGAGAACACACCCAAATAAATCAACTCAGAGATGATAATAGGAACATCACCAAAGAATAAACCAAGATTCAGAACATTATAAGGGAATACTCCTCGCAAATACCTACATGCTGAAACTAAACCAAGATGAGTTATACCATCTTAACAGGCCCATATCAAGCATTGAAAAAGAAATAGAAATAAGTGTCCTCCCATCTAAGAAAAGGCCAGGACCCAGATGGTTTTACAGCAGAATTCTACAAGGTCTTTAAAGGAGATCTCACACCAATACTCCTCCAACTCTTCAATGAAATTGAAAGAGAAAGTTCACTACCGAACTCATTCTATGAAGCCATCATAACCCTCATCCCCAAACCAGGCAGGGACTCATCAAAGAAAGAGAACTATAGACCCTTTTCTTTGATGAACATTGATGGAAAATATCTCAAAAAATTTTGGCCAATTGACTTCAAAAATTCATCCAAAAAATCATACAACACTTGAAAAAGGAAATCAAAACACAGCTTAGAAAGTGGCAAAAACTCCCATGTTCTTGGATTGGAAAGACCAAGATTGGGAAAATGGCAATACTTCCTAAGGATATCTACAAATTCAATGCGATACCTATCAAAATTCCAGCCTCATTCTTCAAGGAAATAGGAGAGGGAATCCTGAAATTCATATGGAACAATAAAAGACTCTGAATAGCAAAAATGATCCTCAACAGAAAGAACAGTGCTGGAGGAATTTGGTATTGACCAAATTTCAACCACTACAATAAAGCCGTAGTAATCACAACAGCTTGTTACTAGCACAAGAACAGACCTCAGGACCAATGGAATAGAATTGAAAACCCAGAAATGAACTACAGACTTATGGCCATCTAATCTTTAATAAGGGAGTGACAAAATTAGAACTGAAAAAAGACAGCTCTTCAGTAAATAGTGCTGGCAAAATTGGTTAACTAGTTGTAGAAAACTAATGCTAGAACCTTATATATCACCCTGCAGCAGAATCAACTCCAAATGGATCAAAGACCTCGGCGTCAAAGCAGACACTGTGAAAACATTACAGGATGGAATAGGGGAAACCCTAGGTCTCCTTGGCACAGGCCCAAATTTTATTGAGACCCAGAAACACAACAAATCAAAGAAAGATTAGACAAATGGGATTGCATGGAATTGCAGCATTTGTGCATGGCAAAGGACATAGCTAGCAAGATCAATAGAAAGCCTAAAGATTGGGAGAAGACCTTCACTAGCCAAACAATGCACAAGGGTCTCTTATGTAATATATACCTGGAACTCAAAAAATTAAATCCCCCAACAACAAATCTTTAAAGAAACAACTGCCCAATAAATAAGTGGGCTGAAGATTTAAAGAGAAACTTCTCTGAAGAGGAAAGAAGGATGGCCAATAGACACATGAAGAAATGCTGGGAAGGTGGCTCAGTGGTAGAATGCTTGCCTTGCAAGGCTGAGGCTCTGGGTTCAATTCCTCAGCACCACATAAGCAAAAAGAATGAACCCTTAGATATGTATTTTAATGTTTTTTTCTTTCATGCATGTTTTTCTAACGCATTTATAAGATTATCTCTTTGTTGCTTTGTATGTCCCTCCCCCACAGTATAACCCCTGCTTTCACTATATTTGATGTCAGTATAAATTGTGTAGGAGATGGGGAAAAATCAGTTGTTTAAGGATACAGGTGGACCTGTTGCAACAATGAGAAGTACAAGTTGTCATGTCCAAAACGAGCTTTACAACGTCGGTGCAGGAGGGGGAAGGGGGGGAAAGAGACGGATTGGGATTGGGGGGGGAGGGGGAGGATGGGAAGGGATGTGAAGGGTAAACAAACGAGGAGGCTGCAATGCTTGGTAAGAAATGTACGCATTATCCTGCCCATGTAATTGTAACCCCTCTGTATAATATGTTCACAAATAAAATTAAATTAAATTAAAAAAAACGAAAGTACTTTATGTTTATATGTATGCACGTATTTTTGTATATGAATATATAAACATATATACACACATGCATATATATATACACACACTTGCACACTCATGTATATATTATATTGTATATATTAATATATTATATATTGCATGTATTCAAATGAGGCAGAGCCTTACAATTTAGGCTATGTTGCTCTCAAGGAAGAAAAACCTTTCTTCCTTTATTTGGCTTTGAATTATAAGCCTACCGAAACACACCTAGCTTACTAACTTTATTTCTGATGAATACACTGCTGTGCTCAAATCAAATGAGTTTCTCATTATTAAGGATGGATAATCTTTAGAGGAACTAATAATGAACTAACTTCACAGCCTTGTCATATTAACTTATTCTTCTCTTTCTAAGAGGATTCCTTAAAAGTGTGCATAATTACAAAATGAAGTTCCATTACCACAATGGTATTGATTTCTGTACATCAGTCAAACATGCAAAAGTTAGCATTTGATCTCATTGCCTAGGTGCTTTTCCTGCGTTTCTTTGCTTAAGGCTAGTCCTCTAGCACTTGAGCCACATATCTATTACTTATGACCTTTATGGTGGTTAATTGGAGATACGACTCTGCTGTTCATTTTGCCCAGGCAAGCCTCAAAGTTTGGTCTTCATATTTCAGAATTGCAGGTATGAGTGGCCTGAGCCCAGCATCTTTACATATTGTTATTTACATGCCTCCAGTTATTTCTGATGCTGAATAAGGTTTGTTTGCTTTTTTTGCTGGTTCTGGGCTTGAACTCAGGGCCTAGGTTCTGTCCCTGAACTTTTTTGCTCAAGACTAGTTTCACTTGAGCCACATGTTCACTTCAGGCCTTTGGGTGGTGAATTGGAAATAGGAATTTCAATGACTTCTGTAGCTGGGCTGCTTTTGAACTATGATCCTAAGATCTCAGCCTCCTCAGTAGACAGGAGTACAAATGTGAACCACATGTGCCCAGCTGCTTCATAAGTGTTCTGAATCAGTGTTTCTGAATACTTTACACTGATCAACAGTTTTCATCAGGTGGGTTTCAGACACTCTTCAGGGTGAAAGGGAGAAAAAAGCTGTGAGGGGGAACTAAGAATATTGCTCAGGTGCTAATGTAGCAGAGAAACTATTCTTGGTGAGATGAATTGTGCTTTTATTTACAATCAATGAAATTCCTTCACTTTTAGTCTCCTTCTTTGTAAGAATCTTCACCTCTTGGGTTTTCAATTCCAAATAATTTGAATAAGCTTACTGCTATCACTTCTTTGTGGACTTGATCATACAATAAATGAGTTTCCTCTTTTATGTGCCTGTATTTAAGGGTCTGATATGGGTCTGTGTTCTGTTGCACCATGTCTGCTCCTGAGATGAGCTGCTTAGTAGAGCCAATGATTGTGGAAAAGGTCTGATAAATTGCAAGATGCTATGGAGGATTATGGGTGGATGCCAGGGACTGGATGAAGTTTACAAACAAGACCACACTAAAGCTACCAGCACAACTATATTTATTGCAGCATTATTGACCATAGCTAAGATATGGAACCAACCCAGATGCCCCTCAGTAGATAAATGGATCAAGAAAATGAGGTATATATACACTATGGAATTCTATGCCTCCATCAGAAAGAATGACATTGCCCCATTTGTTAGGAAATGGAAAAACTTGGAAACAAATTTCTTTATATGTATGCACCTATGTTTGTATATAAATATATAAACATATACACACATGCATATATATACACACTTGCACACTCATGTATATATTATATGGTATATATTAACATATATTTTATATATACAAATGAAGCAGAGTCTCGCTATGTAGCCTATGTTGCTCCCAAAGAGGTGAAAATCCTGTCTTCCTTCACTATGTTTTGAATTATAAACCTGCTAAAACATACCTAGCTTACTCTATTTATTTCAGAGGAATTCACTACTGTGCTCAAATCAAATGAGTTCCTAATTATTAAGGAAGGAAAATGTTTAGAGGAACTACTAAATGAACTAGCTTCACAACCCTATCAAAGAAAGTTATCTTTCTGTTTTAAGAGGATTCCTTAAAAGTGTGCATTATTACAAAATGAAGTTCAATTACTACAATGGTATTGATTCCTGTAGATCAGTTAAACATGCAAATGTTAGTACTTGATCTCATTTCCTAGGTGCTGTTCTTGATCTTCTTTGCTTAAGGCTAGTCCTCTACCACTTGAGCCACATATCTTTTACTTATGACCTTTATGGTGGTTAATTGGGGAGAAGAGTCCCCTGTTCATTTTGCCCAGGCAAGCTTCAAAGATTGATCTTCAGCTTTCAGAATTGCAAGCATGAGCAGCCTAAGCCCCGCAGCTTTACATATTGGTATTTACATGCCTTGAGTTATTTCTGGTACTGAATAAGGGCTTCGATGTTTGTTTGCTTTTTTGCTGGTTCTGGGGCTTGAACTCAGGGCCTAGGTGCTGTCCCTACACTTGATTGCTCATGACTAGTACTGTATCACTTGAGCCACATGTTCCCTTCAAGCCATTGGGTGAATTGGAAATAGTAATTTCAATGACTTTTGCAGCTGGGCTGGTTTTGAAATATGATCCTCAGATGTCAGCCTTCTGAATAGATAGGAGTACATGTGTGAACCACAGGTGTCCAGCTGCTTCACAAGTGTTCTGAGACCTCTTAAAATCAGCCACATACTTTACACTGACCCAACAGTTTTCCTCAGGTGAGTTTCAGACACTCCTCAGGGTGAAAGGGAGAAAAAAGCTGAGTTGGGAACTAGGAATATTCTCAGGTGCTAATGTGTCAGAAACTATTCATGGGGAGATGAATGTGTTTTTCTTTTATTAAGGAGGTGCCATGGACTGGCTCTGTCGGGACTCGGAGGACACCTAGTGGAGGTAACTGGAATAGGTGGGGAGATGGCCAACAGACAATTCACACAAGAGGAGTGACTGCTGAATGCGATTTACTGCAGAGGATAACAAGCTTTTATAGAGAAAGTCTCCATGAGACAGGGCAAAAGGTTACACAATCTTGCTGCAAGACTTCGTTCTTGGGTGGTCATCAGCTGCTCGCCTGATCTTGTTTTTTGCATGATGAGCTATGACGATAGGCAGTTGTTTTTGGCTTTACCTCTATTTTTAAGAAATACAGTTGTTTCGAGATGTTTATCACCTATTAACCATTAACCAGAGCATATGGGCAAGGTGCTGGACAGAAAGGCATGAACTCTAGTACTTTATTGTTACTTTTGTACTTTATGCGTTTCAAATCTTTTCTCAGCAATTATTCTTCTTTGCCATTTTTTAGAGGGTCCCCAATTTGTGGCCCAAAATCATGATATTCAGTATACTTAGTTAAATCTGGCCATATATCTAATTCAAGCTCATAGTGTCTTCTCTGTAACCCTTTCACATAATCGTTTCCTCTTCTCCATAGAGGCCTTAACTGTCTCATAAGATCTTTCTTGTTCCTTTTTTGATAGTAAGCACCAAGGTGGCCTAGATCTAGCAAGTCTCTCAGTAAATGCAAGAGAGTAATAGGAAGTTCTTTCTCCTAAGTAGTTTTCCCAACCGTTGCCATCCTTATCATACACACCTGTAAAAGGCTATGGATCTGGGGGAAGTCTCTGTGGTCCTCTAAATAATGGAGGATTCCACTATTTTCCTCTGATAACCCATTGCCACCTTCCATCTACCAACCTTTTAGGAATCTTATTTAGCTTTTGGTCTAAATATTCCTCTACATCTTTCTTATCTACAGGATATCTATATGAGTCTATTGTCTATGCTCCAGGATTAAAGGGAAATCTCCAATAGCCATACACTCTTTCTGCTCTAGCCATGCCTACAGCTTCTTGTAAATTTCTTACAAACAATTCCTTTTGCTGAAGTGACGTCATGAAACCTCCCAATACTTTTATATTTACTTATGACTTGTCTAATAGCCTCCATAAGAGGGACTTTCAGGGTAGCACTTAACTCTGGTGAGTTAGTCATGTTCTCAGGACACTCATCAGATGTTGGAGTCGTCAACACTTCCAAGAAAGAGCCCTGAATGAGGGAAAGTTGAGCATGAGTAAGTAGAACAAGCAATAGGAGCAGTAAAAGATTAATAGGCACTCCTATTCAGCGAAAAAAAGAAAAACAGGAACATATCTTTCCCAGGGACTTGCCAGTCTTTTTAGGAGGTAGGCCTCTTTGAAGCCCCATTCTCTGAGGTAGACTTCTGTGAAGTCCTATTCTCAGGGGTAGGCTTCTGTGAAGTCCCATTCTCAGAGGTAGGCTTCTGTGGAGTCCCATTCTCAGATCTAAAAGCAGGTGTTCCATGGTAAGCAGACTCCACCGAAGTAGGCGTGGCAACAAGGGTATTTATTTTTATTTTTTTTTGGTTCGGTCGTGGGGACTGAACTCTGGGCCTGGGCGCTGTCCCTCAGCTCTTCAACTGAAGGCTAGTGCTCTATCACTTGAACCACAGTGCCACTTCTGGCTTTTTCCTTTTTGCTTTTATGGTGCTGAGGAATCAAACCCAGGGCCTCATGCATGTAAGGCAAGCGCTCTACAAGTGAGCCACCTTCCCAGCCCTGCTTTTATTTTCAATCAATGAAATTCCTTCACTTTTAGTCCTCTTCTTTGTAAGAGTCTTCATTTCCTAGGTTTTCAATTCCAAATAATTTAAATAACCTTAATGCTATCCCTCCTTTGAGGACTTGATCATATAGTAAAGGAGTTTCCTCCTTTATGTGCCTGTATTTAGGTCCTGATATGGGTCTGTGTTCTGTTGCACCATGACTGCACCTGAGATGAGCTGGTTAGTAGAGCCAATGATTGTGGAAAACATCTGATATAATGAATAGTGCTGTGGAGGGTTATGGATGGATTCAGGTGACTGGATGAATTTGTAGTGACATATATGTATATTTACATACATAGATATGCATACCCACACACACACAATGTAATCACCCTGGTGAGCTGCTGATGAATGCGTCCCTTGTAATCTGTCACTCAAAGCCAAGAGGTTCACATTTATGAACCATTGGGACATTCTCAAGTATGTCTCTAAAGTCCTCATAAGCTGTTGCTATGGAGACATGTTCATGTGGGGCTTCTGAATTCTGTTTTTACACATGGGATTGTGGAATGTTAAGTGTATATTCTTTTTTGTTTTCTTTAGCTCCAAGAATGGGACTCAAAGCCAGTACATGATACTTTGCTCACTTACTAATGCTCTAACAACTAAGCCATACCTCTATCCCTTAAAGTATGTATTTTGTCTATTCTGTTGTGAAAGACTATATGAATATATGACAAATACTACCAGCTCTATAAAAATTATAGAACTGTTCATTTCCAGGGGTGAAGAGACTGATGTTATAGAAGGTATTCTAGGTTTACAGAAAAATTTGAAAATTGTTTCCCACAAGAAATCTGAATGGATTCTATGTCACTTTTATTGAATTTCACCACATAAAATAAGTATTTACTAAATCAACTTTATTACTCATCTATAATTCTCAAATATTTCTCATTTTTAAATGTTACAAAATTCCATTAAATCACTCAATTTCTTTATAGATTCTATGAAACTACTTATGTTCCTAATTTATAACATTTCAGTTTTACTTACATAATTTTGTAAACACCTTTGAAGAAAGTAGACTGCTTCCCAATGATAGGATTCATGATACTAAATACAACAACCTCAAAATTAGAGATGTGGCACAAAGGGTAGAGTGCTAAGCTTGAGAATAAAAGCCAAAGGGAAGTAAAGGGCCATGAGTTCAAATGAAACTAACAGCAAAATAAAAGGAAAAAGGTAAATATCATCCTAGAATTTCATGAAACAGGAAATTAGACATAATCATCATCTTGTAGATCTCCCAATAGAGAATGTTAGAAATGGAACTTGAGAAATTTTAGAAGATGGACATTTAGGGAAGAATGACTGAGATTACTTAGAACTTTTTTGAAAAACTTTCTACATGTTTTACATTGCTATGATTTCTCTCGTGTGTGTGTGTGTTCAATGATGAACCCTGAGCTGTGCCTTCTGGTTGAAGAATTCCACATTTCTACCTTGATAAGGTTTGTATCCTGTGTGGGTTCTCTATTGCAAACTGACTTCTCTTCCAAATGAAAGACTTTCCCTACTTGTTACATACTAGAGATTTCTCATTTGGGTGAATTTTCTTATATGCTAGGCTGTGGCCTCCTGTGCACGGTTCTTTCCACATTTGTTGCAGTCATAAGGCTTCTCTCTTGTGTTGTGCTCTCTGATGAAAAATGAGGGTTGACTTCTGTGTGAAACTCTTTCCACAGCTGTTACATTCCTAAAGTTTTACTCCTGTGTGTTCTCCGATGAACAGTAAGGTTTCCCCTGTGGCTGAATGACTTTCCACACAGGTCACATTCATAAGGTTTCTCTCCTGTGTGTGTTCTCTGATGGTCAGAAAGGTATACCTTCCTGGTGAAAGACTTTCCACAGCTGTTACATTCATAAGGTTTCTCTCCTGTGTGCATTATCTGATGGATGTTAAGTGCTGCCTTCCATCTGAAAGACTTTCCACACTCCATACATTCATAAGGTTTCTCTCCTGTGTGTATTATCTGATGTGATTTAAGGATCGACTTCCGGATGAAAGACTTTCCACACCAGCTACATCCATAAGGTTTTTCTCCCGTGTGTTTTCTCTCATGGACAGTAAGGCCGATTTTCTTGGTGAAAGACTTTCCACACCTCCTACATTCATAAGGTCTCTGTCCTGTATGTGTTGCCTGATGGGCAGTAAGTTGTGACTTCATGGCGAAAGACTTTCTACACACATTACATTCATAAGGTTTCTCTCCCGTGTGTATTGTCTCATGGATAGTAAGGCATGTTTTCCGGGCGAAAACCTTTCCACACCTGCTACATTCATAAGGTCTCTCTCCTGTATGTGTTGTCTGATGGATCCTAAGGTTTCCTTTCTGGGTGAAAGACTTTCTACACACATTACACTGATAAGGTTTCTCTCCTGTGTGTGTTGTCTGATGGATTTTAATTTGTGCCTTCTGGGTGAAAGACTTTCCACATATATTACATTTGTATGGTTTCTCTCCTGTGTGTGTTGTCTGATGGACATTAAGGGTTGTCTTCTGGGTGAAAGACTTCCCACATTTGTTACATTCATAAGGTTTCTCTCCTGTGTGTGTTCTCTGATGGACAGTAAGGTATGCCTTCAAGTGAAAAGATTTTCCACACTTGTTACATTCATAAAGTGTCTTTCTTGTGTGAATTTTCTGATGAAAAGTAAGGTTTGCCTTCCGGATGAAGGACTTTCCACACACATTACATTCATAAGGTTTCTCTCTTGTGTGTGTTGTCTGATGGACAGTAAGGTGTGCCTTCTGGATGAAAGACTTTCCACACACATTACATTCATAAGGTTTATCTCCTATGTGTATTCTGTGATGATATGTAAGTTTTGACTTCCGCATGAAAGACTTTCCACACAGGTTACATTCATAAGGTTTCTCACCTGTGTGTGTTCGCTCGTGAGCAGTAAGGTTTGTCTTCTGGGTGAAAGACTTCCCACACTGGATACATTCATAAGGCTTCTCTCCTGTGTGTGTTTTCTGATGGACAGTGAGGTATGACTTCAGGCTGAATGACTTTCCACACAGGTTACATTCATAAGGTTTCTCTCCTGTGTGTGTTGTCCGATGGACAGTGAGGTGTGCCTTCTGGCTGAAAGACTTTCCACACACATTACATTCATGAGGTTTCTCTCCTGTGTGTGTTAGCTGATGGACAGTAAGCTGTGCCTTCCGAGTGAAAGACTTTCCACACAGGTTACATTCATAAGGTTTCTCTCCTGTGTGTGTTGTCAGATGGACATTAAGGGTTGTCTTCCGGCTGAAAGACTTTCCACACACATTACATTCATAAGGTTTCTCTCCTGTGTGTTTTGTCAGATGGACAGTAAGGTGTGCCTTCCGGCTGAAAGACTTTCCACACACATTACATTCATAAGGTTTCTCTCCTGTGTGTGTTCTCTGATGGACAGTAAGGTATGTCTTCCGGGTGAAAGAATGTCCACATTGGTTAGATTCTTTAACTACAGGAGATACTCCAGGACTATAAGCAGCACATATCCCATTAGACTCGCCATGGAGAAGCATGTTCTGACACTGCCTGAACTCCTCTGTCCTTATCCCTAAGGAGTTCCCATTATTCCTAATCAGCTCTGACTTAGGTTTGGATCTCAAATTAAAAGTTGTTATTAATTTCACATTTTTCTCCCCTGTGTTAATATTCATGACTCCGACTTCAGACAGACAATCATAGGGATTCTCCTGACAGGTCTTAGTCCTGTACTCCTTTTCTTGGACATCTACAATGAGATATAGAAAGACAGACAAAAACAGAAATGAGACCTCAAGATTCCTTAATGTAACAGTAAAGGCATTTCCGTGCATCCTAACTGTTACGAGATTTTAAAAGATCAAAGCAGGAACTCTTTGATGCAGAATATAAGCTTTTCTCTGTAATGTATTAGTTAAGAAAGTAGCACTGACATTTTACAATGGTAAATAATGTTTTTCTGTTTCAGTTTTTCTCAAGGAATTAATTACTCAAATGATTCATCTACACACTATTAGTTATAAGCTGAGTACTAAACATTTGCCTTTAATACCCTCGAGGTTTGGTCCTAAGGGAATAGCTATTATTTTTCTTTTAATTTGTGGAAATAATTTATACATTTTGCTGCTTAGCTTCTCAACCATTAGGTGAGGAACAGAAATACTGTCTAGATTTAGGGACCATTAGGGTGTTTGATACATCCCTTGGCCTTTCCGCTAAGCATGGAAGGTTCCTGAGAGTAAGGATTTATACCTCCATCTCTTCAGTTCTAACTTCTCACTAAGAATTACTTTAGGGATTGGTGGCATTTTTAAAATTGGTTTCCCTCACCCTTAGTCAAATTCTCATCAAATTTCCTTTTCTAACACTCCTGCTCCTTCACAACCATTCAAGACCAAAGATACTGCAGCTCACCACCCAGGTAGTCATCCCCTATGAACCAAAAGCTTTGCTTCTGAATCTCACTCACTTCCAACATCACCAAGAAGCAATTTTCCTCTCACAGGATAGCAGTCCTGGCATACTCCTCATTTCCTCATACCTGCATAGGCCTTGTTTCAATGAAAATGAGACCTCATTTTCTACATTTCTCATTTCCTTTTTCTGTTTAAGAAGGATTTCTACAAAGAAAAAGAAAATTGTTCACTTTAACTATACTGGGACAGCCAAATCAGTTTGTCTCCATGTAAATTCTTGATTGTCATGTCCTTAAGACAAAGGATCACCTAGTTCTCTGCCACACATGACTCAGGGAACTAGGAACATTATTGCTCAGTAAAGCTCATTAAACTTACCAAGTGTACTCTGGCTACAAAACTATCATGCAAGATGCTTTATCTCACCTGTGAGATTTTTGTCTGAGGCTTCTCTTATCCATGGTTCTGACCCTTGCTCCAGCTTGGCAATCAATTTAGGTTTAGGAACACAGTGTCCTGTTATTAACAAGTAGAGAAGAACTATTGGTAGGATGGGTCATCATTACTGTAAGGTCTTAGACATCATGTTCACAAACTTGCTCCTAAACCTTGTTTCTCATTTCTTATCCACTCCCTTGTTGATATTCCCCAGCTTTCAACTTATTTTGCCAATTGGGTGGCTTGAACTCAGCTCTTTTGCTCAAAGCTAGCATTCTGCTAGTTTCAGTCCCAGCTACATTTGTAGATTGTGAAGGGATTTGGAGATAAAAGCCTCATGGTCACTTTTCTGCAGTTGCAGGCTTCAAACCAACATCCTTACATTTCTGCCTCCAGAGAAGCTAAGATTACAGGTGTTAGCCACTGCACCCAGGTCAGGGTTGATTACAAATAACCACTTTCAACTAGTGATTTTCAGATCATACTTCAAATAGTGATGTACTTTCTATTCTAGACTATATTTGCACGTACAGAAATCAACCCAAGTTTAGGATGACAGTCTTCTTTCTATTAGTGGAATGTAGTTTAGATTTTGGGTCCAAGTGCTGATTGGGTTTCTTGATGAATGGGAATAAAATTGTCTCTAATTACATAATCAAGTGGAAAAAATGGACAGGAATTTTATATTCCCACGGACTGGAATCGTCTACCGAAACAACATAAATATTTATATATCTACTTAAAAAAAAAACAGCCTTTGATCTCGCATGTTCAAATGACTTTTGCTCACCTAAAGACAAGAGGTTGCTGTAGGTCTCCAGCATTACATCTCTATGCAGGGTCCTCTGAGCATGATCCAAGTCTTGCCACTCCTCCCAGCTGAAGTCCACAGCCACGTCATCAAATGACACCAGCTTCTGTAATGGCACATTTGAATCAAGTAATTAGCCCAAGTCAGGAAGGTCTGTGGGACTCATCCCCAATTAATCACCAGGAGAAAAGCAGAACTGGTGCTATGGCTCATGTGGTAGAGCACTAGCCTTGAGGGGCAGAATTCAGGGACAGTGCTCAGGTCCAGAAATCAAACCTCACAACCAACCAACAGACACGCATGCACACACACACACACACACACACACACACACACACACACACACACACACACACACACACACGGTATCTCATAAGCAATTACAACACATTTAGGACATCACAAGGAATACATAGCACCTTACTGATTCATGAAAAGTAAGTGTCTACATAAATGTTAAAGGCAGTAACAGTACTTAAAACGTCGCTAATGATGGATTGGCCCTTATAAGATCTGCTTTACTTCCCATATATAAATATCCTATGTTAACTATTTTGTAGTTTCAGTGCTAAATACTGAATTATGGTCATAGATACCCTGATATTTCTTTCCTATGTAAAAAAGAACTGCTAGAAGGAAGTTTTGTGAACTTGGCCTACCTTCTACAATCCACAATATAGTTGCGAGGGGCATACCATGTTCCCTGACTACATTTTCATTTAAATATGCCTTCATGGAAGGATGGAGGATGGATAGAGACTTAAGGAACATTCAAGATGACAAAAAACGAAAAATAGGACCACGACAAGCAAGACAGAGAAAAATTAGAATAGGGATGTGATCTAATGATACAGAAGACAAATTTACAAGTTGGAAGGAAATAAGAGTGCTAATTTGCCTGCAGAGGCTAAGAGGAGAGGTTTTGAACTCCCACACTGAACCCTATTACAAATGATGAATGGCCTAGCCAGCCATGCTTGGCAATAGCAGAGGTGAATGCTCACTAACACACAAAAGGGAAATATATATGTGAGAAATTGAAAGAAAATAACATTCAATTCACAATCCATTGGGCAGAGGAACTCTACTAAAAATGTAGATTGAAGATATGGTCAGGGAAAGAGAGTTGATAAATTACACATCTGCATTTTAAGAGTGTTACAAGAGAAGTGCTTCAAGAGAAGAGCAAAAGGAGTCCACATATATATACAGGTAGGACAAAAAAACTAAAATGGTAAATGTGTAGGTAAGTATAAAGGAATATATTGGTCATATATTTTATGTAATATTTCTGCAATAGTTTGTTGAAATAAAACTTATAGTACCATATTCATGATTCACAATGCATGAAGATCCAATATATAAACTCATCACTTTATTTAAAGAAATGTATGTAGATTACTCATATGCATCAATAAATATTGCAATTACCAGGCAAATCAGAAGGCCTCAGTCCAACGAATTAATTGTACCAAAATAGAGGGTACTAGATTTAGGGCTGGAAATGTGGCTTACTCCAGAGTGCTAGTCTAGAATGCACGGGTTCAATTATTCAGTGCCATGTGAACAGAAAAACTAGAAATAAGGAAAACGATTGAAGACACTTTAAAAAAATTCTACAAATAATTCCTTGAAATATACAAAGCTCAGTATCAATAGTCAGGAGAAGAATTCAAATCAAAATTCTACAGAAATAACTACTTTATATATGTTACTATGGGCAGTTTTAAATAAAAACAACAAATATCCTTCCAAAGTCTAACAAAGGCTGGGAAGGATGTGAATTCAATTTGAACCTTGGTGCATGTCTGGCAGGAATGTAAAACAATCAAAGATGGTATGGACAGAGCTAAAAAGAACTAAATAGAGAATTACGTAGGAATATGGTCCAGCACTTCTATTTCTAGATTTGTACCCAGCAGAAGAGAAAGCAGAGATAAGAAGTAGTATTAGAGAATCACTTCAGAGCAAATACTGACAAGAACCTAAAGACAGAAACAGGTAAAAGAATAAACAAAGACATTGAAAAGGAAGACAAGTTTGCTACATTTTATAGCAGGGTTGATCTTTGAATACATTAAGCTAAGTAAAATACAGCAGTCATAAAAGCACAGCCATGGTATGATTTCCCTTACTGAGCTTTCAAGGATCAACAAAGTCATAGAGCCAAAAGTAAGATGGTTCCAGAGACTGGGGTAGAGAGGAAAAGGAGCTGCCTATTAATGAATATACAGCTTCATACATGGAAAATGAAACATGCTGTACATGGATGGAAGAGATGGCTGCACAACAACGCAGCCATATGAACTATCAGTGAACTCTGAATTGAAAATGGGTAATGTAGCCACACAGGATGGAACATACCTATACACCCTGACCTTGGGAAATTCAAAAAGGATGACCAGCCAGGCTAGGTTCCATAACAATTTCAAGAGCATGCTGGACTACATATCAAGACCTGTCTTCAAAAGGAATAGGGAATGATTTGTATTGACAAAGCTCATAAAATTCACAAACTTTATAGACCATGACAATGACAATTTGCCTTGAAGGTGAAAATGTGTTTTTGACTTCAACTAAGCATCTCTGTTCCACAATACTGTGACATATGTGAAATTTAAATAATCACTTTCTCTCAATTTAAACAACAAAAAAAGAAAATTCAGAGAAGGCGTGGTTTAGGAGCAATGGGGGACAGACATCTTCTATTCACATACTCTTTTGTAGAATGGCAACTTCTTTGTATAACTACTTAAACCTAATAATAAAATAAATTGTTTGAAAAAAGGAATATGGAAAAATCAAATTTTAGACTCTCTGAATAGGATCAGAGATATAGGTGCCATGTGTGTCTATTTTCCAGTTAAAATAACAAATTAAAATTTAAGAACAAACGTTAAGCCACATTTTAGCTGGAAACATACAGCTACAAATAGCATTAGTAACAAACACACATAGACCAAAAATGCAAAGTATTCCTTTTTTTTTTTTTTTTTAAATCGGTTGTGTGGCTTGAACTCTAGGCTTGGGCACTCTCCCTCAGGTCTTCAACTAAAGCCTAATGCTCCACCACTTGATCCACTGTGCCACTTCCGGTGTTCTGAGTGATTTATTGGAGATAAGTGTCTCATGGACTTTCCTGTCCAGGCTGGCTTTGAACCAGGATCCTCAGCTCTCAGCCTCCTGAGTAGCTAGGATGACAGGTGTGGGCCACCGGAGCCTGAACAAAAATGCAAATTACTCTAATCTGTGCATCTTAATTTTAGTTTTTGTATATCTTTTCACTGACTATTTTTCAAGTGTATCTCATATTGCTGAATCAGTTCTCTAGGAAGCTTCCCAAGGATATTTCTTGCTGTTCTTTTTGATGGGCTTATAATGTACTATATGATTTTTTTTTGTTTGTTTCTTTGTATGTTCTTCTGCCATGGCATAAACCTTGTTGTCACTGTCTTTGATTCTGGTGTCTTGCATCTTGTATATACATTTTTCTAATTGAGGAGGGGAACAGAAATTATAAAATGCTGAAATAAGAATAGAGGATGGGCCATTGTAACAATGACTTGTACAAGGAACTATGTTGAAAAGGAACTTAACCTGACCTGCTAGGCTCAGCTCCACACAAAGGGAAGTCTCCCAGCCAGGGCTCTAGCCCAAGGAGTGGCTTTCTTCACTGGGTAAACAGAGAAAGAGGCTGCCCCTCCCTATAACAGCCTTGACAATCAATTGAAATTCAGTAAACATAAACCCTGAGAATGGCTTCAGGCTGGGCTCTGAGAGTCTCTCAGAAGCTAGTCCCTCAGGGAAAAGCTACTGTTTGCTGAAAGGCCTCAACTCTATCCAGAACCTAGCCTCTTCACAGCATCTCCACACTAGAGGAAACAGCCAACTCCATCTTTTGTGATACTCAGAACATATCTCCCTCCCATTAAATTGCCCTGGGAGAAGGATCACAAACTCCTGTGTAAAGTAGAGCAGTTTTCTGCCTGCTCAAACAAATTGACCTAAGAAACCAACCAAGCCACAGGAAAATCAAATACTGCAAGCGGATCAGAGACTGTAACAAGAGACTGGTTAAGGACACAAGGGATCTTCCCATAACCTTCCCCCACAAAAAAATCAAATAGTCTTTTTTTGTACCTTTCATAAAAGTTTTTTTCTAAAACTTTAATTTCATGTTTTTATTGTGAAAATACTGCACAGATGGGTTACAATTACATGGGCAAGATAATGAATACATTTCTTATCAAGCATTGTAGCCTCCTCCTTTGTTTCCCCTTCCCATCCCTTCCCAGCCTCCCCTGGCGCCCCCACACAATCCTCCCCCGCACCAAATTTGAAAAGTTTGTCTAAAACTTTCTTCAATTTTTAACTTAAAAAATTGTTTTGTATTAACTTTTTTTTCCCCTCCTCTTATAATTTTTATTTTAGGGGTATAAGTTTGTGTGCTTTTTTTTCTTTAAATAAAATTTTTTTTGTTTAGCTCTACTGACCTTTTGATCCTTTTTTTCTTTCATTCCCATTCTTTTCACCTTTTCTTCTCTTTCATTTTTCTTTGCGTGACAATTGCTCTTCTGCTTATCCTGATATACCCTTAGTCGATTACTAGACCGAATACCCCATTGTGTACAACTTAATCCAGAAATTTATTACTGAATTCAAAACCTCTTAGACTTGAATTCCTTAATAGCAGTACTCTTTATACCTATATAATATTTTAAGCTTTTTAAAAACATTTTTTCATGTCTCTTTAGCCCTCCACTTCTATCATTCTATCCACCTTCTTCTTGGAATGGATCCAAAAATTGTGGTATCTATACACAATGGAATATTATGCAGCCATTAGAAATGACAAAATAATGGCATTTGCAGGGAAATGGATGGAGCTAGAAGGAATCATGTTGAGCGAGGTAAGCCAAGAACGAAGAGACAAACAGTACATGGTCTCCCTGATAAGTGGATGATGAATCCAAAAGGTTAGGTGATATGACAAAACTAACAGGACTTAAGAAACAAAGAACTCCCACTCATCTGGTTGAACCACTACTAAATATCCCCATGCTGCTGATCACATATATGGTATATAACATATGAGCACCGTTATATATTACAGACTGTGATAGACAATTTGCTCCAGGAAAGTTAGAATGAACTTGTGACTTTAAATGAGCATCATTATTCCACAATACTGTGAATTTCTGGAAATTAAGTAATCACTTAATCACGATCAAAAAAAAAAAAAAAAAAAAAAGAACCTTGGGGAAGGGAGGGAGGGAGGGGATGGTAGGGGGAAAAAAAAAAAAAAAAAAAAAAAAACATTTTTTCATGTCTCTTTAGCCCTCCACTTCTATCATTCTATCCACCTTCTTCTTGGAAATTATGTTTTTAAATTTGAAGTCAGTGTTTCACTGTTTAATTTTTAATTTTTATTTTCCTGTTTTTTCTTGTCTCTTTGTTTCTTTCTCTTTCTCCTTTTTTAAGCTCTCTTACTTTCATTCTATCCAATCTATTTCCCACTTTGAGATTAGGACTTAGTTAATTCTAGCTCTGCCTTTCCACATCCCTCTATTCCTATTTTTACCCACATCTCTCAATAAACCTAATAATTTCTGGTTTGTCAAATTCTTCTTTGCGCTTCTTAGCCCATGAATACACAGTTGTTTGATGTTGAATAGTATATCTGTTGAACTAGATTGTATCTGCAGACTTTTGACTGTGCAACTACAGACTTTGGATGATGCTGGCCTTAAGATAGTGTTCTAGCATAAAACTGGAGTTACTTTCATCTCTAATGGGCAGAGCAAGCCGGAAAAACACAAGAAAAATGGCAAGTCCAGGCATCTCAACTCCCACTAAGGATAATCAGCTGACAGACCAGATAATGAATAATCCAGAGGGGAGTTCCCAAATAGCTCTACAAACACTGCTTGTAAACATTGTAAATGAAAAGACTGAAAACCTGCAAAGGACTCTGTGAGCATGATACGGAGAGAGAGGAGACAAACCAAAGGTTAATACAGGAATATCATGAGCTTGAGGAAGCTACTCAAAAATTGATACAGGAATTGGTTGAACACCTTGAGAACACTCAAAGAGAAATAAAGGAATCCATGAGCTGGCAGAGATCAGTCAAAGGGAAAGAGGAATGGCATGAGCAGGCTGAGAACACTCAAGGAGAACTACAGGAATTGGATGAACTTGAGGAAGCTAAGCAAAGAGTAATACAGGAATTGAGAGATAAGGATGAGCATACACAAAGATCACTAAATGCATTCATGGAATCCATTAACAGAGGACTGAAAGAAGTAAAGGAGACCACAATGGGAATGCTGAATGGAACCCAACAGAAGGAATGATAGCCCACAGAAACCATAACCAATCACCTAAGTGATTTGTGAATAAACAATACCAAATTAAGGAAGTCCAGTGCTTCATACACGATCTAAAACAAAGTTCCAACAAAGAATTTGAAGCCATCAAAGCTGACCAATTAGAAGGAAAAGAAATAAAAAAACAAAGTAGAAAAATCTTGACAGTAGGTTAGACCATTCAGAAGATCAAATCTTAGGGACTGAAGACAACCTAGATATTACAGAGAAAGAACATATAACCATCCAAGACAAATCTAAGAAATATGATAGATCTATTCAACACTTGGAAGACACCATCAGAAGGCCCAATTGGAGGAGAATAGGTGTAGAGGAAAACCTAGAGACAGTAGTTAATGGTCTAGAAAATTTGTTTAACAGGATCCTAGCAGAGAACTCCCAAACATGCAAAAAGATAGGCCTATTCAGATACAAGAAGCAAACGGCCCCCATAAACAGGCAGGAGTTGCAATCCTAATACCAGGTAAAATAGACTTCAAAGTAAAATTTGTGAGAAGAGATAAAGAAGGTTGCTACATACTAATTAAGGGATCTGTCCTTCAGGAGGATATTACAATTCTAAATATCTATTCACCAAACAACGGAGCACCCAAATTTATCCAAGAAACACTACTTTCCCTCAAATCCCACATAGATTCAAAGACAGTAATTGTTGGGCACTTTAACACACCACTCTCCCCACTGGATAGATCAACTCGGCAAAAACTCAACAGGGAAACCTAACAGATCCTAACAACTGCATAGATCAACTAGATTTAACAGACATCTACCAAATATTTCACGCAACAGCATCAGAATACATGTTTTCCTCAGAAGCACATAGAACATTTTCCAAAATAGACCACATTTTAGACCACAAAGCAAACTTGTCCAAATTCAGAAACATTGAAGTAATACCTTGCATTCTCTTAGACCAGAAGGGAATAAAATCAGAACTCCACACCAAAAGCAACCAAAGAAAGTCCTGTAATACATGGAGGCTGAACAACACACTGCTGAATCACGAGTGGGTCACGGAAGAATTAGAAAGAACATTCAAATATTCATGATATTCAACCAAAATGAACACACAAATTACCAGCTCCTCTGGGACACAGCAAAGGCAGTACGCAGGGGCAAGTTTAGAGATCTGAGTTCCTACATCAACAAATTGCAGAGATCTGAAATCAACAATTTAATGAGACATCTGAGTCTCCTTGTAAAAGAGCAGCAAGATAAACCCCAATCCAGTAGACAGAAAGAAATAATTAAAATTAAATCAGAATTACATGAATTACAATCCAAATAAAGTATAGAAAGAATCAACAAAACAAAGAGTTGGTTCTTCGAAAAAATTAACAATATTAACAGACCCTTAGCAAATCTTCTTAGAAAAAGAAGAGAACACACCCAAATAAATGAACTCAGAGATGAGAATGGAAACATCACCACAGAAACAATCAAGATTCAGAACATTACAAAGGAATACTTCTGAAACATTTATGATAAGTTTGAGAACTTGGCAGAAATGGACCTTTTCCTAGCAAATATTGACATGCCAAAACTAAAACCAAGATGAGTTAAACCATCTAAACAGGCCCATAACAAGCATTAAAATAGAAACATCTAAGAAAAGTCCAGGACCAGATGGTTTTACAGCGGAATTCTACAAGGCCTTCTAAGCAGAGCTCACACCAATACTCCTCCAACTCTTCAATGAAATTCAAAGAGAAAGTTCACTGCTGAACTCATCCAATGAAGCCCTCATAACCCTCATCTCAAAACGAGGCAGGGACTCATCAAAGAAAGAGAACTTATAGACCTAGTTCTTTGATGAACATTGATTCAAAACCTCTGAACAAAATTTTGGCCAACTGACTTCAACAATTCATCCAAAAAATCATACAACACAATCAAACAGGATTCCTTTCAGGGTTGCAAAGCTGGTTCAATATATGCAAATCAACTAATATAATTCATCACATCAACAGGAGCAAGAATAAGAACCACATGGTTATCTAAATAGATGCAGAAAAAGCATTGGACAAGATCAAACACCCCTTTATGATGAAGGTTGTGTAAAAATTAGGAATCCATGGAACATTCCTCAATACAATAAGGCTGTATATGACAAACCTACAGCCAGCATTATACTCAATGGTGAAAAACGAAAGCCATTTCCTCAACTCAGGAACGAGACAAGGATGTCCACTAACTGCACTTCTCTTCAATCTTGTATTAGAATGCCTAGCTACAGCAGTAAGACAAGATCCAACCATAAAGGGGATCCAAATAGGGAAAGAAGAAGTAAAACTCTCCCTCTTTGCAGATGACATGATCTTATATTTAAAGAATCCCACAGACTGCACTCCCAAATTACTCAAGTTGATTCAAAAGTTAGGTGAAGTATCAGGGTATAAAATTAACCCTCAAAAACCAATGGTTGTTTTGTATGTCAACAATGAGAAAAGTGTGGCTGAATTTAGGAAAGCAACTCTATTCGTAATAGCCCCCCCAAAATAAAATACCTAGGAATTAACTTAACCAAAGAAGTGAAGGGCCTCTATGATGAAAACTTAAAAACTTGAAAAAGGAAATCAAAACAGAACTTAGAAAGTGGCGAAAACTCCCATGCTCCTGGATTGGAAAGATCAACATGGTGAAAATGGCAATACTTCCCAAGGCGATCTACAAATTCAATGCGATACCAATCAACATTCCAACCTCATTCTTCAAGGAAATAGAAGAGGCAACCCGAAAATTCATATGCAACAATAAAAGACCCCGAATAGCAAAAACGATCCTCAATGGAAAGAACACAGCTGGAGGAATAACAATACCAAATCTTCTACAAAGCTATAGTAATCACAACAGCTTGTTACTGGCACAAGAACAGACTTCAGGACCAATGGAATTGATTGGAAATCCAGAAATGAACCTATAGACCAATAGCCATCTAATATTGGAAAAGGGAGCAAAAAAAAAAAAAAAAAATAGAATGGAAGAAAGACAGCCTCTTCAGTAAATGGTGCTGGCAAAATTGGTAAACTACTTGTAGAAAACTAAAGCTAGATCCTTATATATCACCCTGCACCAGAAGCAACTCCAAATGAATCAAAGACCTCAGTGACAAGGCAGACACTCTGGAATAGGAGAAACCCTAGGTCTTCTTGGCACAGGCCAAAATTTAAAAATAGAAATCCAGAAACAAAACAAATCATAGAAAGGTTGGATAAATGGGATTGCATGAAATTGCAGCACTTCTGCATGGCCAAGTCCATAGCTAGCAAGATCAATGTAAAGCACAAGCATTGGGAGAAGACCTTCACGAGCCATACAATGGACAATAGTCTCATATCTAAAATATACCTGGAGCTCAAAAAATTAAATCCCCCAACTACAAATCTTCATAGAAACAACTGCCCAATAAATAAGTGGGCTAAAGACTTAAAGAGAAACTTCTCTGAAGAGGAAAGAAGGATGGCCAATAGACTGATGAAAAAATGCTCAACTTCTCTAGCCAGAAAAGAAATCCAAATCAAAACAACATTGACATACCACCTCACCACAGTTAGAATGCCTAAAATCAAGAACTCTAATAACAACAGATGCTGGAGAGGATGGGGACAGAAAGGAACATTACGGCATTGGTGGTGGGATTGTAAACTTGTTCAACCACTTTGGAAAGCAGTATGGAGGTTCCTCAAAGAACTCCTCCACATAGAGTTCCCCTATGACCCAGCAATCCCACTATAGGGCATTTACCCAAATGTTCACAAACAAGACCACACTAAAACTACCCTCACGACTATGTTTCTTGCAGCCTTATATACCATAGCGAAGATATGGAACGAACCCAGATGCCCCTCAGTAGATTATGGATCAAGAAAATGTGGTAAACATGGGTGGGGAGAGGATGGAAAGGGATGGGAAGGGGAAACAAAGGAGGAGGGTATAATGCTTGATAAGAAATGTACTCATTATTTTGCCCATGTAATTGTAAGCCCTCTGTACAGTATTTTCACACACACACAAAAGAATAACACAGGAAAGGTCTCTCACAAACTCTGTTTGGCTCTAAATGTAATATTAATAGAGATTTTTAACTTTTTTTTTTGGATGTACTCATGGTAACCCTGCTTGTGTGAACCCAAATAAAGATGTTTAGTGGAAGGAATTTGGGGCACAAAAGGCAGTGAGCTTTAGGACACCTGCTTCCTCCCTATCTATCTGTCTGCGTTTTTGTGTTTTTCTAATTTTCTTTAGCTCTGGACTCTTAATAGAAGTACTTGGGCTTACATTTAGCAACAAGTTTCCTTTATAATGGGTAAAAAGATGTTAAATTTAAGAGTCATGTCAATAAAGGAAAAGTGATCAGTAAGAAAAACTAGTTCTAGTAGGGCACTGGTGACTCATGCCTGGAATCCTAGCTACTGAGGAGGCTGAGATCTGAGGATCACGCTTCAAAGCCACCTCGGACAGAGAAGTCCCTTAGATGCATAGTTCTAATAAACAACTACAAAACTGGACGAGGCACTGTGACTCAAGTGGTAGAGTACTCGTCTTGAGCTGAAAAGCTGAGAGACAGTAGCGAGGTCCAAGAATTCAAGCCCTACAATGGACAAAAAAAACAAAGAAAACAGAAATACTAACTCCCAGATACAGCATTTGAAGCAAGGAAAAAAGCAAGAGACAGATGGAGGGAGGAGGGTCTGAGAGAAACAATGAGAAAGAGAGAGAGAAAAACAGATGAAATGAAAGAGAAGAGAGAAAGAAAGCTAGAGAGCAAGAAACAGAGAATGAATAGAAAAAACACAGAAAAAAATCTAGTCAGGAGTTCTTTGAGAAACATGGGGAGATTTCTAGAAATGATATACACTATATAATGAAATTTAGCCTAAGTTTCAAGTAGAAAAAGCCTATGAAGCAGTCGAAGAACTAGTAATTTAAGTACACATATCTTACTCAGTACTCTTCAATAGTTGAAGGTATATGTGACTACAGTTTTCAGCAAGCATAGTAAAAATTTCATTAGGACAGTTTAATGTTATTCATGGGGATGTGATCTCTGACCAGTTGCTTCCATGAGCAGTCACCTCCTCGGTGTCAGTGAATCCCTTAACAATTTTGACTTCTTCTGCCAACATCAGAACAACTAGAAACAAACTGAAGTAATCTACTCATTTTAGCCAGAATGTCAGATTAATAATGTGCAAAACCTACAAGCCATCTTTATCTAATTTAGGAGCATGTTCCTCAAGTTGAATCTGTTTTTCTGTTTTTCAATCTTGTCCACTATTAGGTTCAAAAAATGGAATGTAAAACAGAGAAATCAAAAGCAACTTACCACAGATCCTTTCATTCTTTCTTGCTGTTGAAAATGGACAGAAGATTCTGGAAGCATGGCTGGGAGAAAAGGCAAATGAGGTAGTCAGGAAAGAATCTGTGTGATTTTGCCCCAGGTTTTCCTGCTTATAACATTACCCATGGGCCGGAAAAGCATAAAGCCTTCTTATGGGAGAACAAGTATGGTTTATGTCTGAAGTAGTGCATTAATCAAACATTCCAGTAAAGATGAAGCCATAGTCGATTAATTGGTAGATAGATAGAATAAAAGCAATTCATTTCTAGGTTAAGATACATTCCGTATTCCTAAAAACTAATACCCCACAAAAATAATTGAAAAATAAAAACATACCACATTTCATTAAAACTAGTTTTTACTGAAATATACTTAGGGATGCAAGAACTATTTTTTCCTTTAACGCAAAGGGATCCTAGCACTCCACTGGGCATTTGTACTCCACCTCATTCATTTCCAGATTCTCATACCAGGGAAATCATGTATAGTATAGCTCAGTATTTTTCACAAAGGGTATACAGGAAGGACATATGCAATGCATGTTTCTAGTGCTATAATGTTGGAAATGGCACATTTCCTTATATCCAAATACTCAGAGCACCCTTATGCAAGGACTTTCAATTTGCCATTTAAGCTACTTTGGCCAAATGGACATCACTGAAGATCTTATGTCAGTAATGCTCACTTTCCTGAACAGTCATATGAAGAACCTTGGCCATAATGCTGAAGGTACAGGGCCTAATAAGATGAACATAAAATACTGGGTCATAGGAGAGACACAATTCCAATCAACCATCCTCAGGGAAGGATTTAGAAGATTAAAGTCTTATCTGTGATTTAAACAATATTAACACAAAATAGCAAGTTGAGGGCACCCCAAAATGTAGATCCATAAAAGTTAAATCGGTATGGGAATTGTTTGGTACTTGTTGGTTGCTTTCTTACACAGGAAATGCTGTTATCCACAGATCATTTGTTTCTTTGCACAATTATGTAGAATTGCGTTTAAATTATATTATTAGATTATATTTAACTTAATTTTCTATATTATTAAATGATTTATCAAGTGTTTGGGAATGCATGTTGAGGCAGTCTCTCTCATTTTAAGTAATGTAAAATAGCCTCATTAGCATATGGAGAAGTTGCTGTTTCTCAGAAACAAATATAGTGCAGAATATCCCTAACATTTTAAAGTTGCAGAAGCCATAGGATATGAAGAGGATAAAAATAGGATCAATATGTATCTATATGATATTTTAAAGGACTGTTTATGATTCACTGACTTCAAATGCCAAAAAGAATTTTACATGTAAAATAATACTTCTTTGAGCAGATTTTAACACAACGGATAACACAAGCTAAATCTTCAGGACAGGTTATATCTATGCATCATATATCCTTGAGCAATATACATTACCTCCAACTTTTTTCTATATATTTTTCATAGAAGTCCAAGTTTCTAGATCAACACTTCCTGAACGGCCAGGAAAAACTTAACATGTTACAAGTAGCTTCAGGAAATCCACTGATGAGACATCTGGATTAAGTCTGAGGGATCCCATACTAGAAATGAGAGTGGGAAGAGGTTGAATCAATCAGTGGGAATAGGCTTAGGGATCTAGTACATAGAGAGACACTTTCAGATGTGACATTTATCCCTCCAGCCCAAACCACAGTCTCATGCCCCCTCTGATTACTAGGCTTCGGCTTAATCCTCAGGCCAGCTGCGGTCCCCTCCTGAAAGAGGGTCTAAACCTTCCAACAGAACCAAGTGATTTGAGAAGAGTTGGCGGAAAGAGTATCACGTGAATCTTGTGCTCTGGGAAGGAGATTCCACAAGCTGGATCCAAACCCGTGTGAACTCCAGCCCAGAGTGCTAAGAAGGCTGCCAAGCAGGGGCAGAGCAGAGACACCTCTAGCAGAAACAACACAGAAGCCCAAAAGGCAACTGCCATGGAAGGAGACTCAACCCTGGCACACACTTCACAAGGTCACGACAACCGTTTCCGTGCTCAGCTTACAGCTGGGCAAAGTGAATCAGGTCGCGTGGGTGCCGGCAGCATCTCTCAGTCGTGGCGTTCACACGCACAGCTCCCGGATCTCCTAGTCTGGGGAGCCACCCAGCTTGCTCTTGGGGTTCCGGGAGCCAGTGTCCTGCTTCT
Source organism: Dipodomys merriami (assembly GCF_024711535.1). Lineage (NCBI taxonomy): Eukaryota > Metazoa > Chordata > Mammalia > Rodentia > Heteromyidae > Dipodomys > Dipodomys merriami. Next base: position 1,765,539 of record NW_027203104.1, on the reverse strand, counting down.
GGAGGCTCGCGGGCCAAAGGCAGCACAAGCACCCGAACCCCAAACAAATCACCAAGCCCAGACAGGAGGCACACGTGGGGCTGACTCCGGTCCTGCACCCAGCTTGCCGTTCATACCTGACATCGGATCCGCAGCCTGAGATTCCTTCAAGTTACAGCTCCCAAGGTCCCCTGAAGAGCGGATGGGCGCCTGCCTAGGGGCTTGGACCTCGGGAAAGCAACACCGAACTTCCCAGAACTTCTAGCAGAGGGGGAAAAGGAAAGAACCCGGAATTACCGGAAAGAAAAAAATCAACAGTGGGCGGGGAGACGCATGCGCAGAAAGAACTTCCCGCCCCCTGCCCCAAACCATCTGGTTCCAAGGTCTGTGCCTCAACTAAGACTACAATTCCCACAATGCACGGCGCACGGCGCAACCTGGACCAGGTTGGGCTTGGCCCTGGGATTCTGACCAGTGCCACACCTCAGGTCCCAGAATTGCGTGGAGGTCTGCAGATCTTGCTCTCTTTGCAGTGGGAGCAAAGGCGAGTTTCTTCCTGAAAATTATTGTGTGGCTCCTGAAATATTCAACGACTAACCCGAAGATGGAAATGTGTTAGGAGCATTGCATAAGTTGGCTTTTTAATTCTTAGTTCTAATCATACAATTGAGGTGATGAGACTGCGTTGTTATTTTCAGTTTTGTTCAGCTCTTATGTTCTCCTGAATATAAATTACATCTCCGTTTTGCCTTCAGTTTTTTAATATCTCTCGTCTCACTTTAAAATGGTATTCGCAGCCCCTAACATTTTCCACTGCTGTAATGTAGACGTTGAAATAAAATAGGTAGATAGGCAGCATAATCATTTTCTCAATTTAGATTTCTCAAAATCCATTTCCCTGAAACTCCCAAATTCCACCTATGAAAGCTTAAGGAGTTTTTGGTTGTTTGTTTCTGAATTTTGTCTTTCCGCTTAGACATTTTTATTTTCTTTTCCTTTTTTTGCTGTTGGTCCTGTGGCTTGAACTCAGACCTTGGGCACCATGTGTGAGTTTTTTTCTGTGCTCCATTTACCAGTTCTTTAATAGTTTCTTCAGCTAATTTGTGACACGTTCCCTCACAGGGCTTTCTTAGACCATGGATCATCACCTCCCTTGCTCTTCAAAGAGATGGTGTTTTGGGGGATCAGGAAGAGTGTGGGTTTGGGTAGAAGAGTGAAGTTTAGGGTAGGTCTGTTTTGATGTGAAGTTTGACCATTTCCCGCATCCAGTCTGTTTTTGTGTTTCAATCTTTGTTTTGAATTCCTATCTCTTCTGTGATCCTAAATGTTCCTTCCTCTCGGTACCTCAAGGCTGCATACCTAGGAAACCTCAGACTGGTCTTCCCAGACCTTATCCATTAGACTGTGGAATACATCTGTTGTCTCCTTCCCTCATATCTGAGATCCTATTCGTGTCTCTTAAAGGTTTACTGTGATATTTGCTGAACCTGTTCATTGGTTCCGGCAAGGTTTAGGGAGGGAAACTTTCGTGCCTACTATTCAGTCCTCCAGTGTGTGGGTTCTCCAGGACTCTTCAGTGGACCTCAGTTATTCCTCATGAAAGTGGAGATCATAGAACATAGATGGGTATATAGACTTCAACGAAGCGCACATATAAAAATATACAGAAAAACCCAATAAATATATTCTGTAAAAGTCAATAGGTTCAGAGGGAAGGAGAAAAGGATGAAGTAAAAACTGGAGTGATTCCAAGACTAGGTTTGACGTGTACTTTTCATTGTTCAAGATTACATTTCTCATCAATTTCTCTTTTATTCTCTTTCTTTTTTTCCTTTATTTTCCTTTACCATTCCTAGGACTTCAACTCAGGGCCTAGGCACTGTCTGTGAGCTGCTTTAGTTCAAGACTAGCACCTTACTATTTTAAGTCATAGCAGTGCTTTCTGCTTTTTCTGTGGATGTGGTACTGAGGAATTGAACCCAGGGCTTCATGCATGCTAAGCAAGCACCCTAACTCTAGCCACAGTCCCAACCCATATATGTATTTTTCATTTCTTTAAAGCAGTATAAATAGTCTTGACTTCCTACATTAAATTAAAATTGTTCATTGCTCACATATATGTCCAATTATTTTTATACAAAAATTATATCCTGTTAGTGCATTGTATTCCACTAGTGACTCTAATAACTTTCAGTGTATCCTTGTGATTTTCTAATTAAAAATAATGTCAGCTTTGGGAGTCAGTGGCTGCTACCTGTCATCCTAGCTACTCAGCAGTCTGACTTCAGAGCCTTGGTCTTGGAAGCCAGCCTGGGCATGGAAGTATATGGGAGCCTTATTGCCAGTTAACCATCAGAAAGCCAGAAGTAGAGCTGCAGCTCTAGTGGTAGAGCTCTACATTGAATGAAAAGGCACAGAGACAGCACATAGTCCCTGAGTTAAAGCCCCAGGATGGCACAAATAGAAAGTTAATGTTACCTGCACATAAAGATAATAACACCCCTTCTATGTGAAGTCTTTTGAGGAACCTCCATACTGCTTTCCAAAGTGGTTGAACAAGTTTACATTCCCACCAACAATGAAGTAAGGTTCCTTTCTGTCCACATCCCCTCCATCATCTGTTGTTGTTAGAGTTCTTGATTTTTGCCGTTCTAACTGGAGTGAGGTGATATCTCAATGTTGTTTTGATTTGCATTTCTTTTATGGCTAGGGATGTTGAACATTTCTTCATTTGTCTATTGGCCATCCTTCTTTCTTCTTCAGAGAAATTTCTCTTTAAGTCTTTCGCCCACTTATTTATTGGGCAGTTGTTTCTTTGAGGATTTGTTGTTGGGTGGTTTAATTTTTTGAGTTCCAAGTATATTTTAGATATGAGACCCTTGTCCGTTGTATGGCTAGTAAAGATCTTCTCCCAATCCGTGGGCTTTCTATTGATCTTGCTAGCTATGTCATTTGCCCTGCAGAAGCTCTGCAACTTTATGCAATCCCATTTGTCCAACCTTTCTTTGATTTGTTGTGTTTCCGGGTCTCTATTCAGAAAATTTCGGCCTGAGCCAAGGAGACCTAGGGTTTCTCCTATTCTATCCTGTAATGTTTTCAGAGTGTCTGCTTTGAGTTCAAGGTCTTTGATCCATTTGGAATTGATTCTGGTGCAGGGTGATATATAAGGATCTAGCTTAAGTTTTCTACATGTAGTTAACCAATTTTGCCAGCACCATTTACTGAAGAGGTTGTCTTTCTTCCATTCTATTGTTTTAGCTCCCTTATCGAAGATTAGATGGCTATAGGTCTGTACGTTCATTTCTGGGTTTTCAATTCTATTCCATTGGTCCTGAGGTCTGTTCTTATGCCAATACCTAGCTGTTTTGATTACTATGGCTTTATAGTAGAGTTTGAAATTTGGTATTGATATTCCTCCAGCAGTGTTTTTTCCATTGAGGAGCGTTTTTGCTATTTGGGGTCTTTTATTGTTCCATATGAATTTTTGGATTGCCTCTTCTCTTTCCTTGAAGAATGAGGTTGGAATTTTGATAGGTATTGCATTGAATTTGTAGATAGCCTTGGGAAGTATTGCCATTTTCACAATGTTAATCTTTCCAATCCAGGAGCATGGGAGTTTTTGCCATTTTTTAAGTTCTGTGTTGACTTCCTTTTTTAAGATTTTAACGTTTTCATCATAGAGGTCCTTCACTTCTTTAGTTAAGTTAATTCCTAGGTATTTTATTTTTTGTGGGGCTATTACAAATGGAGTTGCTTTCCTAATTTCAGCCACACTTTTCTCATTGTTGGCATACAGAAAAGCCATTGATTTTTGGGGGTTAATTTTATAACCTGCTACTTTGCCAAAGTTTTGAATCAGCTTGAGTAATTTGGGAGTGAAGTCTATGGGATTCTTTAAATACAAGATCATGTCATCTGCAAAGAGGGAGAGTTTTATTTCTTCTTTCCCTATTTGGATCCCCTTTATGTCTGCATCTTGTCTTATTGCTGTAGCTAGGCATTGTAATACTAGATTGAAGAGAAGTGGAGAGAGTGTGTATCCTTGTCTTGTTCCTGAGTTAAGAGGAAATGGCTTTAGTTTTTCACCATTGAGTATAATGCTGGCTGTTGGTTTGTCATATACAGCCTTTATTGTATTGAGGAATGTCTCATGGATTCCTAATTTTTCCAAAACCTTCATCATAAAGGGGTGTTGGATCTTGTCGAATGCTTTTTCTGCATCTATTGAGATAACCATGTGGTTCTTATTCTTGCTCCTTTTGATGTACTGAATAATATTAATTGATTTGCGTATATTGAACCAGTTTTGCATCCCTGAAATGAATCCTGTTTGATTGTGGTGTGTGACTTTTTTGGATTATTTTTTTGTTGATGTCGATTGGCCAAAATTTTGTTGAGAAGTTTTGCAACAATATTCATCAAAGAAATCAGTCTCTAGTTCTCTTTCTTTGAAGAGTCCCTGCCTGGTTTTGGGATGAGGGTTATGATGGCTTCATAGAATGTGTTGGGTAGTGAGCTTTCTCTTTCAATTTCATTGAAGAGTTGGAGGAGTATTGGTGTGAGCTCTGCTTTGAAGGCCTTGTAAAATTTGTGGAATGATATTTTTGTGTGTGCTTGGCTTACAGTGCTTGGACGCTGTCCTTGAGCTTTTTGTTTTTTGGTCAAGACTAGTGCTCTACTCGTTAAGTCATAGCTCAACATTCACCTTTTTTGATTGTTTTGTATCCTTTCATAATCAACTGGAGATATAAGTGTTCTAGGCTTTTCTAATAGGGATAATTTGGAACTATTATCCTCAGATCCTAGCCTCCGGAGTAGTTAGGATGACTGGCATGAGTCACCAGCAACTGGCTGACTGAACATTTGTAAAAAATATCTTGGATATGTTATTTTACACACACACACACACACACACACACACACACACACACACACACACAAACAGACACAGGTACATATGATAGTGTCCTGAAGGATTGCAGTTACATGAGCAAGGTAATGAGTCCATTTCTTAATGAGCATTTGTTACCCCCTCATTTGTTTTTCCCCTACCATCCCTTTACTCCTCACCTCCCCAAGGCTTCCTGCCCACCAAAATTGTAAAGTTCCTTTTCAACATAGTTCCTTGTACATGAGATTGTTACAATGTGTCATCCTGTATCCTTATTTCAGCATTTTGTTACTTCCCTTCCCCTCCTCAATTAGAAAAAGCTATATACAAGTTGCAAGAAACCGGAATCCAAGAGAGTGACAACAAGGTTTATGCTATGGCAGAAGAACATACAAAGAAACAAAAAATATCATATAATACATTATAAGCCCATCAAAAACAACAGCAAGAAAAATAAAATTTCTTCTTTCCCTTCTTGGGCTTCATTTTGCTTAGCATCAGCTTATATGGTCATATGTACATAGCTTTTGACCTCTTCTCCTTGTCCTAGACATGGACTAGTTATTGCAGATAAGGGAAACTACTTTTTCCCTTACATTTAATTAGTGTATATTTGTTGAACAAAGGAGGTTCATTGTGTATTTCCATTATGTATGTGAATGGACACTCATTCTATTCCTTTAACAACCAGTGGGGTGGGAAGGCCACACCCCCTGGTGATGCCATTGCCCAAGGGTCTGGGCCACTGAAAGGGGCAGGGTGTCCATCATGGTTGTGAGTGGGTGGTTTGGGGGAGGAGGGTGAGTGGCAGATGAAAATGTTGGAGGCCGGAAGGGGACAGTGCCTATATATAGCCTGCATATTCCCATGAGGAGGGGTGGAGATTGAGATGGCATAGAAAAGGACAGTAAGAGGAGCCTATTGCAGCAGATCAGGGCCTGATCAGGCAGCAGATCTGAGGCTCCAGGCCTCTGGAGAGGCCAGTGGCAAGGCATAAGACCTGCAAAGAGGCCTGAGTTGAGTGGAGAGGCCTGCAGAGAAGGAAGAAGGAAGCAAAAGGAAAAGCCTTCCCCTTTAGAGCTTGGCAGCTTTGGAGCATTGGAGCTTTGGAGATTTTCAGACTGACTAATAGGAGGTTTGCAGTCCAACTAGTAAAGGTAGGACCTGCCCATTGGAGGCTTGGAGGTTGAGGCTGCTCTTGGTTCTGGGTACCCAGCCATGCACAAGATAGTCGCAGGCCTCCTTTCTGGTGTAAGTAGTGTAAATAACGTTCCTTTGTCACCTTTAACTGTGCTTTGATAGATTGTCATGACATTCCCTTCCTCATCCCCTTTCTGAAAACAATATGAACACATTCCATTGTTACATTTGCACAAACATATATAAGGATTGTTTCATCATTCGGGCCTCTTTATCCTATCTTCCCTGCTCCTACTGCTACTCCTATCCTCATCAGAAACTATTATGTTAGTGTTACTTGTTTATTCTTTTTAATTTTTACTATAATGGTGATGTACAAACGCATCACAGTTCAATAGTCATGCATTGAGAACATTACTTTTTGAACTGTGTAATTTTTTGTTTTTTATGTTTTTGTTAGTTGCGCAAATTTGTTTCACCTAGGGACAGAGCCCACCCCAACAAAGTTGTTAATAAAGAAGCAACATGATTGAGAATATTCCTACACTGACCAGTCAGGGCCGCAGCACAGTCTTGTGAGCTGAAACTGGGACCTGGAGCAGCCAGATTCTTTGTTTTTAAAGGCAAAATCCATGAGGTCGAACCTGGTCACTTGCAGGTGACCAATGGGATTGTAACACACGAAGGATTGTACAGTCCTACCAGACCACAAACAGGTGGCCAACAGCCGGAGTTTACCATAAGCATGTGCAAAACACAGGGTTACCTTAAGCACCTGGTGTCAGTAGTTGGAGCCAGATTACAATGTATCTGTGTCAAGGGTGAGTCTTTAAGTCAACATTCAATGGTCGGTGAGGTTGTTAAAGGGAGGGGTACCAGATGCATTTTTTTAATTCTGGGAATTAGGTCCATCAAGGCTAAAATCCCTAAAACAAAGGCAAAGCTCAAAATGGAATCATACCAGCAGGGGCCTCATCTCAGGGTCCACTTCAATATTACAATGTTGGTTTAAGAATGTGATTGTACAATATGCATATGCATATCCCTTAGGACCCCATTCCATTCCTTTATAGAAGACAAAAAACATAATATTTACCTGTATTAACCTAATTTATTTCGAATAACAAGTCGCTATATAGTTACATTCTTTTAGCAGTAAATGCTGTATTTTGTCGTTTGTAGCTGAATAAGGGCCCAATGAATATGCATATTACATTTTCTTTTTATTTATCCTGAAGGTGTTTATGTTGCTGTTTATCCAGCGATAACTAGGAATACAAATCTGGTAGGCAGAAAGAGGGCTACACCATGTGGGCATACACAAAGCTTATTGAAATAGCACATGCTTGTATACAGTATACAGGCAGGAAAGTAAATCTTCACACAAGGGCAAGAAAGTCAATCTTAAACAGTTTAAGCAGAATACAGATGATGAGAATTTACTTTAAGTCAGTTAGCAGAAAGAATTAATCCTTGACAACAAAGGTGAGGTAACTCTAGTGATCAAAGATTACTGAGAGTAAGCAAGGCACAGATGACCTACGTTAGACACACAAAGGGAGTCTAGAGGCCTTGTTCTATGGGATGAATAGGCGGGGCAAAACCTTCACTTTAGACTTGATGCTTGGCGTGGGACTTTTGCCCTGACTTGGAAGGGGCGTTCCCCTTTTCTGTGCCCAAGGGAATGCATGGGGGCATATTGCATCCTCATGGCACCCAGGACCTCAGATGGGGGTCACAAACGTTCATGCTTTCAAGAGTTGTTAATACAATATCTCTTGATCAATGTCACTCAGGTCGACATACTCATTCATCCCTCCCCTACTTATCCTTTGGCTTTTCTTAATTTTGTAAGGTATACATTGGATTTCAGACTGCATTTTCCTCTTCTTTTCTTGTCTTTCTCTTTAACCCAACTGCATGTTTTTCAAGTACCCACCTCCTGGTACAAATTTTGCAAATCTGATTCCCACCAACTTTTGTACCTACTCTACTTAATTTTTGTCAGTTAGTCCTTCTGCCTACTAAGAGGAGAAGTATCATAATACCCTAATACAAAGATGGAAGTTGAGTTGTAGTTCTTTGCATTATAGTGATTGATACAAGCTGAGATATCTTTTTTTTTTTTTTTGGGTCCGGTCATGGGGCCTGAACTCTGGGCCTGGGCACTGTCCCTCAGCTCTTCAGCTCAAGGCTAGCGCTCTACCACTTGAGCCACAGCACCACTTCCAGCTTTTTTCTTTTTGCTTATGTGGTGCTGAGGAATCGAACCCAGGGCCTCAGGCATGCAAGGCAAGCGCTCTACCACTGAGCCACCTTCCCAGCCCTAAGCTGAGATATCTTAATCCTTAATTATGTAATTTTTTAAACTGTGGTACAGAGGTCAGGCACATATTCCTGAATTCAAGAAATAAGAACCCACTCATTTAATCATGGAAAAAACAGACCCCTTTTACTTGGGATTTCATTAAATATTCCAGAGTTTCAATCATTTCCACATTCTTTAACATCTTCACAGACTACCCTGTCTTTAGCTGACCGTGTAGATTACGGTATACTGAGGCAAGTTGACTGTTTTTGTAATTCACTAACACTGAGACTCAGGCATAGTTAAAAAACCCTTTGGACCTCTCATATCCCTTCTATACAATGGCAGAAATAAATCCCTGCCTCTGTAATGTGGAGATTGATAGTTCTGACATGATAGCATTGTTAGCAGAAGGGAAGGATATCATATAGAAACTGCCTAGATCTTGGTATATGTAAGCCACATTTTCTTTGTCTATTCATCAACGGTAGTTCTTCCAGACTGCTTCCAGTTTGGCTCTTGGGTAAAGGGGTACAATTAAGATGGGTGTAAATATAACCCTGTTCTCTCCTGACAAATTCCTTCAGTGTTCCAGAAGGATGGTGGAGAAGCTGGAGGCTAATAAAGCTCTCCTATAGAAAGCAGTTTCAATGTTCCAGTGAACAGTCCTAAGTCAGAGAATCACACCAAGTGTGCCATGACATTACAGAGAGTTAGTCCAGAGAGGGAAAATACAGGCAAGGAGACAGATCTGAGAACTGGCAAGCATCCGTGGCTGTGGCTGTGTTGGCGGCAGCAGTGGTGGTCGTAGCCGCCATACTTGCAACATAGAGAGTCTGGGACAAAGGTGTCAGACCCTGCAGATGAGCCGATTCTACTCAACACCAGCAAGAACTGACAAGGAGCACACATCTACATCCTGCAATTTGCAGACCAGAGATGACCCAGGAACCAAGACTCCAGTGTGAGTAGAAGCCTGACATTCTCACTCCTTTTCAGGGAGCAGAGGAGGGAAGGCCACCCCTCCCCATCCACTACTGAAGATCTCCATCTTTGATACTGACAAAGGCCTGGCTGAGCATCTAGCTCCAACTCAGGCCTTGGAAGAAAACTAGAATCATTTAGCAGGTCACTGGAGCATAAAATGACCTGCCAGCCCATTTTAGGAAATGTCACCGAGCCTGGGCTGGCTGCTATCTCCAGGAGTGGCTTTCTTCACTGGGTAAACAGAGAAAGAGGCTGCCCCTCCCTACAGCAGCCTTGACAATCAATTGAAATTCAGTAACCATAAACCCTGACAATGGCTCTAGCTTGGGCTCTGTGAGTGTCTCAGAAGCTAGCCCCTGAAGGAAACGTTACTGTTTGCTGAAAGGCCTCAACTCTACCCAGAACCTAGCCTCATCACAGCTTCTCCAAACTAGAGGCAACAGCCATCTCCTTCTTTTGTGATACTCAAAGCAGATCCCCCTCCCATTGAAATAGCCTGGGAGGAGGATCACAACTCTTGGGTAAAGCAGAGCATTTTTCTGCCTGCTCAGACAAACCAACGAATCCACAGCAAAATCAAACACCACGAGCAGGCCAGAGACTCTAATAAGAGCCTGGTTACAGACACAAGGGAGACACAGGATGTTCCCATCCCCTCTAAAAATATCAAAGAAGTCTTTTTCTGTACCTTGAATAAAATTTTTTTCTAAAATATTTTTTAATTTTTCATTTTTAACTTTAGAAAAATTGTTTTCTATTAACTATTTTTCTTCCCCTTATAATTTTTATTTTAGGGGTACGTGTGTGAGCTTTTATCTTTTTTGTTTTTTTCAGTTTTTTTGTTTAGCTTTAGTAAACTTTTGATCTTTTTTTGTCTTTCTCATTCATTTCACCTTTTCTTTTCTTTTGTTCTTCTTTGCGTGACTTAATTGCTGTTCTGCTCGTCCTCACATACACCCAGAGTCCATTATTAGATCTTATTCCCCATTGTGTACACACTTAATCCAGAAATTTATTACTCAATTCAAAACTTCTAAGACTTAAATTCCTGAATAGCAGTACTACCTCTTTATACCTATATAACATTTTAAGCATTTTTATTTTTATGTTTTTCACGTCTCCTTTATATCCCTCCCCTTCTCTCATTCTATCCACATTCTTCTCTGAATATTTCGTTTTCAAATTTGCATAACTTTTAAGTGTTGCAGTTTTTAATTTCTAATTTTTGCTTTTCTATTTTTTCTTGTCTTTTTTTCTTTCCCTTTCTTTTTTCTCTGTCTACTTTCATTCTATTCAACCTATTTCCTGCTTTGAGATTAGGAGTTAGTTAACTCTCCCTCTGCCTTTCCACATCCCTCAATTCCTATTTTATCCACAGCTCTCCTTAAACCTAATAATTTCTGATTTGCCAAATTCTTTTTTCGGGTTTGTAGCCCACTAATACATAATTGTTTAATGTTGAATAGATATATCTGATGAACTAGATTGTATCTGCAGACTATTGACTGTGCAACTACAGTCTTTGGTTGATGCTTGCCTTAAGATAGTGTTCTAGCATAAAACGTGTTACTTTCATCCCTAATGGGCAGAGCAAGCTGGAAAAAAAGAAGAATAATGGCAAGTCCAGGTACCTCAACTCCCACTCATGATAATCAAGGAACAGATCAGATAATGAATAATCCAGAGGAGAGTTCCCCAATAGCTCTACAAACACCTCTGGTAAACATGGAAATAAAAAGATTGAAAACTTGCAAAGGACTCTCTATGATCATGATAGGAAGAGAGAGGAGGCAAACCAAAGTTTCATATAGGAAAAATTTTGATACAGGATTTGCGTGAGCAGCTTCAGAGCACTCAAAGAGAAAGAAAGAAATTCGGTGAGAAAGCTGATCAGTCAAAGAGAAAGTCAGTAATGGAGTGAGCAGACTGAGAACACTCAAAGAGAGCTACAGGAATTGCATGAACATGAGGAAACTAATCAAAGAGAAATAGAGGAATTGAGAGAGCAGGATGAGAATACACAAAGATCACTAAAGGCATTCATGGAATCCATTAACAGAGAGCTGAAAGAAGTCAGGGACACCACAAAGGGAATGCTGAATGTAACCCAACAGTAGGATTGGGAGTCCAAGGAAACCATAACCAATCAACTAAGTGACTTGAGAATAAACACTGAACACCTAATTAAGGAAGTAAAGAAGTTCATACAACATTTAAAACAAAGCTCCAACAAAGAATTTGAAGCCAGCCATCAAAGCTGACCAATTAGAAGGAAAATAAATAAAAAACAAAGTAGAAAGTCTTGACAGTAGGTTACACCATGCAGAAGTTTGAATCTAGGGGATTGAAGACAGCCTAGATATTATAGAGAAAGAACATACAACAATCCAAGACAAATCCAAGAAATAAGATAGATCTATTCAACACTTGGAAGACACCATCAGAAGGCCTAATCTGAGGATAATGGGTGTAGAAGAGCACCTAGAAACAGAAGTTAATGGTCTAGGAAAATTGTTTCACAGGATCCTAGGAGAGGACTTCTCAAACACGCAAAAATATGGGCCTATTCAGATACAAGAAGCTTTTACAAGTTAAAATAGACCAGATCAGGATAGAACATCCCACCATCACTTTATATTTCTCACAGAATCAATTCAGACCAAGGAAAAGATCCTTAAAGCTATCAAGGAGAAAAGATCAATCACCTATAAAGGGAAACAAATTAGAATCACCTCAGATTTCTCAACAGAGACAATTAAGCAAGAAGAGCCTGGAATGATGAATGCCATGCCCTAAAGACAAACAACTATCAGCCAAGAATACTGTACCCAGCTAAGTTCTCCTCATCACCGAAGGTCAAATTAAAACCTTCCATTAAATATGTATTTTAATGTTTTCGTTTCTTTCATGCATGTGTTTCTAATGCATTTATAAGATTATTTCTTTGTTGCTTTGTATGTCCCTCCCCCACAGTGTAACCCCCGCTTTCACTATATTTGATGTCAGTATAACATGTGGAGGAGATGGGGACAAACAAGTCGTTTAAGGATTCAGGTGGACCTTTTGCAACAATGAGAAGTACAAAATGTCATGTCAAAACCAGCTTTACAATTTTGGTGTGGGGGGGGGAGGGGGGTATAATTGGGGGGATGGAGGGGGGTAAAATTGGGTGGGGGGAGGGGGGAGGCGGGGAAGGGAAGTGAAGGGTAAACAAAGGAGGAGGCTGCAATGCTTGGTAAGAAATGTATGCATTATCCTGCCCATGTAATTGTAGCCCCTCTGTACAGTATGTTCTCAAATAAAATAAAATACAATTAAAAACAAAAAACAAAAAAAAAACTTCCATACGAAAGAAAAATTGAAACAATATAACTTCACCAAATGAGCCCTACAAAAGATTCTTAAAGATGTCCTACACATAGAAAACCAACAAGAACACAATAAAGGACACGAAACCGCATACAAAATGACAATCCAAGAACCATAGGAAGAATCCAGTTGCTGCAGCCTCCAACAAGGTGGATTAAATGGCAGGAACTCCCAAATACCTCTCAGTCCTCTCTCTCTACATAAACGGACTTAACTCTCCAATTAAGGGACATAGACTGTCTAGGTGGATTAAAAAGTCGGATCCTTCTATCTGCTTCCTTCAGGAGTCATATCTTGCCCATAAAAACAAACACATTTTCGATGTGAAAGGCTTGAACAAAATCTACCAAACACATGTCCCCCATAAACAGGTGGAGTTGTAATCCTAATATGAGATAAAATAGACTTCAAATTAAAAGTTGTGACATGAGATAAAGAAAGTCGCTACATACTAATTAAGGGATCTCTCCTTCAGGAGGATATTACAATTCCAAATATCTATTTGTCAAACAACGATGCACCCAAATTTATCCAAGATACACTACTATCCCTCAAATCCCACATAGATACAAAGGCATTAATTGTTGTGAACTTTAACACAACACTTTCCCCACTAGACAGATCAACTCAGCAAAACTCAACAGAAATCACAGATCGAAACAACTGCCTAGATCAACTAGATTTAACAGACATCTACCGAATATTTCACTCAGCAGCATCAGAATAACGCTTTTCTCAGCAGCACATGGTTCATTTTCCAAAATAGACCACATTTTAGGCCAGAAAGCAAACTTGTCCAAATTCAGAAACATTGAATTTATACCTTGCATTCTCTCAGACCACAAGGGAATAAAATTAGAACTCAACACCAAAAGCCACCAAAGAAAGTCCTGTAACACATGGAGGCTGAACAACACACTGCTGAATCACCAGCGGGTCATGGAAGATATTAGAAAGAAATTCAAATGTTCATAATATTCAACAAAAAGGAACAAACAAATTACCAGCTCCTCTAGGACAGAGCAAAGGCAGTACTCAGATGCAAGATTATAGATCTGAGTTCCTACATCAACAAATTGGAGAGATCTGAAACCAGCAATTTAATGAGACATCTGATCCTACTTGAAAAAGAGCAGAAAGATAAACCCCGATGAAGGAGATATAAAGAAATAATTAAAATTAGATCCGAATTAAATGAATTAGAATCCAAAAAGAAGTATAGAACGAATCAACAAAACAAAGAGTTGGTTCTTCGAAAAAATTAACAAAATTGATAGACCCTTAGCAAATCTTCTCAGAAAAAGAAGAGAACACACCCAAATAAATCAACTCAGAGATGATAATAGGAACATCACCAAAGAATAAACCAAGATTCAGAACATTATAAGGGAATACTCCTGATAAATACCTACATGCTGAAACTAAACCAAGATGAGTTATACCATCTTAACAGGCCCATATCAAGCATTGAAAAAGAAATAGAAATAAGTGTCCTCCCATCTAAGAAAAGGCCAGGACCAGATGGTTTTACAGCAGAATTCTACAAGGTCTTTAAAGGAGATCTCACACCAATACTCCTCCAACTCTTCAATGAAATTGAAAGAGAAAGTTCACTACCGAACTCATTCTATGAAGCCATCATAACCCTCATCCCCAAACCAGGCAGGGACTCATCAAAGAAAGAGAACTATAGACCCTTTTCTTTGATGAACATTGATGGAAAATATCTCAAAAAATTTTGGCCAATCGACTTCAAAAATTCATCCAAAAAATCATACAACACTTGAAAAAGGAAATCAAAACACAGCTTAGAAAGTGGCAAAAACTCCCATGTTCTTGGATTGGAAAGACCAAGATTGGGAAAATGGCAATACTTCCTAAGGCTATCTACAAATTCAATGCGATACCTATCAAAATTCCAGCCTCATTCTTCAAGGAAATAGGAGAGGGAATCCTGAAATTCATATGGAACAATAAAAGACTCTGAATAGCAAAAATGATCCTCAACAGAAAGAACAGTGCTGGAGGAATTTGGTATTGACCAAATTTCAACCACTACAATAAAGCCATAGTAATCACAACAGCTTGTTCCTAGCACAAGAACAGACCTCAGGACCAATGGAATAGAATTGAAAACCCAGAAATGAACTACAGACTTATGGCCATCTAATCTTTAATAAGGGAGTGACAAAATTAGAACTGAAGAAAGACAGCCTCTTCAGTAAATAGTGCTGGCAAAATTGGTTAACTAGTTGTAAAAAACTAATGCTAGATCCTTATATATCACCCTGCACCAGAATCAACTCCAAATGGATCAAAGACCTCGGCGTCAAAGCAGACAATGTGAAAATATTACAGGATGGAATAGGGGAAACCCTAGGTCTCCTTGGCACAAGCCCAAATTTTATTGAGACCCAGAAACACAACAAATCAAAGAAAGATTAGACAAATGGGATTGCATGCAATTGCAGCATTTGTGCATGGCAAAGGACATAGCTAGCAAGATCAATAGAAAGCCTAAAGATTGGGAGAAGACCTTCACTAGCCAAACAATGCACAAGGGTCTCTTATGTAATATATACCTGGAACTCAAAAAATTAAATCCCCCAACAACAAATCTTCAAAGAAACAACTGCCCAATAAATAAGTGGGCTGAAGATTTAAAGAGAAACTTCTCTCAAGAGGAAAGAAGGATGGCCAATAGACACATGACGAAATGCTGGGAAGGTGGCTCAGTGGTAGGATGCTTGCCTTGCAAGGCTGAGGCCCTGGGTTCAATTCCTCAGCACCACATAAGCAAAAAGAATGAACCCTTAGATATGTATTTTAATGTTTTTTTCTTTCATGCATGTTTTTCTAACGCATTTATAAGATTATCTCTTTGTTGCTTTGTATGTCCCTGCCCCACAGTATAACCCCTGCTTTCATTATATTTGATGTCAGTATAACTTGTGGAGGAGATGGGGAAAAACCAGTTGTTTAAGGATACAGGTGGACCTGTTGCAACAATGAGAAGTACAAGTTGTCATGTCCAAAACGAGCTTTACAACGTCGGTGGAGGGGGGGGGGAAGAGGGGGAAAGAGACGGATTGGGATTGGGGGGAAGGGGGCGGCTGGGAAGGGATGTGAAGGGTAAACAAAGGAGGAGGCTGCAATGCTTGGTAAGAAATGTACGCATTATCCTGCCCATGTAATTGTAACCCCTCTGTATAGTATGTTCACAAATAAAATTAAATTAAATTTTAAAAAAACTAAAGTACTTTATGTTTATATGTATGCACGTATTTTTTTATATGAATATATAAACATATATACAAACATGCATATATATATACACACTTGCACACTCATGTATATATTATATGGTATATATTAATATATTATATATTGCATGTATTCAAATGAGGCAGAGCCTTACTATTTAGGCTATGTTGCTCTCAAGGAAGAAAACCCTTTCTTCCTTTATTTGGTTTTGAATTATAAGCCTACCGAAACACACCTAGCTTACTAACTTTATTTCAGATGAATACACTGCTGTGCTCAAATCAAATGAGTTTCTCATTATTAAGGATGGATAATCTTTAGAGGAACTAATAATGAACTAACTTCACAGCCTTATCATATTAACTTATTCTTCTCTTTCTAAGAGGATTCTTTAAAAGTGTGCATAATTACAAAATGAAGTTCCATTACCACAATGGTATTGATTTCTGTACATCAGTCAAACATGCAAATGTTAGCATTTGATCTCATTGCCTAGGTGCTTTTCCTGAGTTTCTTTGTTTAAGGCTAGTCCTCTAGCACTTGAGCCACATATCTATTACTTATGACCTTTATGGTGGTTAATTGGAGATACGACTCTGCTGTTCATTTTGCCCAGGCAAGCCTCAAAGTTTGGTCTTCATATTTCAGAATTGCAGGTATGAGTGGCCTGAGCCCAGCATCTTTACATATTGTTATTTACATGCCTTCACTTATTTCTGATGCTGAATAAGGTTTGTTTGCTTTTTCTGCTGGTCCTGGGGTTTGAACTCAGGGCCGAGGTGCTGTCCCTGAACTTTTTTGCTCGACTAGTATCACTTGAGCCACATGTTCACTTCAGGCCTTTGGGTGGTGAATTGGAAATAGGAATTTCAATGACTTCTGTAGCTGGGCTGCTTTTGAAATATGATCCTAAGATCTCAGCCTCCTCAGTAGACAGGAGTACAAATGTGAACCACATGTGTCCAGCTGCTTCATAAGTGTTCTGAATCAGTGTTTCTGAATACTTTACACTGATCAACAGTTTTCATGAGGTGGGTTTCAGACACTCTTCAGGGTGAAAGGGAGAACAAAGCTGTGAGGAGGAACTAAGAATATTGCTCAGGTGCTAATGTAGCAGAGAAACTATTCTTGGTGAGATGAATTGTGCTTTTATTTACAATCAATGAAATTCCTTGACTTTTAGTCTCCTTCTTTGTAAGAATCTTCACCTCTTGGGTTTTCAATTCCAAATAATTTGAATAAGCTTACTGCTATCACTTCTTTGTGGACTTGATCATACAATAAATGAGTTTCCTCTTTTATGTGCCTGTATTTAAGGGTCTGATATGGGTCTGTGCTCTGTTGCACCATGTCTGCTCCTGAGATGAGCTGCTTAGTAGAGCCAATGATTGTGGAAAAGGTCTGATAAATTGCAAGGTGCTATGGAGGATTATGGGTGACTGGATGAAGTTTACAAACAAGACCACACTAAAGCTACCAGCACAACTATGTTTATTGCAGCATTATTGACCATAGCTAAGATATGGAACCAACCCAGATACCCCTCAGTAGATGAATGGATCAAGAAAATGTGGTATATATACACAATGGAATTCTATGCCTCCATCAGAAAGAATGACATTGCCCCATTTGTTAGGAAATGGAAACACTTGGAAACAAATTTCTTTATATGTATGCACCTATGTTTGTATATAAATATATAAACATATACACACATGCATATATATACACACTTGCACACTCATGTATATATTATATGGTATATATTAACATATATTTTATATATACAAATGAAGCAGAGCCTCACTATGTAGCCTATGTTGCTCTCAAAGAGGTGAAAATCCTGTCTTCCTTCACTATGTTTTGAATTATAAACCTGCTAAAACATACCTAGCTTACTCTATTTATTTCAGAGGAATACACTACTGTGCTCAAATCAAATGAGTTCCTAATTATTAAGGAAGGAAAATGTTTCGAGGAACTACTAAATGAACTCGCTTCACAACCGTATCAAAGAAACTTATCTTTCTGTTTTAAGAGGATTCCTTAAAAGTGTGCATTATTACAAAATGAAGTTCAATTACTACAATGGTATTGATTCCTGTATATCAGTCAAACATGCAAATGTTAGTACTTGATCTCATTTCCTAGGTGCTGCTCTTGATCTTCTTTGCTTAAGGCTAGTCCTGTACCACTTCAGCCACGTATCTTTTACTTATGAACTTTATGGTGGTTAATTGGGGAGAAGAGTCCCCTGTTCATTTTGCCCAGGCAAGCTTCAAAGATTGATCTTCAGCTTTCAGAATTGCAAGCATGAGTGGCCTAAGCCCAGCAGCTTTACATATTGGTATTTACATGCCTTGAGTTATTTCTGGTACTGAATAAGGCTTCGATGTTTGTTTGCTTTTTTGCTGGTCCTGGGGCTTGAACTCAGGGCCGAGGTGCTGTCCCTACACTTGATTGCTCATGACTAGTACTGTATCACTTGAGCCATATGTTCCCTTCAAGCCTTTGGGTGAATTGGAAATAGTAATTTCAGTGACTTCTGCAGCTGGGCTGGTTTTGAAATATGATCCTCAGATCTCAGCCTTCTGAGTAGATAGGAGTACATGTGTGAACCACAGGTGCCCAGCTGCTTCATAAGTGTTCTGAGACCTCTTAAAATCAGCCAAATACTTTACACTGACCCAACAATTTTCCTCAGGTGAGTTTCAGACACTCCTCAGGGTGAAAGGGAGAAAAAAGCTGAGTTGGGAACTAGGAATATTCTCAGGTGCTAATGTGTCAGAAACTATTCATGGGGAGATGAATGTGTTTTTCTTTTATTAAGGAGGTACCATGGACTGGCTCTGTCGGGACGACGGGGGACACCTAGTGGAGGTAACTGGAATAGGTGGGGAGATGGCCAACAGACAATTCACACAAGAGCAGTGACTGGTGAATGCGATTTACTGCAGAGGATAACAAGCTTTTATAGAAAAAGTCTCCATGAGAAAGGGCAAAAGGTTACACAATCTTGCTTCAAGGCTTCGTTCTTGGGTGGTCACCAGCTGCTTGCCTGATCTTGTTTTTTGCATGATGAGCTATGACGATAGGCACTTGTTTTCGGCTTAACTCTATTTTTAAGAAATACAATTGTTTTGAGATGTTTATCACCTATTAACCATTAACCAGAGCATATGGGCAAGGTGCTGGACAGAAAGGCATGAACTCTAGTACTTTATTGTTACTTTTCTTTAGTTTTGTACTTTATGCGTTTCAAATCTTTTCTAAGGAATTGTACTTCTTTGCCATTCTTTAGAGGGTCCCCAATTTGTGGCCCAAAATCATGATATTCAGTATACTTAGTTAAATCTGGCCATATATCTAATTCAAGCTCATAGTGTCTTCTCTGTAACCCTTTCACATAATCGTTTCCTCTTCTCCATAGAGGCCTTAACTGTCTCATAAGATCTTTCTTGTTCCTTTTTTGATAGTAAGCACCAAGGAGGCCTAGATCTAGCAAGTCTCTCAGTAAATGCAAGAGAGTAATAGGAAGTTCTTTCTCCTAAGTAGTTTTCCCAACCGTTGCCATCCTTATCATACACACCTGTAAAAGGCTATGGATCTGGGGGAAGTCTCTGGGGTCCTCTAGATAATGGAGGATTCCACTATTTTCCTCTGATAACCCATTGCCACCTTCCATCTACCAACCTTTTAGGAATCTTATTTAGCTTTTGGTCTAAATATTCCTCTACTTCTTTCTTATCTACAGGATATCTATATGAGTCTATTGTCTATGCTCCAGGATTAAAGGGAAGTCTCCAATAGCCATACACTCTTTCTGCTCTAGCCATGCCTACAGCTTCTTGTAAATTTCTTACAAACAATTCCTTTTGCTGAAGTGACGTCCTGAAACCTCCCAATACTTTTATATTTACTTATGACTTGTCTAATAGTCTCCATAAGAGGGGCTTTCAGGGTAGCACTTAACTCTGGTGAGTTAGTCATGTTCTCAGGACACTCATCAGATGTTGGAGTCGTCAACACTTCCAAGAAAGAGCCCTGAATGAGGGAAAGTTGAGCATGAGTAAGTAGAACAAGCAACAGGAGCAGTAAAAGATTAATAGGCACTCCTATACAGGGAAAAATAAGAAAAACAGGAACACATCTTTCCCAGGGGCTTGCCAGCCTTTTTAGGAGATAGGCCTCTTTGAAGCCCCATTCTCTGAGGTTAGACTCCTGTGAAGTCCCATTCTCTGAGGTAGGCTCCTGTGAAGTCCTATTCTCAGAGGTAGGCTTCTGTGAAGCCCATTGTCTGAAGTAGCCTTTTGTGAAATCCCAATCTCAGAGGTAGGCTTCTGCTTAGTAGCGCCAATGATTGTGGAAAAGATCTACCAAAATGAATGGTGATATGGAGGGTTATGGATGGATTCAAGTGACTGGTTGAATTTGTACTGATATATATGTATATTTACATACATAGATATGCACACACACACACACACAATGTAATCACACCGGTGACCTGCTGATGCATGCCTTTCCTTGTAATTTATCGCTCAAAGCCAAGAGGTTCACATTCATGAACCATTGGGACATTCTCAAGTGTGTCTCTAAAGTCCTCATAAGCTGTTGCTATGGAGACATGTTCATGTGGGGCTTCAGAATGCTGTTTTTACACATGGGATTGTGGAATGTTAAGTGTATATTATGTTTTGTATTTTTTAGCTCCAGGACTGGGACTCAAAGCCAGTACATGATACTTTTGCTCACTTGCTAATGCTCTAACAACTAAGCCATACCCATATTCCTTAAAGTATGTATTTTGTCTATTCTGTTGTGAAAGACAATATGAATATATGACAAATTCTACCAGCTCTATAAAAATTATAGAACTGTTCATTTCCGGGGGGGCGGGGAGACACTGTTATAGAAGGTATTCTAGGTTTACAGAAAAATTTGAAAATTGCTTTCCACATAAAATCTGAATGGACTCTATGTCACTTTAATTGAATTTCACCACATAAAATAAGTATTTACTAAATCAACTTTATTACTCACCTTTAATCCTCAAATATTTCTCATTTTTAAGTGTTACAAAATTCCATTAAATCAATTTCTTTATAGATTCTATAAACTACTTATTTTCCTAATTTATAACATTTCAGTTTTACTTTCGTAAGTTTTGTAAACACCTTTGAAGAAAGTGGACTGCTTCCCAATGATAGGACTCATGATACTAAATACAACAACCTCAAAATTAGAGATGTGGCACAAAGGGTAGAGTGCTAAGCTTGAGAATAAAAGCCAAAGGGAAGTAAAGGGCCATGAGTTCAAATGAAACTAACAGCAAAATAAAAGGAAAAAGGTAAATATCATCCTAGAATTTCATGATACAGGAAATAAGACATAATCATCTTCTTGTAGATCTCCCAATAGAGAATGTTAGAAATGGAACTTGAGATATTTTAGAAGATGGACATTCAGGGAAGAATGACTGAGAATTTACTTAGAACTTTTTTGAAAAATTTTCTACATGTTTTACATTGCCATGATTTCTCTTGTGTGTGTGTGTGTGTGTGTGTGTGTGTTCAATGATGAACCCTGAGCTGTGCCTACTGGTTGAAGAACTCCACATTTGCTACCTTGAGAAGGTTTGTATCCTGTGTTGGTTCTCTATTGCAAACTGACTTTTCTTCTAGATGAAAGACTTTCCCTACTTGTTACATTCTAGAGATTTCTCATTTGGGTGAATTTTCTTATATGCTAGGCTGTGGCCTCCTGTTGACGGTTCTTTCCACATTTGTTGCATTCATAAGGCTTCTCTCCTGTGTTGTGCTCTCTGATGAAAAATAAGGGTTGATTTCTGTGTGAAACTCTTTCCATAGCTGTTACATTCCTAAAGTTTTACTCCTGTGTGTTCTCCAATGGACAGTAAGGTTTCCCCTGTGGCTGAATGACTTTCCACACAGATTACATTCATAAGGTTTCTCTCCTGTGTGTTTTGTCAGATGGACAGTAAGGTGTGTCTTCTGGCTGAAAGACTTTCCACACACATTACATTCATAAGGTTTCTCTCCTGTGTGTGTTAGCTGATGGACAGTAAGCTGTGCCTTCTGAGTGAAAGACTTTCCACACAGGTTACATTCAAAAGGTTTCTCTCCTATGTGTGTTGTCTGATGGACATTAAGGGTTGTCTTCTGGGTGAAAGACTTCCCACATTTGTTACATTCATAAGGTTTCTCTCCTGTGTGTGTTCTCTGATGGACAGGAAGATATGCCTTCACGTGAAAAGATTTTCCACACTTGTTACATTCATAAAGGGTCTTTCTTGTGTGAATATTCTGATGAAAAGTAAGGTTTCCCTTCCGGGTGAAAGACTTTCCACACACGTTACATTCATAAGGTTTCTCTCCTGTGTGTGTTTTCTGATGGACAGTAAGGTGTGCCTTCTGGATGAAAGACTTTCCACACACATTACATTCATAAGGTTGCTCTCCTATGTGTATCCTGTGGTGATATGTAAGTTTTGATTTCCGCATGAAAGACTTTCCACACAGGTTACATTCATAAGGTTTCTCACCTGTGTGTGTTCTCTCGTGGGCAGTAAGGATTGCCTTCTGGGTGAAAGACTTCCCACACTGGATACATTCATAAGGCTTCTCTCCTGTGTGTGTTCTCTGATGGACAGTGAGGTATGACTTCTTGCTGAAAGACTTTCCACAAAGCTTACATTCATAAGGTTTCTCTCCTGTGTGTGTTGTCAGATGGACAGTGAGGTGTGCCTTCTGGCTGAAAGACTTTCCACACACATTACATTCATAAGGTTTCTCTCCTGTGTGTGTTAGCTGATGGACAGTAAGGTGTGCCTTCTGGCTGAAAGACTTTCCACACAGGTTACATTCATAAGGTTTCTCTCCTGTGTGTGTTGTCAGATGGACAGTAAGGTGTGACTTCTGGCTGAAAGACTTTCCACACACATTACATTCATGAGGTTTCTCTCCTGTGTGTGTTAGCTGATGGACAGTAAGATTTGTCGTCAAGTGAAAAGATTTTCCACATTTGTTACATTCATAAAGTGTCTTTCTTGTGTGAATTTTCTGATGAAAAGTAAGGTTTCCTTGCCGGATGAAAGACTTTCCACACACGTTACATTCATAAGGTTTCTCTCCTGTGTGTGTTGTGTGATGGACATTAAGGGTTGTCTTCTGGGTGAAAGACTTCCCACATTTGTTACATTCATAAGGTTTCTCTCCTGTGTGTATTCTCTGATGGACAGTAAGATTTGCCTTCAAGTGAAAAGATTTTCCACATTTGTTACATTCATAAAGTGTCTTTCTTGTTTGAATTTTCTGATGAAAAGTAAGGTTTCCCTTCCGGATGAAAGACTTTCCACACACGTTACATTCATAGGGTTTCTCTCTTGTGTGTGTTGTCTGATGGACAGTAAGGTGTGCCTTCTGGCTGAAAGACTTTCCACACACATTACATTCATAAGGTTCCTCTCCTGTGTGTGTTCTCTGATGGACAGTAAGGTGTGTCTTCCGGGTGAAAGACTGTCCACATTGGTTAGATTCTTTAACTACAGGAGATACTCCAGGACTATAAGCAGCACACATCCCATTAGACTCGCCATGGAGAAGCATGTTCTGACACTGCCTGAACTCCTCTGTCCTTATCCCTAAGGAGTTCCTATTATTCCTAATCAGCTCTGACTTAGGTTTGGATCTCAAATTAAAAGTTGTTATTAATTTCACATTTTTCTCCCCTGTGTTAGTATTCATGACTCCGACTTCAGACAGACAATCATAGGGACTCTTCTGACAGGTCTTAGTCGTGTACTCCTTTTCTTGGACATCTACAATGAGATATAGAAAGACAGATAAAAACAGAAATGAGACCTCAAGATTCCTTAATGTAACAGTAAAGGCATTTCCGTACATCCTAACTGTTACCAGATTTTAAAAGATCAAAGCAGGAACTCTTTGATGCAGAATATAAGCTTTTCTCTGTAATGTATTAGTTAACAAAGTAGTACTGACATTTTACAATGGTAAATAATGTTTTTCTGTTTGTTTTTTTTCAGTTTTTCTCAAGGAATTAATTACGCAAATGATTCAGCTACACACTATTAGTTATAAACTGAGTACTAAACATTTGCCTTTAATACCCTCGAGGTTTGGTCCTAAGGGAATAGCTATTATTTTTCTTTTAATTTGTGGAAATAATTTATCCATTTTGCTGCTTTGCTTCTCAACCACTAGGTGAGGAACAGAAATACTGTCTAGATTTAGGGACCATTAGGGTGTTTGATACATCCCTTGGCCTTTCCGCTAAGCATGGAAGGTTCCTGAGAGTAAGGATTTATACCTCCATCTCTTCAGTTCTAACTTCTCACTAAGAATTACTTTAGGGATTGGTGGCATTTTTAAAATTGGTTTCCCTCACCCTTAGTCAAATTCTCATCAAATTTCCTTTTCTAACACTCCTGCTCCTTCACAACCATTAAAGACCAAAGATACTGCAGCTCACCACCCAGGTAGTCATCCCCTATGAACCAAAAGCTTTGCTTATGAATCTCACTCACTTCCACCATCACCAAGAAGCAATTTTCCTCTTCACAGGATAGCAGTCCTGGCATACTCCTTATTTCCTCATACCTGCATAGCCCTTGTTTCAATGAAAATGAGACCTCATTTTCTACATTTCTCATTTTCTTTTTCTGTTTAAGAATGACTTCTACAAAGTAAAAGAAAATTGCTCACTTTAACTATACTGGGACAGCCAAATCAGTTTGTTTCCATGTAAATTCTTGATTGTCATGTCCTTAAGACAAAGGATCACCTAGTTCTCTGCCACACATGACTCAGGGAACTAGGAACATTATTGCTCAGTACAGCTCATTAAACTTACCAAGTGGACTCTGGCTACAAAACCACCATGCAAGATGCTTTATCTCACCTGTGAGATTCTTGTCTGAGGCTTCTCTTATCCATGGTTCTGCACCTTGCTCCAGCTTGGCAATCAATTTAGGTTTAGGAACACAGTGTCCTGTTATTAACAAGTAGAGAAGAACTATTGGTAGGCTGGGTCATCATTACTGTAAGGTCTTAGACATCATGTTCACAAACTTGCTCCTAAACCTTGTTTCTCATTTCTTACCAACTTCCTGGTTGATATTCCCCAGCTTTCAACTTATTTTGCCAATTGGGTGGCTTGAACTCAGCTCTTTTGCTCAAAGCTAGCATTCTGCTAGTTTTAGTCCCAGCTACATTTGTAGATTGTGAGGGGATTTGGAGATAAAAGCCTCATGGTCACTTTTCTGTAGTTGCTGGCTTAAAACCAAAATCCTCACATTTCTGCCTCCAGAGAAGCTAAGATTACAGGTGTTAGCCACTGCACCCAGGATCAGGGTTGATTACAAATAACCACTTTCAACTAGTGATTTTCAGATCATACTTCAAATAGTGATGTACTTTCTCTTCTAGAGTATATTTGCACCTACAAAAATCACCCCAAGTTTAGGAAGACAGTCTTCTTTCTATTAGTGGAATGCAGTTTAGATTTTGGGTCCAAGTGCTGATTGGGTTTCTTGATGAATGGGAATAAAATTGTCTCCAATTACATAATGAAGTGGAAAAAATGGACAGGAATTTTATATTCCCACGGACTGGAATCGTCTACCGAAACAACATAAATATTTATATATCTACTTAAAAAAGAAAACAGCCTTTGATCTCGCATGTTCAAATGACTTTTGCTCACCTAAAGACAAGAGGTTGCTGTAGGTCTCCAGCATTACATCTTTATGCAGGGTCCTCTGAGCATGATCCAGGTCTTGCCACTCCTCCCAGCTGAAGTCCACAGCCACATCATCAAATGACACTAGCTTCTGTAATGGCACATTTGAATCAAGTAATTAGCCCAAGTCAGGAAGGTCTGTGGGACTCATCCCCAATTAGTCACCAGGAGAAAAGCAGAACTGGTGCTATGGCTCATGTGGTAGAGCACTAGCCTTGAGGTGAAGAATTCAGGTACAGTGCTCAGGTCCAGAAATCAAACCTCACAACCAACCAATACACACACACACACACACACACACACACACACACAAGGTATCTCATAAGCAATCACAACACATTTAGGACATCACATGGAATAGATAGCACATTACTGATTCATGAAAAGTAAGTGTCCACATAAATGTTAAAGGCAGTAACAGTACTTAAGAATGTAGCTAATGATGGATTGGCCCTTATAAGATCTGATTTACTTCCCATATATAAATATCCTATGTTAACTATATTGTAGTTTAAGTGCTAAATACTGAAATATGGTCATAGATACCCTGATATTTCTTTCCTATGTATAAAAGAACTGCTAGAAGGAAGTTTTGTGAACTTGGCCTATCTTCTACAATCCACAATATAGTTGTGAGGGGCATACCATGTTCCCTGAATACATTTTCATTTAAATATGCCTTCATGGAAGGATGGAGGATGGATAGAGGCTCAAGGAACATTCAAGATGACAAAAAATGAAAAATAGGACCACGACAAGCAAGACAGAGAAAAATTAGAAGAGGGATGTAATCTAAAGATACAGAATACAAATTTACAAGTTGGAAGGAAATAAGAGTGCTAATTTGCCTGCAGAGGCTAAGAGGAGAGGTTTTGGACTCCCACACTGAACCCTATTGCAAATGATGAATGACCCAGCCAGCCATGCTTGGCAATAGCAGAGGTGAATGCTGACTAAGACACCAAAGGGAAATATATATGTGAAGAATTGAAAGAAAATAACATTCAATTCACAATCCATTGGGCAGAGGAAGTCTACTAAAAATGTAGATTGAAGATATGGTCAGGGAAAGAGAGTTGATTAATTACACATCTGCATTTTACGAGTGTTACAAGAGAAGTGCTTCAAGAGAAGAGCAAAATGAGTGCACATACATATACACGTAGGACAGAGAAACTAAAATGGTAAATGTGTAGGTAAGTATAAAGGTATATATTGGTCATATATTTTATGTAATATTTCTGTAATAGTTTGTTGAAGTAAAACTTATAGCACCATATGATTCACAATGCATGAAGATCCAATATATAAACTCATCACTTTTTTAAAAGAAATGTATGTAGAATACTCATATGCATAAATAAATATTGCAATTACAAGGCAAATCGGAAGGCCTCAGTTCAAAGAATTAATTGTACCAAAAAACAGGGTACTAGATTTAGGGCTGGGAATGTGGCTTACTCCAGAGCGCTAGTCTAGAGTGCACGGGTTCAATTATTCAATGCCATGTGAACAGAAAAACTAGAAATGGGGAAAACGATTGAAGACACTTTAAGAAAAATCTACAAATAATTCCTTGAAATATACAAAGCTCAGTATCAATAGTCAGGAGAAGAATTCTAATCAAAATTCTATAGAAATAACTACTTTATATATGTTACTATGGACAGTTTTAAATAAAAACAACAAATATCCTTCCAAAGTCTAACAAAGGCTGGGAAGGATGTGAATTCAATTTGAACCTTGCTGCATGTCTGGCAGGAATGTGAAACAATCAAAGATGGTATGGACAGAGCTAAAAAGAACTAAATAGAGAATTACATAGGAATATGGTCCAGCACTTCTATTTCTAGATTTGTACCCAGCAGAAGAGAAAGCAGGGACGAGAAGTAGTATTAGAGAATCACTTCAGAGCAAATACTGACAAGAACCAAAAGACAGACACAGGTAAAATAATAGATAAAGACATTGAAAAGGAAGACAAGTTTGCTACATTTTATAGCAGGGTTGATCTTTGAATACATTAAGCTAAGTAAAATACAGCAGTCATAAAAGCACAGCCATGGTATGATTTCCCTGACTGAGCTTTCAAGGATCAACAAAGTCATAGAGCCAAAAAGTAAGATGGTTCCAGAGACTGGGGTAGAGAGGAAAAGGAGCTGCCTATTAATGATTATACAGCTTCATACATGGAAAATGAAACATGCTGTACATGGATGGAAGAGATGGCTGCAGAACAGCCATATGAACTATCAGTGAACTCTGAATTGAAAATGGGTAATGTAGCCACACAGGATGGAACATACCTAAACACCCTGACCTTGGGAAATTCAAAAAGGATGACCAGCCAGGCTAGCTTCCATAACAATTTCAAGAGCATGCTGGACTACATATCAAGACCTGTCTTCAAAAGTAATAGGGAATGATTTGTATTGACAAAGCTCATAAAATTCACAAACTTTATAGACCATGACAATGACAATTTGCCTTGAAGGTGAAAATGTGTTTTTGACTTCAACTAAGCATCTCTGTTCCACAATACTGTGACATATGTGAAATTTAAATAATCACTTTCTCTCAATGTAAACAACAAAAAAAGAAAATTCAGAGAAGGGGTGGTTTAGGAGCAATGGGTGACAGACATCTTCTATTCACATATTGTTTTGTAGAATGGCAACTTCTTTGTACAACTACTTAAACCTAATAATAAAATAAATTGTTTGAAAAAAGGAATATGGAAAAATCAAATTTTAGACTCTCTGAATAGGATCAGAGATATAGGTGCCATGTGTGTCTATTTTCCAGTTAAAATAACAAATTAAAATTTAAGAACAAACGTTAAGCCACATTTTAGCTGGAAACATACAGCTACAAATAGCATTAGTAACAAACACACATAGACCAAAAATGCAAAGTATTCCTTTTTTTTTTTTTTTTTAATCGGTTGTGTGGTTTGAACTCTAGGCTTGGGCACTCTCCCTCAGGTCTTCAACTAAAGCCTAATGCTCCACCACTTGATCCACTGTGCCACTTCCGGTGTTCTGAGTGATTTATTGGAGATAAGTGTCTCATGGACTTTCCTGTCCAGGCTGGCTTTGAACCAGGATCCTCAGCTCTCAACCTCCTGAGTAGCTAGGATGACAGGTGTGGGCCACCGGAACCTGAAGAAAAATGCAAATTACTCTAATCTGTGCATCTTAATTTTAGTTTTTGTATATCTTTTCACTGACTATTTTTCAAGTGTATCTCATATTGCTGAATCAGTTCTCTAGGAAGCTTCCCAAGGATATTTCTTGCTGTTCTTTTTGATGGGCTTATAATGTACTATATGATTTTTTTTTTTTGTTTCTTTGTATGTTCTTCTGCCATGGCATAAACCTTGTTATCACTCTCTTTGATTCTGGTGTCTTGCATCTTGTATATACATTTTTTTAATTGAGGAGGGGAACAGAAATTATAAAATGCTAAAATAAGAATACAGGATGGCCCATTGTAACAATGACTTGTACAAGGAACTATGTTGAAAAGGAACCTAACCTGACCTGCTAGGCTCAGCTCCACACAAAGGGAAGTCTCCCAGCCAGGGCTCCAGCCCCAGGAGTGGCTTTCTTCACTGGGTAAACAGAGAAAGAGGCTGCCCCTCCCTATAACAGCCTTGACAATCAATTGAAATTCAGTAAACATAAACCCTGAGAATGGCTTCAGGCTGGGCTCTGAGAGTCTCTCAGAAGCTAGTCCCTCAGGGAAAAGCTACTGTTTGCTGAAAGGCCTCAACTCTATCCAGAACCTAGCCTCTTCACAGCATCTCCACACTAGAGGAAACAGCCAACTCCATCTTTTGTGATACTCAGAACAGATCTCCCTCCCATTAAATTGCCCTGGGAGAAGGATCACAAACTCCTGTGTAAAGCAGAGCAGTTTTCTGCCTGCTCAAACAAATTGACCTAAGAAACCAACCAAGCCACAGGAAAATCAAATACTGCAAGCGGATCAGAGACTGTAACAAGAGACTGGTTAAGGACACAAGGGATCTTCCCATAACCTTCCCCCACAAAAAAATCAAATAGTCTTTTATTGTACCTTTCATAAAAGTTTTTTCTAAAACTTTAATTTCATGTTTTTATTGTGAAAATACTGCACAGATGGGTTACAATTACATGGGCAAGATAATGAATACATTTCTTATCAAGCATTGTAGCCTCCTCCTTTGTTTCCCCTTCCCATCCCTTCCCAGCCTCCCCTGGCGCCCCCACACAATCCTCCCCTGCACCAAATTTGAAAAGTTTGTCTAAAACTTTCTTTAATTTTTAACTTAAAAAATTGTTTTGTATTAACTTTTTTTTCCCCTCCTCTTATAATTTTTATTTTATGGGTATAAGTTTGTGTGCTTTTTTTTCTTTAAAAAAATTTTTTTTGTTTAGCTCTACTGACCTTTTGATCCTTTTTTTCTTTCATTCCCATTCTTTTCACCTTTTCTTCTCTTTCATTTTTTTTGCGTGACAATTGCTCTTCTGCTTATCCTGATATACCCTTAGTCGATTACTAGACCTAATACCCCATTGTGTACAACTTAATCCAGAAATTTATTACTGAATTCAAAACCTCTTAGACTTGAATTCCTTAATAGCAGTACTCTTTATACCTATATAATATTTTAAGCATTTTAAAAACATTTTTTCTTGTCTCTTTAGCCCTCCACTTCTATCATTCTATCCACCTTCTTCTTGGAAATTATGTTTTTAAATTTGAAGTCAGTGTTTCACTGTTTAATTTTTAATTTTTATTTTCCTGTTTTTTCTTGTCTCTTTGTTTCTTTCTCTTTCTCCTTTTTTAAGCTCTTTCTACTTTCATTCTATCCAATCTATTTCCCACTTTGAGATTAGGACTTAGTTAATTCTCCCTCTGCCTTTTCACATCCCTCTATTCCTATTTTTACCCACATCTCTCAATAAACCTAATAATTTCTGGTTTGTCAAATTCTTCTTTGCGCTTCTTAGCCCATGAATACACAGTTGTTTGATGTTGAATAGTATATCTGTTGAACTAGATTGTATCTGCAGACTTTTGACTGTGCAACTACAGACTTTGGATGATGCTGGCCTTAAGATAGTGTTCTAGCATAAAACTGGTGTTACTTTCATCTCTAATGGGCAGAGCAAGCCGGAAAAACACAAGAAAAATGGCAAGTCCAGGCATCTCAACTCCCACTAAGGATAATCAGCTGACAGACCAGATAATGAATAATCCAGAGGGGAGTTCCCAAATAGCTCTACAAACACTGCTTGTAAACATTGTAAATGAAAAGACTGAAAACCTGCAAAGGACTCTGTGAGCATGGTACTGAGAGAGAGGAGACAAACCAAAGGTTAATACAGGAATATCATGAACGTGAGGAAGCTACTCAAAAATTGATACAGGAATTGCTTGAACACCTTGAGAACCCTCAAAGAGAAATCAAGGAATCCATGAGCTGGCAGAGATCAGTCAAAGGGAAAGAGGAATGGCGTGAGCAGGCTGAGAACACTCAAGGAGAACTACAGGAATTGGATGAACTTGAGGAAGCTAAGCAAAGAGTAACACAGGAATTGAGAGATAAGGATGAGCATACACAAAGATCACTAAATGCATTCATGGAATCCATTAACAGAGAACTGAAAGAAGTAAAGGAGACCACAACGGGAATGCTGAATGCAACCCAACAGAAGGAATGATAGCCCACAGAAACCATAACCAATCACCTAAGTGATTTGTGAATAAACAATACCAAATTAAGGAAGTCCAGTGCTTCATACACGATCTAAAACAAAGTTCCAACAAAGAATTTGAAGCCATCAAAGCTGACCAATTAGAAGGAAAAGAAATAAAAAAACAAAGTAGAAAAATCTTGACAGTAGGTTAGACCATTCAGAAGATCAAATCTTAGGGACTGAAGACAACCTAGATATTACAGAGAAAGAACATATAACTATCCAAGACAAATCTAAGAAATATGATAGATCTATTCAACACTTGGAAGACACCATCAGAAGGCCCAATTGGAGGAGAATAGGTGTAGAGGAGCATGTAGAGACAGTAGTTAATGGTCTAGAAAATTTGTTTAACAGGATCCTAGCACAGAACTCCCAAACATGCAAAAAGATAGGCCTATTCAGATACAAGAAGCAAACGGCCCCCATAAACAGGCAGGAGTTGCAATCCTAATAGCAGGTAAAATAGTCTTCAAAGTAAAATTTCTGAGAAGAGATAACGAAGGTTGCTACATACTAATTAAGGGATCTGTCCTTCAGGAGGATATTACAATTCTAAATATCTATTCACCAAACAACGGAGCACCCAAATTTATCCAAGAAACACTACTTTCCCTCAAATCCCACATAGATTCAAAGACAGTAATTGTTGGGCACTTTAACACACCACTCTCCCCACTGGATAGATCAACTCGGCAAAAACTCAACAGGGAAACCTAATAGATCCTAACAACTGCATAGATCAACTAGATTTAACAGACATCTACCAAATATTTCATGCAACAGCATCAGAATACCCGTTTTCCTCAGAAGCACATAGAACATTTTCCAAAATAGACCACATTTTAGACCACAAAGCAAACTTGTCCAAATTCAGAAACATTGAAGTAATACCTTGCATTCTCTTAGACCAGAAGGGAATAAAATCAGAACTCCACACCAAAAGCCACCAAAGAAAGTCCTGTAATACATGGAGGCTGAACAACACACTGCTGAATCACGAGTGGGTCACGGAAGAGATTAGAAAGAACATTCAAATATTCATGATATTCAACCAAAATGAACACACAAATTACCAGCTCCTCTGGGACACAGCAAAGGCAGTACGCAGGGGCAAGTTTAGAGATCTGAGTTCCTACATCAACAAATTGCAGAGATCTGAAATCAACAATTTAATGAGACATCTGAGTCTCCTTGTAAAAGAGCAGCAAGATAAACCCCAATCCAGTAGACAGAAAGAAATAATTAAAATTAAATCAGAATTACATGAATTACAATCCAAATAAAGTATAGAAAGAATCAACAAAACAAAGAGTTGGTTCTTCGAAAAAATTAACAATATTAACAGACCCTTAGCAAATCTTCTTAGAAAAAGAAGAGAACACACCCAAATAAATAAACTCAGAGATGAGAATGGAAACATCACCACAGAAACAACCAAGATTCAGAACATTACAAAGGAATACTTCTTAAACATTTATGATAAGTTTGAGAACTTGGCAGAAATGGACCTTTTCCTAGCAAATATTGACTTGTCGAAACTAAACCAAGATGAGTTAAACCATCTAAACAGGCCCATAACAAGCATTAAAATAGAAACATCTAAGAAAAGTCCAGGACCAGATGGTTTTACAGCGGAATTCTACAAGGCCTTCTAAGCAGAGCTCACACCAATACTCCTCCAACTCTTCAATGAAATTCAAAGAGAAAGTTCACTACCGAACTCATCCAATGAAGCCCTCATAACCCTCATCTCAAAACGAGGCAGGGACTCATCAAAGAAAGAGAACTTATAGACCCATTTCTTTGATGAACATTGATTCAAAACTTCTGAACAAAATTTTGGCCAATCCACTTCAACAATTCATCCAAAAAATCATACAACACAATGAAATAGGATTCCTTTCAGGGTTGCAAAGCTGGTTCAATATATGCAAATCAACTAATATAATTCATCACATCAACAGGAGCAAGAATAAGAACCACATGGTTATCTAAATAGATGCAGAAAAAGCATTGGACAAGATCAAACACCCCTTTATGATGAAGGTTGTGTAAAAATTAGGAATGCATGGAACATTCCTCAATACAATAAGGCTGTATATGACAAACCTACAGCCAGCATTATACTCAATGGTGAAAAACGAAAGCCATTTCCTCAACTCAGGAACGAGACAAGGATGTCCACTATTTGCACTTATCTTCAATCTAGTATTAGAATGCCTAGCTACTGCAATAAGACAAGATGCAAACATAAAGGTGATTCAAATAGGGAAAGAAGAATTAAAACTCTCCCTCTTTGCAGATGACATGATCTTATATTTAAAGAATCCCACAAACTGCACTGCCAAATTACTCAAGTTGATTCAAAAGTTAGGTGAAGTATCAGGGTATAAAATTAACCCTCAAAAACCAATGGCTTTTTTGTATGCCAACAATGAGAAAAGTGTGGCTGAATTTAGGAAAGCAACTCTATTCGTAATAGCCCCCCAAAAATAAAATACCTAGGAATTAACTTAACCAAAGAAGTGAAGGGCCTCTATGATGAAAACTGAAAAACTTGAAAAAGGAAATCAAAACAGAACTTAGAAAGTGGCGAAAACTCCCATGCTCCTGGATTGGAAAGATCAACATGGTGAAAATGGCAATACTTCCCAAGGCGATCTACAAATTCAATGCGATACCAATAAGTATTTCAACTTCCTTCTTCAAGGAAATAGAAGAGGCAATCCAAAAATCCGTATGCAACAATAAAAGACCCCGATAGCAAAAATGATCCTCAATGGAAAGAACACAGCTGGAGGAATAACAATACCAAATTTCAAACTCTTCTACAATGCTATAGTAATCACAACATCTTCTTACTGGCACAAGAACAGACTTCAGGACCAATGGAATAGATTGAAAATCCAGAAATGAACCTACAGACCTATAGCCATTTAATCTTGGATAAGGGAGCAAAAAAAGAAAAAAAAAGAATGGAAGAAAGACAGCCTCTTCAGTAAATGGTGCTGGCAAAATTGGTTAACTACTTGTAGAAAACTAAAGCTGGATCCTTATATATCACCCTGCACCAGAAGCAATTCCAAATGAATCAAAGCCCGCAGTGTCAAGGCAGACACTCTATAAACCATACAGGATGGAATAGGAGAAACCATAAGTCTCCATGGCATAGGCCAAAATTTAAAAATAGAAATCCAGAAACAAAAAAATCATAGAAAGGTTGGATAAATGGGATTGCATGAAATTGCAGCACTTCTGCATGGCAAAGGCCATAGCTAGCAAGATCAATATAAAGCACAGGGATAGGAAGAAGATCTTCACTAGCCATACAATGGATAAGAATCTCATATCTAAAATATACCTGGCGCTCAAAAAATTAAATCCTCCAACAACAAATCTTCATAGAAACAACTGCCCAATAAATAAGTGGGCTAAAACTTAAAGAGAAACTTCTCTGAAGAGGAAAGAAGGATGGCCAATAGACACATGAAGAAATGCTCAACTTCTCTAGACATAAAAGAAATGCAAATCAGGGGCTGGCAACATAGCTCAGTGGTAAAGCGCTTGCCTTGCATGCCTGATGACCTGGGTTCAATTCTTCAGCACCACATAAGCAAAAGAAAAAAGTCAGAAGTGGTGCTGTGGCCCAAGTGGTAGAACGCTAGCCTTAAGCTGAAGAGCTGAGGGACAGTTCAGGCCCCACAACCTGACCGCAGAAAAAAAAAAAAAAAGAAATGTAAATGAAAACAACATTGAGATACTACCTCACCCCAGTTAGAATGGCAAAAATCAAGAACTCTAATTAAACAACATATGCTGGAGGGGATGGGGACAGAAGGGAACATTACTGCATTAGTGGTGGGAGTGTAAAGTTGTTCAACCACTTTGGAAAGCAGTATGGAG
This sequence comes from Dipodomys merriami, assembly GCF_024711535.1. Taxonomy (NCBI): domain Eukaryota; kingdom Metazoa; phylum Chordata; class Mammalia; order Rodentia; family Heteromyidae; genus Dipodomys; species Dipodomys merriami. Next base: position 1,730,165 of record NW_027203104.1, on the reverse strand, counting down.
GTTCCTGAAAGAACTCCACATAGAGCTCCCCTATGACCCAACAATCCCACTTTGGGGCATTTACCCAAATGTTCACAAACAAGACCACACTAAAACTACCCTCACGACTATGTTTCTTGCAGCCTTATTTACCATAGCTAGGATATGGAACCAACCCAGATGCCCCTCAGTAGATTATGGATCAAGAAAATGTGGTAAACATGGGTGAGGAGAGGATGGAAAGGGATGAGAAGGAGAAACAAAGGAGAAGGCTATAATGCTTGATAAGAAATGTACCCATTATAATGCCCATGTAATTGTAACCCCTCTGTACAGTATTTTCACACACACCAAAAAAGAATAACATAGGAAAGGTCTCTCACAAACTCTGTTTGGCTCTAAATGTAATATTAATCGAGATTTTTAATTTTTTTTTTTTGATGTACTCATGGTAACATTCCTTGTGTGAACCCAAATGAAGATGCTTAGTTGAAGGAATTCGGGGCACAACTGGCAGTGAGCTTTAGGACCCCTACTTCCTCCCTATCTCTCTGTCTGTGCTTTTGTGTTTTTCTAATTTTCTTTAGCTCTGGACTCTTCATAGAAGTACCTCGGCTTACATTTAGCAACATGTTTCCTTCATAATGGGTAAAAACATGTTAATTCTAAGAGTCATGTCAATAAAGGAAAAGTGATCAGTAAGAAAAACTAGTTCTAGTTGGGCACTGGTGACTCATGCCTGGAATCCTAGCTACTGAGGAGGCTTAGATCTGAGGATCACGCTTCAAAGCCGGCTCGGACAGAGAAGTCCCTTAGACGCATAGCTCTAATAAACAACCAAAAACTGGACGAGGGACTGTGACTCAAGTGGTAGAGTACTCGCCTTGAGCTGAAGAAGTGAGAGACAGTACCCAGGTCCAAGAATTCAAGCCCTACAATGGACAAAAAAACAAAGAAAACAGAAATACTAGCTCCCAGATACAGCATTTGAAGCAAAGAAAAAAGCAAGAGACAGAGGGAGGGAGGAGGGTCTGAGAGAAACAATGAGAAAGAGAGAGAGAAAAACAGATGAAATCAAAGAGAAGAGAGAAAGAAAGCTAGAGAGCAAGAAACAGAGAATGAATAGACAAAATACAGACAAAAATCTAGTCAGGAGTTCTTTGAGAAACATGGAGGGATTTCTAGAAAGGATATACACTATATAATGAAATATAGCCTAAGTTTCAAGTAGAAAAAGCCTATGAAGCAGTCGAAGAACTAGTAATTTAAGTACACATATGTTACTCAGTACACTTCAATAGTTGAAGGTATATGTGACTACAGTTTTCAGAAAGTATAGTAAAAATTTCATTAGGACAGTTTAATGTTATTCATGGGGATGTGATCTCTGACCAGTTGCTTCCATGAGCAGTCACCTCCTCGGTGTCAGTGAATCCCTTAACAATTTTGACTACTTCTACCAACATCAGAACAACTAGAAACAAACTGAAGTAATCTACTCATTTTAGCCAGAATGTCAGATTAATAATGTGCAAAACCTACAAGCCATCTTTATCTGATTTAGGAGCATGTTCCTCAAGTTGAATCTGTTTTTCTGTTTTTCAATCTTGTCCACTATTAGGTTCAAAAAATGGAATGTAAAACAGAGAAATCAAAAGCAACTTACCACAGATCCTTTCATTCTTTCTTGCTGTTGACAATGGACAGAAGATTCTGGAAGCATGGCTGGGAGAAAAGGCAAATGAGGTAGTCAGGAAAGAATCTGTGTGATTTTGCCCCAGGTTTTCCTGCTTATAACATTACCCATGGGCCGGAAAAGCATAAAGCCTTCTTATGGGAGAACAAGTATGGTTTATGTCTGAAGTAGTGCATTAATCAAACATTCCAGTAAAGATGAAGCCATAGTCGATTAATTGGTAGATAGATAGAATAAAAGCAATTCATTTCTAGGTGAAGATATATTCGGTATTCCTAAAAACTAATATCCCACAAAAATAATTGAAAAATAAAAACATACCACATTTCATTAAAACTAGTTTTTACTGAAATATACTTAGGGATGCAAGAACTATTTTTTCCTTTAACCCAAAGGGATCCTAGCACTCCACTGGGCATTTGTACTCCACCTCATTCATTTCCAGATTCTCACACCAGGGAAATCATGTATAGCATAGTTCAGCATTTTTCACAAAGGTTATACAGGAAGGACATATGCAATGCATGTTTCTAGTGCTATAATGTTGGAAATGGCACATTTCCTTATATCCAAATACTCAGAGCACCCTTATGCAAGGACTTTCAATTTGCCATTTAAGCTACTTTGGCCAAATGGACATCACTAAAGATCTTATGTCAGTAATGCTCACTTTCCTGAACAGTCATATGAAGAACATTGGCCATAATGCTGAAGGTACAGGGCCTAATAAGATGAACATAAAATACTGGGTCATAGGAGAGACACAATTCCAATCAACCATCCTCAGGGAAGGATTTAGAAGATTAAAGTCTTATCTGAGATTTAAACAATATTAACACAAAATAGCAAGTTAAGGGCTCCCCAAAATGTAGATCCATAAAAATTAAATAGCTATTTGATTTGGCTGGTACTTGTGGTTGGTTTCTTACACAGGAAATGCTGTTATCCACAGATCATTTGTTTCTTTGCACAATTATGTAGAATTGCGTTTAAATTATATTATTAGATTATATATTAACTTAATTTTCTATATTATTAAATGATCTATCAAGTGTTTGGGAATGCATGTTTAGGCAATCTCTCTCATTTTAAGTAATGTAAAATAGCCTCATTAGCATATGGAGAAGTTGCTGTTTCTCAGAAACAAATATAGTGCAGAATATCCCTAACATTTTAAAGTTGCAGAAGCCATAGGATATGAAGAGGATAAAAATAGGTTCAATATGTATCTATACGATATTTTAAAGGACTGTTTATGATTCACTGACTTCAAATACCAAAAAGAATTTTCTATGTAAAATAATACTTCTTTGAGCAGATTTTAACACAACGGATAACACAAGCTAAATCTTCAGGACAGGTTATATCTATGCATCATATATCCTTGAGCAATATACATTACCTCCAACTTTTTTCTATATATTTTTCATAGAAGTCCAAGTTTCTAGATCAACACTTCCTGAACGGCCAGGAAAAACTTAACATGTTACAAGTAGCTTCAGGAAATCCACTGATGAGACATCTGGATTAAGTCTGAGGGATCCCATACTAGAAATGAGAGTGGGAAGAGGTTGAATCAATCAGTGGGAATAGGCTTAGGGATCTAGTACATAGAGAGACACTTTCAGATGTGACATTTATCCCTCCAGCCCAAACCACAGTCTCATGCCCCCTCTGATTACTAGGCTTCGGCTTAATCCTCAGGCCAGATGCGTCCCTCCTGAAAGAGGGTCTAAACCTTCCAACAGAACCAAGTGATTTGAGAAGAGTTGGCGGGAAGAGTATCACCTCAATCTTGTGCTCTGGGAAGGAGATTCCACAAGCTGGATCCAAACCCGTGTGAACTCCAGCCCAGAGTGCTAAGAAGGCTGCCAAGCAGGGGCAGAGCAGAGACACCTCTAACAGAAACAACACAGAAGCCCAAAAGGCAACTGCCATGGAAGGAGACTCAACCCTGGCACACACACTTCACAAGGTCACGACAACCGTTTCCGTGCTCAGCTTACAGCTGGGCAAAGTGAATCAGGTGGCGTGGGTGCCGGCAGCATCTCTCAGTCGTGGCGTTCACACGCACAGCTCCCGGCTCTCCTAGTCTGGAGAGCCGCCCAGCTTGCTCTTCGGGTTCCGGGAGCCAGTGTCCGGCTTCTGGAGGCTCGCGGGCCAATGGCAGCACAAGCACTTGAACCCCAAACAAATCACCAAGCCCAGACAGGAGGCACACGTGGGGCTGACTCCGGTCCTGCACCCAGCTTGCCGTTCATACCTGACATCGGATCCGCAGCCTGAGATTCCTTCAAGTTACAGCTCCCAAGGTCCCTGAAGAGCGGCTGGGCGCCTGCCTCGGGGCTTGGACCTCGGAAAGCAATACCGAACTTCCCAGAACTTCTAGCAGAGGGGGAAAAGGAAAGAACCCGGAATTACCGGAAAGAAAAAAATCAACAGTGGGCAGGGAGACGCATGCGCAGAAAGAACTTCCCGCCCCCTGCCCCAAACCATCTGGTTCCAAGGTCTGTGCCTCAACTAAGACTACAATTCCCACAATGCACGGCGCACGGCGCCACCTGGACCAGGTTGGGCTTGGCCCTGGGATTCTGACGAGTGCCACACCTCAGGTCCCAGAATTGCATGGAGGTCTGCAGATCTTGCTCTCTTGGCAGTGGGAGCAAAGGCGAGTTTCTTCCTGAAAATTATTGTGTGGCTCCTGAAATATTCAACGACTAACCCGAAGATGGAAATGTTAGGAGCATTGCATAAGTTGGCTTTTTAATTCTTAGTTCTAATCATGCAATTGAGGTGATGAGACTGGGTTGTTATTTTCAGTTTTGTTCAGCTCTTATGTTCTCCTGAATTAAGTTACATCTCCGTTTTGCCTTCAGTTTTTGAATATCTCCCCTCTCACTTTAAAACGGTATTCGCAGCCCCTAACATTTTCCACTGCTGTAATGTAGATGTTGAAATAAAATAGGTTGATAGGCAGCATAATCCTTTTCTCCATTTAGATTTCTCAAAATCGATTTCCCTGAAACTCCCAAATTCCACTTATGAAAGCTTAAGGAGTTTTTGGTTGTTTGTTTCTGAATTTTGTCTTTCCCCTTAGACATTTTTATTTTCTTTTCCTTTTTTTGCTGTTGGTCCTGTGGCTTGAACTCAGACCTTGGGCACCATCTGTGAGTTTTTTCTGTGCTCCATTTGCCAGTTCTGTAATAATTTCTTCAGCCAATTTGTGACACGTTCCCTCACAGGGCTTTCTGAGACCATGGATCATCACCTCCCGTGCTCTTCAAAGAGATGGTGGTTTGGAGGATCAGGAAGAGTGTGGGTTTGGGTACAGGAGTGAAGTTTAGGGTAGGTCTGTGTTGATGTGAAGTTTTATCATTTCCCCCATCCAGTCTGTTTTTGTGTTTCAATCTTTGTTTTGAATTCCTATCTCTTCTGTGATCCTAAATGTTCCTTCCTCTCGGTACCTCAAGGCTGCATACCTAGGAAACCTCAGACTGGTCTTCCCAGACCTTATCCATTAGACTGTGGAATACATCTGTTGTCTCCTTCCCTCATATCTGAGATCCTATTCGTGTCTCTTAAAGGTTTACTGTGATATTTGCTGTACCTGTTCATTGGTTCCGGCAAGGTTTAGGGAGGGAAACTTTCGTGCCTACTATTCAGTCCTCCAGTGTGTGGGTTCTCCAGGACTCTTCAGTGGACCTCAGTTATTCCTCATGAAAGTACAGATCATAGAACATAGATGGGTATATAGACTTCAACGAAGCGCACATATAAAAATATAAAGAAAAACCCAATAAATATATTCTGTAAAAGTCAATAGGTTCAGAGGCAAGGAGATAAGGATCAAGTAAAAACTGGAGTGATTCCAAGACTAGCTTTGTCATGTACTTTTCATTGTTCAAGATTATATTTCTCATCAATTTCTCTTTTATTCTCTTTCTTTTTTCCTTTATTTTCCTTTACCATGCCTGGGACTTCAACTCAGGGCCTAGGCACTGTCTGTGAGCTGCTTTAGTTCAAGACTAGCACCTTACTATTTTAAGTCATAGCAGTGCTTTCTGCTTTTTCTGTGGATGTGGTACTGAGGAATTGAACCCAGGGCTTCATGCATGCTAAGCAAGCACCCTAACTCTAGCCACAGTCCCAACCCATATATGTATTTTTCATTTCTTTAAAGCAGTATAAATAGTCTTGACTTCCTACATTAAATTAAAATTGTTCATTGCTCACATACATGTCCAATTATTTTTATACAAAAATTATATCCTGTTAGTGCATTGTACTCCACTAGTGACTCTAATAACTTTCAGTGTATACTTGTGATTTTCTAATTAAAAATAATGTCAGCTTTGGGAGTCAGTGGCTGCTACCTGTCATCCTAGCTACTCAGCAGTCTGACTTCAGAGCCTTGGTCTTGGAAGCCAGCCTGGGCATGGAATTATATGGGAACCTTATTGCCAGTTAACCATCAGAAAGCCAGAAGTAGAGCTGCAGCTCTAGTGGTAGAGTTCTAGCATTGAGTGAAAAGGCACAGAGACAGCACACAGTCCCTGAGTTAAAGCCCCAGGATGGCACAAATAGAAAGTTAATGTTACCTGCACATAAAGATAATAACACCCCTTCTATGTGAAGTCTTTTGAGGAACCTCCATACTGCTTTCCAAAGTGGTTGAACAAGTTTACATTCCCACCAACAATGAAGTAAGGTTCCTTTCTGTCCACATCCCCTCCAGCATCTGTTGTTGTTAGAGTTCTTGATTTTTGCCGTTCTAATTGGAGTGAGGTGATATCTCAATGTTGTTTTGATTTGCATTTCTTTTATGGCTAGGGATGTTGAACATTTCTTCATGTGTCTATTGGCCATCCTTCTTTCTTCTTCAGAGAAGTTTCTCTTTAAGTCTTTTGCCCACTTATTTATTGGGCAGTTGTTTCTTTGTGGATTTGTTGTTGCGGGGTTTAATTTTTTGAGTTCCAAGTATATTTTAGATATGAGACCCTTGTCCGTTGCATGGCTAGTAAAGATATTCTCCCAATCGGTGGACTTTCTATTGATCTTGCTAGCTATGTCATTTGCCCTGCAGAAGCTCTGCAACTTTATGCAATCCAATTTGTCCAACCTTTCTTTGATTTGTTGTGTTTCCGGGTCTCTATTCAGAAAATTTCGGCCTGAGCCAAGGAGACCTAGGGTTTCTCCTATTCTATCCTGTAATGTTTTCAGAGTTTCTGCTTTGAGTTCAAGGTCTTTGATCCATTTGGAGTTGATTCTGGTGCAGGGTGATATATAAGGATCTAGCTTAAGTTTTCTACATGTAGTTAACCAATTTTGCCAGCACCATTTACTGAAGAGGTTGTCTTTCTTCCATTCTATTGTTTTAGCTCCCTTATCGAAGATTAGATGGCTATAGGTCTGTACGTTCATTTCTGGGTTTTCAATTCTATTCCATTGGTCCTGAGGTCTGTTCTTATGCCAATACCAAGCTGTTTTGATTACTATGGCTTTATAGTAGAGTTTGAAATTTGATATTAATATTCCTCCAGCAGTGTTTTTTCCATTGAGGAGCGTTTTTGCTATTTGGGGTCTTTTATTGTTCCATATGAATTTTTGGATTGCCTCTTCTATTTCCTTGAAGAATGAGGTTGGAATTTTGATAGGTATTGCATTGAATTTGTAGATAGCCTTGGGAAGTATTGCCATTTTCACAATGTTAATCTTTCCAATCCAGGAGCATGGGAGTTTTTGCCATTTTTTAAGTTCTGTGTTGACTTCCTTTTTTAAGATTTTAACGTTTTCATCATAGAGGTCCTTCACTTCTTTAGTTAAGTTAATTCCTAGGTATTTTATTTTTTGTGGGGCTATTACAAATGGAGTTGCTTTCCTAATTTCAGCCACACTTTTCTCATTGTTGGCATATAGAAAAGCCATTGATTTTTGGGGGTTAATTTTATAACCTGCTACTTTGCCAAAGTTTTGAATCAGCTTGAGTAATTTGGGAGTGAAGTCTATGGGATTCTTTAAATACAAGATCATGTCATCTGCAAAGAGGGAGAGTTTTATTTCTTCTTTCCCTATTTGGATCCCCTTTATGTCTGCATCTTGTCTTATTGCTGTAGCTAGGCATTCTAATACTAGATTGAAGAGAAGTGGAGAGAGTGGGTATCCTTGTCTTGTTCCTGAGTTAAGAGGAAATGGCTTTAGTTTTTCACCATTGAGTATAATGCTGGCTGTAGGTTTGTCATATACAGCCTTTATTGTATTGAGGAATGTCCCATGGATTCCTAATTTTTCCAAAACCTTCATCATAAAGGGGTGTTGGATCTTGTCGAATGCTTTTTCTGCATCTATTGAGATAACCATGTGGTTCTTATTCTTGCTCCTTTTGATGTACTGAATAATATTAATTGATTTGCGTATATTGAACCAGTTTTGCATCCCTGAAATGAATCCTGTTTGATTGTGGTGTGTGATTTTTTTGGATGATTTTTTTGTTGATGTCGATTGGCCAAAATTTTGTTGAGAAGTTTTGCAACAATATTCATCAAAGAAATCAGTCTCTAGTTCTCTTTCTTTGAAGAGTCCCTGCCTGGTTTTGGGATGAGGGTTATGATGGCTTCATAGAATGTGTTGGGTAGTGAGCTTTCTCTTTCAATTTCATTGAAGAGTTGGAGGAGTATTGGTGTGAGCTCTGCTTTGAAGGCCTTGTAAAATTTGTGGAATGATATTTTAGTGTGTGCTTGGCTTACAGTGCTTGGACGCTGTCCTTGAGGTTTTTTTTTGGTCAAGACTAGTGCTCTACTCGTTAAGTCATAGCTCAACATTCACCTTTTTTGATTGTTTTGTATCCTTTCATAATCAACTGGAGATATAAGTGTTCTAGGCTTTTCTAATAGGGATAATTTGGAACTATTATCCTCAGATCCCAGCCTCCGGAGTAGTTAGGATTACCGGCATGAGTCACCAGCACCTGGCTGACTGAACATTTGTAAAAAATATCTTGGATATATTATTTTACACACACACACACACACACACACACACACACACACACACACACACACACACACACACACACAAACAGACACAGGTACATATGATAGTGTCCTGAAGGATTGCAGTTACATGAGCAAGGTAATGAGTCCATTTCTTAATGAGCATTTGTTACCCCCTCATTTGTTTTTCCCCTACCATCCCTTTACTCCTCACCTCCCCAAGGCTTCCTGCCCACCAAAATTGTAAAGTTCCTTTTCAACATAGTTCCTTGTACATGAGATTGTTACAATGTGTCATCCTGTATCCTTATTTCAGCATTTTGTTACTTCCCTTCCCCTCCTCAATTAGAAAAAGCTATATACAAGTTGCAAGAAACCGGAATCCAAGAGAGTGACAACAAGGTTTATGCCATGGCAGAAGAACATACAAAGAAACAAAAAATATCATATAATACATTATAAGCCTATCAAAAACAACAGCAAGAAAAATAAAATCTCTTCTTTCCCTTCTTGGGCTTCATTTCGCTTAGCATCAGCTTATATGGTCATATGTACACAGCTTTTGGCCACTTCTGCTTGTCCTAGACATGGACTAGTTATTGCAGATAAGGGAAACTACATTTTCCCTTACATTTAATTAGTGTATATTTGTTGAACAAAGGAGGTTCATTGTGTATTTCCATTATGTATGTGAATGGACACTCATTCTATTCCTTTAATAACCAGTGGGGTGGGAAGGACACACCCCGTGGTGCTGTCATTGCCCAAGGGTCTGGGCCACTGAAAGGGGCACAGGGTGTCCATCATGGTTGTGAGTGGGTGGTTTGGGGGAGGAGGGTGAGTGGCAGATGAAAGTGTTGGAGGCGGGAAGGGGACACTGCCTATATATAGCCTGCATATTCCCATGAGGAGGGTTGGAGATTGAGATGGCATAGAAAACGACAGTAAGAGGAGCCTATTGCAGCAGATCAGGGCCTGATCAGGCAGCAGATCTGAGGCTCCAGGCCTCTGGAGAGGCCAGTGGCAAGGCATAAGACCTGCAAAGAGGCCTGAGTTGAGTGGAGAGGCCTGCAGAGAAGGAAGAAGGAAGCAAAAGGAAAAGCCTTCCCCTTTGGAGCTTGGCAGCTTTGGAGCATTGGAGCTTTGGAGATTTTCAGACTGACTAATAGGAGGTTTGCAGTCCAACTAGTAAAGGTAGGAGCTGCCCATTGGAGGCTTGGAGGTTGAGGCTGCTCTTGGTTCTGGGTACCCAGCCATGCACAAGGTAGTCGCAGGCCCTCTTTCTGGTGTAAGTAGTGTAAATAACGTTCCTTTGTCACCTTTAACTGTGCTTTGATAGATTGTCATGACATTCCCTTCCTCATCCCCTTTCTGAAAACAATATGAACACATTCCACTGTTACATTTGCACAAATATATATAAGGTTTGTTTCATCATTCAGGCCTCTTTATCCTATCTTCCCTGCTCCTACTGGTACTCCTATCCTCATCAGAAACTATTAGTGTTACTTATTTATTCTTTTTAATTTTTACTATAATGGTGATGTACAAACAGATCACAGTTCAATAGTCATGCATTGAGAACATTACTTTTTGAACTGTGTTATTTTTTGTTTTTTATATTTTTGTTAGTTGCGCAAATTTGTTTCACCTAGGGACAGAGCCCACCCCAACAAAGTTGTTAATAAAGAAGCAACATGATTGAGAATATTCCTACACTGACCAGTCAGAGCCGTAGCACAGTCTTGTGAGCTGAAACTGGGACCTGGAGCAGCCAGATTCTTTGTTTTTAAAGGCAAAATCCATGAGGTCGAACCTGGTCACTGGCAGGTGACCAATGGGATAGTAACACACGAAGGATTGTACAGTCCTACCAGACCACAAACAGGTGGCCAACAGCCGGAGTTTACCATAAGCATGTGCAAAACACAGGGTTACCTTAAGCACCTGGTGTCAGTAGTTGGAGCCAGATTACAATGTATCTGTCTCAAGGGTGAGACTTTAAGTCAACAATCAATGGTCGGTTAGGTTGTTAAAGGGAGGGGTACCAGATGCATTTTTTTAATTCTGGGAATTAGGTCCATCAAGGCTAAAATCCCTAAAACAAAGGCAAAGCTCAAAATGGAATCATACCAGCAGGGGCCTCATCTCAGGGTCCACTTCAATATTACAATTTTGGTTTAAGAATGTGATTGTACAATATGCATATGCATATCCCTTAGGACCCCATTCCATTCCTTTATAGAAGACAAAAAACATAATATTTACCTGTAATAACCTAATTTATTTCGAATAACAAGTCGCTATATAGTTACATTCTTTTAGCAGTAAATGCTGTATTATCTCGTTTGTAGCTGAATAAGGGCCCAATGAATATGCATATTACATTTTCTTTTTATTTATCCTGAAGGTGTTTATGTTGCTGTTTATCCAGCGATAACTAGGAATACAAATCTGGTAGGCAGAAAGAGGGCTACACCATGTGGGCATACACAAAGCTTATTGAAATAGCACATGCTTGCATACAGTATACAGGCAAGAAAGTAAATCTTCACACAAGGGCAAGAAAGTCAATCTTAAACAGTTTAAGCAGAATACAGATGATGAGAATTTACTTTAAGTCAGTTAGCAGAAAGAATTAATCCTTGACAACAAAGGTGAGGTAACTCTAGTGATCAAAGATTACTGAGAGTAAGCAAGGCACAGATGACCTACGTTAGACACACAAAGGGAGTCTAGAGGCCTTGTTCTATGGGATGAATAGGCGGGGCAAAACCTTCACTTTAGACTTGATGCTTGGCGTGGGACTTTTGCCCTGACTTGGAAGGGGCGTTCCCCTTTTCTGTGCCCAAGGGAATGCATGCGGGCATATTGCATCCTCATGGCACCCAGGACCTCAGATGGGGTCACAAACGTTCATGCTTTCAAGAGTTGTTAATACAATATCTCTTGATCAATGTCACTCAGGTCGACGTACTCATTCATCCCTCCCCTACTTATCCTTTGGCTTTTCTTAATTTTGTAAGGTATACATTGGATTTCAGACTGCATTTTCCTCTTCTTTTCTTGTCTTTCTCTTTAACCCAACTGCATGCTTTTCAAGTACCCACCTCCTGGTACAAATTTTGCAAATCTGATTCCCACCAACTTTTGTACCTACTCTACTTAATTTTTGTCAGTTAGTCCTTCTGCCTACTAAGAGGAGAAGTATCATAATACCCTAATACAAAGATGGAAGTTGAGTTGTAGTTCTTTGCATTATAGTGATTGATACAAGCTGAGATATCTTTTTTTTTTTTTTAGGTCTGGTCATGGGGCCTGAACTCTGGGCCTGGGCGCTGTCCCTCAGCTCTTCAGCTCAAGGCTAGCGCTCTACCACTTGAGCCACAGCACCACTTCCAGCTTTTTTCTTTTTGCTTATGTGGTGCTGAGGAATCGAACCCAGGGCCTCAGGCATGCAAGGCAAGCGCTCTACCACTGAGCCACCTTCCCAGCCCTAAGCTGAGATATCTTAATCCTTAATTATGTAATTTTTTAAACTGTGGTACAGAGGTCAGGCACATATTCCTGAATTCAAGAAATAAGAACCCACTCATTTAATCATGGAAAAAACAGACCCCTTTTACTTGGGATTTCATTAAATATTCCAGAGTTTCAATCATTTCCACATTCTTTAACATCTTCACAGACTACCCTGTCTTTAGCTGACCGTGTAGATTACGGTATACTGAGGCAAGTTGACTGTTTTTGTAATTCACTAACACTGAGACTCAGGCATAGTTAAAAAACCCTTTGGACCTCTCATATCCCTTCTATACAATGGCAGAAATAAATCCATGCCTCTGTAATGTGGAGATTGATAGTTCTGACATGATAGCATTGTTAGCAGAAGGGAAGGATATCATATAGAAACTGCCTAGATCTTGGTATATATAAGCCACATTTTCTTTGTCTATTCATCAATGGTAGTTCTTCCAGACTGCTTCCAGTTTGGCTCTTGGGTAAAGGGGTACAATTAAGATGGGTGTAATATAACCCTGTGCTCTCCTGACAAATTCCTTCAGAGTTCCAGAAGGATGGTGGAGAAGCTGGAGGCTAATCAAGCTCTCCTATAGAAAGCAGTTTCAATGTTCCAGCGAACAGTCCTAAGTCAGAGAATCACACCAAGTGTGCCATGACATTACAGAGAGTTAGTCCAGAGAAGGAAAATACAGGCAAGGAGACAGATCTGAGAACTGGCAAGCATCCGTGGCTGTGGCTGTGGTGGCGGCAGCAGTGGTGGTCGTAGCCGCCATACTTGCAACATAGAGAGTCTGGGACAAAGGTGTCAGACCCGGCAGATGAGCGGATTCTACTCAACACCAGCAAGAACTGACAAGGAGCACACATCTACATCCTGCAGTTTGCAGACCAGAGATGACCCAGGAACCAAGACTCCAGTGTGAGTAGAAGCCTGACATTCTCACTCCTTTTCAGGGAGCAGAGGAGGGAAGGCCACCCCTCCCCATCCACTACTGAAGATCTCCATCTTTGATACTGACAAAGGCCTGGCTGAGCATCTAGCTCCAACTCAGGCCTTGGAAGAAAACTAGAGTCATTTAGCAGGTCACTGGAGCATAAAATGACCTGCCAGCCCATTTTAGGAAATGTCACCGAGCCTGGGCTGGCTGCCATCTCCAGGAGTGGCTTTCTTCACTGGGTAAACAGAGAAAGAGGCTGCCCCTCCCTACAGCAGCCTTGACAATCAATTGAAATTCAGTAACCATAAACCCTGACAATGGCTCTAGGCTGGGCTCTGTGAGTGTCTCAGAAGCTAGCCCCTCAAGGAAACGTTACTGTTTGCTGAAAGGCCTCAACTCTACCCAGAACCTAGCCTCATCACAGCATCTCCAAACTAGAGGCAACAGCCATCTCCTTCTTTTGTGATACTCAAAGCAGATCCCCCTCCCATTGAAATAGCCTGGAGGAGGATCACAACTCTTGGGTAAAGCAGAGCATTTTTCTGCCTGCTCAGACAAACTGACTTAAGAAACCAACGAATCCACAGCAAAATCAAACACCACGAGCAGGCCAGAGACTCTAATAAGAGCCTGGTTACAGACACAAGGGAGACACAGGATGTTCCCATCCCCTCTAAAAATATCAAAGAAGTCTTTTTTTGTACCTTGAATAAAATTTTTTTCTAAAATATTTTTTAATTTTTCATTTTTAACTGTAGAAAAATTGTTTTCTATTAACTTTTTTTCTTCCCCTTATAATTTTTATTTTAGGGGTACATGTGTGTGAGCTTTTATCTTTTTTGTTTTTTTCAGTTTTTTTGTTTAGCTCTAGTGAACTTTTGATCTTTTTTTGTCTTTCTCATTCATTTCACCTTTTCTTTTCTTTTGTTCTTCTTTGCGTGACTTAATTGCTGTTCTGCTCGTCCTCACATACACCCAGAGTCCATTATTAGATCTTATTCCCCATTGTGTACACACTTAATCCAGAAATTTATTACTCAATTCAAAACTTCTAAGACTTAAATTCCTGAATAGCAGTACTACCTCTTTATACCTATATAACATTTTAAGCATTTTTATTTTTATGTTTTTCACGTCTCCTTTATATCCCTCCCCTTCTCTCATTCTATCCACATTATTCTCTGAATATTTCGTTTTCAAATTTGCATAACTTTTAAGTGTTGCAATTTTTAATTTCTAATTTTTGCTTTTCTATTTTTTCTTGTCTTTTTTTCTTTCCCTTTCTTTTTTTCTCTGTCTTCTTTCATTCTATTCAACCTATTTCCTGCTTTGAGATTAGGAGTTAGTTAACTCTCCCTCTGCCTTTCCACATCCCTCAATTCCTATTTTATCCACAGCTCTCCTTAAACCTAATAATTTCTGATTTGCCAAATTCTTTTTTCGGGTTTGTAGCCCACTAATACATAATTGTTTAATGTTGAATAGATATATCTGATGAACTAGATTGTATCTGCAGACTATTGACTGTGCAACTACAGTCTTTGGTTGATGATTGCCTTAAGATAGTGTTCTAGCATAAAACGTGTTACTTTCATCCCTAATGGGCAGAGCAAGCTGGAAAAAAAGAAGAATAATGGCAAGTCCAGGTACCTCAACTCCCACTCATGATAATCAAGGGACAGATCAGATAATGAATAATCCAGAGGAGAGTTCCCAAATAGCTCTACAAACAGTGCTGGTAAACATGGAAATAAAAAGATTGAAAACTTGCAAAGGACTCTCTATGATCATGATAGGAAGAGAGAGGAGGCAAACCAAAGTTTCATATAGGAAAAAATTTGATACAGGATTTGCGTGAGCAGCTTCAGAGCACTCAAAGAGAAAGAAAGAAATTCGGTGAGAAAGCTGATCAGTCAAAGAGAAAGTCAGTAATGGCATGAGCAGACTGAGAACACTCAAAGAGAGCTACAGGAATTGCATGAACATGAGGAAGCTAATCAAAGAGAAATAGAGGAATTGAGAGAGCAGGATGAGAATACACAAAGATCACTAAAGGCATTCATGGAATCCATTAACAGAGAGCTGAAAGAAGTCAGGGACACCACAAAGGGAATGCTGAATGTAACCCAACAGTAGGAATGGGAGTCCAAGGAAACCATAACCAATCAACTAAGTGATTTGAGAATAAACACTGAACACCAAATTAAGGAAGTAAAGAAGTTCATACAACATTTAAAACAAAGCTCCAACAAAGAATTTGAAGCCAGCCATCAAAGCTGACCAATTAGAAGGAAAATAAATAAAAAAACAAAGTAGAAAGTCTTGACAGTAGGTTACACCATGCAGAAGTTCGAATCTCGGGGATTGAAGACAGCCTAGATATTATAGAGAAAGAACATACAACCATCCAAGACAAATCCAAGAAATATGATAGATCTATTCAACACTTGGAAGACACCATCAGAAGGCCTAATCTGAGGATAATGGGTGTAGAAGAGCACCTAGAAACAGAAGTTAATGGTCTAGGAAAATTGTTTCACAGGATCCTAGGAGAGGACTTCTCAAACACGCAAAAATATGGGCCTATTCAGATACAAGAAGCTTTTACAAGTTAAAATAGACCAGATCAGGATAGAACATCCCACCATCACTTTATATTTCTCACAGAATCAATTCAGACCAAGGAAAAGATCCTTAAAGCTATCAAGGAGAAAAGATCAATCACCTATAAAGGGAAACAAATTAGAATCACCTCAGATTTCTCAACAGAGACAATTAAGCAAGAAGAGCCTGGAATGATGAATGCCATGCCCTAAAGACAAACAACTATCAGCCAAGAATACTGTACCCAGCTAAGTTCTCCTCATAACCGAAGGTCAAATTAAAACCTTCCATACGAAAGAAAAATTGAAACAATATATCTTCACCAAATGAGCCCTACAAAAGATTCTTAAAGATGTCCTACACATAGAAAACCAACAAGAACACAATAAAGGCCACGAAACCGCATACAAACTGACAATCCAAGAACCATAGGAAGAATCCAGTTGCTGCAGCCTCCAACAAGGTGGATTAAATGGCAGGAACTCCCAAATACCTCTCAGTCCTCTCTCTCTACATAAACGGACTTAACTCTCCAATTAAGGGACATAGACTGTCTAGTTGGATTAAAAAGTCGGATCCTTCTATCTGCTTCCTTCAGGAGTCATATCTTGCCCATTAAAACAAACACATTTTCGATGTGAAAGGCTTGAACAAAATCTACCAAACACATGTCCCCCATAAACAGGTGGAGTTGTAATCCTAATATGAGATAAAATAGACTTCAAATTAAAAGTTGTGACATGAGATAAAGAAAGTCGCTACATACTAATTAAGGGATCTCTCCTTCAGGAGGATATTACAATTCCAAATATCTATTTGTCAAACAACGATGCACCCAAATTTATCCAAGATACACTACTATCCCTCAAATCCCACATAGATACAAAGGCATTAATTGTTGTGAACTTTAACACAACACTTTCCCCACTAGACAGATCAACTCAGCAACAACTCAACAGAAATCACAGATCTAAACAACTGCCTCGATCAACTAGATTTAACAGACATCTACCGAATATTTCACTCAGCAGCATCAGAATAACGCTTTTCTCAGCAGCACATGGTTCATTTTCCAAAATAGACCACATGTTAGGCCAGAAAGCAGACTTGTCCAAATTCAGAAACATTGAATTTATACCTTGCATTCTCTCAGACCACAAGGGAATAAAATTAGAACTCAACACCAAAAGCCACCAAAGAAAGTCCTGTAACACATGGAGGCTGAACAACACACTGCTGAGTCACCAGCGGGTCATGGAAGTGATTAGAAAGAAATTCAAATGTTCATAATATTCAACAAAAAGGATCAAACAAATTACCAGCTCCTCTAGGACAGAGCAAAGGCAGTACTCAGATGCAAGATTATAGATCTGAGTTCCTACATCAACAAATTGTAGAGATCTGAAACCAGCAATTTAATGAGACATCTGATCCTACTTGAAAAAGAGCAGAAAGATAAACCCCGATGAAGGAGATATAAAGAAATAATTAAAATTAGATCCGAATTAAATGAATTAGAATCCAAAAAGAAGTATAGAACGAATCAACAAAACAAAAAGTTGGTTCTTCGAAAAAATTAACAAAATTGATAGACCCTTAGCAAATCTTCTCAGAAAAAGAAGAGAACACACCCAAATAAATCAACTCAGACATGATAATAGGAACATCACCACAGAATAAACCAAGATTCAGAACATTATAAGGGAATACTCCTCGCAAATACCTACATGCTGAAACTAAACCAAGATGAGTTATACCATCTTAACAGGCCCATATCAAGCATTGAAAAAGAAATAGAAATAAGTGTCCTCCCATCTAAGAAAAGGCCAGGACCAGATGGTTTTACAGCAGAATTCTACAAGGTCTTTAAAGGAGATCTCACACCAATACTCCTCCAACTCTTCAATGAAATTGAAAGAGAAAGTTCACTACCGAACTCATTCTATGAAGCCATCATAACCCTCATCCCCAAACCAGGCAGGGACTCATCAAAGAAAGAGAACTATAGACCCTTTTCTTTGATGAACATTGATGGAAAATATCTCAAAAAATTTTGGCCAATCGACTTCAAAAATTCATCCAAAAAATCATACAACACTTGAAAAAGGAAATCAAAACACAGCTTAGAAAGTGGCAAAAACTCCCATGTTCTTGGATTGGAAAGACCAAGATTGGGAAAATGGCAATACTTCCTAAGGCTATCTACAAATTCAATGTGATACCTATCAAAATTCCAGCCTCATTCTTCAAGGAAATAGGAGAGGGAATCCTGAAATTCATATGGAACAATAAAAGACTCTGAATAGCAAAAATGATCCTCAACAGAAAGAACAGTGCTGGAGGAATTTGGTATTGACCAAATTTCAACCACTACAATAAAGCCGTAGTAATCACAACAGCTTGTTACTAGCACAAGAACAGACCTCAGGACCAATGGAATAGAATTGAAAACCCAGAAATGAACTACAGACTTATGGCCATCTAATCTTTAATAAGGGAGTGACAAAATTAGAACTGAAGAAAGACAGCCTCTTCAGTAAATAGTGCTGGCAAAATTGGTTAACTAGTTGTAGAAAACTAATGCTAGAACCTTATATATCACCCTGCAGCAGAATCAACTCCAAATGGATCAAAGACCTCGGCGTCAAAGCAGACACTGTGAAAACATTACAGGATGGAATAGGGGAAACACTAGGTCTCCTTGGCACAGGCCCAAATTTTATTGAGACCCAGAAACACAACAAATCAAAGAAAGATTAGACAAATGGGATTGCATGCAATTGCAGCATTTGTGCCTGGCAAAGGACATAGCTAGCAAGATCAATAGAAAGCCTAAAGATTGTGAGAAGACCTTCACTAGCCAAACAATGCACAAGGGTCTCTTATGTAATATATACCTGGAACTCAAAAAATTAAATCCCCCAACAACAAATCTTCAAAGAAACAACTGCCCAATAAATAAGTGGGCTGAAGATTTAAAGAGAAACTTCTCTGAAGAGGAAAGAAGGATGGCCAATAGACACATGACGAAATGCTGGGAAGGTGGCTCAGTGGTAGGATGCTTGCCTTGCAAGGGTGAGGCCCTGGGTTCAATTCCTCAGCACCACATAAGCAAAAAGAATGAACCCTTAGATATGTATTTTAATGTTTTTTTCTTTCATGCATGTTTTTTTAACGCATTTATAAGATTATCTCTTTGTTGCTTTGTATGTCCCTCACCCACAGTATAACC
Organism: Dipodomys merriami; assembly: GCF_024711535.1. Classification (NCBI taxonomy): domain Eukaryota; kingdom Metazoa; phylum Chordata; class Mammalia; order Rodentia; family Heteromyidae; genus Dipodomys; species Dipodomys merriami. The sequence continues at coordinate 1,711,205 of NW_027203104.1, read as the reverse complement.
CCTGCTTTCACTATATTTGATGTCAGTATAACTTGTGGAGGAGATGGGGAAAAACCAGTTGTTTAAGGATACAGGTGGACCTGTTGCAACAATGAGAAGTACAAGTTGTCATGTCCAAAACGAGCTTTACAACGTCGGTGCAGGGGGGGGAAGGGGGGGAAGAGACGGATTGGGATTGGGGGGAGGGGGGAGGCTGGGAAGGGATGTGAAGGGTAAACAAAGGAGGAGGCTGCAATGCTTGGTAAGAAATGTACGCATTATCCTGCCCATGTAATTGTAACCCCTCTGTATAGTATGTTCACAAATAAAATTAAATTAAATTTAAAAAAAACTAAAGTACTTTATGTTTATATGTATGCACGTATTTTTGTATATGAATATATAAACATATATACACACATGCATATATATATACACACTTACACACTCATGTATATATTATATGGTATATATTGATATATTATATATTGCATGTATTCAAATGAGGCAGAGCCTTACTATTTAGGCTATGATGCTCTCAAGGAAGAAAACCCTTTCTTCCTTTATTTGGTTTTGAATTATAAGCCTACCGAAACACACCTAGCTTACTAACTTTATTTCAGATGAATACACTGCTGTGCTCAAATCAAATGAGTTTCTCATTATTAAGGATGGATAAACTTTAGAGGAACTAATAATGAACTAACTTCACAGCCTTATCATATTAACTTATTCTTCTCTTTCTAAGAGGATTCCTTAAAAGTGTGCATAATTACAAAATGAAGTTCCATTACCACAATGGTATTGATTTCTGTACATCAGTCAAACATGCAAATGTTAGCATTTGATCTCATTGCCTAGGTGCTTTTCCTGAGTTTCTTTGTTTAAGGCTAGTCCTCTATCACTTGAGCCACATATCTATTACTTATGACCTTTATGGTGGTTCATTGGAGATACGACTCTGCTGTTCATTTTGCCCAGGCAAGCCTCAAAGTTTGGTCTTCATATTTCAGAATTGCAGGTATGAGTGGCGTGAGCCCAGCATCTTTACATATTGTTATTTACATGCCTTCACTTATTTCTGGTGCTGAATAAGGTTTGTTTGCTTTTTCTGCTGGTCCTGGGGCTTGAACTCAGGGCCGAGGTGCTGTCCCTGAACTTTTTTGCTCGACTAGTATCACTTGAGCCACATGTTCACTTCAGGCCTTTGGGTGGTGAATTGGAAATAGGAATTTCAATGACTTCTTTAGCTGGGCTGCTTTTGAACTATGATCCTAAGATCTCAGCCTCCTCAGTAGACAGGAGTACAAATGTGAACCACATGTGCCCAGCTGCTTCGTAAGTGTTCTGAATCAGTGTTTCTGAATACTTTACACTGATCAACAGTTTTCATCAGATGGGTTTCAGACACTCTTCAGGGTGAAAGGGAGAAAAAAGCTGTGAGGGGGAACTAAGAATATTGCTCAGGTGCTAATGTAGCAGAGAAACTATTCTTGGTGAGATGAATTGTGCTTTTATTTACAATCAATGAAATTCCTTGACTTTTAGTCTCCTTCTTTGTAAGAATCTTCACCTCTTGGGTTTTCAATTCCAAATAATTTGAATAAGCTTACTGCTATCACTTCTTTGTGGACTTGATCATACAATAAATGAGTTTCCTCTTTTATGTGCCTGTATTTAAGGGTCTGATATGGGTCTGTGCTCTGTTGCACCATGTCTGCTCCTGAGATGAGCTGCTTAGTAGGGCCAATGATTGTGGAAAAGGTCTGCTAAATTGCAAGGTGCTATGGAGGATTATGGGTGACTGGATGAAGTTTACACACAAGACCACACTAAAGCTACCAGCACAACTATGTTTATTGCAGCATTATTGACCATAGCTAAGATATGGAACCAACCCAGATGCCCCTCAGTAGATGAATGGATCAAGAAAATGTGGTATATATACACAATGGAATTCTATGCCTCCATCAGAAAGAATGACATTGCCCCATTTGTTAGGAAATGGAAACACTTGGAAACAAATTTCTTTATATGTATGCACCTATGTTTGTATATAAATATATAAACATATACACACATGCATATATATACACACTTGCACACTCATGTATATATTATATGGTATATATTAACATATATTTTATATATACAAATGAAGCAGAGCCTTGCTATGTAGCCTATGTTGCTCTCAAAGAGGTGAAAATCCTGTCTTCCTTCACTATGTTTTGAATTATAAACCTGCTAAAACATACCTAGCTTACTCTATTTATTTCAGAGGAATACACTACTGTGCTCAAATCAAATGAGTTCCTAATTATTAAGGAAGGAAAATGTTTCGAGGAACTACTAAATGAACTAGCTTCACAACCCTATCAAAGAAACTTATCTTTCTGTTTTAAGAGGATTCCTTAAAAGTGTGCATTATTACAAAATGAAGTTCAATTACTACAATGGTATTGATTCCTGTACATCAGTCAAACATGCAAATGTTAGTACTTGATCTCATTTCCTAGGTGCTGTTCTTGATCTTCTTTGCTTAAGGCTAGTCCTGTACCACTTGAGCCACATATCTTTTACTTATGACCTTTATAGTGGTTAATTGGGGAGAAGAGTCCCCCGTTCATTTTGCCCAGGCAAGCTTCAAAGATTGATCTTCAGCTTTCAGAATTGCAAGCATGAGTGGCCTAAGCCCAGCAGCTTTACATATTGGTATTTACATGCCTTGAGTTATTTCTGGTACTGAATAAGGGCTTCGATGTTTGTTTGCTTTTTTGCTGGTCCTGGGGCTTGAACTCAGGGCCTAGGTGCTGTCCCTACACTTGTTTGCTCATGACTAGTACAGTATCACTTGAGCCATATGTTCCCTTCAAGCCTTTGGGTGAATTGGAAATAGTAATTTCAATGACTTCTGCAGCTGGGCTGGTTTTGAAATATGATCCTCAGATCTCAGCCTTCTGAGTGGATAGGAGTACATGTGTGAACCACAGGTGCCCAGCTGCTTCATAAGTGTTCTGAGACCTCTTAAAATGAGCCAAATACTTTACACTGACCCAACAGTTTTCCTCAGGTGAGTTTCAGACACTCCTCAGGGTGAAAGGGAGAAAAAAGCTGAGTTGGGAACTAGGAATATTCTCAGGTGCTAATGTGTCAGAGAAACTATTCATGGGGAGATGAATGTGTTTTTCTTTTATTAAGGAGGTGCCATGGACTGGCTCTGTCGGGACGACGGAGGACACCTAGTGGAGGTAACTGGAATAGGTGGGGAGATGGCAACAGACAACTCACTCAAGAGGAGTGAATGCTGAATGCGATTTATTGCAGAGGATAACAAGCTTTTATAGAAAAAGTCTCCATTAGAAAGGGCAAAAGGTTACACAATCTTGCTGCAAGGCTTCGTTCTTGGGTGGTCACCAGCTGCTCGCCTGATCTTGTTTTTTGCATGATGAGCTATGATGATAGGCACTTGTTTTCGGCTTTTCCTCTATTTTTAAGAAATACAATTGTTTCGAGATGTTTATCACCTATTAACCATTAACCAGAGCATATGGGCAAGGTGCTGGACAGAAAGGCTTGAACTCTAGTACTTTATTGTTACTTTTGTTTAGTTTTGTACTTTATGCGTTTCAAATCTTTTCGAAGCAATTGTACTTCTTTGCCATTCTTTAGAGGGTCCCCAATTTGTGGCCCAAAATCATGATATTCAGTATACTTAGTTAAATCTGGCCATATATCTAATTCAAGCTCATAGTGTCTTCTCTGTAACCCTTTCACATAATCGTTTACTCTTCTCCATAGAGGCCTTAACTGTCTCATAAGATCTTTCTTGTTCCTTTTTTGATAGTAAGCACCAAGGAGGCCTAGATCTAGCAAGTCTCTCAGTAAATGCAAGAGAGTAATAGGAAGTTCTTTCTCCTAAGTAGTTTTCCCAACCGTTGCCATCCTTATCATATACACCTGTAAAAGGCTATGGATCTGGGGGAAGTCTCTGTGGTCCTCTAAATAATGGAGGATTCCACTATTTTCCTCTGATAACCCATTGCCACCTTCCATCTACCAACCTTTTAGGAATCTTATTTAGCTTTTGGTCTAAATATTCCTCTACATCTTTCTTATCTACAGGATATCTATATGAGTCTATTGTCTATGCTCCAGGATTAAAGGGAAATCTCCAATAGCCATACACTCTTTCTGCTCTAGCCATGCCTACAGCTTCTTGTAAATTTCTTACAAACAATTCCTTTTGCTGAAGTGACGTCATGAAACCTCCCAATACTTTTATATTTACTTATTACTTGTCTAATAGCCTCCATAAGAGGGACTTTCAGGGTAGCACTTAACTCTGATGAGTTAGTCATGTTCTCAGGACACTCATCAGATGTTGGAGTCGTCAACACTTCCAAGAAAGAGCCCTGAATGAGGGAATGTTGAGCATGAGTAAGTAGAACAAGCAACAGGAGCAGTAAAAGATTAATAGGCACTCCTATTCAGCGAAAAAAAAAGAGGAACATATCTTTCCCAGGGCCTTGCCAGCCTTTTTAGACGGTAGGCCTCTTTGAAGCCCCATTCTCTGAGGTAGACTTCTGTGAAGTCCCATTCTCAGAGGTAGGCTTCTGTGGAGTCCCATTCTCAGATCTAAAAGCAGTTGTTCCATGCTAAGCAGACTCCACAGAAGTAGGCGTGGCAACAAGGGTATTTTTTTTTATTTTTTTTTGGTTCGGTCGTGGGGACTGAACTCTGGGCCTGGGCGCTGTCCATCAGCTCTTCAACTCAAGGCTAGTGCTCTATCACTTCAACCACAGTGCCACTTCTGGCTTTTTCCTTTTTGCTTATATGGTGCTGGGGAATCAAACCCAGGGCCTCATGCATGTAAGGCAAGCACTCTACAAGTGAGCCACCTTCCCAGCCCTGCTTTTATTTTCAATCAATGAAATTCCTTCACTTTTAGTCCTCTTCTTTGTAAGAGTCTTCATTTCCTGGGTTTTCAATTCCAAATAATTTAAATAACCTTAATGATATCCCTTCTTTGAGGACTTGATCATATAGTAAAGGAGTTTCCTCCTTTATGTGCCTGTATTTAGGTCCTGATATGGGTCTGTGTTCTGTTGCACCATGACTGCACCTGAGATGAGCTGCTTAGTAGAGCCAATGATTGTGGAAAACATCTGACATAATGAATAGTGCTGTGGAGGGTTATGGATGGATTCAGGTGACTGGATGAATTTGTAGTGACATATATGTATATTTATATACACAGATATGCATACCCACACACACACAATGTAATCACCCTGGTGAGCTGCTGATGAATGCGTCCCTTGTAATCTGTCACTCAAAGCCAAGAGGTTCACATTTATGAACCATTGGGACATTCTCAAGTATGTCTCTAAAGTCCTCATAAGCTGTTGCTATGGAGACATGTTCATGTGGGGCTTCTGAATTCTGTTTTTACACATGGAATTGTGGAATGTTAAGTGTATATTCTTTTTTGTTTTCTTTAGCTCCAAGAATGGGACTCAAAGCCAGTACATGATACTTTGCTCACTTATTAATGCTCTAACAACTAAGCCATACCTCTATCCCTTAAAGTATGTATTTTGTCTATTCTGTTGTGAAAGACTATATGAATATATGACAAATACTACCAGCTCTATAAAAATTATAGAACTGTTCATTTCCAGGGGTGAAGAGACTGATGTTATAGAAGGTATTCTAGGTTTACAGAAAAATTTGAAAATTGTTTCCCACAAGAAATCTGAATGGATTCTATGTCACTTTTATTGAATTTCACCACATAAAATAACTATTTACTAAATCAACTTTATTACTCATCTATAATTCTCAAATATTTCTCATTTTTAAACGTTACAAAATTCCATTAAATCAGTGAATTTCTTTATAGATTCTATGAAACTACTTATGTTCCTAATTTATAACATTTCAGTTTTACTTACATAACTTTGTAAACACCTTTGAAGAAAGTAGACGGCTTCCCAATGATAGGATTCATGATACTAAATACAACAACCTCAAAATTAGAGATGTGGCACAAAGGATAGAGTGCTAAGCTTGAGAATAAAAGCCAAAGGGAAGTAAAGGGCCATGAGTTCAAATGAAACTAACAGCAAAATAAAAGGAAAAAGGTAAATATCATCCTAGAATTTCATGAAACAGGAAATTAGACATAATCATCTTCTTGTAGATCTCCCAATAGAGAATGTTAGAAATGGAACTTGAGAAATTTTAGAAGATGGACATTTAGGGAAGAATGACTGAGAGTACTTAGAACTTTTTTGAAAAACTTTCTACATGTTTTACATTGCTATGATTTCTCATGTGTGTGTGTGTTAAATGATGAACCCTGAGCTGTGCCTTCTGGTTGAAGAATTCCACATTTCTACCTTGATAAGGTTTGTATCCTGTGTGGGTTCTCTATTGCAAACTGACTTCTCTTCCAAATGAAAGACTTTCCCTACTTGTTACATACTAGAGATTTCTCATTTGGGTGAATTTTCTTATATGCTAGGCTGTGGCCTCCTGTGGACGGTTCTTTCCACATTTGTTGCAGTCATAAGGCTTCTCTCTTGTGTTGTGCTCTCTGATGAAAAATAAGGGTTGACTTCTGTGTGAAACTCTTTCCACAGCTGTTACATTCCTAAAGTTTTACTCCTGTGTGTTCTCCGATGGACAGTAAGGTTTCCTCTGTGGCTGAATGACTTTCCACACAGGTCACATTCATAAGGTTTCTCTCCTGTGTGTGTTCTCTGATGGTCAGAGAGGTAAACCTTCCTGGTGAAAGACTTTCCACAGCTGTTACATTCATAAGGTTTCTCTCCTGTGTGCATTATCTGATGGATGTTAAGTGCTGCCTTCCACCTGAAAGACTTTCCACACTCCATACATTCATAAGGTTTCTCTCCTGTGTGTATTATCTGATGTGATTTAAGGATCGACTTCCGGATGAAAGACTTTCCACACCAGCTACATCCATAAGGTTTTTCTCCTGTGTGTTTTCTCTCATGGACAGTAAGGCCGATTTTCTTGGTGAAAGACTTTCCACACCTCCTACATTCATAAGGTCTCTGTTCTGTATGTGTTGCCTGATGGGCAGTAAGTTGTGACTTCATGGCGAAAGACTTTCTACACACATTACATTCATAAGGTTTCTCTCCCGTGTGTATTGTCTCATGGATAGTAAGGCATGTTTTCCGGGCGAAAACCTTTCCACACCTGCTACATTCATAAGGTCTCTCTCCTGTATGTGTTGTCTGATGGATCCTAAGGTTTCCTTTCTGGGTGAAAGACTTTCTACACACATTACACTGATAAGGTTTCTCTCCTGTGTGTGTTGTCTGATGGATTTTAATTTGTGCCTTCTGGGTGAAAGACTTTCCACATATATTACATTTGTATGGTTTCTCTCCTGTGTGTGTTGTCTGATGGACATTAAGGGTTGTCTTCTGGGTGAAAGACTTCCCACATTTGTTACATTCATAAGGTTTCTCTCCTGTGTGTGTTCTCTGATGGACAGTAAGGTATGCCTTCAAGTGAAAAGATTTTCCACACTTGTTACATTCATAAAGTGTCTTTCTTGTGTGAATTTTCTGATGAAAAGTAAGGTTTGCCTTCCGGATGAAGGACTTTCCACACACATTACATTCATAAGGTTTCTCTCTTGTGTGTGTTGTCTGATGGACAGTAAGGTGTGCCTTCTGGATGAAAGACTTTCCACACACATTACATTCATAAGGTTTATCTCCTATGTGTATTCTGTGATGATATGTAAGTTTTGACTTCCGCATGAAAGACTTTCCACACAGGTTACATTCATAAGGTTTCTCACCTGTGTGTGTTCGCTCGTGAGCAGTAAGGTTTGTCTTCTGGGTGAAAGACTTCCCACACTGGATACATTCATAAGGCTTCTCTCCTGTGTGTGTTTTCTGATGGACAGTGAGGTATGACTTCAGGCTGAATGACTTTCCACACAGGTTACATTCATAAGGTTTCTCTCCTGTGTGTGTTGTCCGATGGACAGTGAGGTGTGCCTTCTGGCTGAAAGACTTTCCACACACATTACATTCATGAGGTTTCTCTCCTGTGTGTGTTAGCTGATGGACAGTAAGCTGTGCCTTCCGAGTGAAAGACTTTCCACACAGGTTACATTCATAAGGTTTCTCTCCTGTGTGTGTTGTCAGATGGACATTAAGGGTTGTCTTCCGGCTGAAAGACTTTCCACACACATTACATTCATAAGGTTTCTCTCCTGTGTGTTTTGTCAGATGGACAGTAAGGTGTGCCTTCCGGCTGAAAGACTTTCCACACACATTACATTCATAAGGTTTCTCTCCTGTATGTGTTCTTTGATGGACAGTAAGGTATGTCTTCCGGGTGAAAGAATGTCCACATTGGTTAGATTCTTTAACTACAGGAGATACTCCAGGACTATAAGCAGCACATATCCCATTAGACTCGCCATGGAAAAGCATGTTCTGACACTGCCTGAACTCCTCTGTCCTTATCCCTAAGGAGTTCCCATTATTCCTAATCAGCTCTGACTTAGGTTTGGATCTCAAATTAAAAGTTGTTATTAATTTCACATTTTTCTCCCCTGTGTTAATATTCATGACTCCGACTTCAGACAGACAATCATAGGGATTCTCCTGACAGGTCTTAGTCCTGTACTCCTTTTCTTGGACATCTACAATGAGATATAGAAAGACAGACAAAAACAGAAATGAGACCTCAAGATTCCTTAATGTAACAGTAAAGGCATTTCCGTGCATCCTAACTGTTACGAGATTTTAAAAGATCAAAGCAGGAACTCTTTGATGCAGAATATAAGCTTTTCTCTGTAATGTATTAGTAAAGAAAGTAGCACTGACATTTTACAATGGTAAATAATGTTTTTCTGTTTCAGTTTTTCTCAAGGAATTAATTACTCAAATGATTCATCTACACACTATTAGTTATAAGCTGAGTACTAAACATTTGCCTTTAATACCCTCGAGGTTTGGTCCTAAGGGAATAGCTATTATTTTTCTTTTAATTTGTGGAAATAATTGATACATTTTGCTGCTTAGCTTCTCAACCATTAGGTGAGGAACAGAAATACTGTCTAGATTTAGGGACCATTAGGGTGTTTGATACATCCCTTGGCCTTTCCGCTAAGCATGGAAGGTTCCTGAGAGTAAGGATTTATACCTCCATCTCTTTAGTTCTAACTTCTCACTAAGAATTACTTTAGGGATTGGTGGCATTTTTAAAATTGGTTTCCCTCACCCTTAGTCAAATTCTCATCAAATTTCCTTTTCTAACACTCCTGCTCCTTCACAACCATTCAAGACCAAAGATACTGCAGCTCACCACCCAGGTAGTCATCCCCTATGAACCAAAAGCTTTGCTTCTGAATCTCACTCACTTCCAACATCACCAAGAAGCAATTTTCCTCTTCACAGGATAGCAGTCCTGGCATACTCCTCATTTCCTCATACCTGCATAGGCCTTGTTTCAATGAAAATGAGACCTCATTTTCTACATTTCTCATTTCCTTTTTCTGTTTAAGAATGATTTCTACAAAGAAAAAGAAAATTGCTCACTTTAACTACACTGGGACAGCCAAATCAGTTTGTCTCCATGTAAATTCTTGATTGTCATGTCCTGAAGACAAAGGATCACCTAGTTCTCTGCCACACATGACTCAGGGAACTAGGAACATTATTGCTCAGTACAGCTCATTAAACTTACCAAGTGTACTCTGGCTACAAAACTACCATGCAAGATGCTTTATCTCACCTGTGAGATTTTTGTCTGAGGCTTCTCTTATCCATGGTTCTGACCCTTGCTCCAGCTTGGCAATCAATTTAGGTTTAGGAACACAGTGTCCTGTTATTAACAAGTAGAGAAGAACTATTGGTAGGATGGGTCATCATTACTGTAAGGTCTTAGACATCATGTTCACAAACTTGCTCCTAAACCTTGTTTCTCATTTCTTATCCACTCCCTCGTTGATATTCCCCAACTTTCAACTTATTTTGCCAATTGTGTGCCTTGAACTCAGCTCTTTTGCTCAAAGCTAGCATTCTGCTAGTTTCAGTCCCAGCTACATTTGTAGATTGTGAAGGGATTTGGAGATAAAAGCCTCATGGTCACTTTTCTGCAGTTGCAGGCTTCAAACCAACATCCTCACATTTCTGCCTCCAGAGAAGCTAAGATTACAGGTGTTAGCCACTGCACCCAGGATCAGGGTTGATTACAAATAACCACTTTCAAATAGTGATTTTCAGATCATACTTCAAATAGTGATGTACTTTCTATTCTAGACTATATTTGCACGTACAGAAATCAACCCAAGTTTAGGATGACAGTCTTCTTTCTATTAGTGGAATGTAGTTTAGATTTTGGGTCCAAGTGCTGATTGGGTTTCTTGATGAATGGGAATAAAATTGTCTCCAATTATATAATGAAGTGGAAAAAATGGACAGGAATTTTATATTCCCACGGACTGGAATCGTCTACCGAAACAACATAAATATTTATATATCTACTTAAAAAAGAAAACAGCCTTTGATCTCGCATGTTCAAATGACTTTTGCTCACCTAAAGACAAGAGGTTGCTGTAGGTCTCCAGCATTACATCTCTATGCAGGGTCCTCTGAGCATGATCCAAGTCTTGCCACTCCTCCCAGCTGAAGTCCACAGCCACGTCATCAAATGACACCAGCTTCTGTAATGGCACATTTGAATCAAGTAATTAGCCCAAGTCAGGAAGGTCTGTGGGACTCATCCCCAATTAATCACCAGGAGAAAAGCAGAACTGGTGCTATGGCTCATGTGGTAGAGCACTAGCCTTGAGGGGCAGAATTCAGGGACAGTGCTCAGGTCCTCACAACCAACCAACAGACACGCATGCACACACACACACACACACACACACACACACACACACACACACACACACACACACACACACACGGTATCTCATAAGCAATTACAACACATTTAGGACATCACAAGGAATACATAGCACCTTACTGATTCATGAAAAGTAAGTGTCTACATAAATGTTAAAGGCAGTAACAGTAGTTAAAACGTCACTAATGATGGATTGGCCCTTATAAGATCTGATTTACTTCCCATATATAAATATCCTATGTTAACTATTTTGTAGTTTCAGTGCTAAATACTGAATTATGGTCATAGATACCCTGATATTTCTTTCCTATGTAAAAAAGAACTGCTAGAAGGAAGTTTTGTGAACTTGGCCTACCTTCTACAATCCACAATATAGTTGCGAGGGGCATACAATGTTCCCTGACTACATTTTCATTTAAATATGCCTTCATGGAAGGATGGAGGATGGATAGAGACTTAAGGAACATTCAAGATGACAAAAAACGAAAAATAGGACCACGACAAGCAAGACAGAGAAAAATTACAAGAGGGATGTGATCTAATGATACAGAAGACAAATTTACAAGTTGGAAGGAAATAAGAGTGCTAATTTGCCTGCAGAGGCTAAGAGGAGAGGTTTTGAACTCCCACACTGAACCCTATTACAAATGATGAATGGCCAAGCCAGCCATGCTTGGCAATAGCAGAGGTGAATGCTCACTAACACACAAAAGGGAAATATATATGTGAGAAATTGAAAGAAAATAACATTCAATTCACAATCCATTGGGCAGAGGAACTCTACTAAAAATGTAGATTGAAGATATGGTCAGGGAAAGAGAGTTGATAAATTACACATCTGCATTTTAAGAGTGTTACAAGAGAAGTGCTTCAAGAGAAGAGCAAAAGGAGTCCACATATATATACAGGTAGGACAAAAAAACTAAAATGGTAAATGTGTAGGTAAGTATAAAGGAATATATTGGTCATATATTTTATGTAATATTTCTGCAATAGTTTGTTGAAATAAAACTTATAGTACCATATTCATGATTCACAATGCATGAAGATCCAATATATAAACTCATCACTTTATTTAAAGAAATGTATGTAGATTACTCATATGCATCAATAAATATTGCAATTACCAGGCAAATCAGAAGGCCTCAGTCCAACGAATTAATTGTACCAAAATAGAGGGTACTAGATTTAGGGCTGGAAATGTGGCTTACTCCAGAGTGCTAGTCTAGAATGCACGGGTTCAATTATTCAGTGCCATGTGAACAGAAAAACTAGAAATAAGGAAAACGATTGAAGACACTTTAAAACAAATCTACAAATAATTCCTTGAAATATACAAAGCTCAGTATCAATAGTCAGGAGAAGAATTCAAATCAAAATTCTACAGAAATAACTACTTTATATATGTTACTATGGGCAGTTTTAAATAAAAACAACAAATATCCTTCCAAAGTCTAACAAAGGCTGGAAAGGATGTGAATTCAATTTGAACCTTGTTGCATGTCTGGCAGGAATGTAAAACAATCAAAGATGGTATGGACAGAGCTAAAAAGAACTAAATAGAGAATTACATAGGAATATGGTCCAGCACTTCTATTTCTAGATTTGTACCCAGCAGAAGAGAAAGCAGAGATAAGAAGTAGTATTAGAGAATCACTTCAGAGCAAATACTGACAAGAACCAAAAGACAGACACAGGTAAAAGAATAAACAAAGACATTGAAAAGGAAGACAAGTTTGCTACATTTTATAGCAGGGTTGATCTTTGAATACATTAAGCTCAGTAAAATACAGCAGTCATAAAAGCACAGCCATGGTATGATTTCCCTGACTGAGCTTTCAAGGATCAACAAAGTCATACAGCCAAAAAGTAAGATGGTTCCAGAGACTGGGGTAGAGAGGAAAAGGAGCTGCCTATTAATGATTATACAGCTTCATACACGGAAAATGAAACATGCTGTACATGGATGGAAGAGATGGCTTCAGAACAACGCAGCCATATGAACTATCAGTGAACTCTGAATTGAAAATGGGTAATGTAGCCACACAGGATGGAACATACCTATACACCCTGACCTTGGGAAATTCAAAAAGGATGAACAGCCAGGCTAGCTTCCATAACAATTTCAAGAGCATGCTGGACTACATATCAAGACCTGTCTTCAAAAGGAATAGGGAATGATTTGTATTGACAAAGCTCATAAAATTCACAAACTTTATAGACCATGACAATGACAATTTGCCTTGAAGGTGAAAATGTGTTTTTGACTTCAACTAAGCATCTCTGTTCCACAATACTGTGACATATGTGAAATTTAAATAATCACTTTCTCTCAATTTAAACAACAAAAAAAGAAAATTCAGAGAAGGGGTGGTTTAGGAGCAATGGGTGACAGACATCTTCTATTCACATATTGTTTTGTAGAATGGCAACTTCTTTGTACAACTACTTAAACCTAATAATAAAATAAATTGTTTGAAAAAAGGAATATGGAAAAATCAAATTTTAGACTCTCTGAATAGGATCAGAGATATAGGTGCCATGTGTGTCTATTTTCCAGTTAAAATAACAAATTAAAATTTAAGAACAAACGTTAAGTCACATTTTAGCTGGAAACATACAGCTACAAATAGCATTAGTAACAAACACACATAGACCAAAAATGCAAAGTATTCCTTTTTTTTTTTTTTTAAATCGGTTGTGTGGCTTGAACTCTAGGCTTGGGCACTCTCCCTCAGGTCTTCAACTAAAGCCTAATGCTCCACCACTTGATCCACTGTGCCACTTCCGGTGTTCTGAGTGATTTATTGGAGATAAGTGTCTCATGGACTTTCCTGTCCAGGCCTGCTTTGAACCAGGATCCTCAGCTCTCAGCCTCCTGAGTAGCTAGGATGACAGGTGTGGGCCACCGGAGCCTGAACAAAAATGCAAATTACTCTAATCTGTGCATCTTAATTTTAGTTTTTGTATATCTTTTCACTGACTATTTTTCAAGTGTATCTCATATTGCTGAATCAGTTCTCTAGGAAGCTTCCCAAGGATATTTCTTGCTGTTCTTTTTGATTGGCTTATAATGTACTATATGATTTTTTTTTTTGTTTCTTTGTATGTTCTTCTGCCATGGCATAAACCTTGTTGTCACTCTCTTTGATTCTGGTGTCTTGCATCTTGTATATACATTTTTCTAATTGAGGAGGGGAACAGAAATTATAAAATGCTGAAATAAGAATACAGGATGGCCCATTGTAACAATGACTTGTACAAGGAACTATGTTGAAAAGGAACCTAACCTGACCTGCTAGGCTCAGCTCCACACAAAGGGAAGTCTCCCAGCCAGGGCTCCAGCCCCAGGAGTGGCTTTCTTCACTGGGTAAACAGAGAAAGAGCCTGCCCCTCCCTATAACAGCCTTGACAATCAATTGAAATTCAGTAAACATAAACCCTGAGAATGGCTTCAGGCTGGGCTCTGAGAGTCTCTCAGAAGCTAGTCCCTCAGGGAAAAGCTACTGTTTGCTGAAAGGCCTCAACTCTATCCAGAACCTAGCCTCTTCACAGCATCTCCACACTAGAGGAAACAGCCAACTCCATCTTTTGTGATACTCAGAACAGATCTCCCTCCCATTAAATTGCCCTGGGAGAAGGATCACAAACTCCTGTGTAAAGCAGAGCAGTTTTCTGCCTGCTCAAACAAATTGACCTAAGAAACCAACCAAGCCACAGGAAAATCAAATACTGCAAGAGGATCAGAGACTGTAACAAGAGACTGCTTAAGGACACAAGGGATCTTCCCATAACCTTCCCCCACAAAAAAATCAAATAGTCTTTTTTTGTACCTTTCATAAAAGTTTTTTTCTAAAACTTTAATTTCATGTTTTTATTGTGAAAATACTGCACAGATGGGTTACAATTACATGGGCAAGATAATGAATACATTTCTTATCAAGCATTGTAGCCTCCTCCTTTGTTTCCCCTTCCCATCCCTTCCCAGCCTCCCCTGGCGCCCCCACACAATCCTCCCCCGCACCAAATTTGAAAAGTTTGTCTAAAACTTTCTTTAATTTTTAACTTAAAAAATTGTTTTGTATTAACTTTTTTTCCCCCTCCTCTTATAATCTTTATTTTAGGGGTATAAGTTTGTGTGCTTTTTTTTCTTTAAATAAAATTTTTTTTGTTTAGCTCTACTGACCTTTTGATCCTTTTTTTCTTTCATTCCCATTCTTTTCACCTTTTCTTCTCTTTCATTTTTCTTTGCGTGACAATTGCTCTTCTGCTTATCCTGATATACCCTTAGTCGATTACTAGACCTAATACCCCATTGTGTACAACTTAATCCAGAAATTTATTACTGAATTCAAAACCTCTTAGACTTGAATTCCTTAATAGCAGTACTCTTTATACCTATATAATATTTTAAGCTTTTTAAAAACATTTTTTCATGTCTCTTTAGCCCTCCACTTCTATCATTCTATCCACCTTCTTCTTGGAAATTATGTTTTTAAATTTGCCTAATTCAGTGTTTCACTGTTTAATTTTTAATTTTTATTTTCCTGTTTTTTCTTGTCTCTTTGTTTCTTTCTCTTTCTCCTTTTTTAAGCTCTCTTACTTTCATTCTATCCAATCTATTTCCCACTTTGAGATTAGGACTTAGTTAATTCTAGCTCTGCCTTTCCACATCCCTCTATTCCTATTTTTACCCACATCTCTCAATAAACCTAATAATTTCTGGTTTGTCAAATTCTTCTTTGCGCTTCTTAGCCCATGAATACACAGTTGTTTGATGTTGAATAGTATATCTGTTGAACTAGATTGTATCTGCAGACTTTTGACTGTGCAACTACAGACTTTGGATGATGCTGGCCTTAAGATAGTGTTCTAGCATAAAACTGGAGTTACTTTCATCTCTAATGGGCAGAGCAAGCCGGAAAAACACAAGAAAAATGGCAAGTCCAGGCATCTCAACTCCCACTAAGGATAATCAGCTGACAGACCAGATAATGAATAATCCAGAGGGGAGTTCCCAAATAGCTCTACAAACACTGCTTGTAAACATTGTAAATGAAAAGACTGAAAACCTGCAAAGGACTCTGTGAGCATGATACGGAGAGAGAGGAGACAAACCAAAGGTTAATACAGGAATATCATGAGCTTGAGGAAGCTACTCAAAAATTGATACAGGAATTGGTTGAACACCTTGAGAACACTCAAAGAGAAATAAAGGAATCCATGAGCTGGCAGAGATCAGTCAAAGGGAAAGAGGAATGGCATGAGCAGGCTGAGAACACTCAAGGAGAACTACAGGAATTGGATGAACTTGAGGAAGCTAAGCAAAGAGTAATACAGGAATTGAGAGATAAGGATGAGCATACACAAAGATCACTAAATGCATTCATGGAATCCATTAACAGAGGACTGAAAGAAGTAAAGGAGACCACAATGGGAATGCTGAATGGAACCCAACAGAAGGAATGATAGCCCACAGAAACCATAACCAATCACCTAAGTGATTTGTGAATAAACAATACCAAATTAAGGAAGTCCAGTGCTTCATACACGATCTAAAACAAAGTTCCAACAAAGAATTTGAAGCCATCAAAGCTGACCAATTAGAAGGAAAAGAAATAAAAAAACAAAGTAGAAAAATCTTGACAGTAGGTTAGACCATTCAGAAGATCAAATCTTAGGGACTGAAGACAACCTAGATATTACAGAGAAAGAACATATAACCATCCAAGACAAATCTAAGAAATATGATAGATCTATTCAACACTTGGAAGACACCATCAGAAGGCCCAATTGGAGGAGAATAGGTGTAGAGGAAAACCTAGAGACAGTAGTTAATGGTCTAGAAAATTTGTTTAACAGGATCCTAGCAGAGAACTCCCAAACATGCAAAAAGATAGGCCTATTCAGATACAAGAAGCAAACGGCCCCCATAAACAGGCAGGAGTTGCAATCCTAATACCAGGTAAAATAGACTTCAAAGTAAAATTTGTGAGAAGAGATAAAGAAGGTTGCTACATACTAATTAAGGGATCTGTCCTTCAGGAGGATATTACAATTCTAAATATCTATTCACCAAACAACGGAGCACCCAAATTTATCCAAGAAACACTACTTTCCCTCAAATCCCACATAGATTCAAAGACAGTAATTGTTGGGCACTTTAACACACCACTCTCCCCACTGGATAGATCAACTCGGCAAAAACTCAACAGGGAAACCTAACAGATCCTAACAACTGCATAGATCAACTAGATTTAACAGACATCTACCAAATATTTCACGCAACAGCATCAGAATACATGTTTTCCTCAGAAGCACATAGAACATTTTCCAAAATAGACCACATTTTAGACCACAAAGCAAACTTGTCCAAATTCAGAAACATTGAAGTAATACCTTGCATTCTCTTAGACCAGAAGGGAATAAAATCAGAACTCCACACCAAAAGCAACCAAAGAAAGTCCTGTAATACATGGAGGCTGAACAACACACTGCTGAATCACGAGTGGGTCACGGAAGAATTAGAAAGAACATTCAAATATTCATGATATTCAACCAAAATGAACACACAAATTACCAGCTCCTCTGGGACACAGCAAAGGCAGTACGCAGGGGCAAGTTTAGAGATCTGAGTTCCTACATCAACAAATTGCAGAGATCTGAAATCAACAATTTAATGAGACATCTGAGTCTCCTTGTAAAAGAGCAGCAAGATAAACCCCAATCCAGTAGACAGAAAGAAATAATTAAAATTAAATCAGAATTACATGAATTACAATCCAAATAAAGTATAGAAAGAATCAACAAAACAAAGAGTTGGTTCTTCGAAAAAATTAACAATATTAACAGACCCTTAGCAAATCTTCTTAGAAAAAGAAGAGAACACACCCAAATAAATGAACTCAGAGATGAGAATGGAAACATCACCACAGAAACAATCAAGATTCAGAACATTACAAAGGAATACTTCTGAAACATTTATGATAAGTTTGAGAACTTGGCAGAAATGGACCTTTTCCTAGCAAATATTGACATGCCAAAACTAAAACCAAGATGAGTTAAACCATCTAAACAGGCCCATAACAAGCATTAAAATAGAAACATCTAAGAAAAGTCCAGGACCAGATGGTTTTACAGCGGAATTCTACAAGGCCTTCTAAGCAGAGCTCACACCAATACTCCTCCAACTCTTCAATGAAATTCAAAGAGAAAGTTCACTGCTGAACTCATCCTATGAAGCCATCATAATCCTCATCTCAAAACAAGGCAGGGACTCATCAAAGAAAGAGAACTTACAGACCCAGTTCTTTGATGAACATTGATTCAAAACTTCTGAACAAAATTTTGGCCAATTGACTTCAACCATTCATCCAAAAAATCATACAACACGATCAAACAGGATTCCTTTCAGAGTTGCAAAGCTGGTTCAATATATGCAAATCAACTAATATAATTAATCACATCAACCGGAGCAAGAATAAGAACCACATGGTTATCTAAATAGATGCAGAAAAAGCATTGGACAAGATCCAACACCCCTTTATGATGAAGGTTGTGTAAAAATTAGGAATCCATGGAACATTCCTCAATACAATAAAGGCTGTATATGACAAACCCACAGTCAGCATTATACTTAATGGTGAAAAACGAAATCCATTTCCTCAACTCAGGAACGAGACAAGGATGTCCACTAATTGCACTTATCTTCCATCTAGTATTAGAATGCCTAGCTACCGCAATAAGACAAGATGCAAACATAAAGGGGATTCAAATAGGGAAAGAAGAAGTAAAACTCTCCCTCTTTGCAGATGACATGATCTTATATTTAAAGAATCCCACAGACTGCACTCCCAAATTACTCAAGTTGATTCAAAAGTTAGGTGAAGTATCAGGGTATAAAATTAACCCTCAAAAACCAAAGGCTTTTTTGTATGCCAACAATGAGAAAAGTGTGGCTGAATTTAGGAAAGCAACTCTATTCGTAATAGCCCCCCCAAAATAAAATACCTAGGAATTAACTTAACCAAAGAAGTGAAGGACCTCTATGATGAAAACTTAAAAACTTGAAAACGGAAATCAAAACAGAACTTAGAAAGTGGCAAAAACTCCCATGCTCCTGGATTGGAAAGATCAACATGGTGAAAATGGCAATACTTCCCAAGGCGATCTACAAATTCAATGCGATACCAATAAGTATTTCAACTTCCTTCTTCAAGGAAATAGAAGAGGCAATCCAAAAATTCGTATGCAACAATAAAAGACCCCGAATAGCAAAAACGATCCTCAATGGAAAGAACACAGCTGGAGGAATAACAATACCAAATTTCAAACTCTTCTACAAAGCTATAGTAATCACAACATCTTGTTACTGGCATAAGAACAGACTTCAGACCAATGGAATACATTGGAAATCCAGAAATGAACCTACAGACCTATAGCCATCTAATCTTGTATAAGGGAGAAAAAAAAATAGAATGGAAGAAAGCCTCTTCAGTAAATGGTGCTGGCAAAATTGGTTAACTAATTGTAGAAAACTAAAGCTAGATCCTTATATATCACCCTGCACCAGAAGCAATTCCAAATGAATCAAAGCCCGCAGTGTCAAGGCAGACACTCTATAAACCATACAGAATGGAATAGGAGAAATCATAGGTCTCCATGGCAGAGGTCAAAATTTTATTAATAGAAATCCAGAAACAAAACAAATCATAGAAAGGTTGGATAAATGGGACTGCATGAAATTGCAGCACTTCTGCATGGCAAAGGCCATAGCTAGCAAGATCAATATAAAGCACAGGGATAGGAAGAAGATCTTCACTAGCCATACAATGGATAAGGGTCTCATATCTAAAATATACCTGGAGCTCAAAAAATTAAATCCTCCAACAACAAATCTTCATAGAAACAACTGCCCAATAAATAAGTGGGCTAAAACTTAAAGAGAAACTTCTCTGAAGAGGAAAGAAGGATGGCCAATAGACACATGAAGAAATGCTCAACTTCTCTAGACATAAAAGAAATGCAAATCAGGGGCTGGCAACATAGCTCAGTGGTAAAGCGCTTGCCTTGCATGCCTGATGACCTGGGTTCAATTCTTCAGCACCACATAAGCAAAAGAAAAAAGTCAGAAGTGGTGCTGTGGCTCAAGTGGTAGAGCGCTAGCCTTGAGCTGAAGAACTGAGGAACAGTTCAGGCCCCACGACCTGACCGCAGAAAAAAAAAAAAAAAGAAATGTAAATGAAAACAACATTGAGATACTACCTCACCCCAGTTAGAATGGCAAAAATCAAGAACTCTAATTAAACAACATATGCTGGAGGGGATGGGGACAGAAGGGAACATTACTGCATTAGTGGTGGGAGTGTAAAGTTGTTCAACCACTTTGGAAAGCAGTATGGAGGTTCCTCAAAGGACTCCACATAGAGCTCCCCTATGACCCAACAATCCCACTTTGGGGCATTTACCCAAATGTTCACAAACAAGACCACACTAAAACTACCCTCACGACTATGTTTCTTGCAGCCTTATTTACCATAGCTAAGATATGGAACCAACCCAGATGCCCCTCAGTAGATTATGGATCAAGAAAATGTGGTAAACACGGGTGAGGAGAGGATGGAAAGGGATGAGAAGGAGAAACAAAGGAGAAGGCTATAATGCTTGATAAGAAATGTACCCATTATAATGCCCATGTAATTGTAACCCCTCTGTACAGTATTTTCACACACACCAAAAAAGAATAACATAGGAAAGGTTTCTCACAAACTCTGTTTGGCTCTAAATGTAATATTAATAGAGATTTTTAATTTTTTTTTTTGATGTACTCATGGTAACCTTCCTTGTGTGAACCAAAATGAAGATGCTTAGTTGAAGGAATTCGGGGCACAACTGGAGTGAGCTTTAGGACCCCTACTTCCTCCCTATCTCTCTGTCTGTGCTTTTGTGTTTTTCTAATTTTCTTTAGCTCTGGACTCTTCATAGAAGTACCTCGGCTTACGTTTAGCAACAAGTTTCCTTTATAATGGGTAAAAACATGTTAATTCTAAGAGTCATGTCAATAAAGGAAAAGTGATCAGTAAGAAAAACTAGTTCTAGTTGGGCACTGGTGACTCACGCCTGGAATCCTAGCTACTGAGGAGGCTGAGATCTGAGGATCACGCTTCAAAGCCAGCTCGGACAGAGAAGTCCCTTAGACGCATAGCTCTAATAAACAACCACAAAACTGGACGAGGGACTGTGACTCAAATGGTAGAGTACTCGCCTTGAGCTGAAGAGGTGAGAGACAGTACCCAGGTCCAAGAATTCAAGCCCTACAATGGACAAAAAAACAAAGAAAACAGAAATACTAGCTCCCAGATACAGCATTTGAAGCAAAGAAAAAAGCAAGAGACAGATGGACGGTGGAGGGTCTGAGAGAAACAATGAGAAAGAGAGAGAGAAAAACAGATGAAATGAAAGAGAAGAGAGAAAGAAAGCTAGAGAGCAAGAAACAGAGAATGAAGGACAAAATACAGAAAAAAATCTAGTCAGGAGTTCTTTGAGAAACATGGAGGGATTTCTAGAAAGGATAAACACTATATAATGAAATATAACCTAAGTTTCAAGTAGAAAAAGCCATTGAAGCAAAGAACTAGTAATTTAAGTACACATATGTTACTCAGTACACTTCAATAGTTGAAGGTATATGTGACTACAGTTTTCAGCAAGTATAGTAAAAATTTCATTAGGACAGTTTAATGTTATTCATGGGGATGTGATCTCTGACCAGTTGCTTCCATGAGCAGTCACCTCCTCGGTGTCAGTAAATCCCTTAACAAGTTTGACTACTTCTTACAACATCAGAACAACTAGAAACAAACTGAAGTAATCTACTCATTTGAGCCAGAATGTCAGATTAATAATGTGCAAAACCTACAAGCCATCTTTATCTGATTTAGGAGCATGTTCCTCAAGTTGAATCTGTTTTTCTATTTTTCAATCTTGTCCACTATTAGGTTCAAAAAATGGAATGTAAAACAGAGAAATCAAAAGCAACTTACCACAGAGCCTTTCATTCTTTCATTCTTGCTGTTGACAATGGACAGAAGATTCTGGAAGCATGGCTGGGAGAAAAGGCAAATGTAGTCAAGAAAGAACCTGTGTGATTTTGCCCCAGATTTTCCTACTTAAAACATTACCCATGGGCCAGAAAAGCATAAAGCCTTCTTATGGGAGAACAAATATGGTTAATGTCTGAAGTAGTGCATTAATCAAACACTCCACTAAAGATGAAGCCATAGTTGATTAATTGGTAGATAGATAGTATAAAAGCAATTCATTTCTAGGTTAATATACATTCAAAATTCCTAAAAACTAATATCCCACAAAAATAATTGAAAAATAAAAATAAAAATAAAATAAAATAAAAAATAAAATAAAATAAAATAAAATAAAATAAAATAAAAAAAAAATAAAAATAAACCACATTTCATTAAAACTAGTGTTTACTGAAATACACTTAGGGATGCATGAACTATTTTTTCTTTTAATGCAAAAGAATAATAGCACTCCACTGGGCATTTGTACTCCAGCTCATTCATTTCTATATTCACACACCAGGAAAATCATGTATAGTATAGCTCAGCATTTTTCACAAAGGTTATACAGGAAACACATATGCAATTCATGTTTCTAGTGCTATAATGTATCAATAATGGTTGTGAAATGACACATTTCCTTGTATCCAAATACTCAGAGCACCCTTATGCAAGGACTTTCAATTTCCCATTTAAGCTACTTTGGCCAAATGGACATCACTAAAGATCTTATGTCAGTAATGCTCACTTTCCTGAACAGTCATATGAAGAACCTTGGCCATAATGCTGAAGGTACAGAGACTAATAAGATGAACATAAAATACTGGGTCATAGGAGAGACACAATTCCAATCAATCATCCTCAGGGGAGGAATTAGAAGATTAAAGTCTTATCTGTGATTTAAACAATATTAACACAAAATAGCAAGTTGAGGGCTCCCCAAAATGTAGATCCATAAAAATTAAATAGCTATTTGATTTGGCTGGTACTTGTTGGTTGGATTCTTACACAGGAAATGCTGTTACACACAGATCATTTGTTTCTTTGCACAATTATGTAGAATTGCATTTAAATTATATTATTAGATTATCTATTAACTTAATTTTCTATATTATTAAATGATTTATCAAGTGTTTGGGAATGCATGTTTAGGCAGTCTCTCTCATTTTAAGTAATGTAAAATAGCCTCATTAGTATTTGGAGAAATTGCTGTTTCTTAGAAACGAATATAATGGGTAGTATCCCTAACATTTTAAGGTTGCAGAAGCCATAGGATATGAAGAGGATAAAAATAGAATCAATATGTATCTATATGATATTTTAAAGGACTGTTTATGATTCACTGACTTCAAATGCCAAAAAGAATTTTACATGTAAAATAATACTTCTTTGAGCAGATTGTGACAAAATGGGTAACACTAGCTAAAACTTCAGGACAGGTTACATGTATGCATCATATATCCTTGAGCAATATACATTACCTCCAAATTTTTCTATATTTTTTCATCAGAGTCCAAAGTTTCTAGATCAACACTTCCTGAACGGCCAGGAAAAACTTAACATGTTACAAGTAAGGTCAGGAAATCCACTGATGAGACATCTGGATTAAGTCTGAGGGATCCCATACTAGAAATGAGAGTGGGAAGAGGTTGAATCAAACAGTGAGAATAGGCTTAGGGATCTAGTACATAGAGAGACACTTTCAGATGTGACATTTATCCCTCCAGCCCAAACCACAGTCTCATGCCCCCTCTGATTACAAGGCTTCGGCTTAATCCTCAGGCCAGATGCGGTCCCCTCCTGAAAGAGGGTCTAAACCTTCCAACAGAACCAAGTGATTTGAGAAGAGTTGGAGGAAAGAGTATCACGTCAATCTTGTGCTCTGGAAAGGAGATTCCACAAGCTGGATCCAAACACGTGTGAACTCCAGCCAAGAGTGCTAAGAAGGCTGCCAAGCAGGGGCAGAGCAGAGACACCTCTAGCAGAAACAACACAGAAGCCCAAAAGGCAACTGCCATGGAAGGAGACTCAACCCTGGCACACACACTTCACAAGGTCACGACAACCGTTTCCGTGCTCAGCTTACAGCTGGGCAAAGTGAATCAGGTGGCGTGGGTGCCGGCAGCATCTCTCAGTCGTGGCGTTCACACGCACAGCTCCCGGCTCTCCTCGTCTGGAGAGCCACCCAGCTTGCTCTTGGGGTTCCGGGAGCCAGTGTCCTGCTTCTGGAGGCTCGCGGGCCAATGGCAGCACAAGCACCCGAACCCCAAACAAATCACCAAGCCCAGACAGGAGGCACACGTGGGGCTGACTCCGGTCCTGCACCCAGCTTGCCTTTCATACCTGACATCGGATCCGCAGCCTGAGATTCCTTCAAGTTGCAGCTCCCAAGGTCCCCGAAGAGCGGCTGGGCGCCTGCCTCGGGGCTTGGACCTCGGGAAAGCAACACCGAACTTCCCAGAACTTCTAGCAGAGGGGGAAAGGAAACAACCCGGAATTACCGGACAGAAAAAATGAACAGTGGGCGGGGAGACGCATGCGCAGAAAGAACTTCCCGGCCCCTTCCCCAAACCATCACTTTCCAAGGTCTGTGCCTCAACTAAGACTACAATTCCCACAATGCACTGCGCACGGTGCCACCTGGACCAGGTTGGGCTTGGCCCTGGGATTCTGACGAGTGCCACACCTCAGGTCCCAGAATTGCATGGAGGTCTGCAGATGTTGCTCTCCTGGCAGTGGGAGCAAAGGCGAGTTTCTTCCTGAAAATTATTGTGGGGCTCCTGAAATATTCAACGACTAACCCGAAGATGGAAATGTGTTAGGAGCATTGCATAAGTTGGCTTTTTAATTCTTAGTTCTAGTCATGCAATTGAGGTGATGAGACTGCGTTGTTATTTTCAGTTTTGTTCAGCTCTTATGTTCTCCTGAATGTAAGCTACATCTCCGTTTTGCCTTTAGTTTTTGAATATCTCTCCTCTCACTTTAAAACGGTATTCGCAGCCCCTAACATTTTCCACTGCTGTAATGTAGACGTTGGAATAAAATAGTTAGATAGGCAGCATAATCCTTTTCTCAATTTAGATTTATCAAAATCGATTTCCCTGAAACTCCCAAATTCCACCTATGAAAGCTTAAGGAGTTTTTGGTTGTTTGTTTCTGAATTTTGTCTTTCCGCTTAGAAATTTTTAGTTTCTTTTCCTTAGTTTGCTGTAAGTCCTGTGGCTTGAACTCAGAGCTTGGGCACCATGGGTGAGTTTTTCTGTGCTCCATTTGCCTGTTTTGTAATAATTTCTTCATCTAATTTGTGTCACGTTCCCTCACAGGGCTTTCTTAGACCATGGATCATCACCTCCCTTGCTCTTCAAAGAGATGGTGTTTTGGGGAATCAGGAAGAGTGTGGGTTTGGGTAGAGGAGTGAAGTTTAGAGTAGGTCTGTGTTGATGTGAAGTTTGATCATTTGCCCCAAACCAGTCTGTTTTTGTGTTTCCATCCTTTGTTTTGAATTCCTATCCCTTCTGTGATCCTAAATGTTCCTTCCTCTGGGTAACTCAAGGCTACATACCTAGGAAACCTCAGACTGGACTTCCCAGACAGTATCCATTAGACTGTGGAATACATCTGTTGTCTCCTTCCCTCATATCTGAGATCCTGTTGGTCTCTCTTAAAGGTTTACTGTGATATTTGCTGAATCTGTACATTGGTTCCGGCAAGGTTTAGGGAGGGAAACTTTTGTGCCTCCTATTCAGTCCTCCAGTGTGGGTTCTCCAGGACTCTTCCGTGGACCTCAGTTATTCCTCATGAAATTATAGAAAATAGATGGGTATATAGACTTCAACCTAAGTGCACATATAAAAATATAAAGAAAAACCCAATAAATATATTCTGTAAAAGTCAATAGTTTCAGAGGCAAGGAGATAAGGATCAAGTAAAAACTGGAGTGATTTCAAGACTAGCTTTGACGTGTACTTTTCATTGTTCAAGATTACATTTCTCATCAATTTCTCTTTTATTCTCTTTCTTTTTTTTCCTTCATTTTCCTTTACCAGTCATAGGACTTCAATTTAGGGCCTAGGCACTGTCTGTGAGCTCCTTTAGCTCAAGACTAGCTCCTTATGCCGGGTGCTGGTGGCTCAGGCCTGTAATCCTAGCTACTCAGGAGGCTGAGATCTGAGAATCGCGGTTCAAAGCCAGCCCGGGCAGGAGAGACCATGAGACTCCTATCTGCAATAAACCACCAGAAAACCAGAAGTGGCACTGTAGCTCAAGTGGTAGAGCGCTTGCCTTGAGCTGAAGAGCTGAGGGACAGCTCCCAGGCCCAGAGTTCAAGCCCCATGACCGACAAAAAAAAAAAAAGACTAGCACCTTACTATTTTAAGTTATACCACTGCTTTCTGCTTTTTCTGTGGATGTGGTACTGAGGAATTGAACCCAGGGCTTCATGCATGCTAAGCAAGCACCCTAACTCTAGCCACAGTCCCAACCCATATATGTATTTTTCATTTCTTTAAAGTAGTATAAATAGTCTTGACTTCCTACATTAAATTAAAATTGTTCTTTGCTCACATATATGTCCAATTATTTTTATACAAAAATTATATCCTGTTAGTGCATTGTACTCCACTAGTGACT
Source organism: Dipodomys merriami (assembly GCF_024711535.1). Lineage (NCBI taxonomy): Eukaryota > Metazoa > Chordata > Mammalia > Rodentia > Heteromyidae > Dipodomys > Dipodomys merriami. The sequence goes on along the minus strand of NW_027203104.1, from coordinate 1,684,608 downwards.
CTAATAACTTTCAGTGTATCCTTGTGATTTTCTAATTAAAAATAATGTCAACTTTGGGAGTCAGTGGCTGCTACCTGTCATTCTAGCTACTCAGCAGTCTGACTTCAGAGCCTTGGTCTTGGAAGCCAGCCTGGGCATGGAAGTATATGGGAGACTTATTGCCAGTTAACCATCAGAAAGCCAGAAGTGGAGCTGCAGCTCTAGTGGTAGAGCTCTAGCATTGAGTGAAAAGGCACAGGGACAGCACACAGTCCCTGAGTTAAAGCCCCAGGATGGCACAAATAGAAAGTTAATGTTACCTGCACATAAAGATAATAACACCCCTTCCTATTTACATAGATACATGTGTTTGTATTGTCAAATTGACCTTGCTAGCAACTGCAGTACAGTGCAACTTAAACGTGGTGAGAGTAGATGTATTCATCTTTTTTGCTGATCTTATGCTATAAGTATATATGATTTCACCGTTAAGTAGAATACTGGCTATCAGCTGCTCATGTAAAACCAAGTATTTTTATTAACATATTTTAGTTGCACAGGGGAGATTCATCTTGACATTTTAATAGAAGAATACAACTTTACTTGATTGAACTCACTCAATTATTCTTCCTCATTCCCCCTCTTTCTTAAAATAATTTCAATAGCTTTTATTGATCTACTTATCTATATGCTTATATAGTACTTTGACAGGAAGAAAGGAAACACTTGATATTGATCATTGGAATATATGAAAATATAACAATGAAACATATTAAAATTACCACATGATGTAGGGAATGTGACATTGGGGTGATGGTGAATAGAATATATTACAAACATATATGGAAATATCACAATGCAATCCGAAGTATAGTAGAATGTATACATTTTCTTGTGTTCTAGTCTCGGCAGTTTTTCTGAGCTGTTTATCTCCCTCAAGTCTTGCTGCCTAACACTTTGATCTCATCTCCACCTCCAGCATTTAGATGTGTTAATTGGAGATTAGGGTGTCATAGATTTCTGTGTAGACTGGCTATAAATCCCTAATCCTCAGAACTCAGCCTCTTTGAGAGCTAGAATTATGGCATGAGCCACCAGAACATGGGTATGTATACAATTTCTATCTATCTATCTATCTATCTATCTATCTATCTATCTATCTATCTATCTATCTATCTATATACATTTTACACTCAATGACCCTCAACATTTTCCCTACTTATACCACTGAGCTCATCTTCCAACTGAAACTATGTTGCCTGTATGTGATTATTATTGTCTTTTCTTTCCTTTGAAATCTTTCTTTTAAATCTGATGTCTGTTTCCACTCACAACAGCTACCTTTTCCCCTGGTTGTCATGCTTACTGACAATTTCTATATCTCATACTTTTTAATAAAAATGAAATAACATAGTATAGCAACTGTGGAAAGGACTTGCATATTTCTCTGCTTACATCAAGACTCTTGGAGAATTCTGCTTTTGTATATAGCTGTTCCAAGGGCCAAACCTGAACATGTACACAGGCTCTTCAGGGTTTACCAGGCAAGCTGCTGCTTCTATTGCCCTCAGCACTCTGAGAAGTTCCACTAACACTAGGTGATTGTTGTCTTGTTTGTGAGAGGAAATGGGGGCCTAGGAAGGTGAGAGATACCTGTTCCCACTCTTGGCAGGCAGACATCCCTACAATTACAGCTATGGGGAGGACTGCCCTGTGGAATTTCTGAATTGGGAGGATGTAAGTGGTTATTTATGGTGCATAAATGATCTTTTTTGTTTTCACCTATGTTCTTTAAATGCTCTCAAACAACTCAGGAGTACTTACAAACCTTTTGTGTTTTCTTCTTTCACTGTATGTCCTTAGGTTACTCCCTGTCAATAAATGGTATTTCTGGAATTGTATAAATATTGTGGTATGGCACATGTATTTCATAAACACCACAACCACCACTACTACCCTACTGATTCTTTCTACCACAACTGGGAAACTCAGCTCTGAGTCATTTCAGGGGGAACAAGTCCCTTATCTTGGACCTTCATAAGCCAGAGGAGGTATAATGGTTGCTTACTTATTGCTACTCTGAGATAAGCTCCCTGGTCTATTTCTTTTGTTTTTATTGTGAAAATAATGTACAGATGGGTTAAAATTACATAGGCAAGATAATGAATACATTTCTTATCAAGCAATGTATCCTTCTCCTTGGTTTACCCTTCCCATCCCTTCCCATTCTCCTCCGACCTCCCCACCCAATCCTCCCCAACTCTCACCCTCACCTCCCCCCTGCACCAAAGTTGTAAAGTTCGTTTTCAACACAACGACTTGTACACCTGTATACACCTGTATCCCAATTTAAACGATTTGTTTTTCCCCTTCCCCTCCACAAATTATACCAACATCAAATACAGTGAAAGCAGGGGTTATAATGTAGGGGAGGGACATACAAAGCAACAAAGAAATAATCTTATAAATGTGTTAGAAACAATCGCATGGAAGATAAAAACCATTTGAATACATGTCTTAGGGCTCACTTCCCTAATATCACCTTATCTGACCTTTTCTGCTTGATTCAGACATATACTAGATGTTGCAAATAAGGGAAACCATGGGACCTATGTTTCTTTGGGCTTGGCTTACTTCACTCAATAAAATTTTTTCCATGTCTTTCCATTTCCTAACAAATGGGGCAATGTCATTCTTTCTGAGGGAGGCATAGAATTCTACTGTGTATATATACCACATTTTCTTGATCCATTCATCTACTGAGGGGCATCTGCGTTGGGTCCATATCTTAGCTATAGTACATAATGCTGCAATAAACATAGTGGTGCTGGTAGCTTTAGTGTGGTCTTGTTTGTAAACATATGGGTAAATGCCCAAAAGTGGGATTGCTGGGACATATGGGAGCTCTAGGTGGAGTCTTTTGAGGAACCTCCATACTGCTTTCCCTGGTCTATTTGTTAAATGTGTCATTCTATCTTCTAGCTCAGACTACTACCTGGCATTGAGTGGTATATGTATCCATAATTGTTGATTAAATTGTTGAGTAATTGTTTGAAGTGATAGTGCTTGACTGTAAATATAGGGAGTACAGTGAAAACAGAGAGACTGGACTGGAATATCCTAGACACATTCTATTTTACTAATGAGGGGAACCATGTACCAAGTGTTTCTTTGGGTCTGGCTTGCTTCTCTTAGTATAATTGTTTTCAAGTCGTTCCATTTCCTTATGAATGAGCAATGTCATTCTTTCTGATGCAAGCACAGAAATTTATTGTATATATACACCACATTTATTAATCCACTTATCTAATGAGAGACATCTGCATTTATCCATATCTTAGCTATGATAGGGAATGCTGTAACAATCATGGTTCTACTGTAACTTTCGTATGTCCTAGATTGTGGTCATTAGGGTCAATGCTCAGGAGTGGGATTGTTGGGTTAAAAGAAAGCTCTATATTTAGCCTTTTGAGGAATTTCCATGCTGCTTTCCAGCGTGGTTGAATAAGTTTACATTTCCAAAAGAATGTAGTAGTTTTCCAGTTTGGCCATACCCCCAGTAGCATATGTTATTTGTTTGCCTGATAATGGCCATTGTAACTATTGTGAGGTGGAATTTCAGGGTTTGATTGTTGTTTTCTGTTTGTTTGTTTGTTTGTTTTCTGCCAGTCCTGGGCACTGTTACTAGGCCTCTTGAGCAGTCTAGCACTCTATCACTTTAGCCACAGTGCCAATTCTGAATTTTTCTGTTTATGTGGTACTGACCAATTGAACCAGGGCTTCATGAATGCTAGGCAAGCACTCTACCAGTAAGCCACATTCTCAGCCCCATGTTGTTTGGTTTAAATTTCATTTATGGTCAAAGATGTGGTACATTTCTTCCTATGTTTTCTCTTAGCTCCTTTATTAATGTGGTTGTTGAATATTGAGGACATGTTTCTGGGAGGGGATAATTTTTTTTTCATTTTTTAAATTTTTTCTTGTGTCAATACTGTACAGAGGGGTTACAATTACATGGGCAAGACAATGAGTACATTTCTTATCAAGCATTGTAGCCTCCTCTTTTGTTTCCCCTTCCCATCCTTTCACAGCCTCCCCCCGCCCCCCACCCAACCCCGCACCCCCACCAAAGTTGTAAAGTGCGTTTTCGACATGAACACTTGTCCTTCTCATTGTTGCAACGGTTCACCTATATCCTTACTTTATCGACTTGTTTTTCCCCTTCCCCTCCACAAATTATATGACCTCAAATACAGTGAAAGCAGGGGTTATACTGTGGGGGAGGGATATACAAACCATAAAGAAATAATCTTATAATTGCGTTAGAAACAAATGCATGAAGGAAAACAAAACATTTAAATACATATCTTAGGGTTCATTTTCCTAGCATCACCTTATCTGACCTTTTCTGCATGACTCATACATATCATAGATATTGCAAATAAGGGAAACCATGGGACCTATGTTTCTTTGGGCTTGGCTTACTTCACTCAATATAATTTTTTCCACGCCTTTCCATTTCCTAACAAATGGGACAATGTCATTCTTTCTGATGGAGGCATAGCATTCCATTGTGTATATATACCACATTTTCTTCATCCATTCATCTACTGAAAGGCATCTGGGTTGTTTCCATATCTTAGCTGTAGTAAATAATGCTGCAATAAACACAGTTGTGCTGGTAGCTTTAGTGTGGTCTTGTTTGTAAACATTTGGGTAAATGCCCAAAAGTGGGATTGCTGGGTCATCGGGGAGCTCTATGTGGACTCTTTTCAGGAACCTCCATACTACTTTCCAAAGTGGTTGAAGCAGTTTACACTCCCACCAACAATGAAGTAAGGTTCCCTTCTGTCCACATCTCCTCCAGCATCTGTTGTTATTAGAGTTCTTGATTTTTGCCATTCTTACTGGAGTGTGGTGGTGTCTTAATGTTGTTTTGATTTGCATTTCTTTTATGGCTAGGGAGGTTGAGCATTTCTTCATGTGTCTATTGGCCATCCTTCTTTCTTCTTCAGAGAAGTTTCTCTTGAAGTCTTTAGCCCACTTCTTTATTGGGCAGTTGTTTCTTTTAGGATTTGTTGTTGGGGATTTAATTTTTTGAGTTCCAAGTATATTTTAGATATGAGACCCTTGTCCTTTGTATGGCTAGTGAAGATCTTCTCCCAATCCTTAGGCTTTCTATTTATCTAGCTAGCTATGTCCTTTGCCATGCAGAAGCTCTGCAACTTCATGCAATCCCATTTGTCCAACCTTTCTTTGATTTGTTGTCTTTCAGCCCCATGTTGTTTGGTTTGAATTTCATTTATGGTCATCGATGTGGTACATTTCTTCCTATGTTTTCTCTTAGCCCTTTTATTAATGTTGTTGTTGAATATTGAGGACATGTTTTTGGGAGGGGATAATTTTTTGAGCTCTAATTATATTTTAAATATGAGGCTCTGTTCTCTTGTACCTAGAAATACAACAAATCAATGAAAGTTTGGATACATGGGATGGTGTTAAACCAGAGAATTGCTGAAGGCAAAAGACATAGCTAGCCGTATAAAGAGAAACCACATTATTGGGACTAGATTTTCACTAGCCATGTAACATAGATACTATAGTTAAAACATAATTAGAGCTCCAAAAATTAAATTCCTCCCCCAAACAAATCCTCAGAGAAACAGAAAACCAGTTAATAAGTGCTCTAACGAGTTAAAGAGAAACTTCTCTGAAGACTAAATAAGCATGGCCAATCGACACCTGAAGAAATGTTCAACATCTCTGGCCACAAAAGAAATGCAAATCAAAACAGCATTGAGATTCCACTTCACCTCCATAAGAATGGCTATACTCAAGGATTCTAGGAGCAATATATCCTGGAGCGTTGTGGCCACAAAGGAACACCATTACACTGTTGGTGGGAGTGTAAACTTGTTCAACCACTCTGCAAAGCAGTATGGAGGTTATTCAAAAGACTACACATAAAGTTCTCTTATGATCCAGCAATCCCACACCTGGGCATTCACCCAAATGTCTACGACAAGGACATACTAAAGCTACTAGCACAACAATGTTCCTTGCAGCACTATTTACCAAATTGAAGATTTGTAACTAAAGCAGTTGTGCCTCAATAGATGTATGGATCAAGATGTATGTCTCATTTGTGAGGAAATGGAAAAATTTGGAAAAAAAATACATTAAGTGAAACAAACAAGTCCTACAGAAACATAGGTTTCATGATGTCCCTTATTTGTAATAACCAGAATATGTCTATGATATTCTGAGCAGGGGATCACAATAGCCCAATCCTTAAGTGCATAGGACCATATATATGAAGCATATGAAAATGAACTCCAAGAATTGGAAGCAAGAGGTTCTTATTATGTCCTCCTGTATAAAGTTGTTTCTGTTTTTCCTTTTGTTTTAGTTATTTATAGGTATCTGATCCATGGAAGAGAAAGGCAATCACAGAAACAGCAGGACAAAGGATGAACTAATGCAACAATGATACTCACTAGACACTATGTTGGAAATGAAGTTGACAATGTGGGGGAATCGGAGTAGGACGAGTGGAGAAAATGAGGGAGGCGTAATATTTTTGAAAAGAAATGTTCTCATTTCCATACTTGTGTAACTGTAACCCTCTGTTCACAATAAATTTTATAATCAATTTTAATAAATAAATAGATTTACATAAAAGGAGTTTGTTGTGGATGTCCCAGGTAGTAACCTTGACAAAGTGTTGAGATGTCTGCAATGTAGACTTCATACAAAGAGTCTGATTTTTCTTTTAGGGGTGGTCTGGTCGTGGGCCTGAACTCTGGGCCTAGGTGCTGTCACTCAGCTCTTCACCTCAAGGCTAGTGCACTACCACTTGAACCACTGCGCCACTTCCAGCTTTCTTTTACTGCATATGTGGTGCTGAGGAATCGAACCCAAGGCCTCATCCATGCAAGGCAAGCACTCTACCACTGAGCCACCTTCCCAGCCTGAGTCTGAGATCCAGAATACTGAACAAAATAATTTCAATGAACTTTAAATTTCATAGAAATTTAAGACAAGAGAAGTTAAAAGCTAGATGCAGAAAAAAATGAACACATAACATTGTGATAATCATGGGACATACAGGTGGCCTACAGGTTGCCAAAACAAAGATATGAGAATCCTCAAGGTAGTGCAGATGGGCTTTGGGTGGTCCCTGAGGGTCTACAAAAAATACCATGATAAGAGACTTGTTCATTTTCCATTGAGATTATCATCCTAGTTTCCGTCCCTCCCAGAGACTCTGGGGTACATCATGTCAGGTGAATGTCATGAAGACAGGATTCCCCTACCTTTCTACGGGTGAAGATGCCTGGGAACTGGAGCTCCTTGGTTGAATGCTTAGATCTCTGGAGAGCAGACTTTTCAGGCTCAGGACTCTGCATGGTATTAGGTGTCCCAGGTGAGGATGGCACTCCAAAGATAACAATATTTTATCACCGACAATGTAAGTGTCTATTCATATGCTTTATCGTGTAACATTCATTAAATGATTGTTGTGTTAGGATCTCTCTTCTAGGTCATCATTCCAGAACTTCTAGCTGTGGGCCACATTGTCCTCCATAGTAACTTGCCCCTCTGCAAGGACTTCTGAACTGGTCAGTAATGTAAAGCCATAATTATGTGTATTCACAGCAATGAAGCTACCAAACTCTGTGTGAAAATCTATCATAATCCTAGCTTACATGTCACTAGAGAAGCAACTTCAGTTTAGTGATGGTGATACTATAGGATGGAATAATTTAGACATAAATACCAATGTTCACTTCTCTGCAGGAAGTCTATTGATGCCATTAGTGAGTCCCAAATTAATTTTATTAGCTGAGATAAACAGCATAAGCATACTCACATGGGCTCTTGTTTTGTCTTTAAATGTACAACTTTGGTATGGTGGTTATAAGTATCAATATGTGAACTTCACATATTGATAAACTGAGGCAACAAGCCAACCCCCAGTTGTATCTCTGGTGCTAGCTGGATGATAAAATATATGAGCAGTATGTGCACAGTATGTTGATGATGGTGCATTTTATCTTAGGAAGCTATTGAGGCACTTTTTCTGTATAAGATTCAAGTATATCCTAAGAAAAATAGATATCACAAATACACACACACACACACACACACACACACACACACACACACACACACGCACATGTTTACAATTACCATGCATACAATTACATCAATGTTCCTGTGGTCTTCAAGTATACAACCTCAAATAAACACTGATCCAACAACCAAGGAAATCTAAACAAGGAGCTTTTGTTCAAGATCTATATTATATTTGTAACTTCTGGTAAGCTAGAATTTGGGTGGCATTTCAAAAGACAAGCTACTAGTTTTACCACACGCATCTTAGCATGTCTACTGTTTTCCTCATTTAGTAAATCCAGAGCACTTACCATATTCCACTTGTTCTAGGGGGCCAGACACTGTAGAAACAATATCATCATGATGATATTGTTGTATTGTGACTTATTTGTCCCTGGTTTTAATTTTTCTCATGAGTGTTGAAAAGTGTGAGAAACACTGGCAAGATGAAGTGTCTTAAGTAAAGAAAATGGCAATCTATTGAAAAGTCATGAGCTTTCTTTGAGTCCTTATCCTTTAACTCAATTTTGATCAATTTTTTTGTGGTTTTTGTGGCATTCATCCAGCTTTTACTCAGGGACTTGGTAATGTCCTTGTGCTTTGGTGCTGTAGAACACAAGGGAGAGCATTCTATCACGTGTATCACAAATTTTGGCAAATTTGATGGTGCTTAAGTGGAGATAATAGTCTTACAGAATTTTGTACCTGGTTGAGCTTTCAAAATATGACAGTGCCCTGTTAGACCATGAATTCTTAATTCCTTGTTCTAGCAGGACTCATTGTTTCAAGAGAATAGGACAGCAAGCATAAGGTTTATACCACCATGGTGGCATTTGCAAAGGTCATTTTGCAATCAGTTGCAAAGGTATATTTTTCTACAATTCCATATCCCATATTCAAATGCCTACATTGAATATTTCAAGAGTTTATTGTTTGTATAGTTCATGATAGGGGTCTTCAGGTTTGAACTCAGGGGCCCACATTTTTGTGATGGTCGAGGGGCCTGATCTCCGGGCCTGGGCACTGTCTCTGAGCTCTTCAGCTCAAGTCTATCACTCTACCACTTGAGCCACAGCACCACTTCCAGCTTTATCTGTTTATGTGGTGCTGAGAATCAAACCCAGGGCCTCATGTATACAAGGCAAGCACTCTACCAGTGAGCAATCTTCCTAGCCCCCGGGGCTCACATTTGTGAGGCTCCTTTTACCAATTAAAGACATACCAGAAGCCCCTTTGTATCACTCATCTTTCCAATTAATGTCTTGCTTCTTCATCTGGGCATTTCTGGATACTAATGTCACAGGTATTTGGCACCAGATCCATGCTTTGATTTGCACGGGATGGCCTAGCAAACATTATACACCTGAGCTAGTGTAATTGGCTTTTTTTGGCCAGTCTTGGGGACTCAACTCATGGCCCGCGCACTATCATTGAGCTTCTTTTGCTCAAGACTAGCACTCTACCACTTGAAATACAGGGCCACTCTTGTCTTCTTCTGTTTATTTGGTCCTAAGGAATTGAGCCCAGGTATTTATGCATAGTAGGCATGCTTTCTACCTTGAAACCCCATTTCCAAGACCCTAATTAACTCATTTTAAATTGTTACTCTTAAGAGAAGGAAAGGGTACCTTTTCATTTCAGAGAACAATCATTCCTCAAGGACTGTCCCAAGTTTTCATTGACTGATGACACACAACTAGAAGTGGCACTGTCCAGTAACATGATCTGTGGGCATTTAAATTACCATCCCAAGTACAGGAGAAAGGAAGTCTTTCTTAAAGACTGAAAAATGCTCTGCAGGATGAGTTCTAAGGATCACAGTTCACAACTAGCCAGGATGGAACATTCAAGAAGTCTCCCCCAGTTCTCATTAATTCTCTATGAAAAGCGAGAAGTGGACCTGTGTCTCAAGGTGCAGAGAACCAACAGTGAGTGGAAAATATAAAGAAGACACCTCAAATTCTAAGCTCAATCCCCAGTATTGAAAATAACAACAATAATAATAGAAATAGCTGGGTGCCGGTGGCTCACAACTGTAATCTTAGCTACTCAGGAGGCTGAAATCTGAGGATCACGTTTCAAAGCCAGCCTGGGCAGGCAAGTCCGGGAAACTCTTATCTCCAATAAACCACTAGAAAACCGGAAGTGGCACTGTAGCTCAAGTGGTAGAGGGCTCACCTTGAGCTGAAGAGCTGAGGGACAGTGCTCAGGCTCAGAGTTCAAACCCCACGACCCCCCCCCAATAAAAGAAATAGAAATAATGAATAAGTTACCAGGAGAACTAATTGAATAAATGGGATGTTGTGATTCATGCTATAATTCCAGATATATGAGAGGCCTAAGTAGGAGGACTTCAGTCTATGAACAGTCCTTGTTTATACAAGACAGTTTATAGAAGACAGTTGGGAAAGTGTGTGACTTAAAAGTAGCCATATGTGTACGTGTGTGTGTGTGTGTGTGTGCGTGTGCGCGTGTGTGTTTATGTATCTGTGTCCATGTGTGTGCTTCTGTGTGTCTGTGGCATAAAAGTAGAGGAGCCAAGGCTAAGGTGACTGCCAATATCCCTATATTTTCTAAGGCTCAGTAGAAGGGCAGAGGGACGAACAGGGTACCTCGCAGGGATAAGCTAGCACCATCGCCAACTCTTGCAATGTAATACGACCATCTTTTCCTTGTAAATGTAGATGTGATCAGGACTTAAAGGCATAGATGGGAACATTAAAATGCATATTGATATTATGGTGGCCTAGGAAGCCTGTGGTGAGACTCAGAATTAAACCTCCTTTTCTCAGAGAGAAAAGATTCCTCCAGCCTGGACCTGATGGCTCATGCTTTTATTCCTAGCTCCTCTGGAAATCAAGATCTGAAATTTGTGGTTTGAAAGCACTCCTGGCAGAAAAAAATCAGTACCCATATGTCCAATTAACCACCAAAAAATCATAAAGTGGAGTTGGGCTCAAGTGGTAGATTGATAGCTTTGGTTAAAAAACGACAAAAGGTCAAGGATGACACTCAGGTCCTGATTTCAAGACCTAGGATTGGCATGAGAATAAAGTACATGAAAGTGTGAGAGTAGAGTTTTTAATTCACGCACACAGTTCAGGCTCTTATAGACTTGGGTGTCCTGAACTTTTTTATTTTTTACTAGCTAAGCTCTTGCTGAGATAAAACAGACATGTTTCTAAAGCCTGCAGGATGTATCTAATTACTTAACTATATATTGGCATCCACCTTGATTCTAGAAATTCTAAACTTAGGTCAATCTTTCTGTGTGTATGTAGATGAAAAGGATTTTATTCCAACAGTCTATAAAATCTCTGAGCCTGTCCATTATTTTCAAAATGATAAAAGAATTTAATTATAAAAGCCATTTTTCTTAAAGCCGGAAGTTACGCTGTGGTTCAAGTGGTAGAGCGTTAGCCTTGAGCTGAAGAGCTGAGGGACAAGGTCCAGGCCCAGAATTCAGGCCCCACAACCGCCTCTCCCTCTCCCTGCCCAAAATGTGGATAGTGCTTTAGGAAGTAGTCATGGATCCAGGTTCATAGGACACACAATCTGAGTAATCTTAAAAATATTACAAATGTGGAAATCCTTTGATCTGAAAGGAATAGCTCAGTGTTTATCAGAGAACTGACTGACATAGGAGAAAAGAAAGTAGTGCACAGAACATTTTGAAGTAATTTTCAATCAGAATTGAAGCCTCAGCTTATGTGAGAGCATACACAGGACAGAAATTATGAGTATAGAAAACATTTTGCCAGAAGTCACATCTGTCCAGGTATCAGAGACCTGGACACATTACAGAATCTCTGTAAATATAAACATGAGAGGAAGTCTTTCAACCAGAAGCCAACCTTCAGCAATTATTAAAACATTCACCCAGGAAAGAAGCCCAATGTAGGAAAATCTTTGTCAGAAAACATCTGTAAATTATACAGAGAAATCCTTCATGGCAGAGGTAAGCCGGGTGTGATGGGAAACCATTCTTCACTCTTCAGCTCTCTAACCTAACATTTCTCATACTTTCATCGTGTTGAGTGCAGATGGTGTCATTCAATATTATCCAAAGCATGGAGAAACAACTAGTCTCGACAAGTAATTCAGAGATTGAAGTTATTAACTTGTGTTTTTTATACTAAGGAATAGTTTGTTAGGGTAATTTGATAAACTCTTCTTAGAAAAATGAGCTCTGGCCCTTTGGGACTGGATTCAGATCATCTCCAACATGGTTAGGGAAACAATAGATGGGTGAAGACTGTTATAATAGGAGGCAAGAACATCAGAACAACCATTTTTCTACTGCTCCCTTTAATCTCCCTCTGCATGTGTAATCTATGCATTATAGTACAAATGACTTACTTATTCCAGTTCATTTTTGAATGGAAGATCTGATATTAGTATTTATTGCAGTACATCCATAGTAGTAAAACCTTTCTCAGAGAGGGTAACAATGCTTGATAGGAAATGTATTCATGATTTTCATCATATAATTGTATAATCAATCTATACAGTATCTTTACAATAAAAGTATTTTTTTCAAAAAAGCCATTTTTCTTGAGCCTTATCTCTACAAACAATGGTCAGATTCATAAAAAACTAAGCATTCTTCTTTTGAATATTGTGTGCACTTACCCCTCTGTCTATCTCTTCCTTCCTTTCTCTCTCTCTCTTTCTTTCTTTCGGTCTTTTTTGTTTTCTTCTTTCTCTGTTTCTTTTTTTCCTTCCTTCCTTCCTTCTTTCTTCCTTTCTTCTTTTCTCCCTCCCTCCTTCTCTCCTTCTCTCTTCCTTCCTTTCTTTTTTTGCATTTACATGAGCAAGGTAATGAGTCCATTTCTTATTGAGCATTTGTTACCCCTTCATTTGTTTTTCCCCTACCATCCCTTTACTCCTCACCTCCCCAAGGCTTCCTGCCTACCAAAATTTTAAAGTACTTTTTCAACATAGTTCCTTGTACATGAGATTGTTACAATGGGTCATCCTGTATCCTTATTTCAGCATTTTGTTATTTCACTTCCCCTCCTCAATTAGAAAAATGTATATAGATGATGCAAGACACCAGAATCCAAGAGAGTGACAACAAGGTTTATGCCATGGCAGAAGAACATACAAAGAAACAAAAAATATCTTATAATACATTAAAAGCCCATCAAAAAGAACAGCAAGAAAAATAAAATCTCTTCTTTCCCTTCTTGGGCTTCATTTCGCTTAGCATCAGCTTATATGGTCATATGTACATAGCTTTTTGCCACTTCTGCTTGTCCTAGACATGGACTAGTTATTGCAGATAAGGGAAACTACTTTTTCCCTTACATTTAATTAGTGTATATTTATTGAACAAAGGAAGTTCATTGTGTATTTCCATTATGTATGTGAATGGACACTGATTCTATTCCTTTAACAACCAGTGGGGTGGGAAGGCCAAACCCTGTGGTGATGTCATCACCCAAGAGTCTGGGCCACTGAAAGGGGCAGGGTGTCCAAAATGGTTGTGAGTGGGTGGTTTGGGGGAGGAGGGTGAGTGGCAGATGAAACTTTGGAGGCGGGGAGGGGACACTGCCTATATATAGGCTGCAAATTCCCATGAGGATGGGTGGAGATTGAGATGGCATAGAAAACGACAGTAAGAGGAGCCTATTGCAGCAGATCAGGGCCTGATCAGGCAGCAGATCAGAGGCTCCAGGCCTCTGGAGAGGCCAGTGGCAAGGCATAAGACCTGCAAAGAGGCCTGAGTTGAGTGGAGAGGCCTGCAGAGAAGGACGAAGGAAGCAAAAGGAAAAGCCTTCCCCTTTGGAGCTTGGAAGCTTTGGAGCATTGGAACTTTGGAGATTTTCAGACTGACTAATAGGAGGTTTGCAGTCCAACTAGTAAAGGTAGGAGCTGCCCATTGGAGGCTTGGAGGTTGAGGCTGCTCTTGGTTCTGGGTACACAGCCATGCACAAGGTAGTTGCAGGCCCCCTTTCTGGTGTAAGTAGTGTAAATAAGGTTCCTTTGTCACATTTAACTGTGCTTTGATAGATTATCATGACATTCCCTTCATCATCCCCTTTCTAAAAACAATATGAACACATTCCATTGTTACATTTGCACAAACATATATAAGGTTTGTTTCATCATTCGGCCCTCTTTATCCTATCTTCCCTGCTCCTACTGGTACTCCTATCCTCATCAGAAACTATTATGTTAGTGTACTTGTTTATTCTTTGTAATTTTTACTATAATGGTGATGTACAAACGGATCACAGTTCAATAGTCATGCATTGAGAACATTTCTTTTTGAACTGTGTTATTATTTGTTTTTTTTATATTTTCGTTAGTTGTGCAAATTGGTTTCACCTAGGGACAGAGCCCACCCCAACAAAGTTGTTAATAAAGAAGCAACATGATTGAGAACGTTCCTACACTGACCAGTCAGGGCCGCAGCACAGGCTCGCGAGCTGATACTGCAACCTGGAGCATCCACATTCTTTGTTTTTTAAAGGCAAAATCCATGAGTTCAAGCCTGGTCACTCGCAGGTGACCAATGGGATTGTAACACAAGAAGGATTGCACAGTCCTACCACACCACAAACAAGTGGCCAACAGCCGGAGTTTACCATAAGCATGTGCAAAAGACAGGGTTACCTTAAGCACCTGGTGTCAGTAGTTGGAGCCAGATTACAATGTATCTGTCTCAAGGGTGAGTCTTTAAGTCAAGAATCAATGGTCGGTTAAATTGTTAAAGGGAGGGGGACCAGATGCATTTTTTTTAATTCTGGGAACTAGGCCCAAAAGGCTAAAATCCCTAAAACAAAGGCAAAGCTCAAAATGGAATCATACCAGCTGGGGCCTCATCTCAGCGTCCACTTCAATATTACAATTTTGGTTTAAGAATGTGATTGTACCCATATGCATATGCATATCCCTTAGGACCCCATTCCATTCCTTTATAGAAGACAAAAAACAACATTTTCCTGTATTGATCTAATTTATTTCGAATAACAAGTCGCTATATAGTTACATCCTTTTAGCAGTAAATACAGTATTATCTCGTTTGTAGCTGAATAAGGGACCCATGAATATGCATATTACATTTTCTTTTTATTTATTCTGAAGGCGTTTATGTTGCTGTTTACCCAGCGAGACCTAGGAATACAAATCTGGTAGGCAGAAAGAGGGCTACACCATGTGGGCATACACAAAGCTTATTGAAATAGCACATGCTTGTACACAGCATACAGGCAGGAAAGTAAATCTTCAGACAAGGGCAAGAAAGTCAATCTTAAACAGTTTATGGAGAATACAGATGATGAGAATTTACTTTAAGTCAGTTAGTAGGAAGAATTAATCCTTGACAACAAAGGTGAGGTAACTCTAGTGATCAAAGATTACTGAGAGTAAGCAAGGCACAGATGAGCTACATTAGACACACAAAGGGAGTCTAGAGGCCTTGTTCTATGGGATGAATAGGAGGGGCAAGAATGGCACTTCCTGCAAACCTTCACTTGAGACTTGTTGCTTGGCATGGGACTTTTGCCCTGACTTGGAAGGGGCATTCCCCTTTTCTGTACCTGAGGGAATGCATGCGGGCATATTGCATCCTCATGGCACCCAGGACTCAGATGAGGACACAGGCGTCCATGCTTTCAAGAGTTGTTAATACAATATCTCTTGATTAATGTCACTCGGTTCAACATACTCATTCATCCCTCCCCTACTTATCCTTTGTCTCTTCTTAATTTTGTAAGGTATACATTGGATTTCAGACTGCATTTTCCTCTTCTTTTCTTGTCTTTCCCTTTAACCCAACCTCATGCTTTTCAAGTACTCACTTCCTGGTACAAATTTTGCAAATCTGATTCCCACCACCTTTTGTACCTACTCTACTTAGTTTTTGTCAGTTAGTCCTTCTACCTACTAAGAGGAGAAGTATCATAATAACCTAATACAAAGATGGAAGTTGAGATGTAGTTCTTTGCATTACAGTGATTGATACAAGCTGAGATATGTAAATCCATAATTATGTAACTCTTTAAACTGGGACAGAGGTCAGGCACATATTCCTGAATTCAAGAAATAAGAACACACTCCTTCAATCATGGAAGAAACACACCACTGATTGCTTGGGATTTCATGAAATATTCCAGAGTTTCAATCATTTCCACATTCTTTTACATCTTCACAGACTACCCTGTCTTTAGCTGTGTAGATTACAGTTTACTGAGGCAAGTTGACTTTTTTTGTAATTCACTAACCATGAGACTCAGGCATAGTTAAAAAACCCTTTGGATCTCTCATATCCCTTCTATACAATGGCAGAAATAAATCCATGCCTCTGTAATGTGGAGATTGATAGTTCTGATATGATAGCATTGTTAGCAGAAGGGAAGGATATCATATAGAAACTGCCTAGATCTTGGTCTATGTAAGCCACATTTTCTTTGTCTATTCATCAACTGTAGTTCTTCCAGACAGCTTCCAGTTTGGCTCTTGGGTATAGGGGTACAATAAAGTGGGTGTAAACATGACCCTATTCTCTCCTGACAAATTTCTTCAGAGTTCCAGAAGGATGGTGGAGCAGAAGCTGGAGGCTAATCAAGCTCTCCCATAAAAGCAGTTTTTAATGTTCCAGTGAACAGTCCTAAGCCAGCGAATCACACCAAGTGTGCCATGACATTACAGAGAGTTAGTCCAGAGAGGGAAAATCCAGGCAAGTAGACAGATCTGAGAACTTGCAAGCAGCCGTGGCTGTGGCTGTGGCGGCGGTGGCAGCGGCGCCGTAGCCGCCATACCTGCAACATAGAGAGTCTGGGACAAAGGTGTCAGACCCGGCAGATGAGCCGATTCTACTCAACACCAACAAGAACTGACAAGGAGCAGACATCTTCATCCTGCAGTTTGCAGACGAGAGACGACCCTGGAACCAGGACTCCAGTGTGAGTAGAAGCCTGACATTCTCAGTCCTTTTCAGGGAGCAGAGGAGGGAAGGCCACCCCTCCCCATCCACTACTGAAGATCTCCATCTTTGATACTGACAAAGGCCTGGCTGAGCATCTAGCTCCAACTCAGGCCTTGGAAGAAAACTAGAGTCATTTAGCAGGTCACTGGAGTCTATAATGGCCTGCCAGGCTCAGCTCCACCCTCGGAAATATCACGGAGCCTGGGCTGGCTGCCATCCCCAGGAGTGGCTTTCTTCACTGGGTAAACAGAGAAAGAGGCTGCCCCTCCCTACAGCAGCCTTGACAATCAATTGAAATTCAGTAACCATAAACCCTGACAATGGCTCCAGGCTGGGCTCTGTGAGTGTCTTAGAAGCTAGCCCCTCAGGGAAAAGCTAGTGTTTGCTGAAAAGGCCTCAACCCTACCCAGAACCTAGCTTGGTCACAGCATCTCCAAACTGGAGTCAACAGCCATCTCCTTCTTTTGTGATACTCAGAGCAGATCCACCTCCCAATGAAATAGCCTGGGAAGAGGATCACAAACTCCTGGGTAAAGCAGAGCATTTTTCTGTCTGGTCAAACAAACTGACTTAAGAAACCAACGAGCAAATGATTTGCATTTTAATGATAAATAAACGAAAGCCGGCAAAAAAAAAAAAGAAAAAGAAAAAAAAAAAAAAAGAAACCAACGAATCCACAGGAAAATCAAACACCATGAGCAGACCAGAGACTCCAACAAGAGACTGGTTGCAGAAACAAGAGAGATACAGGATCTTCCCATCCCCTCTAAAAATATCAAAGAAGTCTTTTTTGTACCTTGAATGAAATTTTTTTTTCTAAAACATTTTTTAATTTTTCATTTTTAACTTTAGAAAAATTGTTTTCTATTAACTTTTTTTTCTTCCTCTTATAATTTTTATTTTAGGGGTACATGTGTGTGAGGTTTTATCTTTTTTGCTTTTTTCAGTTTTTTTGCTTAGCTCTACTGAACTTTTGATCATTTTTGTCTTTCTCATTCTTTTCACATTTTCTTTACTTTTGTTCTTCTTTGCATGACTTAATTGCTGTTCTGCTCATCCTCAGATACACCCAGAGTCCATTATTAGCTCTTATTCCCCATTGTGTACACACTTAATCCAGAAATTTATTACTCAATTCAAAACTTCTTAGACTTAAATTCCTTAATAGCAGCACTACCTCTTTATACCTGTATAACATTTTAAGCATTTTTATTTTTAAATTTTTCGTGTCTCCTTTATATTCCTCCCCTTCTCTCATTCTAGCCACATTCTTCTCTGAATATTTCGTTTTCAAATTTGCATAACTTTTAAGTGTTGCAGTATTTAATTTCTAATTTTTGCTTTTCTATTTTATCTTGTCTTTTTTTTCTTTCCCTTTCTTTTTTCTCTTTGTCTACTTTCATTCTATTCAACCTATTTCCTGCTTTGAGAATAGGACTTAGTTAACTGTCCCTCTGCCTTTCCACATCCCTCAATTCCTATTTTACCCACATCTCTCCTCAAACCTAATAATTTCTGATTTGCCAAATTCTTTTTTCTGGTTTGTAGCCTATTAATACATAATTGTTTGATGTTGAATCGGTATATCTATTGAACTAGATTGTATCTGCAGACTATTGACTGTGCAACTACAGACTTTGGTTGATGCTTGCCTTAAGATAGTGTTCTAGCATAAAACGTGTTACTTTCATCCCTAATGGGCAGAGCAAGCTGGAAAAACAAAGAATATTGGCAAGTCCGGGTACCTCAACTCCGACTCATGATAATCAGGGGACAGATCAGATAATGAATAATCCAGAGGAGAGTTCCCAAATAGCTCTACAAACACTGCTGGTAAACATGGAAATGAAAAGATTGAAAACTTGCAAAGGATTCTCTATGATCATGATAGGAAGAGAGAGGAGGCAAACCAAAGTTTCATATAGGAAAATATTTGATACAGGATTTGCGTGAGTAGCTTGAGAACACTCAAAGAGAAAGAAAGAAATTCAGTGAGAAAGCTGATTAGTCAAAGAGAAAGTCAGTAATGGCATGAGCAGACTGAGAACACTCAAAGAGAGCTACAGGGATTGGGTGAACATGAGGAAGCTAATCAAAGAGAAATAGAGGAATTGAGAGAACAGTATGAGAATACACAAAGATCACTAAAGGCATGCATGGAATCCATTAACAGAGAGCTGAAAGAAGTCAGGAAGACCACAAAGGGAATGCTGAATGGAACCCAACAGAAAGAATGGGAGTCCAAGGAAACCATAACCAATATACTAAGTGATTTGAGAATAAACAGTGAACACCAAATTAAGGAAGTCAAGTGGTCCATACACGATCTAAAACAAAGCTCCAACAAAGAATTTGAAGCCAGCCATTAAAGCTGACCAATTAGAAGGAAAATAAATAAAAAAACAAAGTAGAAAGCCTTGACAGTACATTACACCATGCAGAAGATCGAATCTCGGGGATTGAAGACAGCCTAGATATTATAGAGAAAGAACATACAACCATCCAAGACAAATCCAAGAAATATGATAGATCTATTCAACACTTGGAAGATACCATCAGAAGGCCTAATCTGAGGATAATGGGTGCAGAGGAGCACCTAGAAACAGAAATTAATGGTCTAGGAAAATTGTTTAACAGGATCCTAGGAGAGGACTTCCCAAACACGAAAAAAGATGGGCCTATTCAGATACAAGAAGCTTTTAGAAGTTAAAATAGACCAGACCAGAATAGAACATCCCACCATCACATTATATTCCTCACAGAATCAATTCAGACCAAGGGAAAGATCCTTAAGCTATCAAGGAGAAAAGATCAATCACCTATAAAGGGAAACAAATTAGAATCACCTCAGATTTCTCAGCAGAGACAATGAAAGCAAGAAGAGCCTGGAATGATATATGCCATGTCCTAAAGACAAACAACTATCAGCCAAGAATACTGTACCCAGCTAAGCTCTCATTCATAACCGAAGGTCAAATTAAAACCTTCCACAAGAAAGAAAAATTCAAACAATATATCTTCACCAAATGAGCCCTACAAAAGATTCTTAAAGATGTCCTACACATAGAAAACCAACAAGAACACAATAAAGGCCAAGAAACCGCACCCAAACTGAGAATCCAAGAACCATAGGAGGAACCCAGTTGCTGCAGCCTCCAAGAAGGTGGATTAAATGGCAGGAACTCCCAAATACCTCTCAGTCCTCTCTCTCTACATAAACGGACTTAACTCTCCAATTAAGGGACATAGACTGTCTAGTTGGATTAAAAAGCAAGATCCTTCTATCTGCTTCCTTCAGGAGTCATATCTTTCCCATAAAAACAAACACATTTTCAAAGTGAAAGGCTGGAACAAAATCTCCCAAACAAATGGCCCCCATAAACAGGTGGAGTTGTAATCCTAATATGAGATAAAATAGACTTCAAATTAAAATTCGTGACATGAGATAAAGAAAGTCGCTGCATACTAATTAAGGGATCTCTCCTTCAGGAGGATGTTACAATTCCAAATATCTATTCACCAAACAACAATGCACCCAAATTGATCCAAGAAACACTACTTTCCTTCAAATCCCACATAGATACAAAGGCATTAATTGTTGTAGACTTTAACACAACAGTTTCCCCACTAGACAGATCAACTCAGCAACAACTCAACAGAAATCACAGATCTAAACAACTGCCTAGATCAACTAGATTTAACAGACATCTCCCGAATATTTCACCCAGCAGCATCAGAATACACGTTTTTCTCAGCAGCACATGGATCATTTTCCAAAATAGACCACATTTTAGGCCACAAAGCAAACTTGTCCCAATTCAGAAACATTGAAGTTATACCTTGCATTCTCTCAGACCACAAGGGAATAAAATTAGAACTCAATACCAAAATCCAGGAGGCTGAACAACACACTGCTGAATCACCAGTGGGTTATGGAAGAGATTAGAAAGAAATTCAAATGTTCATAATATTCCACAGAAATGAACAAACAAATATCAAGCTCCTCTGGGACACCGCAAAGCAGTACTCAGATGCAAGTTTATAGATCTGAGTTCCTACATCAACAAATTGGAGAGATCTGAAACCAGCAATTTAATGAAACATCTGATCCTCCTTGAAAAAGAGCAGAAAGATAAACCCCAATCCAGTAGATGGTAAGAAATAATTAAAATTAGATCTGAATGAAATGAATTAGAATCCAAAAAGGACTATAGAAAGAGTCAACAAAACAAAGAGTTGGTTCTTTGAAAAAATTAACAAAATTGATAGACCCTTAGCAAATCTTCTCAGAAAAAGAAGAGAACACACCCAAATAAATAAACTCAGAGATGATAATAGGAACATCACCAAAGAAAAAACCAAGATTCAGAACATTATAAGGGAATCCTCCTCACAAATATCTACATGCTGAAACTAAACCAAGATGAGTTATACCATCTTAACAGGCCCATATTAAGCATTGGAAAAGAAATAGAAATAAGTGTCCTGCCATCTAAGAAAAGGCCAGGACCAGATGGTTTTACAGCAGAATTCTACAAGGCCTTTAAAGGAGATCTCACACCGATACTCCTCCAACTCTTCAATGACAGTGAAAGAGAAAGTTCACTACCGAACTCATTCTATGAAGCCATCATAACCCACATCCCAAAACCAGCCAGGGACTCATGAAAGAAAGAGAATTATAGACCCTTTTCTTTGATGAACATTGATGGAATATATCTCAAACAAATTTTGGCCAATCGACTTCAAAAATTTATCCAAAACATTGTACACCACTTGAAAAAGGAAATCAAAACACAACTTAGAAAGGGGCAAAAACTCCCATGCTCTTGGATTGGAAAGACCAAGACTGGGAAAACGGCAATACTTCCTAAGGCTATCTACAAATTCAATTTGATACCTGTCAAAATTCCAGCCTCATTCTTCAAGGAAATAAAAGAGGCAATCCAGAAATTCATATGGAACAATAAAAGAATCTGAATAGCAAAAATGATCCTCAACGAAAGAACTGTGCTGTAGGAATTAGGTGTTGACTAAATTTCAAACTCTACTATAAAGCCATAGTAATCACAACAGCTTGTTACTGGCACAAGAACAGACCTCAGGATCAATGGAATAAAATTGAAAACCCAGAAACGAAGGATGGACCTATGGCCATCTAATCTTGGATAAGGGAGTGAAAAAATTAGAACTGAAGAAAGACAGCCTCTTCAGTAAATGGTGCTGGCAAAATTGGTAAACTACTTGTAGAAAAGTAATGCTAGATCCTTATATATCACCCTGCACCAGAATCAACTCCAAATGGAGCAAAGACCTCGGCGTCAAAGCAGACACTGTGAAAACATTACAGGATGGAATAGGAGAAACCCTAGGTCTCCTTGGCACAGGCCCAAATTTTATTAAGAGCCCCAGAAACACAACAAATCAAAGAAAGGTTGGACAAATGGGATTGCATGAAATTGCAGCACTTCTCCATGGCAAAGGACATAGCTAGCAAGATCAATAGAAAGCCTAAAGATTGGGAGAAGACCTTCACTAGCCATACAATGCACAAGGGTCTCTTATGTAAAATATCCCTGGAACTCAAAAAATTAAATCCCCCAACAACAAATTTTCAAAGAAACAACTGCCCAATAAATAAGTGAGCTAAAGTCTTAAAGAGAAACTTCTCTGAAGAGGAAAGAAGGATGGCCAATAGACACATGAAGAAATGCTGGGAGGGTGGCTCAGTGGTAGAGTTCTTGCCTTGCAAGCCTGAGGCCCTGGGTTCGATTCCTCAGCACCAAATAAGAGAAAAGAAAAAAGCCGGAAATGGTGCTGTCGCTGGAGTGTTAGAGCATAAGCCTTGAGCCGAAGAGGTGAGGGACAGTGCCCACAGAGTTCAAGCCCCACTACCGGACCCCCCTCCCAAAAGAGAAACTTCTCTGAGAGAGGAAAGAAGGATGGCCAATAGACACATGAATAAATGCCCAACTTCTCTAGCCAAAAAAGAAATGCAAATCAAAACAACGTTGAGATACCACCTAGCCCCAGTTAGAATGGATAAAATCAAGAACTCTAATAACAACAGATCCTGGAGGGGATGTGGATAGAAGAGAACTGTACTGCATTGGTGGTGGGAGTGTAAACTTGTTCAAACACTTTGGAATGCAGTATGGAGGGTCCTCAAAAGACTCCACATAGAGCTCCCCTATTACCCAGCAATTCCACTTGTGGGCATTTACCCAAATGTTCACAAACAAGACCACACTAAAGCTACCCACACGACTATGTTTATTGCAGCATTGTTTACTAAAGGTAAGACATGGAACCAACCAAGATGCCCCTCAGTAGATGAATGGATCAAGAAAATGTGGTATGCATACACAATGGAATTCTATGCCTCCATCAGAAAGAATTCCATTGCCTTATTTGTTAGGAAATGGAAAGGCTTGGAAAAAATTATATTAAGTGAAGTTAGCCAGTGCCAAAGAAACAGGTCCCATGGTTTCCCTTATTTACATAACTTATAACATAGTATATGTCTGAGTCAAGCAGAAAAGGTCAGATAAATTATTGTTAGAGAAATGAACCCTAAGATATGAATTCAAATTTTTTTCTTCTTGCGATTGTTTCTAACAAATTTATAAGATTATTTCTTTGTTGCTTTATATGTCCCTCCTCCACCGTATAACTCCTGCTTTCCCTGTATTTGATGTCGGTATAATTTTTGGTAGGGAAAGGGAAAAACACATCGTTTAAATAGGGATACAGGTGGACCCATTGCAACAATGAGATGTACAAGTCATTATGTTGAAAATGAACTTTACCACTTTGGTGCCGGGGACAGGAGGGGGAGGTTTAGGGGGGAGGATTGTGTAAGGGGGGGTGGGAGAATGGGAAGGGGAAACAACGGAGGAGGCTACAATGCTTGAAAAGAAATGTACTCATTATCTTGCCCATGCAATTGTAAACCCTCTGTTCAGTATTTTCACAATTAAAACAAACAAATTCCTTCAGATGTAGGCCCATGAGTAATATTGCTGGATTCTATGATACTTTTACTTTTAGCTTTTTGAGAAACATCTATACAATTTTCCCTAGTTGGTACACTAATTTAAACTCATACAAACATCCTCACTAGCAGTTACTGCTTTATGTGTACTTGCTGATTTCCAATCTGATGGAAATGAGATGAAACTTTATGTCATTTCAGTTTGTATTTCTGTCTGGCCTGGGATGCTAAACTTTGCTTCATCTACAAGTGTTCCCAGTTGTACATCTTGGGAGTTAATTTCACTCATTTGTCCTGCCAGTTCATTTATGTATTTATTAATTGGATTATTGTTTTTTTGGGAGTTTAGATATTTGAGCTCTCTCTCTGTATCTTGGTCATTAGTCTGTTTTCAGATATATTGCTGGTAAATATGTTTTCCCATGATGCAGTCTATTATGCAGTGTTTTAATTCTACTTCTCAAAATCTGTGATGTTTTGAGAGTGAGGCTCCATGGTAGAGTGCTTGCCAAGCATGCATGAAAACCATGGTTTTATCCTCCATACCACATAAACAGAGAAAACTGGAAATGGCACTGTGGCTCAAGTGGTAGAATGGTAGTCTTGAGCAAAGAAGTTCATGGTCAGTGCCAAGGCCCTGGGTTCAAACCCAAGGACTGGGAAAAAAAATACAATCTGTCATGAAATCATTGAAATAACTAAAGTCCATATACTGTTACTTAGTACACAATTGCTGGAGGATTTCTATCATACTAAGACCTATACACTACTTGTTCTTCACATAGCTGATTTTTAGGTTGAATTGGCTCATGCCTATTTTATTTTTTTGCCAGCACCTGAGCTAGAACTCAGGTTTTGTGCTTGTTCACTTTCCTCTCTCCTAGGTCAAGGACATGTGAGCCATGCCTCCCACTCAGCTTTTTGCTGGTTAATTGAAGCTAATGTCTTGTCACCTTTTCGGTCTGTGCTTGCTCTATTCCTTGATCCTCAGATCTTGGCTTCCTGAGTATGTAGGCTTACAGGCAAAATCCATCAATCCCTTGCAGGTACAAACCACCAGCACCTACATGGTTTTTTCCTTTTATGGCTGTTGCCATACAAAATAAGATGAATATTCAAATACCATAAAGCATGTCCCAATCTTTTGGACCATACATATATTCTAATTATATATTAACTATATATATTACTGAATGTATATATAATATATATAGATCATTTTAGCTGGGGACAAGCACAAATACACACACATACATATATGAGAAAACTGCACATGTCCGTGGCTTGATATCATTAGCAGAGAAACCATGGCCATTAATATTCCTTACAAAAAATTAAAGTACTTTATGTTTACATGTATGCACCTATATTTGTATATGAATATGTAAACATATATACACACATGCATAGATATACACTTACACACTCATGTATATATTATATGGTATATATTGATATATTATATATTGCATGTATACAAATGAGGCAGCGCCTTACTATGTAGCCTATGTGGCTCTCAAATAGGTGAAAATCCTGTCTTCCTTTATTTTGTTTTGAATTATAAGCCTGCTGAAACACACCTAGCTTATTAACTTTATGTCAGATGAATTCACTGTTGTGCTCAAATCAAATGAGTTTCTAATTATTAAAGATGGATAATCGTTAGAGGAACTAATAAATGAACTAACTTCACAACCTTATCATATTAACCTATTTTTCTGTTTCTAAGAGGATTCCTTAAAAGTGTGCATAATTACAAAATGAAGTTCAATTACAACAATGGTATTGATTTCTGTACATCAGTCAAACATGCAAAAGTTAGCATTTGATCTCATTGCCTAGGTGCTGTTTCTGAGTTTCTTTGCTTAAGGCTAGTCCTCTACCACTTGAGCCACATATCTATTACTTATGACATTTATGGTGGTTAATTGGAGATAAGACTCTGCTGTTCATTTTGCCCAGGCAAGCTTCAAAGTTTGGTCTTCATATTTCAGAATTGCAGGCACGAGTGGCCTGAGCCCAGCATCTTTACATATTGTTATTTACATGCCTTCACTTATTTCTGGTGCTGAATAAGGTTTGTTTGCTTTTTTGCTGGTCCTGGGGCTTGAACTCAGGGCCGAGGTGCTGTCCCTGAACTTTTTTGCTCAAGACTAGTATCACTTGAGCCACATGTTCACTTCAGGCCTTTGGGTGATGAATTGGAAATAGTAATTTCAATGACTTCTGTAGCTGGGCTGGTTTTGAACTATGATCCTATGATCTCAGCCTCCTGAGTAGATAGGAGTACAAATGTAAACCACAGATGCCCAGCTGCTTCATACGTGTTCTGAATTAGCTGAATACTTTACACTGATCAACAGTTTTCATCAGGTGGGTTTCAGACACTCTTCAGGGTGAAAGGGAGAAAAAAGCTGTGTTGGGGAACTAAGAATATTGCTCAGGTACTAATGTGTCAGAGAAACTATTCATGGTGAGATGAATTGTGCTTTTATTTACAATCAATGAAATTCCTTCACTTTTAGTCTCCTTCTTTGTAAGAATCTTCACCTCCTGGGCTTTCAATTCCAAATAATTTGAATAAGCTTACTGCTATCACTTCTTTGTGGACTTGATCATACAGTAAATGAGTTTCCTCTTTTATGTGCCTGTAGTTAAGGGTCTGATAAGTGTCTGTGTTCTGTTGTACCATGTCTGCTCCTGCGATGAGCTGCTTAGCAGAGCCAATGATTGTGGAAAAGGTCTGATAAATTCCAAGGTGCTATGGAGGATTATGGGTGGATGCCAGTGACTGGATGAATTTGTGCATATATATATATATATATATATATATATATATATATATATATACATACATAGATACACACATATATCTATATCTATCTATCTATCTCTTATATATCACTGATTTAATATTTCCAATAACTGGAATGTAATCTTATTCTAGCTGAAAATGAATTATGTATGTGAAAGCTGAGTATCTTATATACATTAAGCATATATAGACATATATATGTATATGTTTGCATACATGTATATATATGTATATATTTTTTTTCTCAGAAACAACTTCAAATATGTATTTTGTCAATTCTGTTGTGATAGAGTATATGAAAATATGACAAATCCTACCAACCCGCCCCGCAGACTTGCCTTGAAACCCCTTGTGTGGTCAATGCTATTCTTACCAGTGTAATCCTGTTAAAGTAACCTTTACAGAGGTGGGGAAAAGAATAACAAACTGGGAGGTGGGTCTGCCATTAAAACAAAAAGGGGGAATCTGTGAGGCACATGGGCAGCAAAGATGGCCCTGAGAGGAAGTTGAGTGTGCAGAGCCCAATTTGTTCATGTTCAGGGCATAAAGAGCTCATGGAATCTTAGGTGCAGGATAGGGTGTGACCTTTACGGTGATTGGTTGGTTCCTTTTTCTTCCCTCCCACGAGATCTTTTACTTTAAAAAGTGCTTGTTGCATGGTAATAAACGACTTCCTGCTTCACTTGATTCCCCACTGCTTCTGATTGTCTCCAAGGCTAAGGGAGGCTGGGGAACAGGCGAGTGCGCATGTACATTTCCTCAGACCCAGCCCATCTTTCATGGGACAGACGAAGACACGACTATTGTTAAGCATGAATCACTATTATGTGTACATATTGATAAGGCTACATTCTTTTCTTACAATATTTATATTTGTAGTAGCAAATTTCAAACCCTGGGCCTCACACATGTAGAGTGCACGCTCCACCCCAAGCTACCATACTCAGCTGTTTCATAATAGACAGCTATTTTTGTCATATGTTGAATGATGTTTAGTGTGTGCGTGGCCTACAGCTTTAGTTCAGGGCTTGAGAGCTGTCCCTGAGCTTTATTTTATTTTATTTTTTGCTCAATGCTAGTGCTCTACTCCTTAAGCCACAGCTCAACATTTAGCGTTTTTGCTTCTCTTGCATCCTTTCATAATCAATTGGAGATATGAGTCTTCAAGTCTTTTCTAACAGGGATAATTTGGAACTATGATCCTCAGATCTCTGCCTCCTGAGTTGTTAGGATGACAGGCCTGGGTGACCATCACTTGGCAGTCTGAACATTTTATAGAATACCTTGGATATGTTATTTTCCTTACACACACACACACACACACACATTTTAAAAGATAGTTCCCAGGGGCTGGGAAAGTGGCTCAGTGGTAGAGCCATTGCCTTACATGCATAAGACCCTGAGTCCAATTCCTCAGCAGCACATAAGCAAAAAGAAAAAAGCCAAAAGTGGCACTGTTGCTCAAGTGGTAGAGCGCTAGCCTTGAGCTGAAGAGCTGAGGGACAGCCCCCAGGGCGGGAGTTCAGGCCCTGTGACCGGAACAACAACAACAAAAAGATAGTTTCCAGAGGGATTCCAGTTACATGAGCAAGGTAATGAGTCCATTTCCTATTAAGCATTTGTTTCCCCCCCCCCTTTTTTTCCCCTACCATCCCTTTCCTGCCCATCTTCCCGTCTTCCTGCCCCGGCCCCCAACGTTGTAAAGTACGTTTTCAACAGAGTGTCTTGGACACATCATTGTTACAATGGGTCATCCTCTATCCTTATTTCAGCATTTTGGTGTTTCCCCTCAATTAGAAAAATGTATATAAAAGTTGAAAGACACTGGAGTCAAATACAGTGAAAGCAGGGGTGATACCATGGTAGAAGAACATACAAAGAAACAAAAAATATCATATAGTATATTATAAGCCCATCAAAAAGAACAGCAAGAAAAATAAAATCTGTTGTGTCCCTATCTTGGGTTTCTTTTCGCTTAGCATCAGCTTTTATGATCATATATACATAGCTCTTAACCTCTTCTGCTTGTCCTAGACATAGACTAGTTAATGCAGATAAGGGAAACTGATTTCCCTTACATTCTGTGCGCAGTGCGCCAAGCCATCGGCCAGGCATCTCGGCGGGGGCTGCCAGGACCCCAGAGACACAGGGGGCCGCCTGCAGATCACCCGCGCAGAAGCCGCCTGAGGTACCGGCTTGCAGAACAACTGATCGCCAGAAACAGAGAAACCTACAAGCCAGGAGTCTCCACGAGGATCCCACCCCCACCCCTCACTCTCCACCTGAGCAGAGAGGCTCCATCCCGCCAAAGCTGCCTGGCACCTGCAGCATGACAAAGGGACCTATCTGCAGACCACCCGCGCAGAAGCCAACCCGGCGGGGGCAGCCCGGGTCCCAGAGTCACAGGGGGCTGCCTGCAGATCACCCGAGCAGAAGCAGCCTAATTCACCGGCGTCAGACCCACCGGATCTCTACAACCCGCGAAGAAGCCGCCTGAGCGTGGACACTGTGGACCCGACAGCTTAGATAGAGGCAGTGACGTCATGAAACCTCCCAATACTTTTATATTTACTTATGACTTGTCTAATAGTCTCCATAAGAGGGGCTTTCAGGGTAGCACTTAACTCTGGTGAGTTAGTCATGTTCTCAGGATACTCATCAGATGTTGGAGTCGTCAACACTTCCAAGAAAGAGCCCTGAATAAGGGAAAGTTGAGCATGAGTAAGTAGAACAAGCAACAGGAGCAGTAAAAGATTAATAGGCACTCCTATACAGGGAAAAAAAAGAAAAACAGGAACACATCTTTCCCAGGGGCTTGCCAGCCTTTTTAGGAGGTAGGCCTCTTTGAAGTCCCATTCTCTGAGGTAGGCTTCTGTGAAGCCCCATTCTGAGGTAGACTTCTGTGGAGTCCCATTCTCAGATCTAAAAGCAGGTGTTCCATGCTAAGCAGACTCCACCGGAGTAGACCTGGCAAGGAGGCTATTTTTTTTTAGTTTTTTGGGACCAGTCGTGGGGACTGAAATCTGGGCCTGGGCACTGTCCTTCAGCTCTTCAGCTCAAGGCTAGTGCTCTACCACTTGATCCACAGTGCCACTTCTGGCTTTTTCCTTTTTGCTTATATGGTGCTGGGGAATCAAACCCAGGGCCTCATGCATGTAAGGCAAGCGCTCTACCACTGAGCCACCTTCCCAACCCTGCTTTTATTTTTAATCAATGAAATTCCTTCACTTTTAGTCCTCTTCTTTGCAAGAGTCTTCATTTCTTGGATTTTCAATTCCAAATAATTTAAATAACCTTACTGCTATCCCTTCTTTGAGGACTTGATCATACAGTAAAGGACTTTCCTCCTTAATGTGTCCGTATTTAGGTCCTGGTATGGGTCTGTGTTCTGTTGCACCATGAGTGCACCTGAGATGAGCTGGTTAGTAGAGCCAATGATTGTAGAAAACATCTGACAAAATGAATAGTGCTATGGAGGGTTATCAATGGATTCAGGTGACTGGATGAATTTGTAGTGACATATATGTATATTTACGTACATAGATATGCATACACACACACACACAATGTAATCACCCCGGTGACCTGCTGATGCATGCCTTCCCTTGTAATCTGTCACTCAAAGCCAAGAGGTTCACATTCATGAACCATTGGGACATTCTCAAGTATGTCTCTAAAGTCCTCATAAGCTGTTGCTATGGAGACATGTTCATGTGGGGCTTCTGAATTCTGTTTTTACACATGGAATTGTGGAATGTTAAGTGTATATTCTTTTTTTTAAGCTCCAAGAATGGGACTCAAAGCCAGTACATGATACTTTTGCTCACTTAGTAATGCTCTAAAAACTAAGCCATACCTCTATCCCTTAAAGTATGTATTTTGTCTATTCTGTTGTGAAAGACTATATGAATATATGACAAATTCTACCAACTCTATAAAAATTACAGAACTGTTCATTTCCAGGGGTGGAAGAGACTGATGTTATAGAAGGTATTCTAGGTTTACAGAAAAATTTGAAAATTGTTTCCCACAAGAAATCTGAATGGATTCTGTGTCACTTTGATTGAATTTCACCACATAAAATAAGTATTTACTAAATCAACTTTATTACTCATCTATAATTCTCAAATATTTCTCATTTTTAAATGTTACAAAATTCCATTAAATCACTCAATTTCTTTATAGATTCTATGAAACTACTTATTTTCCTAATTTATAACATTTCAGTTTTACTTACATAAGTTTTGTAAACACCTTTGAAGAAAGTAGACTGCTTCTCAATGATAGGACTCATGATACTAAATACAACAACCTCAAAATTAGAGATGTGGCACAAAGGGTAGAGCGCTAAGCTTGAGAATAAAAGCCAAAGGGAAGTAAAGGGCCATGAGTTCAAATGAAACTAACAGCAAAATAAAAGGAAAAAGGTACATATCATCCTAGAATTTCATGAAACAGGAAATTAGACATAATCATCTTCTTGTAGATCTCCCAATAGAGAATGTTAGAAATGGAACTTGAGAAATTTTAGAAGATGGACATTCAGGGAAGAATGACTGAGAGTACTTAGAACTTTTTTGAAAAACTTTCTACATGTTTTACATTGCTATGATTTCTCATGTGTGTGTGTGTTCAATGATGAACCCTGAGCTGTGCCTTCTGGTTGAAGAATTCCACATTTCTACCTTGATAAGGTTTGTATCCTGTGTGGGTTCTCTATTGCAAACTGACTTCTCTTCCAAATGAAAGGCTTTCCTTACTTGTTACATTCTAGAGATTTCTCATTTGGGTGAATTTTCTTATATGCTAGGCTGTGGCCTCCAGTGGATGGTTCTTTACACATTTGTTGCAGTCATAAGGCTTCTCTCCTGTGTTGTGCTCTCTGATGAAAAATAAGGGCTGAATTCTGTGTGAAACTCTATCCACAGCTGTTACATTCCTAAAGTTTTACTTTGTGTGTTTTCTGATGGACAGTAAGGTTTCCCCTGTGGCTGAATGACTTTCCACACAGGTCACATTCAAAAGGTTTCTCTCCTGTGTGTGTTCTCTGATGGTCAGAAAGGTATACCTTCCTGGTGAAAGACTTTCCACAGCTGTTACATTAATAAGGTTTCTCTCCTGTGTGCATTATCTCATGGATGTTAAGTGCTGCCTTCCACCTGAAAGACTTTCCACACTCCATACATTCATAAGGTTTCTCTCCTATGTGTAATATCTGATGTGATTTAAGGATCGACTTCTGGATGAAAGACTTTCCACACTAGCTACAATCATAAGGTTTTTCTCCTGTGTGTTTTCTCTCATGGAAAGTAAGGCCGATTTTCTTGCTGAAAGACTTTCCACACCTCCTACATTCATAAAGTCTCTGTCCTGTATGTGTTGCCTGATGGGCAGTAAGTTGTGACTTCATGGCGAAAGACTTTCTACACACATTACATTCATAAGGTCTCTCTCCTGTATGTGTTGTCTGATGGATCCTAAGGTTTCCTTTCTGGGTGAAAGACTTTCTACAGAGATTACACTGATAAGGTTTCTCTCCTGTGTGTGTTGTCTGATGGACATTAAGGGTTGTCTTCTGGGTGAAAGACTTTCCACACACATTACATTCATAAGGTTTCTCTCCTATGTGTATTCTGTGATGATATGTAAGTTTTGACTTCCACATGAAAGACTTTCCACAGAGGTTACATTCATAAGGTTTCTCACCTGTGTGTGTTCGCTCGTGAGCAGTAAGGTTTGTCTTCTGGGTGAAAGACTTCCCACACTGGATACATTCATAAGGCTTCTCTCCTGTGTGTGTTTTCTGATGGACAGTGAGGTATGACTTCCGGCTGAATGACTTTCCACACAGGTTACATTCATAAGGTTTCTCTCCTGTGTGTGTTGTCTGATGGACATTAAGGGTTGTCTTCTGGGTGAAAGACTTTCCACACACATTACATTCATAAGGTTTCTCTCCTATGTGTATTCTGTGATGATATGTAAGTTTTGACTTCCACATGAAAGACTTTCCACAGAGGTTACATTCATAAGGTTTCTCACCTGTGTGTGTTCGCTCGTGAGCAGTAAGGTTTGTCTTCTGGGTGAAAGACTTCCCACACTGGATACATTCATAAGGCTTCTCTCCTGTGTGTGTTTTCTGATGGACAGTGAGGTATGACTTCAGGCTGAATGACTTTCCACACAGGTTACATTCATAAGGTTTCTCTCCTGTGTGTGTTGTCAGATGGACAGTGAGGTGTGCCTTCCGGCTGAATGACTTTCCACACAGGTTACATTCATAAGGTTTCTCTCCTGTGTGTGTTAGCTGATGGACAGTAAGCTGTACCTTCCGAGTGAAAGACTTTCCACACAGGTTACATTCATAAGGTTTCTCTCCTGTGTGTGTTGTCAGATGGACAGTAAGTTGTGACTTCTGGCTGAAAGACTTTCCACACAGGTTACATTCATAAGGTTTCT
Organism: Dipodomys merriami; assembly: GCF_024711535.1. Classification (NCBI taxonomy): domain Eukaryota; kingdom Metazoa; phylum Chordata; class Mammalia; order Rodentia; family Heteromyidae; genus Dipodomys; species Dipodomys merriami. Next base: position 1,651,308 of record NW_027203104.1, on the reverse strand, counting down.
CTCCTGTGTGTGTTGTGAGATGGACAGTAAGGTGTGCCTTCCGGCTGAAAGACTTTCCACACACATTACATTCATAAGGTTTCTCTCCTGTGTGCGTTGTCAGATGGACAGTAAGGTGTGTCTTCCGGATGAAAGACTTTCCACACAGGTTACATTCATAAGGTTTCTCTCCTGTGTGTGTTAGCTGATGGACAGTAAGCTGTGCCTTCCGGCTGAAACACTTTCCACACACATTACATTCATAAGGTTTCTCTCCTGTGTGTGTTCTCTGATGGACAGTAAGGTGTGTCTTCCGGGTGAAAGAATGTCCACATTGGTTAGATTCTTTAACTACAGGAGATACTCCAGGACTATAAGCAGCACATATCCCATTAGACTCGCCATGGAGAAGCATGTTCTGACACTGCCTGAACTCCTCTGTCCTTATCCCTAAGGAGTTTCCATTATTCCTAATCAGCTCTGACTTAGGTTTTGATCTCAAATTAAAAGTTGTTATTAATTTCACATTTTTCTCCCCTGTGTTAGTATTCATGACTCCGACATCAGCCAGACAATCGTAGGGATTCTCCTGACAGGTCTTAGTCCTGTACTCCTTTTCTTGGACATCTACAATGAGATATAGAAAGACAGACAAAAACAGAAATGAGACCTCAAGATTCCTTAATGTAACAGTAAAGGCATTTCTGTGCATCCTGTTACGAGATTTTAAAAGATCAAAGCTGGAACTCTTTGATGCAGAATATAAGCTTTTCTCTGTAATGTATTAGTTAAGAAAGTAAAACACTTCTGGAGGAATATCAATACCAAATTTCAAACTCTACTATAAAGCCATAGTAATCAAAACAGCTTGGTATTGGCATAAAAACAGACCGCAGGACCAATGGAATAGAATTGAAAACCCAGAAATGAACCTACAGACCTATAGCCATCTAATCTTCGATAAGGAAGCTAAAACAATAGAATGGCAGAAAGACAGCCTCTTCAGTAAATGGTGCTGGCAAAATTGGTTAACTACATGTAGAAAACTAAAGCTAGATCCTTATATATCACCCTGCACCAGAATCAACTCCAAATGGATCAAAGACCTTGAACTGAAAGCAGACACTCTGAAAACATTACAGGATGGAATAGGAGAAACCCTAAGTCTCCTTGGCTCAGGTCGAAATTTTCTGAATAGAGACCCGGAAGCACAACAAATCAAAGAAAGGTTGGACAAATGGGACTGCATAAGATTGCAGAGCTTCTGCAGGGTAAATGAAATAGCTGGCAAGATCAATAGAAAGCCCACCGATTGGGAGAAGATCTTTACTACCCATACAACGGACAAGGGTCTCATATCTAAAATATACTTGGAACTCAAAAAATTAAACCACCCAACAACAAATCCTCAAAGAAACAACTGCCCAATAAATAAGTGGGCGAAAGACTCAAAGAGAAGCTTCTCTGAAGAAGAAAGAAGGATGGCCAATAGACACATGAAGAAATGTTCAACATCCCTAGCCATAAAAGAAATGCAAATCAAAACAACATTGAGATATCACCTCACTCAAGTTAGAACAGCAAAAATCAAGAACTCTAACAACAACAGATGCTGGAGGGGATGTGGACAGAAAGGAACCTTACTTCATTGTTGGTGGGAATGTAAACTTGTTCAACCACTTTGGAAAGCAGTATGGAGGTTCCTCAAAAGACTTCACATAGATCTCCCCTATGATCCAGCAATCCCACTTTTGGGCATTTACCCAAATGTTTACAAACAAGACCACACTAAAGCTACCAGCACAACTATGTTTATTGCAGCATTATTTACCATAGCTAAGATATGGAACCAACCCAGATGCCCCTCAGTAGATGAATGGATCAAGAAAATGTGGTATATATACACAATGGAATTCTATGCCTCCATCAGAAAGAATGACATTGCCCCATTTGTTAGGAAATGGAAAAGTTTGGAAAAAATTATATTAAGTGAAGTAAGCCAGGCCCAAAGAAGCATAGGTCCCATGGTTTCCCTTATTTGCAATATCTAGTATAGGTATGAGTCAAGCGGAAAAGGTCAGATAATGTGATGTTAGGAAAATGAACCCTTAAATATGTATTTTAATGTTTTCGTTTCTTTCATGCATGTGTTTCTAACCCATTTATAAGATTATTTCTTTGTTGCTTTGTATGTCCCTCCCCCACAGTGTAACCCCCGCTTTCACTATATTTGATGTCAGTATAACATGTGGAGGAGATGGGGACAAACAACTCGTTTAAGGATTCAGGTGGACCTGTTGCAACAATGAGAAGTACAAAATGTCATGTCAAAACCAGCTTTACAATGTCGGTGTGGGGGGGGGGAGGGGGGTATAATTGGGTGGGGGGAGGGGGGTAAAATTGGGTGGGGGAGGGGGGAGGCGGGGAAGGGAAGTGAAGGGTAAACAAAGGAGGAGGCTGCAATGCTTGGTAAGAAATGTATGCATTATCCTGCTCATGTAATTGTAGCCCCTCTGTACAGTATGTTCTCAAATAAAATAAAATACAATTAAAAAAAAAAAAAAAAGAAAGTAGCACTGACATTTTACAATGGTAAATAATGCTTTTCTGTTTCAGTTCTTTTCTGTTTTTCTCAAGGAATTAATTACTCAAATGATTCATCTACACACTATTAGTTATAAGCTGAGTACTAAACATTTGCTTTTAATACCCTCGAGGTTTGGTCATAAGGGAATAGCTATTATTTTTCTTTTAATTTGTGGAAATAATTTACACATTTTGCTGCTTTGCTTCTCAACCATTAGGTGAGGAACAGAAATACTGTCTAGATTTAGGGACCATTAGGGTGTTTGATACATCCCTTGGCCTTTCCGCTAAGAATGGAAGGTTCCTGAGAGTAAGGATTTATACCTCCATCTCTTCAGTTCTAACTTCTCACTAAGAATTACTTTAGGGATTGGTGGCATTTTTAAAATTGGTTTCCCTCATCCTTAGTCAAATTCTCATCAAATTTCCTTTTCTAACACATCTGCTCCTTCACAACCATTCAAGACAAAGATACTGCAGGTTACCACCCAGGTAGTCATCTCCTATGAACCAAAAGCTTTGCTTCTGAATCTCACTCACTTCCACCATCACCAAGAAGCAATTTCCCTCATCACAGGTAGCAGTCCTGGCATACTCCTTATTTCCTCATACCTTGTTTCAATGAAAATGAGACATCATTTTCTACATTTCTCATTTCCTTTTTCTGTTTAAGAATGATTTCTACAAATAAATAGAAAATTGCTCACTTTAACTATACTGGGACAGCCAAATCAGTTTGTCTCCATGTAAATTCTTGATTGTCATGTCCTTGAGACAAAGGATCACCTAGTTTTCTGCCACACATGACTCAGGGGAACTAGGAACATTATTGCTCAGTACAGCTCATTAAACTTACCAAGTGGACTCTGGCTACAAAACCACCATGCAAGATGCTTTATCTCACCTGTGAGATTCTTCTCTGAGGCTTCTCTTATCCATGGTTCTGACCCTTGCTCCAGCTTGGCAATCAATTTAGGTTTAGGAACACAGTGTCCTGTTATAAACAAGTAGAGAAGAACTATTGGTAGGATGGGTCATCATTACTGTAAGGTCTTAGACATCATGTTCACAAAGTTGCTCCTAAACCTTGTTTCTCCTGGTTGATATTTCCCAGCTTTCAACTTATTTTGCCAATTGTGTGCCTTGAACTCAGCTCTTTTGCTCAAAGCTAGCCTTCTGCTAGTTTCAGTCCCAGCTACATTTGTAGATTGTGAGGTGATTTGGAGATAAAAGCCTCATGGTCACTTTTCTGCAGTTGCTGGCTTCAAACCAAAATCCTCACATTTCAGCCTCCAGAGAAGCTAAGATTACAGGTGTTAGGGTGTTAGCCACTGCACCCAGGACGAGGGTTGATTACAAATAACCACTTTCAACTAGTGATTTTCAGATCATACTTCAAATAGTGATGTACTTTCTATTCTAGACTATATTTGCACCTACAGAAATCACCCCAAGTTTAGGATGACAGTCTTCTTTCTATTAGTGGAATGCAGTTTAGATTTTGGGCCCAAGTGCTGATTGGGTTTCTTGAAGAATGGGAATAAAATTGTCTCCAGTTACATAATGAAGTGGAAAAAATGGACAGGAATTTTATATTCCCACGGAGTGGAATCATCACCCGAAACAACATAAATATTTATATATCTACTTAGAAAAGAAAACAGCCTTTGATCTCGCATGTTCAAATGACTTTCGCTCACCTAAAGACAAGAGGTTGCTGTAGGTCTCCAGCATTACATCTCTATGCAGGGTCCTCTGAGCATGATCCAGGTCTTGCCACTCCTCCCAGCTGAAGTCCACAGCCACATCATCAAATGACACCAGCTTCTGTAATGGCACATTTGAATCAAATAATTAGCCCAAGTCAGGAAGGTCTGTGGGACTCATCCCCAATTAATCACCAGGAGAAAAGCAGAACTGGTGCTATGGCTCATGTGGTAGAGCACTAGCCTTGAGGGGAAGAATTCAGGGACAGTGCTCAGGTCCAGAAATCAAACCTCACAACCAACCAACACACACACACACACACGCACACACACACACACACACACACACACACACACACACACACACACGGTATTTCATAAGCAATCACAAGACATTTAGGACATCGCATGGAATACATAGCACCTTACTGATTCATGAAAAGTAAGTGTCCACATAAATGTTAAAGGCAGTAACAGTACTTAAGAATGTCGCTAATTATGGATTGGCCCTTATAAGGTCTGATTTACTTCCCATATATAAATATCCTATGTTAACTCTTTTGTAGTTTAAGTGCTAAATACTGAAGTATGGTCATAGATACCCTGATATTTCTTTCCTATGTAAAAAAGAACTGCTAGAAGGAAGTTTTGTGAACTTGGCCTACCTTCTACAATCCACAATATAGTTGTGAGGGGCATACCATATTCCCTGACTACATTTTCATTTAAATATGCCTTCATGGAAGGATGGAGGATGGATAGAGGCTTAAGGAACATTCAAGATGACAAAAAACAAAAAATAGGACCACGACAAACAAGACAGAGAAAAATTAGAAGAGGGATGTGATCTAAAGTTACAGAAGACAAATTTACAAGTTGGAAGGAAATAAGAGTGCTAATTTGCCTGCAGAGGCTAAGAGGAGAGGTTTTGGAATCCCACACTGAACCCTATTACAAATGATGAATGGCCAAGCCAGCCATGCTTGGCAATAGCAGAGGTGAATGCTCACTAACACACAAAAGGGAAATATATATGTGAGAAATTGAAAGAAAATAACATTCAATTCACAATCCACTGGGCAGAGGAACTCTACTAAAAATGTAGATTGAAGATATGGTCAGGGAAAGAGAGTTGATTAATTACACATCTGCATTTTAAGAGTGTTACAAGAGAAGTGCTTCAAGAGAAGAGCAAAAGGAGTCCACATACATATACACGTAGGACAAAGAAACTAAAATGGTAAATGTGTAGGTAAGTTTAAAGGAATATATTGGTCATATATTTTATGTAATATCTGTAATAGTTTGTTGAAATAAAACTTATAGCACCATATGATTCACAATGCATGAAGATCCAATATATAAACTCATCACTTTATTAAGAGAAATGTATGTAGAATACTCATATGCATCAATAAATATTGCAATTACCAGGCAAATCGGAAGGCCTCAGTTCAAAGAATTAATTGTACCAAAAAAGAGGGTACTAGATTTAGGGCTGGAAATGTGGCTTACTCCAGAGTGCTAGTCTAGAATGCACGGGTTCAATTATTCAGTGCCATGTGAACAGAAAAACTAGAAATGGGGAAAACGATTGAAGACACTTTAAAAAAAATCTACAAATAATTCCTTGAAATATACAAAGCTCAGTATCAATAGTCAGGAGAAGAATTCAAATCAAAATTCTACAGAAATAACTACTTTATATATGTTACTATGGACAGTTTTAAATAAAAACAACAAATATCCTTCCAAAGTCTAACAAAGGCTGGGAAGGATGTGAATTCAATTTGAACCTTGCTGCATGTATGGCAGGAATGTAAAACAATCAAAGATGGTATGGACAGAGCTAAAAAGAACTAAATAGAGAATTACATAGGAATATGGTCCAGCACTTCTATTTCTAGAAGAGAAAGCAGAGATGAGAAGTAGTATTAGAGAATCACTTCAGAGCAAATACTGACAAGAACCAAAAGACAGACAGAGGTAAAAGAATAAATAAAGACATTGAAAAGGAAGACAAGTTTGCTACATTTTATAGCAGGGTTGATCTTTGAATACATTAAGCCAAGTAAAATACACCAGTCATAAAAGCACAGCCTTGGTATGATTTCCCTTACTGAGCTTTCAAGGATCAACAAAGTCATAGAGCCAAAAAGTAAGATGGTTCCAGAGACTGGGGTAGAGAGGAAAAGGAGCTGCCTATTAATGATTATACAGCTTCATACATGGAAAATGAAACATGCTGTACATGGATGGAAGAGATGGCTGCACAACAACGCAGCCATATGAACTATCAGTGAACTCTGAATTGAAAATGGGTAATGTAGCCACACAGGATGGAACATACCTATACACCCTGACCTTGGGAAATTCAAAAACGATGACCAGCCAGGCTAGCTTCCATAACAATTTCAAGAGCATGCTGGACTACATATCAAGACCTGTCTTCAAAAGGAATAGGGAATGATTTGTATTGACAAAGCTCATAAAATTCACAAACTTTATAGACCATGACAATGACAATTTGCCTTGAAGGTGAAAATGTGTTTTTGACTTCAACTAAGCATCTCTGTTCCACAATACTGTGACATATGTGAAATTTATATAATCACTTTCTCTCAATTTAAACAACAAAAAAAGAAAAGTCAGAGAAGGGGTGGTTTAGGAGCAATGGGTGACCATGTTGTCAGACATCTTCTATTCACATATTGTTTTGTAGAATGGCAACTTCTTTGTACAACTACTTAAACCTAATAATAAAATAAATTGTTTGAAAAAAGGAATATGGAAAAATCAAATTTTAGACTGTCTGAATTGGATCAGAGATATAGGTGCCATGTGTGTCTATTTTTCCAGTTAAAATAACAAAGTAAAATTTATGAACAAACGTTAAGCCACATTTTAGCTGGAAACATACAACTACAAATAGCATTAATAACAAACACACATGGACCAAAAATGCAAAGTATTCTTTTTTTTTGTTTGTTTTATATCGGTTGTGTGGCTTGAACTCTAGGCTTGGGCACTCTCCCTCATGTCTTCAACTAAAGGCTAATGTTCCACCACTTGATCCACTGTGCCACTTCCGGTGTCCTGAGTGGCTTATTGGAGATAAGTGTCTCATGGACTTTCCTGTCCAGGCTGGCTTTGAACCAGGATCCTCAGCTCTCAGCCTCCTGAGTAGCTAGGATGACAGGTGTGGGCCACCAGAGCCTGAACAAAAATGCAAATTAATCTAATCTGTGCATCTTAATTTTAGTTTTTATATACCTTTTCACTGACTACTTTCCAAGTGTATCTCAAATATCTGAATCAGTTCTCCAGGAAGCTTCCCAAGGATATTTCTTGCTGTTCTTTTTGATGGGCTTATAATGTACTATATGATTCTTTTTTGTTTGTTTGTTTCTTTGTATGTTCTTCTGCCATGGCATAAACCTTGTTGTCACTGTCTTTGATTCTGGTGTCTTGCATCTTGTATATACATGTTTCTAATTGAGGAGGGGAACAGAAATTACAAAATGCTGAAATAAGAATAAAGGATGGCCCATTGTAACAATGACTTGTACAAGGAACTATGTTGAAAAGGAACTACAACTTTGATGGGGTGGGAAGACTTGGGGAGGTGGGAAGTAACATGATAGTAGGGGAAAAACAAAGGATGGGGAAAAAGTGCTCTATAAGAAATGGACTCATTACCTTGCTCATGTAACTGCAATCCCTCTTGACACTATTATATCTATATATATCTATATATATCTATATACAGATGTATATATGTATATACATCTGTATATATATATATATATATATATATATATATATATATATATGTATGTCTGTGTGTTTGTGTGTGTGGAAAATAATACATCCAAGATATTTTTTTACAAATGTTCAGTCAGCCAGGTGCTGGTGACTCATTCCGGTCATCCTAACTACTCCGGAGGCTAGGATCCAAGTATAATACTTCCAAATTATTTCTATTAGAAAAGCCTAGAAGACTCATATCTCCAGTTGATTATGAAAGGATACAAGACAAACAAAAAAGGTGAATGTTGAGTTATGACTTAAAGAGTAGAGCACTAGGCTTGAGCAAAAAAAAAAAAAAAAAAAGCTCTGGACAGCTCAGTGAAGAGAGAGATCTGAGCACTTGCAAGCAGCCATGACTGGGGTGGTAGCGGAGGCCTTAGCCGCCATACCTGCAACAAAGGCCCCATATGTGGTGTGTGAGTCAATTCAACTCAACACCAGCAAGAACTGACAAGGAGCAGACATCTTCATCCTGAAGTTCCCAGACCAGAGAAGACTCAGGAACCAATACTCCAGTGTGAGTAGAAGCCTGAAAGCCTCACTCCTTCTCAGGGAGCAGAGAAGGGAAGGCTACCCCTCCCCCCACTACCAGAGGTCTCCATCTTTGAGACTGACAAAGGCATGGCTGAGCAGCTAGCACCAACTCAGGCCTTGGAAGAAAACCAAAGAGTCATTTAGCTGGTCACAGGAACCTAACCTGACCTACTAGGCTCAGCTCCACCCAAGGGGAAGTCACCCAGCCAGGGCCCCAGCCCCAGGAGTGGCTTTCTTCACTGGGTAAACAGAGACAGAGGCTGCCCCTCCCTATAGCAGCCTTGACAATCAATTGAAATTCAGTAAACATAAACCCTGAGAATGGCTTCAGGCTGGGCTCTGTGAGTCTCTCAGAAGCTAGCCCCTTAGGGAAAAGCTACTGTTTGCTGAAAGGCCTCAACTCTATCCAGAACTTAGCCTCATCACAGCATCTCCACACTAGAGGAAACAGCCAAATCCATCTTTTGTGATACTCAAAGCAGTTCTCCTTCCCATTAAATTACCCTGGGAGAAGGATCACAAACTGCTGGAAAATGCAGAACAGTTTTCTGCATACTCAAACAAATTGACCTAAGAAACCAACCAAGCCACAGGAAAATCAAACACTGCAAACAGACCAGAGACTGTAACAAGAGACTGCTTAAGGACACAAGGGATCTTCCCATACCCCTCTGCCCCCGAAAAAAAATCAAATAGTCTTTTTTTGTACCTTTCATAAACTTTTATTTCTAAAATGTTTAAAAAAATTTTTTATTGTGAAAATACTGTCCAGAGGAGTTACAATTACATGGGCAAGATAATGAGTAAATTTCTTATCAAGCATTGTACCCTCCTCCTTTGTTTCCCCTTCCCATCCCTTCCCAGCCTTCCCCCCCACACCCCCCCCCCACTCAATCCTCTTCCCCCCACCAAAGGTGTCAAGTTCGTCTAAAACTTTTTTTAATTTTTAACTTAAATTTTTTTTTGTATAAACTGTGTTTTCCTCTTCTTATAATTTTTATTTTAGGGGTATATGTACGTTTGCTTTATTTTTCATTTTTAAATTTCTTTTTGTTTAGCTCTAGAGACCTTTTGATCCTTCTTTTCTTTCATTCACATTGTTTTCACCTTTTCTTCTCTTTCATTTTTCTTTGAGTGACAATTGCTGTTCTGCTCATCCTGATATTCCTTTAGTGGATTATTAGACCTAATACTCCATTGTGTACAACTTAATCCAGAAATTTATTACTGAATTCAAAACCTCTTAGACTTGAATTCCTTAATAGCAGTACTCTTTATACCTATAAAATATTTTAAGCATTTTTAGTTTTAATTTTTTCATGTCTCTTTAGCCCTCCACTTCTCTCATTCTATCCATGTTCTTCTTGGAAATTATGTTTTTCAATTTGCATAATTCAGTGTTGCACTGTTTAATTTGTAATTTTTATTTTTCTATTTATTCTTGTCTCTTTGTTTCTTTCTCTTTCTCCTTTTTTAAGCTCTCTCTACTTTCATTCTATCCAATCTATTTCCCACTTTGAGATTAGGACATGGTTAATTCTCCCTCTGCTTTTCCACATCCCTCTATTCCTATTTTTACCCACATCTCTCAAAACCTAATAATTTCTGGTTTGTCCAATTCTTTGCGGTGAATAGTATATCTGTTGAACTAGATTGTATCTGCAGACTTTTGACTTGCAACTACAGACTTTGGATGATGCTTGCCTTAAGATAATGTTCTAGCATAAAACTGGTGTTACCTTCATCCCTAATGGGCAGAGCAAGCCAGAAAAACACAAGAAAAATGGCAAGTCCAGGTATCTCAACTCCCACTAAGGATAATCAGCTGACAGAACAGATAATGAATAATCCAGAGGGGAGTTCCCAAATAGCTCTACAAACACTGCTTGTAAACATTGTAAATGAAAAGATTGAAAACCTGCAATGGACTCTGTGAGCATGATATGGAGAGATAGGAGGCAAACCAAAGGTTAATACAGGAATATCATGAGCGTGAGGAAGCTACTCAAAAATTGATACAGGAATTGCGTGAGCTCCTTGAGAAAACTCAAGGAGAAATAAAGGAATCTATGAGCAGGCTGAGATCAGTCAAGGAGAAAGTGAGGAATGGCTGAGCAGGCTGAGAACACTCAAGGAAAACTACAGGAATTGTATGAACATGAGGAAACTAAGCAAAGAATAATACAGGAATTGAAAGACAAGGATGAGTATACACAAAGATCACTAAAGGCATTCATGGAATCCATTAACAGAGACCTGAAAGAAGTCAGGGACACCACAAAGGGAATGCTGAATGGAACCCAACAGAAGGAATAGTAGCCTATGGAAACCATAGCCAATCACCTAAGTGATTTGCAAATAAACACTGAATACCAAATTAAGGAAGTCAAGTGGTTCATACAAGATCTAAAACAAAGTTCCAACAAAGAATTTAAAGCCATCAAAGCTGACCAATTAGAAGGAAAAGAAGTAAACGAACAAAGTAGAAAAATCTTGACAGTACGTTAGACCATTCAGAAGATCAAATCTTAGGGATTGAAGACAACCTAGATATTACAGAGAAAGAACATACAACCATCCAAGACAAATCCAAGAAATAAGATAGATCGATTCAACACTTGGAAGACACCATCAGAAGGCCCAATCTGAGGATATTAGGTGTAGAGGAGCACGTAGAGACAATAGTTCATGGTCTAGAAAATTTGTTTAACAGGATCCTAGCAGAGAGCTTCCCAAACATAGGCCTATTCAGATACAAGAATCAAACGGCCCCCATAAACAGGCAGGAGTTGCAATCCTAATACCAGGTAAAATAGACATCAAAGTAAAATTTGTGAAAAGAGATAAAGAAGGTCGCTACATACTAATTAAGGGATCTCTCCTTCAGGAGGATATTACAATTCTAAATACCTATTCACCAACCAACGGAGCACCCAAATATATCCAAGAAATACTACTTTCCCTCAAATCCCACATAGATGCAAAGACATTAATAGTTGGGGACTTTAACACACCACTTTCCCCACTGGATAGATCAACTTGGCAAAAACTCAACAGAGAAACCGCAGATTCTAACAAATGCATAGATCAACTAGATTTAACAGACATTTAACAGACCAAATATTTCATGCAGAAGCATCAGAATACACATTTTTCTCAGCAGCACATGGATCATTTTCCAAAATAGACCACATTTTAGGCCACAAAGCAAACTTGTCCAAATTCAGAAACACTGAACTAATACCTTGCATTTTCTCAGACCAGAAGGGAATAAAATCAGAACTCCACACCCAAAGCAACCAAAGAAAGTCCTGTAACACATGGAGCCTGAACAAAACACTGCTGAATCATGAGTGGGTCATGGAAGAGATTAGAAAGGACATTCAAATGTTCATGATATTCAACCAAAATGAACACAAATTACCAGCTCCTCTGGGACACAGCAAAGGCAGTACTCAGGGGCAAGTTTAGAGATCTGAGTTCCTACATCAACAAATTGCAGAGATCTGAAATCAACAATATAATGAGACATCTGAGCCTCCTTGAAAAAGAGCAGCAAGATGAACCCCAATCCAGTAGACAGAAAGAACTAATTAAAATTAAATCAGAATTACATGAATTACAATCCAAACAAACTATAGAAAGAATCAACAAAACAAAGAGTTGGTTCTTCGAAAAAATTTAACAAAATTGACAGACCCTTAGCAAATCTTCTTAGAAAAAGAAGAGAACACACCCAAATAAATAAACTCAGAGATGAGAATGGAAACATCACCACAGAAACAACCAAGATTCAGAACATTACAAAGGAATACTTCATAAACATTTAAGATAATTTTGAGAACTTGGCAGAAATGGACTTTTTCCTAGCAAAGATTGACTTGCAGAAACTAAACCAAGATGAGTTAAACCATCTAAACAGGCCCATAACAAGCATTAAAATAGAAACATCTAAGAAGAGCCCAGGACCAGATGGATTTACAGCAGAATTCTACAAGGCCTTCTAAGCAGAGCTCACACCAATACTCCTCCAACTCTTCAATGAAATTGAAAGAGAAAGTTCACTACCGAACTCATCCTATGAAGCCATCATAACCCTCATCTCAAAACCAGGCAGGGACGCATCAAAGAAAGAGAACTTATAGACCCAGTTCTTTGATGAACATTGATTCAAAACTTCTGAACAAAATTTTGGCCAATCGACTTCAACAATTCATCCAAAAATTCATACAACACGATGAAACAGGATTCCTTTCAGGGTTGCAAAGCTGGTTCAATATATGCAAATCAACTAATATAATTCATCACATCAACAGGAGCAAGAATAAGAACCACATGGTTATCTCAATAGATGCAGCAAAAGCATTTGACAAGATCCAACACCCCTTTATGAACCTTTATGAAGGTTGTGTAAAAATTAGGAATCCAGGGAACATTCCTCAATACAATGAAGGGTGTATATGACAAACCTACAGCCAGCATTATACTTAATGGTGAAAAACTAAAGCCATTTCCTCAACTCAGGAACTAGACAAGGATGTCCACTATCTGCACTTCTCTTCAATCTTGTATTAGAATACCTAGCTACAGCAATAAGACAAGATCCAACCATAAAGGGGATCCAAATAGGGAAAGAAGAAGTAAAACTCTCCCTCTTTGCAGATGACATGATCTTATATTTAACGAATCACACAGACTGCACTCCCAAATTACTCAAGTTGATTCAAAAGTTAGGTGAAGTAGCAGGGTATAAAATTAATTCTCAAAAACCAATGGTTGTTTTGTATGTCAACAATGAGAAAAGTATGGCTGAGTTTAGGAAAGCAACTCCATTAGTAATAGCCTTCCAAAAATAAAATACCTAGGAATTAACTTAACCAAAGAGGTGAAGGACCTTTAATGCTCCTGGATTGGAAAGATCAACATGGTGAAGATGGCAATACTTCCCAAGTTGATCTACAAATTCAATGCGATACCAATCAATATTCCAACCTCATTCTTCAAGGAAATAGAAGAGGCAATCCGAAAATTCAGGTGCAACAATAAAAGACCCCGAATAGCAAAAACGATATTCAACGGAAAGAACACAGCTGGAGGAATAACAATACCAAATTTCAAACTCTTCTACAAAGCTATAGTAATCACAACAGCTTGTTACTGGCACAAGAATAGACTTCAGGGCCAATGGAATAGATTGGAAATCCAGAAATGAACCTACAGAGCTATAGCTATCTAATCTTGGATAAGGGAGCAAAAAAAAAAAAAAAAAAAAAAAGAATGGAAGAAAGATAGCCTCTTCAGTAAATGGTGCTGGCAAAATTGGTAAACTACTTGTAGAAAACTAAAGCTAGCTCCTTATATATCACCCTACACCAGAAACAACTCCAAATGAATCAAAGACCTCAGTGACAAGGCAGACACTCTGGAATAGGAGAAACCCTAGGTCTTCTTGAAACAGGCCAAAATTTAAAAATAGAAATCCAGAAACAAAACAAATCATAGAAAGGTTGGATAAATGGGATTGCATGAAATTTCAGCACAGGGATAGGAAGAAGATCTTCACTAGCCATACAATGGACAAGAGTCTCATATCTAAAATATACCTGGACCTAAAAAAATTAAATCCCCCAACAACAAATCTTCATAGAAACAACTGCCCAATAAGAAAGTGGGCTAAAGACTTAAAGAGAAACTTCTCTGAAGAGGAAAGAAGGATGGCCAATAGACACATGAAGAAATGCTCAACTTCTCTAGCTAGAAAAGAAATCCAAATCAAAACAACATTGAGATACCACCTCACCCCAGTTAGAATGCCTAAAATCAAGAACTCTAATAACAACAGATGCTGGAGGGGATGGGGACAGAAGGGAACATTACTGCATTGGTGGTGGGATTGTAAATTTGTTCAACCACTTTGGAAAGCAGTATGGAGGTTACTCAAAGAACTCCACATAGAGCTCCCCTATGACCCAGCAATCCCACTTTTGGGCATTTACCCAAATGTTCACAAACAAGACCACACTAAAACTACCCTCACGACTATGTTTCTTGCAACCTTATTTACCATAGCAAAGATATGGAACCAAACCCGATGCCCCTCAGTAGATTATGGATCAAGAAAATGTGGTAAACATGGGTGGGGAGAGGATGGAAAGGGATGGGAAGGGGAAACAAAGGAGGAGGCTATAATACTTGATAAGAAATGTACTCATTATTTTGCCCATGTAATTGTAAACCTTCTGTACAGTATTTTCACACACACCAAAAAAGAATAACATAGGAAAGGTCTCTCACAAACTCTGTTTGGCTCTACATGTAATATTAATAGAGATTTTTAATTTTTTTTTTGATGTACTCATGGTAACCTTCCTTATGTGAACCCAAATAAAGATGTTTAGTTGAAGGAATTCGGGGCACAACTGGCAGTGAGCTTTAGGACCCCTACTTCCTCCCTATCTCTCTGTGCTTTTGTGTTTTTCTAATTTTCTTTAGCTCTGGACTCTTCATAGAAGTACCTCGGCTTACATTTAGCAACAAGTTTCCTTTATAATGGGTAAAAACATGTTAATTCTAAGAGTCATGTCAATAAAGGAAAAGTGATCAGTAAGAAAAAGTAGTTCTAGTTGGGCACTGGTGACTCACGCCTGGAATCCTAGCTACTGAGGAGGCTGAGATCTGAGGATCACGCTTCAAAGCCAGCTCGGACAGAGAAGTCCCTTAGATGCATAGCTCTAATAAACAACCCCAAAACTGGACGAGGCACTGTGACTCAAGTGGTAGAGTACTCGCCTTGAGCTGAAGAGGTGAGAGACAGTACCCAGGTCCAAGAATTCAAGCCCTACAATGGACAAAAAAACAAAGAAAACAGAAATACTAGCTCCCAGATACAGCATTTGAAGCAAAGAAAAAAGCAAGAGACAGATGGACGGTGGAGGGTCTGAGAGAAACAATGAGAAAGAGAGAGAGAAAAACAGATGAAATGAAAGAGAAGAGAGAAAGAAAGCTAGAGAGCAAGAAACAGAATGAATAGACAAAATACAGAAAAAAATCTAGTCAGGAGTTCTTTGAGAAACATGGAGGGATTTCTAGAAAGGATATACACTATATAATGAAATATAACCTAAGTTTCAAGTAGAAAAAGCCTATGAAGCAGTCGAAGAACTAGTAATTTAAGTACACATATGTTACTCAGTACACTTCAATAGGTGAAGGTATATGTGACTACAGTTTTCAGAAAGTATAGTAAAAATTTCATTAGGACAGTTTAATGTTATTCATAGGGATGTGATCTCTGACCAGTTGCTTCCATGAGCAGTCACCTCCTCAGTGTCAGTTAATCCCTTAACAAGTTTGACTACTTCTAACAACATCAGAACAACTAGAAACAAACTGAAGTAATCTACTCATTTTAGCCAGAATGTCAGATTAATAATGTGCAAAACCTACAAGCCATCTTTATCTGATTTAGGAGCATGTTCCTCAAGTTGAATCTGTTTTTCTGTTTTTCAATCTTGTCCACTATTAGGTTCAAAAAATGGAATGTAAAACAGAGAAATCAAAAGCAACTTACCACAGATCCTTTCATTCTTTCTTGCTGTTGACAATGGACAGAAGATTCTGGAAGCATGGCTGGGAGAAAAGGCAAATGAGGTAGTCAGGAAAGAACCTGTGTGATTTTGCCCCAGATTTTCCTGCTTAAAACATTACCCATGGGCCAGAAAAGCATAAAGCCTTCTTATGGGAGAACAAATATGGTTAATGTCTGAAGTAGTGCATTAATCAAACACTCCACTAAAGATGAAGCCATAGTTGATTAATTGGTAGATAGATAGTATAAAAGCAATTCATTTCTAGGTTAATATACATTCAAAATTCCTAAAAACTAATATCCCACAAAAATAATTGAAAAATAAAAATATACCACATTTCATTAAAACTAGTGTTTACTGAAATACACTTAGGGATTCATGAACTACTTTTTCTTTTAATGCAAAAGAATAATAGCACTCCACTGGGCATTTGTACTCCACCTCATTCATTTCCAGATTCTCACACCAGGGAAATCATGTATAGTATAGCTCAGCATTTTTCACAAAGGTTATACAGGATACACATATGCAATTCATGTTTCTAGTGCTATAATGTTTCAATAATGGTTGTGAAATGACACATTTCCTTGTATCCAAATACTCAGAGCACCCTTATGCAAGGACTTTCAATTTCCCATTTAAGCTACTTTGGCCAAATGGACATCACTAAAGATCTTATGTCAGTAATGTTCACTTTCCTGAACAGTCATATGAAGAACCTTGGCCATAATGCTGAAGGTACAGAGACTAATAAGATGAACATAAAATACTGGGTCTTAGGAGAGACACAATGCCAATCAACCATCCTCAAGGGAGGAATTAGAAGATTAAAGTCTTATCTATGATTTAAACAATATTAACACAAAATAGCAAGTTGAGGGCTCCCCAAAATGTAGATCCATAAAACTTAAATAGCTATTTGATTTGGCTGGTACTTGTTGGTTGGATTCTTACACAGGAAATGCTGTTATCCACAGATCATTTGTTTCTTTGCACAATTATGTAGAATTGCATTTAAATTATATTATTAGATTATCTATTAACTTAATTTTCTATATTATTAAATGATTTATCAAGTGTTTGGGAATGCATGTTTAGGCAGTCTCTCTCATTTTAAGTAATGTAAAATAGCCTCATTAGTATATGGAGAAATTGCTGTTTCTTAGAAACGAATATAATGGATAGTATCCCTAATATTTTAAAGTTGCAGAAGCCATAGGACGTGAAGAGGATGAAAATAGGATCAATCTGTTTCTATATGATATTTTACAGGACTGTTTATGATTCACTGAGTTCAAATGCCAAAAAGAATTTTACATGTAAAATAATACTTCTTTGAGCAGATTGTGACAAAATGGGTAACACTAGCTAAAACTTCAGGACAGGTTACATCTATGCATCATATATCCTTGAGCAATATACATTACCTCCAACTTTTTTCTATATTTTTTTCATCAGAGTCCAAAGTATCTAGATCAACACTTCCTGAACGGCCAGGAAAAACTTAATATGTTACAAGTAGGGTCAGGAAATCCACTGATGAGACATCTGGATTAAGTCTGAGGGATCCCATACTAGAAATGAGAGTGGGAAGAGGTTGAATCAATCAGTGGGAATAGGATTAGGGATCTAGTACATAGAGAGACACTTTCAGATGTGACATTTATCCCTCCAGCCCAAACCACAGTCTCATGCCCCCTCTGATTACTAGGCTTCGGCTTAATCCTCAGGCCAGATGCGTCCCCTCCTGAAAGAGGGTCTAAACCTTCCAACAGAACCAAGTGATTTGAGAAGAGTTGGCGGAAAGAGTATCACATGAATCTTGTGCTCTGGGAAGGAGATTCCACAAGCTGGATTCCAAACACGTGTGAACTCCAGCCCAGAGTGCTAAGAAGGCTGCCAAGCAGGGGCAGAGCAGAGACACCTCTAGCAGAAACAACACAGAAGCCCAAAAGGCAACTGCCATGGAAGGAGACTCAACCCTGGCACACACACTTCACAAGGTCACGACAACCGTTTACGTGCTCAGCTTACAGCTAGGCAAAGTGAATCAGGTGGCGTGGGTGCCGGCAGCATCTCTCAGTCGTGGCGTTCACACGCACAGCTCCCGGCTCTCCTAGTCTGGGGAGCCACCCAGCTTGCTCTTGGGGTTCCGGGAGCCAGTGTCTGGCTTCTGGAGGCTCGCTGGTCAATAGTAGCACAAGCACCCGAACACCAAACAAATCATCAAGCCCAGACAGGAGGCACACGTGGGGCTGACTCCGGTCCTGCACCCAGCTTGCCGTTCATACCTGAAATCGGATCCGCAGCCTGAGATTCCTTCAAGTTGCAGCTCCCAAGGTCCCCGAAGAGCGGCTGGGCGCCTGCCTAGGGGCTTGGACCACGGGAAAGCAACACCGAACTTCCCAGAACTTCTAGCAGAGGGGGAAAAGGAAACAACCCAGAATTACCAGACGGAAAAATCAACAGTGGGCGGGGAGACGCATGCGCATAAAGAACTTCCCGCCCCCTTCCCCAAACCATCACTTTCCAAGGTCTGTGCCTCAACTAAAACTACAATTCCTACAATGCACGGCGCACGGCGCCCTCTTGACCAGGTTGGGCTTGGCCCTGGGATTCTGACCAGTACCACACCTCAGGTCCCAGAATTGCATGGAGGTCTGCAGATCTTGCTCTCCTGGCAGTGGGAGCAAAGGCGAGTTTCTTCCTGAAAATTATTGTGTGGCTCCTGAAATATTCAACGACTAACCCGAAGATGGAAATGTGTTAGGAGCATTGCATAAGTTGGCTTTTTAATTCTTAGTTCTAATCATGCAATTGAGGTGATGAGACTGGTTTGTTATTTTCAGTTTTGTTCAGCTCTTATGTTCTCCTGAATATAAGTTACATCTCCGTTTTGCCTGCAGTTTTTTAATATCTCTCCTCTCACTTTAAAACGGTATTCGCAGCCCCTAACATTTTCCACTGCTGTAATGTAGACGTTGAAATAAAATAGGTAGATAGGCAGCATAATCCTTTTCTCAATTTAGATTTCTCAAAATCAATTTCCCTGAAACTCCCAAATTCCACCTATGAAAGCTTAAGGAGTTTTTGGTTGTTTGTTTCTGAATTTTGTCTTTCCGCTTAGACATTTTTATTTTCTTTTCCTTTTTTTGCTGTTGGTCCTGTGGCTTGAACTCAGACCTTGGGCACCATCTGTGAGTTTTTTCTTTGCTCCATTTGCCAGTTCTGTAATAATTTCTTCAGCTAATTTGTGACACGTTCCCTCACAGGGCTTTCTGAGACCATGGATCATCACCTCCCGTGCTCTTCAAAGAGATGGTGGTTTGGGGGATCAGGAAGAGTGTGGGTTTGGGTAGAGGAGTGAAGTTTAGGGTAGGTCTGTGTTGATGTGAAGTTTTATCATTTCCCCCATCCAGTCTGTTTTTGTGTTTCAATCTTTGTTTTGAATTCCTATCTCTTCTGTGATCCTAAATGTTCCTTCCTCTCGGTACCTCAAGGCTGCATACCTAGGAAACCTCAGACTGGTCTTCCCAGACCTTATCCATTAGACTGTGGAATACATCTGTTGTCTCCTTCCCTCATATGTGAGATCCTATTCGTGTCTCTTAAAGGTTTACTGTGATATTTGCTGTACCTGTTCATTGGTTCCGGCAAGGTTTAGGGAGGGAAACTTTTGTGCCTACTATTCAGTCCTCCAGTGTGTGGGTTCTCCAGGACTCTTCAGTGGACCTCAGTTATTCCTCATGAAAGTGCAGATCATAGAACATAGATGGGTATATAGACTTCAACGAAGCGCACATATAAAAATATAAAGAAAAACCCAATAAATATATTCTGTAAAAGTCAATAGGTTCAGAGGCAAGGAGATAAGGATCAAGTAAAAACTGGAGTGATTCCAAGACTAGCTTTGTCATGTACTTTTCATTGTTCAAGATTACATTTCTCATCAATTTCTCTTTTATTCTCTTTCTTTTTTTCCTTTATTTTCCTTTACCATTCCTAGGACTTCAACTCAGGGCCTAGGCACTGTCTGTGAGCTGCTTTAGTTCAAGACTAGCACTTTACTATTTTAAGTCATAGCAGTGCTTTCTGCTTTTTCTGTGGATGTGGTACTGAGGAATTGAACCCAGGGCTTCATGCATGCTAAGCAAGCACCCTAACTCTAGCCACAGTCCCAACCCATATATGTATTTTTCATTTCTTTAAAGCAGTATAAATAGTCTTGACTTCCTACATTAAATTAAAATTGTTCATTGCTCACATATATGTCCAATTATTTTTATACAAAAATTATATCCTGTTAGTGCATTGTACTCCACTAGTGACACTAATAACTTTCAGTGTATCCTTGTGATTTTCTAATTAAAAATAATGTCAGCTTTGGGAGTCAGTGGCTGCTACCTGTCATCCTAGCTACTCAGCAGTCTGACTTCAGAGCCTTGGTCTTGGAAGCCAGCCTGGGCATGGAATTATATGGGAGACTTATTGCCAGTTAACCATCAGAAAGCCAGAAGTAGAGCTGCAGCTCTAGTGGTAGAGCTCTAGCATTGAGTGAAAAGGCACAGGGACAGCACACAGTCCCTGAGTTAAAGCCCCAGGATGGCACAAATAGAAAGTGAATGTTACCTGCACATAAAGATAATAACACCCCTCTATGTGAAGTCTTTTGAAGAACCTCCATACTGCTTTCCATAGTGGTTGAACAAGTTTACATTCCCACCAACAATGAAGTAAGGTTCCTTTCTGTCCACATCCCCTCCAGCATCTGTTGTTGTTAGAGTTCTTGATTTTTGCCATTCTAACTGGAGTGAGGTGATATCTCAATGTTGTTTTGATTTGCATTTCTTTTATGGCTAGGGATGTTGAACATTTCTTCATGTGTCTATTGGCCATCCTTCTTTCTTCTTCAGAGAAGTTTCTCTTTAAGTCTTTCGCCCACTTATTTATTGGGCAGTTGTTTCTTTGAGGATTTGTTGTTGGGGGGTTTAATTTTTTGAGTTCCAAGTATATTTTAGATATAAGACCCTTGTCCGTTGTATGGCTAGTAAAGATCTTCTCCCAATCCGTGGGCTTTCTATTGATCTTGCTAGCTATGTCATTTGCCCTGCAGAAGCTCTGCAACTTTATGCAATCCCATTTGTCCAACCTTTCTTTGATTTGTTGTGTTTCCGGGTCTCTATTCAGAAAATTTCGGCCTGAGCCAAGGAGACCTAGGGTTTCTCCTATTCTATCCTGTAATGTTTTCAGAGTTTCTGCTTTGAGTTCAAGGTCTTTGATCCATTTGGAGTTGATTCTGGTGCAGGGTGATATATAAGGATCTAGCTTAAGTTTTCTACATGTAGTTCACCAATTTTGCCAGCACCATTTACTGAAGAGGTTGTCTTTCTTCCATTCTATTGTTTTAGCTCCCTTATCGAAGATTAGATGGCTATAGGTCTGTACGTTCATTTCTGGGTTTTCAATTCTATTCCATTGGTCCTGAGGTCTGTTCTTATGCCAATACCAAGCTGTTTTGATTACTATGGCTTTATAGTAGAGTTTGAAATTTGGTATTGATATTCCTCCAGCAGTGTTTTTTCCATTGAGGAGCGTTTTTGCTATTTGGGGTCTTTTATTGTTCCATATGAATTTTTGGATTGCCTCTTCTATTTCCTTGAAGAATGAGGTTGGAATTTTGATAGGTATTGCATTGAATTTGTAGATAGCCTTGGGAAGTATTGCCATTTTCACAATGTTAATCTTTCCAATCCAGGAGCATGGGAGTTTTTGCCATTTTTTAAGTTCTGTGTTGACTTCCTTTTTTAAGATTTTAAAGTTTTCATCATAGAGGTCCTTCACTTCTTTAGTTAAGTTAATTCCTAGGTATTTTATTTTTGGTGGGGCTATTACAAATGGAGTTGCTTTCCTAATTTCAGCCACACTTTTCTCATTGTTGGCATACAGAAAAGCCATTGATTTTTGGGGGTTAATTTTATAACCTGCTACTTTGCCAAAGTTTTGAATCAGCTTGAGTAATTTGGGAGTGAAGTCTATGGGATTCTTTAAATACAAGATCATGTCATCTGCAAAGAGGGAGAATTTTATTTCTTCTTTCCCTATTTGGATCCCCTTTATGTCTGCATCTTGTCTTATTGCTGTAGCTAGGCATTCTAATACTAGATTGAAGAGAAGTGGAGAGAATGGGTATTCTTGTCTTTTTCCTGAGTTAAGAGGAAATGGCTTTAGTTTTTCACCATTGAGTATGATGCTGGCTGTAAGTTTGTCATATACAGCCTTTATTGTATTGAGGAATGTCCCATGGATTCCTAATTTTTCCAAAACCTTCATCATAAAGGGGTGTTGGATGTTGTCAAATGCTTTTTCTGCATCTATTGAGATAACCATGTGGTTCTTATTCTTGCTCCTTTTGATGTACTGAATAATATTAATTGATTTGCGTATATTGAACCAGTTTTGCATCCCTGAAATGAATCCTGTTTGATCATGGTGTATGATTTTTTTGGATGATTTTTTTCTTGATGTCGATTGGCCAAAATTTTGTTGAGAAGTTTTGCAACAATATTCATCAAAGAAATCAGTCTATTGTTCTCTTTCTTTGAAGAGTCCCTGCCTGGTTTTGGGATGAGGGTTATGATGGCTTCATAGAATGTGTTGGGTAGTGAGCTTTCTCTTTCAATTTCATTGAAGAGTTGGAGGAGTATTGGTGTGAGCTCTGCTTTGAAGGCCTTGTAAAATTTGTGGAATGATATTTTTGTGTGTGCTTGGCTTACAGTGCTTGGACGCTGTCCTTGAGCTTTTTTTTTTTGGTCAAGACTAGTGCTCTACTCATTAAGTCATAGCTGAACATTCACCTTTTTTGATTGTTTTGTATCCTTTCATAATCAACTGGAGATATGAGACTTTTAGGCTTTTCTAATAGGGATAATTTGGAACTATTATCCTCAGATCCTAGCCTCCGGAGTAGTTAGGATGACCGGCATGAGTCACCAGCAACTGGCTGACTGAACATTTGTAAAAAATATCTTGGATATGTTATTTTACACACACACACACACACACACACACACACACACACACACACACACACACACACACACACACAAACAGACACAGGTACATATGATAGTGTCCTGAAGGATTGCAGTTACATGAGCAAGGTAATGAGTCCATTTCTTAATGAGCATTTGTTACCCCCTCATTTGTTTTTCTCCTACCATCCCTTTACTCCTCATCTCCCCAAGGCTTCCTGCCCACCAAAATTGTAAAGTTCCTTTTCAACATAGTTCCTTGTACATGAGATTGTTACAATGTGTCATCCTGTATTCCTATTTCAGCATTTTGTTACTTCCCTTCCCCTCCTCAATTAGAAAAAGCTATATACAAGATGCAAGACACCGGAATCCAAGAGAGTGACAACAAGGTTTATGCTATGGCAGAAGAATATACAAAGAAACAAAAAATATCATATAATACATTAGAAGCCCATCAAAAACAACAGCAAGAAAAATAAAATTTCTTCTTTCCCTTCTTGGGCTTCATTTCGCTTAGCATCAGCTTATATGTCCATGTCCTAGACATGGACTAGTTATTGCAGATAAGGGAAACTATTTTTTCCCTTACATTTAATTAGTGTATATTTGTTGAACAGAGGAGGTTCATTGTGTATTTCCATTATGTATGTGAATGGACACTCATTCTATTCCTTTAACAACCAGTGGGGTGGGAAGGCCACACCCCCTGGTGATGCCATTGCCCAAGGTTCTGGGCCACTGAAAGGGGCAGGGTGTCCATCATGGTTGTGAGTGGGTGGTTTGGGGGAGGAGGGTGAGTGGCAGATGAAAGTGTTGGAGGCCGGAAGGGGACAGTGCCTATATATAGCCTGCATATTCCCATGAGGAGGGGTGGAGATTGAGATGGCATAGAAAACTACAGTAAGAGGAGCCTATTGCAGCAGATCAGGGCCTGATCAGGCAGCAGATCTGAGGCTCCAGGCCTCTGGAGAGGCCAGTGGCAAGGGATAAGACCTGCAAAGAGGCCTGAGTTGAGTGGAGAGGCCTGCAGAGTAGGAAGAAGGAAGCAAAAGGAAAAGGCTTCCCCTTTGGAGCTTGGCAGCTTTGGAGCATTGGAGCTTTGGAGATTTTCAGACTGACTAATAGGAGGTTTGCAGTCCAACTAGTAAAGGTAGGACCTGCCCATTGGAGGCTTGGAGGTTGAGGCTGCTCTTGGTTCTGGGTACCCAGCCATGCACAAGATAGTCGCAGGCCTCCTTTCTGGTGTAAGTAGTGTAAATAACGTTCCTTTGTCACCTTTAACTGTGCTTGGATAGATTGTCATGACATTCCCTTCATCATCCCCTTTCTGAAAACAATATGAACACATTCCATTGTTACATTTGCACAAACATATATAAGGATTGTTTCATCATTCGGGCCTCTTTATCCTATCTTCCCTGCTCCTACTGCTACTCCTATCCTCATCAGAAACTATTATGTTAGTGTTACTTGTTTATTGTTTTTAATTTTTACTATAATGGTGATGTACAAACGCATCACAGTTCAATAGTCATGCATTGAGAACATTACTTTTTGAACTGTGTAATTTTTTGTTTTTTATGTTTTTGTTAGTTGCGCAAATTTGTTTCACCTAGGGACAGAGCCCACCCCAACAAAGTTGTTAATAAAGAAGCAACATGATTGAGAATATTCCTACACTGACCAGTCAGGGCCGCAGCACAGTCTTGCGAGCTGAAACTGGGACCTGGAGCAGCCAGATTCTTTGTTTTTAAAGGCAAAATCCATGAGGTCGAACCTGGTCACTTGCAGGTGACCAATGGGATTGTAACACACGAAGGATTGTACAGTCCTACCAGACCACAAACAGGTGGCCAACAGCCGGAGTTTACCATAAGCATGTGCAAAACACAGGGTTACCTGAAGCACCTGGTGTCAGTAGTTGGAGCCAGATTACAATGTATCTGTCTCAAGGGTGAGACTTTAAGTCAACAATCAATGGTCGGTTAGGTTGTTAAAGGGAGGGGTACCAGATGCATTTTTTTAATTCTGGGAACTAGGTCCATCAAGGCTAAAATCCCTAAAACAAAGGCAAAGCTCAAAATGGAATCATACCAGCTGGGGCCTCATCTCAGGGTTCACTTCAATATTACAATTTTGGTTTAAGAATGTGATTGTACAATATGCATATGCATATCCCTTAGGACCCCATTCCATTCCTTTATAGAAGACAAAAAACATAATATTTACCTGTATTAACCTAATTTATTTTTAATAACAAGTCGCTATATAGTTACATTCTTTTAGCAGTAAATGCCGTATTATCTCGTTTGTAGCTGAATAAGGGCCCAATGAATATGCATATTACATTTTCTTTTTATTTATTCTGAAGGCGTTTATGTTGCTGTTTATCCAGCGATAACTAGGAATACAAATCTGGTAGGCAGAAAGAGGGCTACACCATGTGGGCATACACAAAGCTTATTGAAATAGCACATGCTTGTATACAGTATACAGGCAGGAAAGTAAATCTTCACACAAGGGCAAGAAAGTCAATCTTAAACAGTTTAAGCAGAATACAGATGATGAGAATTTACTTTAAGTCAGTTAGCAGAAAGAATTAATCCTTGACAACAAAGGTGAGGTAACTCTAGTTATCAAAGATTACTGAGAGTAAGCAAGGCACAGATGAGCAACGTTAGACACACAAAGGGAGTCTAGAGGCCTTGTTCTATGGGATGAATAGGAGGGGCAAGAATGGCACTTCCGGCACACCTTCACTTCAGACTTGTTGCTTGGCGTGGGACTTTTGCCCTGACTTGGAAGGGGCGTTCCCTTTTTCTGTGCCCAAGGGAATGCATGCGGGCATATTGCATCCTCATGGCACCCAGGACCTCAGATGGGGTCACAAACGTTCATGCTTTCAAGAGTTGTTAATACAATATCTCTTGATCAATGTCACTCAGGTCGACATACTCATTCATCCCTCCCCTACTTATCCTTTGGCTTTTCTTAATTTTGTAAGGTATACATTGGATTTCAGACTGCATTTTCCTCTTCTTTTATTGTCTTTCTCTTTAACCCAACCGCATGCTTTTCAAGTACCCACTTCCTGGTACAAATTTTGCAAATCTGATTCCCACCACCTTTTGTACCTACTCTACTTAATTTTTGTCAGTTAGTCCTTCTGCCTACTAAGAGGAGAAGTATCATAATACCCTAATACAAAGATGGAAGTTGAGTTGTAGTTCTTTGCATTATAGTGATTGATACAAGCTGAGATATCTTATTTTTTTTTTTTTTTTGGGTCCGGTCATGGGGCCTGAACTCTGGGCCTGGGCGCTGTCCCTCAGCTCTTCAGCTCAAGGCTAGCGCTCTACCACTTGAGCCACAGCGCCACTTCCAGCTTTTTTCTTTTTGCTTATGTAGTGCTGAGGAATCGAACCCAGTGCCTCAGGCATGCAAGGCAAGCACTCTAACACTGAGCCACCTTCCCAGCCCTAAGCTGAGATATCTTAATCCTTAATTATGTAATTTTTAAAACTGTGGTACAGAGGTCAGGCACATATTCCTGAATTCAAGAAATAAGAACCCACTCATTTAATCATGGAAAAAACAGACCCCTGTTACTTGGGATTTCATGAAATATTCCAGAGTTTCAATCATTTCCACATTCTTTAACATCTTCACAGACTACCCTGTCTTTCGCTGACCGTGTAGATTACAGTTTACTGAGGCAAGTTGACTGTTTTTGCAATTCACTAACACTGAGACTCAGGCATAGTTAAATAACCCTTTGGACCTCTCATATCCCTTCTATACAATGGCAGAAATAAATCCCTGCCTCTGTAATGTGGAGATTGATAGTTCTGACATGATAGCATTGTTAGCAGAAGGGAAGGATATCATATAGAAACTGCCTAGATCTTGGTATATGTAAGCCACATTTTCTATGTCTATTCATCAACGGTAGTTCTTCCAGACTGCTTCCAGATAGGCTCTTGGGTAAAGGAGTACAATTAAGATGGGTGTAAATATGACCCTGTTCTCTCCTGACAAATTCCTTCAGCGTTCCAGAAGGGTGGTGGAGGAGAAGCTGGGGGCTAATCAAGCTCTCCTATAGAATGCAGTTTCAATGTTCCAGCGAACAGTCCTAAGTCTTTTTTTGTACCTTGAAGAAAATTTTTTTCTAAATCATTTTTTAATTTTTCATTTTCAACTTTAGAAAAATTGTTTTCTATTAACTTTTTTTCTTCCCCTTATAATTTTTATTTTAGGGGTACATGTGTGTGAGCTTTTATCTTTTTCGTTTTTTTCAGTTTTTTTGTTTAGCTCTAGTGAACTTTTGATCTTTTTTTGTCTTTCTCATTCATTTCACCTTTTCTTTTCTTTTGTTCTTCTTTGCGTGACTTAATTGCTGTTCTGCTCGTCCTCAAATACACCCAGAGTCCATTATTAGATCTTATTCCCCATTGTGTACACACTTAATCCAGAAATTTATTACTCAATTCAAACCTTCTTAGACTTAAATTCCTGAATAGCAATACTACCTCTTTATACCTATATAACATTTTAAGCATTTTAATTTTTAAGTTTTTCACGTCTCCTTTATATCATTCCCCTTCTCTCATTCTATCCACATTCTTCTCTGAATATTTCGTTTTCAAATTTGCATAACTTTTAAGTGTTGCAATTTTTAATTTCTAATGTTTGCTTTTCTATTTTTTCTTGTCTTTTTTTTCTTTCCCTTTCTTTTTATCTCTGTCTACTTTCATTCTATTCAACCTATTTCCTGCTTTGAGATTAGGAGTTAGTTAACTCTCCCTCTGCCTTTCCACATCCCTCAATTCCTATTTTATCCACATCTCTCCTTAAACGTAATAATTTCTGATTTGCCAAATTCTTTTTTCGGGTTTGTAGCCCACTAATACATAATTGTTTAATGTTGAATAGATATATCTGATGAACTAGATTGTATCTGCAGACTATTGACTGTGCAACTACAGTCTTTGGTTGATGCTTGCCTTAAGATAATGTTCTAGCATAAAACGTGTTACTTTCATCCCTAATGGGCAGAGCAAGCTGGAAAAACAAAGAATAATGGCAAGTCAAGGTACCTCAACTCCCACTCATGATAATCAGGGGACAGATCAGATAATGAATAATCCAGAGGAGAGTTCCCAAATAGCTCTACAAACACCACTGGTAAACATGGAAATGAAAAGATTGAAAACTTGCAAAGGACTCTCTATGATCATGATAGGAAGAGAGAGGAGGCAAACCAAAGTTTCATATAGGAAAAAATTTGATACAGCATTTGCGTGAGCAGCTTCAGAACACTCAAAGAGAAAGAAAGAAATTTGGTGAGAAAGCTGATCAGTCAAAGAGAAAGTCAGTAATGGAGTGAGCAGACTGAGAACACTCAAAGAGAGCTACAGGAATTGCATGAACATGAGGAAGCTAATCAAAGAGAAATAGAGGAATTGAGAGAGCAGGATGAGAATACACAAAGATCACTAAAGGCATTCATGGAATCCATTAACAGAGAGCTGAAAGAAGTCAGGGACACCACAAAGGGAATGCTGAATGTAACCCAACAGTAGGATTGGGAGTCCAAGGAAACCATAACCAATCAACTAAGTGATTTCAGAATAAACACTGAACACCAAATTAAGGAAGTAAAGAAGTTCATACAACATTTAAAACAAAGCTCCAACAAAGAATTTGAAGCCATCAAAGCTGACCAATTAGAAGGAAAATAAATAAAAAAGAAAGTAGAAAGTCTTGACAGTAGGTTACACCATGCAGAAGATCGAATCTCGGGGATTGAAAACAGCCTAGATATTATAGAGAAAGAACATACAACCATCCAAGACAAATCCAAGAAATATGATAGATCTATTCAACACTTGGAATACACCATCAGAAGGCCTAATCTGAGGAAAATGTGTGTAGAAGAGCACTTAGAAACAGAAGTTAATGGTCTAGGAAAATTGTTTCACAGGATCCTAGGAGAGGACTTCTCAAACACGCAAAAAGATGGGCCTATTCAGTTATAAGAAGCTTTTAGAAGTTAAAATAGGCCAGATCAGAATAGAACATCCCACCATCACATTATATTTCTCACAGAATCAATTCAGACCAAGGAAAAGATCCTTAAAGCTATCAAGGAGAAAAGATCAATCACCTATAAAGGGATACAAATTAGAATCACCTCAGATTTCTCAGCAGAGACAATTAAGCAAGAAGAACCTGGAATGATGTATGCCATGTCCTAAAGACAAACAACTATCAGCCAAGAATACAGTACCCATCTAAGCTCTCCTTCATCACCGAAGGTCAAATTAAAACCTTCCATACGAAAGAAAAATTGAAACAATATATCTTCACCAAATGAGCCCTACAAAAGATTCTTAAAGATTTCCTACACATAGAAAACCAGCAAGAACACAATAAAGGCCAAGAAACCGCACCCAAACTGAGAATCCAAGAACCATAGGAAGAACCCAGTTGCTGCAGCCTGCAAGAAGGTGGATTAAATGGCAGGAACTCCCAAATACCTTTCAGTCCTCTCTCTCTACATAAACGGACTTAACTCTCCAATTAATGGACCTAGACTGTCTAGTTGGATTAAAAAGCAAGATCCTTCTATATGCTTCCTTCAGGAGTCATATCTTGCCCATAAAAACAAACACATTTTCGATGTGAAAGGCTGGAATAAAATCTATCAAACACATGGCCCCCATAAACAGGTGGAGTTGTAATCCTAATATGAGATAAAATAGACTTCAAATTAAAATTCGTGACATGAGATAAAGAAAGTCGCTATATACTAATTAAGGGATCTCTCCTTCCGGAGGATATTACAATTCCAAGTATATATTTGTCAAACAACGATGCACCCAAATTTATCCAAAAAACACTACTTTCCCTCAAATCCCACATAGATACAAAGGCATTATTTGTTGTGAACTTTAACACAACACTTTCCCCACTAGACAGATCAACTCAGCAACAACTCAACAGAAATCACAGATCTAAACAACTGCCTAGATCAACTAGATTTAACAGACATCTACCGAATATTTCACTCACCAGCATCAGAATACACGCTTTTCTCAGCAGCACATGGATCATTTTCCAAAATAGACCACATGTTAGGCCAGAAAGCAAACTTGTCCAAATTCAGAAACATTGAATTTATACCTTGCATTCTCTCAGACCACAAGGGAATAAAATTAGAACTCAACACCAAAAGCCACCAAAGAAAGTCCTGTAACACATGGAGGCTGAACAACACACTGCTGAATCACCAGCGGGTCATGGAAGAGATTAGAAAGAAATTCAAATGTTCATAATATTCAACAAAAAGGAACAAACAAATTACCAGCTCCTCTAGGAAACAGTAAAGGCAGTTCTTAGATGCAAGTTTGTAGATCTGAGTTCCTACATCAACAAATTGGAGAGATCTGAAACCAGCAATTTAATGAGACATCTGATCCTACTTGAAAAAGAGCAGAAAGATAAACCCCGATGAAGGAGATATAAAGAAATAATTAAAATTAGATCCGAATTAAATGAATTAGAATCCAAAAAGAAGTATAGAACGAATCAACAAAACAAAGAGTTGGTTCTTTGAAAAAATTAACAAAATTGATAGACCCTTAGCAAATCTTCTCAGAAAAAGAAGAGAACACATCTAAATAAATAAACTCAGAGATGATAATAGGAACATCACCAAAGAATAAACCAAGATTCAGAACATTGTGAGGGAATACTCCTCGCAAATACCTACATGCTGAAACTAAACTAAGATGAGTTATACCATCTTAACAGGCCCATATCAAGCATTGAAAAAGAAATAGAAATAAGTGTCCTCTCATCTAACAAAAGGCCAGGACCAGATGGTTTTACAGCAGAATTCTACAAGGTCTTTAAAGGAGATCTTACAACAATACTCCTCCAACTCTTCAATGAAATTGAAAGAGAAAGTTCACTACCGAACTCATTCTATGAAGTCGTCATAACCCTCATCCCAAAACCAGGCAGGGACTCATCAAAGAAAGAGAACTATAGACCCTTTTCTTTGATGAACATTGATGGAATATATCTCAAAAAATTTTGGCCAATCGACTTCAAAAATTCATCCAAAATATCATACAACACTTGAAAAAGGAAAACAAAACACAGCTTAGAAAGTGGCAAACACTCCCATGTTCTCGGATTGGAAAGACCAAGATTGGGAAAATGGCAATACTTCCTAAGGCTATCTACAAATTCAACGTGATACCTATCAAAATTCCAGCCTCATTCTTCAAGGAAATAGGAGAGGGAATCCTGAAATTCATATGGAACAATAAAAGACTCTGAATTGCAAAAATGATCCTCAACAGAAAGAACAGTGATGGAGGAATTTGGTATTGACAAAATTTCAAACACTACAATAAAGCCATAGTAATCACAACAGCTTGTTACTAGCACAAGAACAGACCTCAGGACCAATGGAATAGAATTGAAAACCCAGAAATGAACTACAGACTTATGGCCATCTAATCTTCAATAAGGGAGTGAAAAAATTAGAACTGAAGAAAGACAGCCTCTTCAGTAAATAGTGCTGGCAAAATTGGTTAACTACTTGTAGAAAACTAATGCTAGATTCATATATATCACCC
Organism: Dipodomys merriami; assembly: GCF_024711535.1. Lineage (NCBI taxonomy): Eukaryota > Metazoa > Chordata > Mammalia > Rodentia > Heteromyidae > Dipodomys > Dipodomys merriami. The sequence continues at coordinate 1,619,419 of NW_027203104.1, read as the reverse complement.
TGCAGCAGAATCAACTCCAAATGGATCAAAGACCTCGGCGTCAAAGCAGACACTGTGAAAACATTACAGGATGGAATAGGAGAAACCCTAGGTCTCCTTGGCACAGGCCCAAATTTTATTGAGACCCAGAAACAGAACAAATCAAAGAAAGATTAGACAAATGGGATTGCATAGAATTGCAGCATTTGTGCATGGCAAAGGACATAGCTAGCAAGATCAATAGAAAGCCTAAAGATTGTGAGAAGACCTTCACTAGCCAAACAATGCACAAGGGTCTCTTATGTAATATATACCTGGAACTCAAAAAATTAAATCCCCCAACAACAAATCTTCAAAGAAACAACTGCCCAATAAATAAGTTGGCTGAAGATTTAAAGAGAAACTTCTCTGAAGAGGAAAGAAGGATGGCCAATAGACACATGAAGAAATGCTGGGAAGGTGGCTCAGTGTTAGAATGCTTGCCTTGCAAGGCTGAGGCCCTGGGTTCAATTCCTCAGCACCACATAAGCAAAAAGAATGAACCCTTAGATATGTATTTTAATGTTTTTTTCTTTCATGCATGTTTTTCTAACGCATTTATAAGATTATCTCTTTGTTGCTTTGTATGTCCCTCCCCCACAGTATAACCCCTGCTTTCACTATATTTGATGTCAGTATAACTTGTGGAGGAGATGGGGAAAAACCAGTTGTTTAAGGATACAGGTGGACCTGTTGCAACAATGAGAAGTACAAGTTGTCATGTCCAAAACGAGCTTTACAACGTCGGTGCAGGGGGGGGGGAAGGGGGGAAAGAGACGGATTGGGATTGGGGGGAGGGGGGAGGCTGGGAAGGGATGTGAAGGGTAAACAAAGGAGGAGGCTGTAATGCTTGGTAAGAAATGTACACATTATCCTGCCCATGTAATTGTAACCCCTCTGTATTGTATGTTCACAAATTAAATTAAATTAAATTTAAAAAAAACTAAAGTACTTTATGTTTATATGTATGCACGTATTTTTGTATATGAATATATAAACATATATACACACATGCATATATATACACAGTTGCACACTCATGTATATATTATATGGTATATATTAATATATTATATATTGCATGTATTTGTTGCTCTCAAGGAAGAAAATCCTTTCTTCCTTTATTTGGTTTTGAATTATAAGCCTACCGAAACACACCTAGCTTACTAACTTTATTTCAGATGAATACACTGCTGTGCTCAAATCAAATGAGTTTCTCATTATTAAGGATGGATAATCTTTAGAGGAACTAATAATGAACTAACTTCACAGCCTTATCATATTAACTTATTCTTCTCTTTCTAAGAGGATTCCTTAAAAGTGTGCATAATTACAAAATGAAGTTCAATTACCACAATGGTATTGATTTCTGTACATCAGTCAAACATGCAAAAGTTAGCATTTGATCCCATTGCCTAGGTGCTATTCCTGAGTTTCTTTGCTTAAGGCTAGTCCTCTAGCACTTGAGCCACATATCTATTACTTATGACCTTTATGGTGGTTAATTGGAGATAAGACTCTGCTGTTCATTTTGCCCAGGCAAGCCTCAAAGTTTGGTCTTCATATTTCAGAATTGCAGGTATGAGTGGCCTGAGCCCAGGATCTTTACATATTGTTATTTACATGCCTTCAGTTATTTCTGGTGCTGAATAAGGTTTGTTTGCTTTTTTTGCTGGTCCTGGGTCTTGAACTCAGGGCCGAGGTGCTGTCCCTGAACTTTTTTGCTCAAGACTAGTATCACTTGAGCCACATGTTCACTTCATGCCTTTGGGTGGTGAATTGGAAATAGTAATTTCAATGACTCCTGTAGCTGGGCTGGTTTTGAACTATGATCCTAAGATCTCAGCCTCCTCAGTAGACAGGAGTAGAAATGTAAACCACATGTGCCCAGCTGCTTCATAAGTGTTCTGAATCAGTGTTTCTGAATACTTTACACTGATCAACAGTTTTCATCAGGTGGGTTTCAGACACTTTTCAGGGTGAAAGGGAGAAAAAAGCTGTGAGGGGGAACTAAGAATATTGCTCAGGTGCTAATGTAGCAGAGAAACTATTCTTGGTGAGATGAATTGTGCTTTTATTTACAATCAATGAAATTCCTTCACTTTTAGTCTCCTTCTTTGTAAGAATCTTCACCTCTTGGGTTTTCAATTCCAAACAATTTGAATAAGCTTACTGCTATCACTTCTTTTTTTTAATTTAATTTTATTTTATTTGTGAACATACTGTACAGAGGAGTTACAATTACATGGGCAGGATAATGCATATATTTCTTACCAAGCATTGCAGCCTCCTCCTTTGTTTACCCTTCACATCCCTTCCCAGCCTCCCCCCTCCCCCCATCCCAATCCTATTCCTTCCCCCCCCCTGCACCAATGATTGTGGAAAAGGTCTGATAAATTGCAAGGTGCTTTGGAGGATTATGGGTGGATGCCAGTGAGTGGATGAATTTGTACATATCTATATCTATATCTATCTATATACATACATACATACATAGATACACACACATATCTCTCTCTCTGTCTATATATATATATATATATATATATATATATATATATATATATATACATCACTGATTTAATATTCCCAATAATTGGAATGTAATCTTATTCTAGCTGAAAATGAATTATATATGTGAAAGCTCAGTATCTTATATACATTAAGCATATATAGACATATATATGTATATGTTTGCATACATGTATATATGTGTATATATATATATCTTTCTCAGAAAGAACTTCAAGTATGTATTTTGTCAATTCTGTTGTGATAGAGTATATGAATATATGACAAATCCTACCACCCCGCCCCCCAGACTTGCCTTGAAACCCCTTGTGTGGCCAATGCTATTCTTACCAAAGTAATCCTGTTAACATAACCTTTACAGAGGAGGGGAAAAGGATAACAAACTGGGAGGTGGGTCTGCCATTAAAACAAAAAGGGGGAATCTGTGAGGCACATTACCAGCAAAGATGACCCTGAGAGGAAGTTGAGTGTGCAGAGCCCAATTTGTTTAAGTTCAGGGCATAAACAGCTCATGGAATCTTAGGTGCATGATAGGGTGTGCCCTTTACAGTGATTGGTTGGTTCCTTTTTCTTCCCTCCCACGAGGTCTTTTGCTTTACAAAGTGCTTGTTGCATGGTAATAAACGACTTCCTGCTTGACTTGATTCCCCACTGCTTCTGATTGCCTCCAAGGCTAACGGAGGCTGGGGAACAGGCGAGAGGTGCATGTACATTTCCTCAGACCCAGTCCATCTTTCATGGGACGGATGAATACTTGACAATTGTTAAGCATGAATCACTATTATGTGTACATATTGATAAGCCTACATTCTTTTCTTACAATATTTGTAGTAGCAAATTTGAAACCCTGGGCCTCACACATGTAGAGTACAGGCTCCAACCCAAGCCACCATACTCAGCTGTTTCGTAGTACACAGCTATTTTTGTCATATGTTGAATGATGTTTAGTGTGTGCTTGGCCTACAGCTTTAATTCAGGGCTTGAGAGCTGTCCCTGAGCTTTATTTTATTTTTTGCTCAATGCTAGTGCTCTATTCCTTAAGCCACAGCTCAAGATTTAGTTTTTTTGCTTGTCTTGCATCCTTTCATAATCAATTTTAGATATGAGTCTTCTAGTCTTTTCTAACAGGGATAATTTGGAACTATGATCCTCAGATCTCTGCCTCCTGAGTTGTTAGGATCACAGGCCTGAGTCACCAGCACCTAGCAGTCTGAACATTTTATAAAATACCTTGGATATGTTATTTTCCTTACACACACACACACACACACACACACACACACACACACACACACACACACACACACACATTTTAATAGATAGTTTCCAGGGGCTGGGAATGTGGCTGAGTGGTAGAGCCCTTACCTTGCATGCATAAGGCCCTGAGTCCAATTCCTCAGCAGCACATAAGCAAAAAGAAAAAAGCCAGAAGTGGCACTGTGGCTCAAGGTGTAGAGCGCTAGCCTTGAGCTGAAGAGCTGAGGGACAGCCACCAGGGCAGCAGTTCAGGCCCCATGACCAGAACAACAACAAAAAAAGATAGTTTCCAGAGGGATTCCAGTTACATGAGCAAGGTAATGAGTCCATTTCCTATTAAGCATTTGTTTCCCCCTCCTTTGTTTTTCCCCTACCATCCCTTTCCTCCCCACCTTCCTGTCTTCCTGCCCCGCCCTCCAACTTTGTAAAGTACGTTTTCAACAGAGTGTCTTGGACACCTCATTGTTACAATAGTTCATCCTCTATCCTTATTTCAGCATTTTGGTGTTTCCCCTCAATTAGAAAAATATATATAAAATTTGCAAGACACTGGAATCAAGTACAGTGACAACAGGGGTTATACCATGGCAGAAGAACATACAAAGAAACAAAAAATATCATATAGTATATTATCAGCACATCAAAAAGAACAGCAAGAAAAATAAAATCTGTTGTGGCCCTATCTTGGGCTTCATTTCACATAGCATCAGCTTTTATGGTCATATATACATAGCTCTTAACCTCTTCTGCTTGTCCTAGACATAGACTAGTTAATGCAGATAAGGGAAACTGATTTCCCTTACATGTAATTAGTGTATATTAGTTGAACAAACGAGATTCATTGTGCTATTTCCATTATGTATGTTAATGCACCCTCATTCTCTTCCTTTAATAACCAGTGCGGTGGGAAGGCCCACTTCCGTGGTGATGTCATTACCCAAGGGTCTGGGCTGCAGGAAGGGGCAGGGTTTGGCTTGAGGGAGGAGCGTGAGTTGCAGCTGAAACTCCTGGAGAGGGGAGGAGGTGCAGCCTATGTACAGGCTGCAGGTTCCAAGTAGCGAGAGTGGAGATTGAGATGATGCAGAGAAAGACAGTCAGAGGGCCTGTGGAGAATCCTGAAGGCTCAGGAGAGGTCTCTGGAAAAGAAAGTGGCAAGGCATGAGGCCTGCAAAGAGGCCCATGTGGAGTGGAAAGGCCTGCAGAGAAGGAGGAAGGAAGCAAAAGGAAAAGCCTTCCCCTTTGGAGCTTGGGAAATTTGCAAACTGACTAATAGGTTTGCAATTCAACTAGTAACAGTCGGGGCTGCCCATTGGAGGCTTGGAGTTTGAGGCTGCTCTTGGTTCTGAGTAGCCAGCCAGCACAAGGCAGTCACAGGTCCCCTTTCTGGTGTAAGTAGTGTAAATAAAGTTCCTTTGTCACCTTTAAGGGTGTCTTGATGGATTGTCATAACATTCCCTTCCTCATTCCTTTTCTCAAAACAATAAGAAGACATTCCATTTTTATATTTGCACAAACATACCTAAGGTTTTTTTTTTTCCAATTATATGCCTTCCTTATCTTATCTTTCCTGCTCCTACTGGTACTCATATCCTCCACAGAATCTGTTTTATGCTCCTGTTACTTGTTTTTTCTTTTTAATTTTTACCATAAAGGTGATGTACAGAGGGGTCATAGTTCCATAGTTATGCATTGAGTGTATTTCTTTTTAAACGGTGCTATTATTAGTTTTTGTATTTTTGTCAGTTGTGCAACTTGGTTTCACCTAGGGATTTCAAAATACATATATTTACTTTAATCCGATGACCTTATTCCAGGGTCCTCTCTTTACTTGTCCATTTGTATTATTCAACTACTTTCAGTCAGTTCCTGTATTCAGTCGTCATAGTACATATCTTCTATATCAGTATTATTCAGTGTTTCTCAATCGTGTTCTCTCTAGTACTTCTCCTTGGAATCCCCAAATAGACCACATATTGTAGTAGGAAGACAACTACTCAGGCAGGCAAGCCCACCTAGCTGTCCAGAGTGACAGAGCCCACCGCAACAAAGTTGTTCACAAAGAAGCAACTTTATTGAGAAGGTTACTACACTGACCGGTCAGGGCCACAGCACAGGCTGGGGAGCTGATACTGCGACCTCTAGCAGCCTCCATTCTTTGGTTGTTAAAGGCAAACTCCATGAGGTCCAGCCTGGTGACGTGCAGGTGACCAATGGGTCACAAAGGATTGTACAGTCATAACAGACCACACACAGGTGGCCAATAGGCCGAGTTTACCGTACGCATGTGCAAAAGCAAAGATTTACCATAAGCACAGTGGTGTCACCAGTTGGAGTCAGATTATAATCTCTCTATTTTATGGGTCAGTCTTTAACAAAAGGGGGAGTTTGGTTGTTAAGGGGAGGGGGCCAGATGCATTTTGTTTCATTCTGGGAACTAGGCCCATCAAGTCTAAATGACCTAAAACAAAAGCAAAGGTCAAAATTGAATCATACCAGCTGTGGCTTATCTTAGGGTCCATTTCAATATCACAAATTTTGTTTAAGGATGTGATTATACACATATGTACACACAGGTATGCATATGTATATCTCTTAGGACCCCATTCCATTCCATTTTATAAGACAAAACACATAACATTTGCCTCTATTAATCTAATTTAGTTCAAATAACAAGTCGCTATACAGTTCCATCCTTTTACCAGTGAATGCCCTATTACGCCGTTTGTAGCTGAATAAAGGTCCCTTGATTATGCATGCATCATTTTCTTTTTGTTTATCTTGAAGGAGTTGTAGGTTGCTGTTCACCCAACGAGACCTAGGAATACAAATCTGGTAGGCAGAAAGTGGACTACACCATGTGGACATACACAAAGTGGATTGAAATATCAAATGCTTATATACAGCATACAGGCAGGAAAGTAAATCTTCTGTCAGGGGGAAGAAAGTCAGTCTTAAAGAGTTTAAGGGGAATACAGATGATGAGAATTAACTTTAAGTCAGTTAGCAGGAAGAATTAATCCCTGACAACAAAGGTGAGGTAGTTGTAGTGATGAAAGATTACTGAGTAAGCAAGGCACAGGTCAGCTACCTGAGACACACAAAAGGAGTCTGGAGTCCTTGTTCTATGGGATGAATAGGACAGGACAAGAATGGCATGTCCTGACATGTGCCTGGGCGTGGGACTTTTGCCCTGAGGTGGAAAGGTGTTTCCCTTTTCATTGTCCAAGCAAATGCATGCCCTCATATTGCATCCTCATGGCACACAGGACCTTAGATGGGGTCACAGGCATCCATGCTTTCATGTACAAAGGACTTTCTCTTTATCCAAGCAATTATAAATATAATATGTCTTGATCAATGTCACTCAGTTCATCATTCTCACTCATCCTTCCCCTACCTATCCTTCCTCTACCTATCCTTCCTCTTTTCTTAATTTTGTAAGGTATACATTGGATTCCAGACTGTATTTTCCTCTTTTTCTCTTGTCTTTCCCCTTAACCCCACCTCAGGCTTTTCAAGTACCCACTTCCTGGTAAAAAATTTTGCAAATCTAATTCCCACCACCTTTTGAACCCCCTCTACTTATTTGTGTCTGTTATTCCTTCTGCCTACGAAAAGTAGAAGTGTCTTAATGCCCTAATACCAAGATGGAAGTTGAGTTGTAGTTCTTAGCATTACAATGACTGATGCAAGCTGAGATATCCTAATCCATAAAGGTGTAACTCTTTAAACTGTGGGACAGAGGTCAGGCACATATTCCTGAATTCAAGAAAGAAGAACCCATTCATTCAATCATGGAACAAACACACCACTGATTGCTTGGGATTTCATGAAATATTCTAGAGTTCTCAATCATTTCCACATTCTTTAACATCTTCACAGACTACCCTGTCTTTAGCTGACTGTGTAGATTACAGTTTACTGAGGCAAGTTGAATGTTATTGTAACTCACTAACACTGAGGCTCAGACATAGTTAAAAAACCCTTTGGACCTCTCATTTCCCTTAGATACAATGGCAGAAATAAATCCATGCCTCTGTAATGTGGAGATTGATAGTTCTGACAGGATAGCATTGTTAGCAGAAGGGAAGGATATCATATAGAAACTGCCTAGATCTTGGTATATGTAAGCCACATTTTCTTTGTCTAGGCATCAACTGTAGTGCTTCCAGACTGCTTCCAGTTTGGCTCTTGGGGATAAGGGTACAATTGAGATGAGTGTAAACATGACCCTGTTCTCTCCTGACAAATTCCTTCAGATGTAGTCCCATGAGTAATATTGCTAACCCTATGATACTTCTACTTTTAGCTTTTTGAGAGACATCTATACCACTTTCCCTAGTTCATCCACTAATTTAAACTCACACAAACGGGGCTGGGAAGGTGGCTCAGTGGAAGAGCGCTTGCCTTGCATGCATGAGGCCCTGGGTTCGATTCCTCAGCACCATATAAGCAAAAAGAAAAAAGCCAGAAGTGGCCCTGTGGCTCAAGTGGTAGAGCATTAGCCTTGAGCTGATGAGATGAGGGACAGTGCTCAGGCCCAGAGTTCACGCCCCACGACCGGACCCAAATATAAATAAATAAACTCATACATACATCCTCACCATCAGTTATTCCTTTATATGCACTTGCTGATTTCCACTCTGATGGAAATGAGATGAAACTTTTATGACATTTCAAATTGCATTTCCGTTCTGGCCAAGTATGCTAAGCATTGCTTCATCTACAGATGTTCTCAGTTGTATATCTTGGGAGTTAAGTACACTCATTTGTCCTGCCAGTTCATTTATTCATTATATATTTATTAATTGGATTATTGGTTCTTTGGGAGTTTAGAAATTTGAGTGCTCTCTGTGTCTTGGTCAATAGTCTGTTTTCAGATGTATTGCTGGCAAATATGTTTTCCCATGCTTCAGTCTATTATGCAGTGTTTTAGTTCTACTTATCAAAATCTGTGATGTGTTGAGAATGAGGCTCCGTGGTAGAGTGCTTGCCAAGCATGCATGAAAACCATGGTTTGATTCCTCCGTACCACATAAACAGAAAAAGCTGGAAATGGCACTGTGGCTCAAGTGGTAGAGTGCTAGTCTTTTTTTTTTTTTTTTTGGGGTCCGGTCGTGGGGCCTGAACTCTGGGCCTGGGCGCTGTCCCTCAGCTCTTCAGCTCAAAGCTAGCGTTCTACCACTTGAGCCATAGCGCCACTTCCGGCTTTTTTCATTTTGCTTATGTGGTGCTGAGGAATCGAACCCAGGGCCTCAGGCATGCAAGGCAAGCGCTCTACCACTGAGCCACCTTCCCAGCCCATAGTCTTAAGCAAAAGAACTTCATGTACAATGCCAAGGCCCTGAGTTCAAACCTCAGGACTGGCAAAATAAATAGAATCTGTCATAAAATTATTCAAATACCTAAAGGCCTTACACTGTTATTTCATACATATCTGCTATGATCCTAAGAACAATATACTCCCTGTTCTCCAGATAGCTGATTTATATTTTAAATTGGCTCATGCCTATTTGCTTATTTTTGCCAGTACATGAGCTAGAACTCAGGTTTTGTGCTTGTTCACTTTCCTCTCTCCTAGGTCAAGGATATGTGAGCCATGCCTCCCATTCAGCTTTTTTGCTGGTTAATTGAAGCAAATGTCTTGTAGGCTTCTGGGTCTGTGCTTGCTCTATTCCTTGATCCTCATATCTCAGCCTCCTGACTATGGGGGCTTACAGGCAAATTCCATCAATCCCTTGCAGGCACAAGCCAACAGTGCCTACATGGTTTTTTGCTTTTATCTCTTTTGCCATACAAAATAAGATGAATATTCAAATGCCATAAAGCATGTCCCAATCTGTTTGGACCATACTCTCTCTCTCTATATATACATATACATATACTCCGTTTTAGTTGGGGAAACTCAGGCATTCACACACACACATATATGAGAAAACAACACACTGTCTGTGGTTTGACATCATCAGCAGAGAAACCATGACCATTAATATTCCTTACAAATAACAAATTTCTTTATATGTATGCACCTATGTTTGTATATAAATATATAAACATATACACACATGCATATATATACACACTTGCACACTCATATATATATAATATGGTATATATTAACATATATTTTGTATATACAAATGAAGCAGAGTCTTGCTATGTAGCCTATGTTGCTCTCAAAGAGGTGAAAATCCTGTCTTCCTTCACTATGTTTTGAATTATAAACCGGCTAAAACATACCTAGCTTACTCTATTTATTTCAGATGAATACACTACTGTGCTCAAATCAAATGAGTTCCTAATTATTAAGGAAGGGAAATGTTTAGAGGAACTACTAAATGAACTAGCTTCACAACCCTATCAAAGAAACTTATCTTTCTGTTTTAAGAGGATTCCTAAAAAGTGTGCATTATTACAAAATGAAGTTCAATTACTACAATGGTATTGATTCCTGTACATCAGTCAAACATGCAAATGTTAGTACTTGATCTCATTTCCTAGGTGCTGTTCTTGATCTTCTTTGCTTAAGGCTAGTCCTCTACCACTTGAGCCACATATCTTTTACTTATGACCTTTATGGTGGTTAATTGGGGAGAAGAGTCCCCTGTTCATTTTGCCCAGGTAAGCTTCAAAGATTGATCTTCAGCTTTCAGAATTGCAAGCATGAGCGGCCTAAGCCCAGCAGCTTTACATATTGGTATTTACATGCCTTGAATTATTGCTGGTACTGAATAAGGGCTTCGATGTTTGTTTGCTTTTTTGCTGGTCCTGGGGCTTGAACTCAGGGCCTAGGTGCTGTCCCTACACTTGATTGCTCATGACTAGTACTGTATCACTTGAGCCACATGTTCCCTTCAAGCCATTGGGTGAATTGGAAATAGTAATTTCAATGACTTCTGCAGCTGGGCTGGTTTTGAAATATGATCCTCAGATCTCAGCCTTCTGAGTAGATAGGAGTACATGTGTGAACCACAGGTGCCCAGCTGCTTCACAAGTGTTCTGAGACCTCTTAAAATCAGCCAAATACTTTACACTGACCCAACAGTTTTCATCAGGTGAGTTTCAGACACTCCTCAGGGTGAAAGGGAGAAAAAAGCTGAGTTGGGAACTAGGAATATTCTCAGGTGCTAATGTGTCAGAGAAACTATTCATGGGAGATGAATGTGTTTTTCTTTTATTAAGGAGGTGCCATGGACTGGCTCTGTCGGGACGACGGAGGACACCTAGTGGAGGTAACTGGAATAGGTGGGGAGATGGCCAACAGACAATTCACACAAGAGGAGTGACTGCTGAATGCGATTTACTGCAGAGGATAACAAGCTTTTATAGAAAAAGTCTCCATGAGAAAGGGCAAAAGGTTACACAATCTTGCTGCAAGGCTTCGTTCTTGGGTGGTCATCAGCTGCTCGCCTGATCTTGTTTTTTGCATGATGAGCTATGACGATAGGCACTTGTTTTTGGCTTTACCTCTATTTTTAAGAAATACAATTGTTTCAAGATGTTTATCACCTATTAACCATTAACCAGAGCATATGGGCAAGGTGCTGGACAGAAAGGCATGAACTCTAGTACTTTATTGTTACTTTTGTTTAGTTTTGTACTTTATGCGTTTCAAATCTTTTCTAAGCAAATATTCTTCTTTGCCATTTTTTAGAGGGTCCCCAATTTGTGGCCAAAAATCATGATATTCAGTATACTTAGTTAAATCTGGCCATGTATCTAATTCAAGCTCATAGTGTCTTCTCTGTAACCCTTTCACATAATCGTTTTCTCCTCTCCATAGAGGCCTTGACTGTCTCATAAGATCATTCTTGTTCCTTTTTTGATAGTAAGCACCAAGGAGGCCTAGATCTAGCAAGTCTCTCAGTAAATGCAAGAGAGTAATAGGAAGTTCTTTCTCCTAAGTAGTTTTCCCAACCGTTGCCATCCTTATCATACACACCTGCAAAAGGTTATGGATCTGGGTAAGTCTCTGGGGTCCTCTTGAAAATGGAGGATCCCAATATTTTCCTCTGACCCATTGCCACCTTCCATCTACCAACCTTTTAGGAATCTTATTAAGCTTTTGGTCTAAATATTCCTCTACTTCTTTCTTATCTACAGGATATCTATATGAGTCTATTGTCTATGCTCCAGGATTAAAGGGAAGTCTCCAATAGCCATACAGTCTTTGTGCTCTAGCCATTCCTACAGCTTCTTGTAAATTTCTTACAAACAATTCCTTTTGCTGAAGTGACGTCATGAAACCTCCCAATACTTTTATATTTGCTTATGACTTGTCTAATAGCCTCCATAAGAGGGGCTTTCAGGGTAGCACTTAACTCTGGTGAGTTAGTCATGTTCTCAGGACACTCATCAGATGTTGGAGTCATCAACACTTCCAAGAAAGAGCCCTGAATAAGGGAAAGTTGAGCATGAGTAAGTAGAACAAGCAACAGGAGCAGTAAAAGATTAATAGGCACTCCTATACAGCGAAAAAAAGAAAAACAGGAACATATCTTTCCCAGGGGCTTGCCAGCCTTTTTAGGAGATAGGCCTCTTTGAAGCCCCATTCTCTGAGGTTAGACTCCTGTGAAGTCCCATTCTCTGAGGTAGGCTCCTGTGAAGTCCCATTCTCAGAGGTAGGCTTCTGTGAAACCCATTGTCTGAAGTAGACTTTTGTGAAATCCCAATCTCAGAGGTAGGCTTCTGCTTAGTAGCGCCAATGATTGTGGAAAAGATCTACCAAAATGAATGGTGATATGGAGGGTTATGGATGGATTCAAGTGACTGGTTGAATTTGTACTGATATATATGTATATTTACATACATAGATATGCACACACACACACAATGTAATCACACCGGTGACCTGCTGATGCATGCCTTTCCTTGTAATTTGTCGCTCAAAGCCAAGAGGTTCACATTCATGAACCATTGGGACATTCTCAAGTATGTCTCTAAAGTCCTCATAAGCTGTTGCTATGGAGACATGTTCATGTGGGGCTTCAGAATGCTGTTTTTACACATGGGATTGTGGAATGTTAAGTGTATATTATGTTTTGTATTTTTTAGCTCCAGGACTGGGACTCAAAGCCAGTACATGATACTTTTGCTCACTTGCTAATGCTCTAACAACTATGCCATACCTATATTCCTTAAAGTATGTATTTTGTCTATTCTGTTGTGAAAGACAATATGAATATATGACAAATTCTACCAGCTCTATAAAAATTATAGAACTGTTCATTTCCGGGGGGGGGGGGAAGACACTGTTATAGAAGGTATTCTAGGTTTACAGAAAAATTTGAAAATTGCTTTCCACATAAAATCTGAATGGACTCTATGTCACTTTAATTGAATTTCACCACATAAAATAAGTATTTACTAAATCAACTTTATTACTCATCTTTAATCCTCAAATATTTCTCATTTTTAAGTGTTACAAATTCCTTAAATCAATTTCTTTATAGATTCTATAAACTACTTATTTTCCTAATTTATAACATTTCAGTTTTACTTTCGTAAGTTTTGTAAACACCTTTGAAGAAAGTAGACTGCTTCCCAATGATAGGACTCATGATACTAAATACAACAACCTCAAAATTAGAGATGTGGCACAAAGGGTAGAGTGCTAAGCTTGAGAATAAAAGCCAAAGGGAACTAAAGGGCTATGAGTTCAAATGAAACTAACAGCAAAATAAAAGGAAAAAGGTAAATATCATCCTAGAATTTGGGAGATCTACAAGAAGATGATCTCCCAATAGAGAATGTTAGAAATGGAACTTGAGATATTTTAGAAGATGGACATTCAGGGAAGAATGACTGAGAGTTTACTTAGAACGTTTTTGAAAAAATTTCTACATGTTTTACATTGCCATGATTTCTCTTGTGTGTGTGTGTGTGTGTGTGTGTGTGTTCAATGATGAACCCTGAGCTGTGCCTACTGGTTGAAGAACTCCACATTTGCTACCTTGAGAAGGTTTGTATCCTGTGTTGGTTCTCTATTGCAAACTGACTTTTCTTCTAGATGAAAGACTTTCCCTACTTGTTACATTCTAGAGATTTCTCATTTGGGTGAATTTTCTTATATGCTAGGCTGTGGCCTCCTGTTGACGGTTCTTTCCACATTTGTTGCATTCATAAGGCTTCTCTCCTGTGTTGTGCTCTCTGATGAAAAATAAGGGTTGATTTCTGTGTGAAACTCTTTCCATAGCTGTTACATTCCTAAAGTTTTACTCCTGTGTGTTCTCCAATGGACAGTAAGGTTTCCCCTGTGGCTGAATGACTTTCCACACAGATTACATTCATAAGGTTTCTCTCCTGTGTGTTTTGTCAGATGGACAGTAAGGTGTGTCTTCTGGCTGAAAGACTTTCCACACACATTACATTCATAAGGTTTCTCTCCTGTGTGTGTTAGCTGATGGACAGTAAGCTGTGCCTTCTGAGTGAAAGACTTTCCACACAGGTTACATTCAAAAGGTTTCTTTCCTATGTGTGTTGTCTGATGGACATTAAGGGTTGTCTTCTGGGTGAAAGACTTCCCACATTTCTTACATTCATAAGGTTTCTCTCCTGTGTGTGTTCTCTGATGGACAGGAAGATATGCCTTCACGTGAAAAGATTTTCCACACTTGTTACATTCATAAAGGGTCTTTCTTGTGTGAATATTCTGATGAAAAGTAAGGTTTCCCTTCCGGGTGAAAGACTTTCCACACACGTTACATTCATAAGGTTTCTCTCCTGTGTGTGTTTTCTGATGGACAGTAAGGTGTGCCTTCTGGATGAAAGACTTTCCACACACATTACATTCATAAGGTTTCTCGCCTATGTGTATCCTGTGGTGATATGTAAGTTTTGACTTCCGCATGAAAGACTTTCCACACAGGTTACATTCATAAGGTTTCTCACCTGTGTGTGTTCTCTCGTGGGCAGTAAGGATTGCCTTCTGGGTGAAAGACTTCCCACACTGGATACATTCATAAGGCTTCTCTCCTGTGTGTGTTCTCTGATGGACAGTGAGGTATGACTTCTTGCTGAAAGACTTTCCACAAAGCTTACATTCATAAGGTTTCTCTCCTGTGTGTGTTGTCAGATGGACAGTGAGGTGTGCCTTCTGGCTGAAAGACTTTCCACACACATTACATTCATAAGGTTTCTCTCCTGTGTGTGTTAGCTGATGGACAGTAAGGTGTGCCTTCTGGCTGAAAGACTTTCCACACAGGTTACATTCATAAGGTTTCTCTCCTGTGTGTGTTGTCAGATGGACAGTAAGGTGTGACTTCTGGCTGAAAGACTTTCCACACACATTACATTCATGAGGTTTCTCTCCTGTGTGTGTTAGCTGATGGACAGTAAGATTTGCCTTCAAGTGAAAAGATTTTCCACATTTGTTACATTCATAAAGTGTCTTTCTTGTGTGAATTTTCTGATGAAAAGTAAGGTTTCCTTGCCGGATGAAAGACTTTCCACACACGTTACATTTATAAGGTTTCTCTCCTGTGTGTATTCTCTGATGGACAGTAAGATTTGCCTTCAAGTGAAAAGATTTTCCACATTTGTTACATTCATAAAGTGTCTTTCTTGTGTGAATTTTCTGATGAAAAGTAAGGTTTCCCTTCCGGATGAAAGACTTTCCACACACGTTACATTCATAGGGTTTCTCTCTTGTGTGTGTTGTCTGATGGACAGTAAGGTGTGCCTTCTGGCTGAAAGATTTTCCACACACATTACATTCATAAGGTTTCTCTCCTGTGTGTGTTCTCTGATGGACAGTAAGGTGTGTCTTCCGGGTGAAAGACTGTCCACATTGGTTAGATTCTTTAACTACAGGAGATACTCCAGGACTATAAGCAGCACACATCCCATTAGACTCGCCATGGAGAAGCATGTTCTGACACTGCCTGAAGTCCTCTGTCCTTATCCCTAAGGAGTTCCTATTATTCCTAATCAGCTCTGACTTAGGTTTGGATCTCAAATTAAAAGTTGTTATTAATTTCACATTTTTCTCCCCTGTGTTAGTATTCATGACTCCGACTTCAGACAGACAATCATAGGGACTCCTCTGAGAGGTCTTAGTCCTGTACTCCTTTTCTTGGACATCTACAATGAGATATAGAAAGACAGATAAAAACAGAAATGAGACCTCAAGATTCCTTAATGTAACAGTAAAGGCATTTCCGTACATCCTAACTGTTACCAGATTTTAAAAGATCAAAGCAGGAACTCTTTGATGCAGAATATAAGCTTTTCTCTGTAATGTATTAGTTAACAAAGTAGTACTGACATTTTACAATGGTAAATAATGTTTTTCTGTTTGTTTTTTTTTCAGTTTTTCTCAAGGAATTAATTACGCAAATGATTCAGCTACACACTATTAGTTATAAACTGAGTACTAAACATTTGCCTTTAATACCCTCGAGGTTTGGTCCTAAGGGAATAGCTATTATTTTTCTTTTAATTTGTGGAAATAATTTATCCATTTTGCTGCTTTGCTTCTCAACCACTAGGTGAGGAACAGAAATACTGTCTAGATTTAGGGACCATTAGGGTGTTTGATACATCCCTTGGCCTTTCCGCTAAGCATGGAAGGTTCCTGAGAGTAAGGATTTATACCTCCATCTCTTCAGTTCTAACTTCTCACTAAGAATTACTTTAGGGATTGGTGGCATTTTTAAAATTGGTTTCCCTCACCCTTAGTCAAATTCTCATCAAATTTCCTTTTCTAACACTCCTGCTCCTTCACAACCATTCAAGACCAAAGATACTGCAGCTCACCACCCAGGTAGTCATCCCCTATGAACCAAAAGCTTTGCTTCTGAATCTCACTCACTTCCACCATCACCAAGAAGCAATTTTCCCTCTTCACAGGATAGCAGTCCTGGCATACTCCTTATTTCCTCATACCTGCATAGCCCTTGTTTCAATGAAAATGAGACCTCATTTTCTACATTTCTCATTTTCTTTTTCTGTTTAAGAATGACTTCTACAAAGTAAAAGAAAATTGCTCACTTTAACTATACTGGGACAGCCAAATCAGTTTGTTTCCATGTAAATTCTTGATTGTCATGTCCTTAAGACAAAGGATCACCTAGTTCTCTGCCACACATGACTCAGGGAACTAGGAACATTATTGCTCAGTACAGCTCATTAAACTTACCAAGTGGACTCTGGCTACAAAACCACCATGCAAGATGCTTTATCTCACCTGTGAGATTCTTGTCTGAGGCTTCTCTTATCCATGCTTCTGCACCTTGCTCTAGCTTGGCAATCAATTTAGGTTTAGGAACACAGTGTCCTGTTATTAACAAGTGGAGAAGAACTATTGGTAGGCTGGGTCATCATTACTGTAAGGTCTTAGACATCATGTTCACAAACTTGCTCCTAAACCTTGTTTCTCATTTCTTACCAACTTCCTGGTTGATATTCCCCAGCTTTCAACTTATTTTGCCAATTGGGTGGCTTGAACTCAGCTCTTTTGCTCAAAGCTAGCATTCTGCTAGTTTTAGTCCCAGCTACATTTGTAGATTGTGAGGGGATTTGGAGATAAAAGCCTCATGGTCACTTTTCTGTAGTTGCTGGCTTCAAACCAAAATCCTCACATTTCTGCCTCCAGAGAAGCTAAGATTACAGGTGTTAGCCACTGCACCCAGGATCAGGGTTGATTAAAAATAACCACTTTCAACTAGTGATTTTCAGATCATACTTCAAATAGTGATGTACTTTCTATTCTAGAGTATATTTGCACCTACAAAAATCACCCCAAGTTTAGGAAGACAGTCTTCTTTCTATTAGTGGAATGCAGTTTAGATTTTGGGTCCAAGTGCTGATTGGGTTTCTTGATGAATGGGAATAAAATTGTCTCCAATTACATAATGAAGTGGAAAAAATGGACAGGAATTTTATATTCCCACGGACTGGAATCGTCTACCGAAACAACATAAATATTTATATATCTACTTAAAAAAGAAAACAGCCTTTGATCTCGCATGTTCAAATGACTTTTGCTCACCTAAAGACAAGAGGTTGCTGTAGGTCTCCAGCATTACATCTTTATGCAGGGTCCTCTGAGCATGATCCAGGTCTTGCCACTCCTCCCAGCTGAAGTCCACAGCCACATCATCAAATGATACCAGCTTCTGTAATGGCACATTTGAATCAAGTAATTAGCCCAAGTCAGGAAGGTCTGTGGGACTCATCCCCAATTAGTCACCAGGAGAAAAGCAGAACTGGTGCTATGGCTCATGTGGTAGAGCACTAGCCTTGAGGGGAAGAATTCAGGTACAGTGCTCAGGTCCAGAAATCAAACCTCACAACCAACCAATACACACACACACACACACACACACACACACACACACACACACACACACACACACACACACACACACACACACACACACACACGGTATCTCATAAGCAATCACAACACATTTAGGACATCACATGGAATACATAGCACATTACTGATTCATGAAAAGTAAGTGTCCACATAAATGTTAAAGGCAGTAACAGTACTTAAGAACGTAGCTAATGATGGATTGGCCCTTATAAGATCTGATTTACTTCCCATATATAAATATCCTATGTTAACTGTATTGTAGTTTAAGTGCTAAATACTGAAGTATGGTCATAGATACCCTGATATTTCTTTCCTATGTATAAAAGAACTGCTAGAAGGAAGTTTTGTGAACTTGGCCTATCTTCTACAATCCACAATATAGTTGTGAGGGGCATACCATGTTCCCTGAATACATTTTCATTTAAATATGCCTTCATGGAAGGATGGAGGATGGATAGAGGCTCAAGGAACATTCAAGATGACAAAAAATGAAAAATAGGACCACGACAAGCAAGACAGAGAAAAATTAGAAGAGGCATGTAATCTAAAGATACAGAATACAAATTTACAAGTTGGAAGGAAATAAGAGTGCTAATTTGCCTGCAGAGGCTAAGAGGAGAGGTTTTGAACTCCCACACTGAACCCTATTACAAATGATGAATGGCCAAGCCAGCCATGCTTGGCAATAGCAGAGGTGAATGCTGACTAAGACACCAAAGGGAAATATATATGTGAAGAATTGAAAGAAAATAACATTCAATTCACAATCCATTGGGCAGAGGAACTCTACTAAAAATGTAGATTGAAGATATGGTCAGGGAAAGAGAGTTGATTAATTACACATCTGCATTTTACGAGTGTTACAAGAGAAGTGCTTCAAGAGAAGAGCAAAATGAGTGCACATATATATACAGGTAGGACAAAAAAACTAAAATGGTAAATGTGTAGGTAAGTATAAAGGAATATATTGGTCATATATTTTATGTAATATTTCTGCAATAGTTTGTTGAAATAAAACTTATAGTACCATATTCATGATTCACAATGCATGAAGATCCAATATATAAACTCATCACTTTTTTAAAAGAAATGTATGTAGAATACTCATATGCATAAATAAATATTGCAATTACAAGGCAAATCGGAAGGCCTCAGTTCAAAGAATTAATTGTACCAAAAAACAGGGTACTAGATTTAGGGCTGGGAATGTGGCTTACTCCAGAGCGCTAGTCTAGAATGCACGGGTTCAATTATTCAATGCCATGTGAACAGAAAAACTAGAAATGGGGAAATCGATTGAAGACACTCTAAAAGAAATCTACAAATAATTCCTTGAAATATACAAAGCTCAGTATCAATAGTCAGGAGAAGAATTCTAATCAAAATTCTATAGAAATAACTACTTTATATATGTTACTATGGACAGTTTTAAATAAAAACAACAAATATCCTTCCAAAGTCTAACAAAGGCTGGGAAGGATGTGAATTCAATTTGAACCTTGGTGCATGTCTGGCAGGAATGTAAAACAATCAAAGATGGTATCGACAGAGCTAAAAAGAACTAAATAGAGAATTACATAGGAATATGGTCCAGCACTTCTATTTCTAGATTTGTACCCAGCAGAAGAGAAAGCAGGGACGAGAAGTAGTATTAGAGAATTACTTCAGAGCAAATACTGACAAGAACCAAAAGACAGACACAGGTAAAAGAATAGATAAAGACATTGAAAAGGAAGACAAGTTTGCTACATTTTATAGCAGGGTTGATCTTTGAATACATTAAGCTAAGTAAAATACACCAGTCATAAAAGCACAGCCATGGTATGATTTCCCTGACTGAGCTTTCAAGGATCAACAAAGTCATAGAGCCAAAAAGTAAGATGGTTCCAGAGACTGGGGTAGAGAGGAAAAGGAGCTGCCTATTAATGATTATACAGCTTCATACATGGAAAATGAAACATGCTGTACATGGATGGAAGAGATGGCTGCACAACAACGCAGCCATATGAACGGTCAGTGAACTCTGAATTGAAAATGGATAATGTAGCCACACAGGATGGAACATACCTATACACCCTGACCTTGGGAAATTCAAAAAGGATGACCAGCCAGGCTAGCTTCCATAACAATTTCAAGAGCATGCTGGACTACATATCAAGACCTGTCTTCAAAAGGAATAGGGAATGATTTGTATTGACAAAGCTCATAAAATTCACAAACTTTATAGACCATGACAATGACAATTTGCCTTGAAGGTGAAAATGTGTTTTTGACTTCAACTAAGCATCTCTGTTCCACAATACTGTGACATATGTGAAATTTAAATAATCACTTTCTCTCAATGTAAACAACAAAAAAAGAAAATTCAGAGAAGGGGTGGTTTAGGAGCAATGGGTGACAGACATCTTCTATTCACATATTGTTTTGTAGAATGGCAACTTCTTTGTACAACTACTTAAACCTAATAATAAAATAAATTGTTTGAAAAAAGGAATATGGAAAAATCAAATTTTAGACTCTCTGAATAGGATCAGAGATATAGGTGCTATGTGTGTCTATTTTCCAGTTAAAATAACAAATTAAAATTTAAGAACAAACGTTAAGCCACATTTTAGCTGGAAACATACAGCTACAAATAGCATTAGTAACAAACACACATAGACCAAAAATGCAAAGTATTCCTTTTTTTTTTTTTTTTAATCGGTTGTGTGGCTTGAACTCTAGGCTTGGGCACTCTCCCTCAGGTCTTCAACTAAAGCCTAATGCTCCACCACTTGATCCACTGTGCCACTTCCGGTGTTCTGAGTGATTTATTGGAGATAAGTGTCTCATGGACTTTCCTGTCCAGGCTGGCTTTGAACCAGGATCCTCAGCTCTCAACCTCCTGAGTAGCTAGGATGACAGGTGTGGGCCACCGGAACCTGAACAAAAATGCAAATTACTCTAATCTGTGCATCTTAATTTTAGTTTTTGTATATCTTTTCACTGACTATTTTTCAAGTGTATCTCATATTGCTGAATCAGTTCTCTAGGAAGCTTCCCAAGGATATTTCTTGCTGTTCTTTTTGATGGGCTTATAATGTACTATATGATTTTTTTTTTTGTTTCTTTGTATGTTCTTCTGCCATGGCATAAACCTTGTTGTCACTCTCTTTGATTCTGGTGTCTTGCATCTTGTATATACATTTTTCTAATTGAGGAGGGGAACAGAAATTATAAAATGCTGAAATAAGAATACAGGATGGCCCATTGTAACAATGACTTGTACAAGGAACTATGTTGAAAAGGAACCTAACCTGACCTGCTAGGCTCAGCTCCACACAAAGGGAAGTCTCCCAGCCAGGGCTCCAGCCCCAGGAGTGGCTTTCTTCACTGAGAAGAAAGAGGCTGCCCCTCCCTATAAGAGCCTTGACAATCAATTGAAATTCAGTAAACATAAACCCTGAGAATGGCTTCAGGCTGGGCTCTGTGAGTCTCTCAGAAGCTAGTCCCTCAGGGAAAAGCTACTGTTTGCTGAAAGGCCTCAACTCTATCCAGAACCTAGCCTCTTCACAGCATCTCCACACTAGAGGAAACAGCCAACTCCATCTTTTGTGATACTCAGAACAGATCTCCCTCCCATTAAATTGCCCTGGGAGAAGGATCACAAACTCCTGTGTAAAGCAGAGCAGTTTTCTGCCTGCTCAAACAAATTGACCTAAGAAACCAACCAAGCCACAGGAAAATCAAATACTGCAAGCGGATCAGAGACTGTAACAAGAGACTGGTTAAGGACACAAGGGATCTTCCCATAACCTTCCCCCACAAAAAAATCAAATAGTCTTTTTTTGTACCTTTCATAAAAGTTTTTTTCTAAAACTTTAATTTCATGTTTTTATTGTGAAAATACTGCACAGATGGGTTACAATTACATGGGCAAGATAATGAATACATTTCTTATCAAGCATTGTAGCCTCCTCCTTTGTTTCCCCTTCCCATCCCTTCCCAGCCTGTCCTGGCGCCCCCACACAATCCTCCCCTGCACCAAATTTGAAAAGTTTGTCTAAAACTTTCTTTAATTTTTAACTTAAAAAATTGTTTTGTATTAACTTTTTTTTCCCCTCCTCTTATAATTTTTATTTTAGGGGTATAAGTTTGTGTGCTTTTTTTTCTTTAAAAAAATTTTTTTTGTTTAGCTCTACTGACCTTTTGATCCTTTTTTTCTTTCATTCCCATTCTTTTCACCTTTTCTTCTCTTTCATTTTTTTTGCGTGACAATTGCTCTTCTGCTTATCCTGATATACCCTTAGTCGATTACTAGACCTAATACCCCATTGTGTACAACTTAATCCAGAAATTTATTACTGAATTCAAAACCTCTTAGACTTCAATTCATTAATAGCAGTACTCTTTATACCTATATAATATTTTAAGCATTTTAAAAACATTTTTTCTTGTCTCTTTAGCCCTCCACTTCTATCATTCTATCCACCTTCTTCTTGGAAATTATGTTTTTAAATTTGAAGTCAGTGTTTCACTGTTTAATTTTTAATTTTTATTTTCCTATTTTTTCTTGTCTCTTTGTTTCTTTCTCTTTCTCCTTTTTTAAGCTCTCTTACTTTCATTCTATCCAATCTATTTCCCACTTTGAGATTAGGACTTAGTTAATTCTCCCTCTGCCTTTCCACATCCCTCTATTCCTATTTTTACCCACATCTCTCAATAAACCTAATAATTTCTGGTTTGTCAAATTCTTCTTTGCGCTTCTTAGCCCATGAATACACAGTTGTTTGATGTTGAATAGTATATCTGTTGAACTAGATTGTATCTGCAGACTTTTGACTGTGCAACTACAGACTTTGGATGATGTTGGCCTTAAGATAGTGTTCTAGCATAAAAGTGGTGTTACTTTCATCTCTAATGGGCAGAGCAAGCCGGAAAAACACAAGAAAAATGGCAAGTCCAGGCATCTCAACTCCCACTAAGGATAATCAGCTGACAGACCAGATAATGAATAATCCAGAGGGGAGTTCCCAAATAGCTCTACAAACACTGCTTGTAAACATTGTAAATGAAAAGACTGAAAACCTGCAAAGGACTCTGTGAGCATGATACGGAGAGAGAGGAGACAAACCAAAGGTTAATACAGGAATATCATGAACGTGAGGAAGCTACTCAAAAATTGATACAGGAATTGGTTGAACACCTTGAGAACACTCAAAGAGAAATCAAGGAATCCATGAGCTGGCAGAGATCAGTCAAAGGGAAAGAGGAATGGCGTGAGCAGGCTGAGAACACTCAAGGAGAACTACAGGAATTGGATGAACTTGAGGAAGCTAAGCAAAGAGTAATACAGGAATTGAGAGATAAGGATGAGCATACACAAAGATCACTAAATGCATTCATGGAATCCATTAACAGAGAACTGAAAGAAGTAAAGGAGACCACAACGGGAAAGCTGAATGGAACCAAACAGAAGGAATGATAGCCCACAGAAACCATAACCAATCACCTAAGTGATTTGTGAATAAACAATACCAAATTAAGGAAGTCCAGTGCTTCATACACGATCTAAAACAAAGTTCCAACAAAGAATTTGAAGCCATCAAAGCTGACCAATTAGAAGGAAAAGAAATAAAAAAACAAAGTAGAAAAATCTTGACAGTAGGTTAGACCATTCAGAAGATCAAATCTTAGGGACTGAAGACAACCTAGATATTACAGAGAAAGAACATATAACCATCCAAGACAAATCTAAGAAATATGATAGATCTATTCAACACTTGGAAGACACCATCAGAAGGCCCAATTGGAGGAGAATAGGTGTAGAGGAGAACCTAGAGACAGTAGTTAATGGTCTAGAAAATTTGTTTAACAGGATCCTAGCAGAGAACTCCCAAACATGCAAAAAGATAGGCCTATTCAGATACAAGAAGCAAACGGCCCCCATAAACAGGCTGCAGTTGCAATCCTAATACCAGGTAAAATAGACTTCAAAGTAAAGTTAGTGAGAAGAGATAACGAAGGTTGCTACATACTAATTAAGGGATCTGTCCTTCAGGAGGATATTACAATTCTAAATATCTATTCACCAAACAACGGAGCACCCAAATTTATCCAAGAAACACTACTTTCCCTCAAATCCCACATAGATTCAAAGACAGTAATTGTTGGGCACTTTAACACACCACTCTCCCCACTGGATAGATCAACTCGGCAAAAACTCAACAGGGAAACCTAACAGATCCTAACAACTGCATAGATCAACTAGATTTAACAGACATCTACCAAATATTTCACGCAACAGCATCAGAATACATGTTTTCCTCAGAAGCACATAGAACATTTTCCAAAATAGACCACATTTTAGACCACAAAGCAAACTTGTCCAAATTCAGAAACATTGAAGTAATACCTTGCATTCTCTTAGACCAGAAGGGAATAAAATCAGAACTCCACACCAAAAGCAACCAAAGAAAGTCCTGTAATACATGGAGGCTGAACAACACACTGCTGAATCACGAGTGGGTCACGGAAGAGATTAGAAAGAACATTCAAATATTCATGATATTCAACCAAAATGAACACACAAATTACCAGCTCCTCTGGGACACAGCAAAGGCAGTACGCAGGGGCAAGTTTAGAGATCTGAGTTCCTACATCAACAAATTGCAGAGATCTGAAATCAACAATTTAATGAGACATCTGAGTCTCCTTGTAAAAGAGCAGCAAGATAAACCCCAATCCAGTAGACAGAAAGAAATAATAAAAATTAAATCAGAATTACATGAATTACAATCCAAATAAAGTATAGAAAGAATCAACAAAACAAAGAGTTGGTTCTTCGAAAAAATTAACAATATTAACAGACCCTTAGCAAATCTTCTTAGAAAAAGAAGAGAACACACCCAAATAAATAAACTCAGAGATGAGAATGGAAACCACCACAGAAACAACCAAGATTCAGAACATTACAAAGGAATACTTCTGAAACATTTATGATAAGTTTGAGTACTTGGCAGAAATGGACCTTTTCCTAGCAAATATTGACTTGTCGAAACTAAACCAAGATGAGTTAAACCATCTAAACAGGCCCATAACAAGCATTAAAATAGAAACATCTAAGAAAAGTCCAGGACCAGATGGTTTTACAGCGGAATTCTACAAGGCCTTCTAAGCAGAGCTCACACCAATACTCCTCCAACTCTTCAATGAAATTCAAAGAGAAAGTTCACTACCGAACTCATCCAATGAAGCCCTCATAACCCTCATCTCAAAACGAGGCAGGGACTCATCAAAGAAAGAGAACTTATAGACCCATTTCTTTGATGAACATTGATTCAAAACTTCTGAACAAAATTTTGGCCAACTGACTTCAACAATTCATCCAAAAAATCATACAACACAATGAAATAGGATTCCTTTCAGGGTTGCAAAGCTGGTTCAATATATGCAAATCAACTAATATAATTCATCACATCAACCGGAGCAAGAATAAGAACCACATGGTTATCTAAATAGATGCAGAAAAAGCATTGGACAAGATCCAACACCCCTTTATGATGAAGGTTGTGTAAAAATTAGGAATCCATGGAACATTCCTCAATACAATAAGGCTGTATATGACAAACCTACAGCCAGCATTATACTCAATGGTGAAAAACGAAAGCCATTTCCTCAACTCAGGAACGAGACAAGGATGTCCACTATTTGCACTTATCTTCAATCTAGTATTAGAATGCCTAGCTACTGCAATAAGACAAGATGCAAACATAAAGGGGATTCAAATAGGGAAAGAAGAAATAAAACTCTCCCTCTTTGCAGATGACATGATCTTATATTTAAAGAATCCCACAAACTGCACTCCCAAATTACTCAAGTTGATTCAAAAGTTAGGTGAAGTATCAGGGTATAAAATTAACCCTCAAAAACCAATGGCTTTTTTGTATGCCAACAATGAGAAAAGTGTGGCTGAATTTAGGAAAGCAACTCTATTCGTAATAGCCCCCCAAAAATAAAATACCTAGGAATTAACTTAACCAAAGAAGTGAAGGGCCTCTATGATGAAAACTGAAAAACTTGAAAAAGGAAATCAAAACAGAACTTAGAAAGTGGCAAAAACTCCCATGCTCCTGGATTGGAAAGATCAACATGGTGAAAATGGCAATACTTCCCAAGGCAATCTACAAATTCAATGCGATACCAATAAATATTTCAACTTCCTTCTTCAAGGAAATAGAAGAGGCAATCCAAAAATCCGTATTCAACAATAAAAGACCCCGATAGCAAAAACGATCCTCAATGGAAAGAACACAGCTGGAGGAATAACAATACCAAATTTCAAACTCTTCTACAATGCTATAGTAATCACAACATCTTCTTACTGGCACAAGAACAGACTTCAGGACCAATGGAATAGATTGAAAATCCAGAAATGAACCTACAGACCTATAGCCATTTAATCTTGGATAAGGGAGCAAAAAAAGAAAAAAAAAGAATGGAAGAAAGACAGCCTCTTCAGTAAATGGTGCTGGCAAAATTGGTTAAATACTTGTAGAAAACTAAAGCTGGATCCTTATATATCACCCTGCACCAGAAGCAATTCCAAATGAATCAAAGCCTGCAGTGTCAAGGCAGACACTTTATAAACCATACAGGATGGAATAGGAGAAACCATAAGTCTCCATGGCATAGGCCAAAATTTAAAAATAGAAATCCAGAAACAAAAAAATCATAGAAAGGTTGGATAAATGGGATTGCATGAAATTGCAGCACTTCTGCATGGCAAAGGCCATAGCTAGCAAGATCAATATAAAGCACAGGGATAGGAAGAAGATCTTCACTAGCCATACAATGGATAAGAATCTCATATCTAAAATATACCTGGAGCTCAAAAAATTAAATCCTCCAACAACAAATCTTCATAGAAACAACTGCCCAATAAATAAGTGGGCTAAAACTTAAAGAGAAACTTCTCTGAAGAGGAAAGAAGGATGGCCAATAGACACATGAAGAAATGCTCAACTTCTCTAGACATAAAAGAAATGCAAATCAGGGGCTGGCAACATAGCTCAGTGGTAAAGTGCTTGCCTTGCATGCCTGATGACCTGGGTTCAATTCTTCAGCACCACATAAGCAAAAGAAAAAAGTCAGAAGTGGTGCTGTGGCCCAAGTGGTAGAACGCTAGCCTTAAGCTGAAGAGCTGAGGGACAGTTCAGGCCCCACGACCTGACCGCAGAAAAAAAAAAAAAAGAAATGTAAATGAAAACAACATTGAGATACTACCTCACCCCAGTTAGAATGGCAAAAATCAAAAACTCTAATTAAACAACATATGCTGGAGGGGATGGGGACAGAAGGGAACATTACTGCATTAGTGGTGGGAGTGTAAAATTGTTCAACCACTTTGGAAAGCAGTATGGAGGTTCCTGAAAGAACTCCACATAGAGCTCCCCTATGACCCAACAATCCCACTTTGGGGCATTTACCCAAATGTTCACAAACAAGACCACACTAAAACTACCCTCACGACTATGTTTCTTGCAGCCTTATTTACCATAGCTAGGATATGGAACCAACCCAGATGCCCCTCAGTAGATTATGGATCAAGAAAATGTGGTAAACATGGGTGAGGAGAGGATGGAAAGGGATGAGAAGGAGAAACAAAGGAGAAGGCTATAATGCTTGATAAGAAATGTACCCATTATCTTGCCCATGTAATTGTAACCCCTCTGTACAGTATTTTCACACACACCAAAAAAGAATAACATAGGAAAGGTCTCTCACAAACTCTGTTTGGCTCTAAATGTAATATTAATCGAGATTTTTAATTTTTTTTTTTTGATGTACTCATGGTAACCTTCCTTGTGTGAACCCAAATGAAGATGCTTAGTTGAAGGAATTCGGGGCACAACTGGCAGTGAGCTTTAGGACCCCTACTTCCTCCCTATCTCTCTGTCTGTGCTTTTGTGTTTTTCTAATTTTCTTTAGCTCTGGACTCTTCATAGAAGTACCTCGGCTTACATTTAGCAACATGTTTCCTTCATAATGGGTAAAAACATGTTAATTCTAAGAGTCATGTCAATAAAGGAAAAGTGATCAGTAAGAAAAACTAGTTCTAGTAGGGCACTGGTGACTCACGCCTGGAATCCTAGCTACTGAGGAGGCTGAGATCTGAGGATCACGCTTTAAAGCCAGCTCAGACAGAGAAGTCCCTTAGACGCATAGCTCTAATAAACAACCACAAAACTGGACGAGGGACTGTGACTCAAGTGGTAGAGTACTCGCCTTGAGCTGAAGAAGTGAGAGACAGTACCCAGGTCCAAGAATTCAAGCCCTACAATGGACAAAAAAAAAAAGAAAACAGAAATACTAGCTCCCAGATACAGCATTTGAAGCAAAGAAAAAAGCAAGAGACAGATGGAGGGAGGAGGGTCTGAGAGAAACAATGAGAAAGAGAGAGAGAAAAACAGATGAAATCAAAGAGAAGAGAGAAAGAAAGCTAGAGAGCAAGAAACAGAGAATGAATAGACAAAATACAGACAAAAATCTAGTCAGGAGTTCTTTGAGAAACATGGAGGGATTTCTAGAAAGGATATACACTATATAATGAAATATAGCCTAAGTTTCAAGTAGAAAAAGCCTATGAAGCAGTCGAAGAACTAGTAATTTAAGTACACATATGTTACTCAGTACACTTCAATAGTTGAAGGTATATGTGACTACAGTTTTCAGAAAGTATAGTAAAAATTTCATTAGGACAGTTTAATGTTATTCATAGGGATGTGATCTCTGACCAGTTGCTTCCATGAGCAGTCACCTCCTCGGTGTCAGTGAATCCCTTAACAATTTTGACTACTTCTAACAACATCAGAACAACTAGAAACAAACTGAAGTAATCTACTCATTTTAGCCAGAATGTCAGATTAATAATGTGCAAAATCTACAAGCCATCTTTATCTGATTTAGGAGCATGTTCCTCAAGTTGAATCTGTTTTTCTGTTTTTCAATCTTGTCCACTATTAGGTTCAAAAAATGGAATGTAAAACAGAGAAATCAAAAGCAACTTACCACAGATCCTTTCATTCTTTCTTGCTGTTGACAATGGACAGAAGATTCTGGAAGCATGGCTGGGAGAAAAGGCAAATGAGGTAGTCAGGAAAGAGTCTGTGTGATTTTGCCCCAGGTTTTCCTGCTTATAACATTATCCATGGGCCGGAAAAGCATAAAGCCTTCTTATGGGAGAACAAGTATGGTTTATGTCTGAAGTAGTGCATTAATCAAACATTCCAGTAAAGATGAAGCCATAGTTGATTAATTGGTAGATAGATAGAATAAAAGCAATTCATTTCTAGGTTAAGATACATTCCGTATTCCTAAAAACTAATACCCCACAAAAATAATTGAAAAATAAAAACATACCACATTTCATTAAAACTAGTTTTTACTGAAATATACTTAGGGATGCAAGAACTATTTTTTCCTTTAACGCAAAGGGATCCTAGCACTCCACTGGGCATTTGTACTCCACCTCATTCATTTCCAGATTCTCATACCAGGGAAATCATGTATAGTATAGCTCAGTATTTTTCACAAAGGGTATACAGGAAGGACATATGCAATGCATGTTTCTAGTGCTATAATGTTGGAAATGGCACATTTCCTTATATCCAAATACTCAGAGCACCCTTATGCAAGGACTTTCAATTTCCCATTTAAGCTACTTTGGCCAAATGGACATCACTGAAGATCTTATGTCAGTAATGCTCACTTTCCTGAACAGTCATATGAAGAACCTTGGCCATAATGCTGAAGGTACAGGGCCTAATAAGATGAACATAAAATACTGGGTCATAGGAGAGACACAATTCCAATCAACCATCCTCAGGGAAGGATTTAGAAGATTAAAGTCTTATCTGTGATTTAAACAATATTAACACAAAATAGCAAGTTGAGGGCACCCCAAAATGTAGATCCATAAAAGTTAAATCGGTATGGGAATTGTTTGGTACTTGTTGGTTGGTTTCTTACACAGGAAATGCTGTTATCCACAGATCATTTGTTTCTTTGCACAATTATGTAGAATTGCGTTTAAATTATATTATTAGATTATATTTAACTTAATTTTCTATATTATTAAATGATTTATCAAGTGTTTGGGAATGCATGTTGAGGCAGTCTCTCTCATTTTAAGTAATGTAAAATAGCCTCATTAGCATATGGAGAAGTTGCTGTTTCTCAGAAACAAATATAGTGCAGAATATCCCTAACATTTTAAAGTTGCAGAAGCCATAGGATATGAAGAGGATAAAAATAGGATCAATATGTATCTATACGATATTTTAAAGGACTGTTTATGATTCACTGACTTCAAATACCAAAAAGAATTTTCTATGTAAAATAATACTTCTTTGAGCAGATTTTAACACAACGGATAACACAAGCTAAATCTTCAGGACAGGTTATATCTATGCATCATATATCCTTGAGCAATATACATTACCTCCAACTTTTTTCTATATATTTTTCATAGAAGTCCAAGTTTCTAGATCAACACTTCCTGAACGGCCAGGAAAAACTTAACATGTTACAAGTAGCTTCAGGAAATCCACTGATGAGACATCTGGATTAAGTCTGAGGGATCCCATACTAGAAATGAGAGTGGGAAGAGGTTGAATCAATCAGTGGGAATAGGATTAGGGATCTAGTACATAGAGAGACACTTTCAGATGTGACATTTATCCCTCCAGCCCAAACCACAGTCTCATGCCCCCTCTGATTACTAGGCTTCGGCTTAATCCTCAGGCCAGATGCGTCCCTCCTGAAAGAGGGTCTAAACCTTCCAACAGAACCAAGTGATTTGAGAAGAGTTGGCGGGAAGAGTATCACGTCAATCTTGTGCTCTGGGAAGGAGATTCCACAAGCTGGATCCAAACCCGTGTGAACTCCAGCCCAGAGTGCTAAGAAGGCTGCCAAGCAGGGGCAGAGCAGAGACACCTCTAGCAGAAACAACACAGAAGCCCAAAAGGCAACTGCCATGGAAGGAGACTCAACCCTGGCACACACACTTCACAAGGTCACGACAACCGTTTCCGTGCTCAGCTTACAGCTGGGCAAAGTGAATCAGGTGGCGTGGGTGCCGGCAGCATCTCTCAGTCGTGGCGTTCACACGCACAGCTCCCGGCTCTCCTAGTCTGGAGAGCCACCCAGCTTGCTCTTGGGGTTCCGGGAGCCAGTGTCCGGTTTCTGGAGGCTCGCGGGCCAATGGCAGCACAAGCACTTGAACCCCAAACAAATCACCAAGCCCAGACAGGAGGCACACGTGGGGCTGACTCCGGTCCTGCACCCAGCTTGCCGTTCATACCTGAAATCGGATCCGCAGCCTGAGATTCCTTCAAGTTACAGCTCCCAAGGTCCCCTGAAGAGCGGCTGGGCGCCTGCCTCGGGGCTTGGACCTCGGGAAAGCAACACCGAACTTCCCAGAACTTCTAGCAGAGGGGGAAAAGGAAAGAACCCGGAATTACCGGACAGAAAAAAAATCAACAGTGGGTGGGGAGACGCATGCGCAGAAAGAACTTCCCGCCCCTTGCCCCAAATCATCTGGTTCCAAGGTCTGTGCCTCAACTAAGACTACAATTCCCACAATGCACGGCGCACGGCGCCACCTGGACCTGGTTGGGATTGGCCCTGGGATTCTGACCAGTACCACACCTCAGGTCCCAGAATTGCATGGAGGTCTGCAGATCTTGCTCTCTTGGCAGTGGGAGCAAAGGCGAGTTTCTTCCTGAAAATTATTGTGTGGCTCCTGAAATATTCAACGACTAACCCGAAGATGGAAATGTGTTAGGAGCATTGCATAAGTTGGCTTTTTAATTCTTAGTTCTAATCATGCAATTGAGGTGATGAGACTGCATTGTTATTTTCAGTTTTGTTCAGCTCTTATGTTCTCCTGAATATAAATTACATCTCCGTTTTGCCTTCAGTTTTTTAATATCTCTCGTCTCACTTTAAAACGGTATTCGCAGCCCCTAACATTTTCCACTGCTGTAATGTAGACGTTGAAATAAAATAGGTAGATAGGCAGCATAATCCTTTTCTCCATTTCGATTTCTCAAAATCGATTTCCCTGAAACTCCCAAATTCCACCTATGAAAGCATAAGGAGTTTTTGGTTGTTTGTTTCTGAATTTTGTCTTTCCGCTTAGACATTTTTATTTTCTTTTCCTTTTTTTGCTGTTGGTCCTGTGGCTTGAACTCAGACCTTGGGCACCATGTGTGAGTTTTTTTCTGTGCTCCATTTACCAGTTCTTTAATAGTTTCTTCAGCTAATTTGTGACACGTTCCCTCACAGGGCTTTCTTAGACCATGGATCATCACCTCCCTTGCTCTTCAAAGAGATGGTGTTTTGGGGGATCTGGAAGAGTGTGGGTTTGGGTAGAAGAGTGAAGTTTAGGGTAGGTCTGTTTTGATGTGAAGTTTGATCATTTCCCCCATCCAGTCTGTTTTTGTGTTTCAATCTTTGTTTTGAATTCCTATCTCTTCTGTGATCCTAAATGTTCCTTCCTCTCGGTAACTCAATGCTGCATACCTAGGAAACCTCAGACTGGTCTTCCCAGACCTTATCCATTAAACTGTGGAATACATCTGTTGTCTCCTTCCCTCATATGTGAGATCCTATTCGTGTCTCTTAAAGGTTTACTGTGATATTTGCTGAACCTGTTCATTGGTTCCTGCAAGGTTTAGGGAGGGAAACTTTCGTGCCTACTATTCAGTCCTCCAGTGTGTGGGTTCTCCAGGACTCTTCAGTGGACCTCAGTTATTCCTTATGAAAGTGGAGATCATAGAACATAGATGGGTATATAGACTTCAACGAAGTGCACATATAAAAATATACAGAAAAACCCAATAAATATATTCTGTAAAAGTCAATAGGTTCAGAGGCAAGGAGAAAAGGATCAAGTAAAAACTGGAGTGATTCCAAGACTACGTTTGACATGTACTTTTCATTGTTCAAGATTACATTTCTCATCAATTTCTCTTTTATTCTCTTTCTTTATTTCCTTTATTTTCCTTTACCATTCCTAGGACTTCAACTCAGGGCCTAGGCACTGTCTGTGAGCTGCTTTAGTTCAAGACTAGCACCTTACTATTTTAAGTCATAGCAGTGCTTTCTGCTTTTTCTGTGGATGTGGTACTGAGGAATTGAACCCAGGGCTTCATGCATGCTAAGCAAGCACCCTAACTCTAGCCACAGTCCCAACCCATATATGTATTTTTCATTTCTTTAAAGCAGTATAAATAGTCTTGACTTCCTACATTAAATTAAAATTGTTCATTGCTCACATATATGTCCAATTATATTTATACAAAAATTATATCCTGTTAGTGCAGTGTATTCCACTAGTGACTCTAATAACTTTCAGTGTATCCTTGTGATTTTCTAATTAAAAATAATGTCAGCTTTGGGAGTCAGTGGCTGCTACCTGTCATCCTAGCTACTCAGCAGTCTGACTTCAGAGCCTTGGTCTTGGAAGACAGCCTGGGCATGGAAGTATATGGGAGCCTTATTGCCAGTTAACCATCAGAAAGCCAGAAGTAGAGCTGCAGCTCTAGTGGTAGAGCTCTAGCATTGAGTGAAAACGCACAGAGACAGCACATAGTCCCTGAGTTAAAGCCCCAGGATGGCACAAATAGAAAGTTAATGTTACCTGCACATAAAGATAATAACACCCCTTCTATGTGAAGTCTTTTGAGGAACCTCCATACTGCTTTCCAAAGTGGTTGAACAAGTTTACATTCCCACCAACAATGAAGTAAGGTTCCTTTCTGTCCACATCCCCTCCAGCATCTGTTGTTGTTAGAGTTCTTGATTTTTGCCGTTCTAACTGGAGTGAGGTGATATCTCAATGTTGTTTTGATTTGCATTTCTTTTATGGCTAGGGATGTTGAACATTTCTTCATTTGTCTATTGGCCATCCTTCTTTCTTCTTCAGAGAAGTTTCTCTTTAAGTCTTTCGCCCACTTATTTATTAGGCAGTTGTTTCTTTGAGGATTTGTTGTTGGATGGTTTAATTTTTTGAGTTCCAAGTATATTTTAGATATGATACCCTTGTCCCTTGTATGGCTAGTAAAGATCTTCTCCCAATCCGTGGGCTTTCTATTGGTCTTGCTAGCTATGTCATTTGCCCTGCAGAAGCTCTGCAACTTTATGCAATCCCATTTGTCCAACCTTTCTTTGATTTGTTGTGTTTCCGGGTCTCTATTCAGAAAATTTTGGCCTGAGCCACGGAGACCTAGGGTTTCTCCTATTCTATCCTGTAATGTTTTCAGAGTGTCTGCTTTGAGTTCAAGGTCTTTGATCCATTTGGAGTTGATTCTGGTGCAGGGTGATATATAAGGATCTAGCTTAAGTTTTCTACATGTAGTTAACCAATTTTGCCAGCACCATTTACTGAAGAGGTTGTCTTTCTTCCATTCTATTGTTTTAGCTCCCTAATCAAAGATTAGATGGCTATAGTTCTGTACGTTCATTTCTGGGTTTTCAATTCTATTCCATTGGTCCTGAGGTCTGTTCTTATGCCAATACCAAGCTGTTTTGATTACTATGGCTTTATAGTAGAGTTTGAAATTTGGTATTGATATTCCTCCAGCAGTGTTTTTTCCATTGAGGAGCGTTTTTGCTATTTGGGGGTCTTTTATTGTTCCATATGAATTTTTGGATTGCCTCTTCTATTTCCTTGAAGAATGAGGTTGGAATTTTGATAGGTATTGCATTGAATTTGTAGATAGCCTTGGGAAGTATTGCCATTTTCACAATGTTAATCTTTCCAATCCAGGAGCATGGGAGTTTTTGCCATTTTTTAAGTTCTGTGTTGACTTCCTTTTTTAAGATTTTAAAGTTTTCATCATAGAGGTCCTTCACTTCTTTAGTTAAGTTAATTCCTAGGTATTTTATTTTTTGTGGGGCTATTACAAATGGAGTTGCTTTCCAAATTTCAGCCACACTTTTCTCATTGTTGGCATACAGAAAATCCATTGATTTTTGGGGGTTAATTTTATAACCTGCTACTTTGCCAAAGTTTTGAATAAGCTTGAGTAATTTGGGAGTGAAGTCTATGGGATTCTTTAAATACAAGATCATGTCATCTGCAAAGAGGGAGAGTTTTATTTCTTCTTTCCCTATTTGGATCCCCTTTATGTCTGCATCTTGTCGTATTGCTGTAGCTAGGCATTCTAATACTAGATTGAAGAGAAGTGGAGAGAGTGTGTATCCTTGTCTTGTTCCTGAGTTAAGAGGAAATGGCTTTAGTTTTTCACCATTGAGTATAATGCTGGCTGTAGGTTTGTCATATACAGCCTTTATTGTATTGAGGAATGTCTCATGGATTCCTAATTTTTCCAAAACCTTCATCATAAAGGGGTGTTGGATCTTGTCGAATGCTTTTTCTGCATCTATTGAGATAACCATGTGGTTCTTATTCTTGCTCCTTTTGATGTACTGAATAATATTAATTGATTTGCGTATATTGAACCAGTTTTGCATCCCTGAAATGAATCCTGTTTGATTGTGGTGTGTGACTTTTTTGGATTATTTTTTTGTTGATGTCGATTGGCCAAAATTTTGTTGAGAAGTTTTGCAACAATATTCATCAAAGAAATCAGTCTCTAGTTCTCTTTCTTTGAAGAGTCCCTGCCTGGTTTTGGGATGAGGGTTATGATGGCTTCATAGAATGTGTTGGGTAGTGAGCTTTCTCTTTCAATTTCATTGAAGAGTTGGAGGAGTATTGGTGTGAGCTCTGCTTTTAAGGCCTTGTAAAATTTGTGGAATGATATTTTAGTGTATGCTTGGCTTACAGTTCTTGGACGCTGTCCTTGAGCTTTTTTTTTGGTCAAGACTAGTGCTCTACTCGTTAAGTCATAGCTCAACATTCACCTTTTTTGATTGTTTTGTATCCTTTCATAATCAACTGGAGATATAAGTGTTCTAGGCTTTTCTAATAGGGATAATTTGGAACTATTATCCTCAGATCCCAGCCTCCGGAGTAGTTAGGATTACCGGCAAGAGTCACCAGCACCTGGCTGACTGAACATTTGTAAAAAATATCTTGGATATATTATTTTACACACACACACACACACACACACACACACACACACACACACACACACACACACACACACACACACACACAAACAGACACAGGTACATATGATAGTGTCCTGAAGGATTGCAGTTACATGAGCAAGGTAATGAGTCCATTTCTTAATGAGCATTTGTTACCCCCTCATTTGTTTTTCCCCTACCATCCCTTTACTCCTCACCTCCCCAAGGCTTCCTGCCCACCAAAATTGTAAAGTTCCTTTTCAACATAGTTCCTTGTACATGAGATTGTTACAATGTGTCATCCTGTATCCTTATTTCAGCATTTTGTTACTTCCCTTCCCCTCCTCAATTAGAAAAAGCTATATACAAGATGCAAGACACCGGAATCCAAGAGAGTGACAACAAGGTTTATGCCATGGCAGAAGAACATACAAAGAAACAAAAAATATCATATAATACATTATAAGCCTATCAAAAACAACAGCAAGAAAAATAAAATCTCTTCTTTCCCTTCTTGGGCTTCATTTCGCTTAGCATCAGCTTATATGGTCATATGTACACAGCTTTTGGCCACTTCTGCTTGTCCTAGACATGGACTAGTTATTGCAGATAAGGGAAACTACTTTTTCCCTTACATTTAATTAGTGTATATTTGTTGAACAAAGGAGGTTCATTGTGTATTTCCATTATGTATGTGAATGGACACTCATTCTATTCCTTTAATAACCAGTGGGGTGGGAAGGATACACCCCGTGGTGATGTCATTGCCCAAGGGTCTGGGCCACTGAAAGGGGCACAGGGTGTCCATCATGGTTGTGAGTGGGTGGTTTGGGGGAGGAGGGTGAGTGGCAGATGAAAGTGTTGGAGGCGGGAAGGGGACACTGCCTATATATAGCCTGCATATTCCCATGATGAGGGGTGGAGATTGAGATGGCATAGAAAAGGACAGTAAGAGGAGCCTATTGCAGCAGATCAGGGCCTGATCAGGCAGCAGATCTGAGGCTCCAGGCCTCTGGAGAGGCCAGTGGCAAGGCATAAGACCTGCAAAGAGGCCTGAGTTGAGTGGAGAGGCCTGCAGAGAAGGAAGAAGGAAGCAAAAGGAAAAGCCTTCCCCTTTGGAGCTTGGCAGCTTTGGAGCATTGGAGCTTTGGAGATTTTCAGACTGACTAATAGGAGGTTTGCAGTCCAACTAGTAAAGGTAGGAGCTGCCCATTGGAGGCTTGGAGGTTGAGGCTGCTCTTGGTTCTGGGTACGCAGGCATGCACAAGGTAGTCGCAGGCCCTCTTTCTGGTGTAAGTAGTGTAAATAACGTTCCTTTGTCACCTTTAACTGTGCTTTGATAGATTGTCATGACATTCCCTTCCTCATCCCCTTTCTGAAAACAATATGAACACATTCCATTGTTACATTTGCACAAATATATATAAGGATTGTTTCATCATTCAGGCCTCTTTATCCTATCTTCCCTGCTCCTACTGGTACTCCTATCCTCATCAGAAACTATTAGTGTTACTTGTTTATTCTTTTTAATTTTTACTATAATGGTGATGTACAAACAGATCACAGTTCAATAGTCATGCATTGAGAACATTACTTTTTGAACTGTGTTATTTTTTGTTTTTTATATTTTTGTTAGTTGCGCAAATTTGTTTCACCTAGGGACAGAGCCCACCCCAACAAAGTTGTTAATAAAGAAGCAACATGATTGAGAATATTCCTACACTGACCAGTCAGAGCCGCAGCACAGTCTTGTGAGCTGAAACTGGGACCTGGAGCAGCCAGATTCTTTGTTTTTAAAGGCAAAATCCATGAGGTCGAACCTGGTCACTTGCAGGTGACCAATGGGATAGTAACACACGAAGGATTGTACAGTCCTACCAGACCACAAACAGGTGGCCAACAGCCGGAGTTTACCATAAGCATGTGCAAAACACAGGGTTACCGGAAGCACCTGGTGTCAGTAGTTGGAGCCAGATTACAATGTATCTGTCTCAAGGGTGAGACTTTAAGTCAACAATCAATGGTCGGTTAGGTTGTTAAAG
The DNA here is from genome assembly GCF_024711535.1 of Dipodomys merriami. Classification (NCBI taxonomy): domain Eukaryota; kingdom Metazoa; phylum Chordata; class Mammalia; order Rodentia; family Heteromyidae; genus Dipodomys; species Dipodomys merriami. The sequence goes on along the minus strand of NW_027203104.1, from coordinate 1,581,169 downwards.
GGAGGGGTACCAGATGCATTTTTTTAATTCTGGGAATTAGGTCCATCAAGGCTAAAATCCCTAAAACAAAGGCAAAGCTCAAAATGGAATCATACCAGCTGGGGCCTCATCTCAGGGTCCACTTCAATATTACAATTTTGGTTTAAGAATGTGATTTTACAATATGCATATGCATATCCCTTAAGACCCCATTCCATTCCTTTATAGAAGACAAAAAACATAATATTTACCTGTAATAACCTAATTTATTTCGAATAACAAGTCACTATATAGTTACATTCTTTTAGCAGTAAATGCTGTATTATCTCGTTTGTAGCTGAATAAGGGCCCAATGAATATGCATATTACATTTTCTTTTTATTTATCCTGAAGGTGTTTATGTTGCTGTTTATCCAGCGATAACTAGGAATACAAATCTGGTAGGCAGAAAGAGGGCTACACCATGTGGGCATACACAAAGTTTATTGAAATAGCACATGCTTGCATACAGTATACAGGCAGGAAAGTAAATCTTCACACAAGGGCAAGAAAGTCAATCTTAAACAGTTTAAGCAGAATACAGATGATGAGAATTTACTTTAAGTCAGTTAGCAGAAAGAATTAATCCTTGACAACAAAGGTGAGGTAACTCTAGTGATCAAAGATTACTGAGAGTAAGCAAGGCACAGATGACCTATGTTAGACACACAAAGGGAGTCTAGAGGCCTTGTTCTATGGGATGAATAGGAGGGGCAAAACCTTCACTTTAGACTTGATGCTTGGCGTGGTACTTTTGCACTGACTTGGAAGGGGCGTTCCCCTTTTCTGTGCCCAAGGAAATGCATGCGGGCATATTGCATCCTCATGGCACCCAGGACCTCAGATGGGGTCACAAACGTTCATGCTTTCAAGAGTTGTTAATACAATATCTCTTGATCAATGTCACTCAGGTCGACATACTCATTCATCCCTCCCCTACTTATCCTTTGGCTTTTCTTAATTTTGTAAGGTATACATTGGATTTCAGACTGCATTTTCCTCTTCTTTTCTTGTCTTTCTCTTTAACCCAATCGCATGCTTTTCAAGTACCCACTTCCTGGTACAAATTTTGCAAATCTGATTCCCACCACCTTTTGTACCTACTCTACTTAATTTTTGTCAGTTAGTCCTTCTGCCTACTAAGAGGAGAAGTATCATAATACCCTAATACAAAGATGGAAGTTGAGTTGTAGTTCTTTGCATTATAGTGATTGATACAAACTGAGACATATATATTTTTTTGGGGGGTCCAATCATGGGGCCTGAACTCTGGGCCTGGGCTCTTCAGCTCAAGGCTAGCGCTATACCACTTGAGCCACAGCACCACTTCCAGCTTTTTTCTTTTTGCTTATGTGGTGCTGAGGAATGGAACCCAGTGCCTCAGGCATGCAAGGCAAGCGCTCTACCACTGAGCCACCTTCCCAGCCCTAAGCTGAGATATCTTAATCCTTAATTATGTAATTTTTTTAAACTGTGGTACAGAGGTCAGGCACATATTCCTGAATTCAAGAAATAAGAACCCACTCATTTAATCATGGAAAAAACAGACCCCTTTTACTTGGGATTTCATTAAATATTCCAGAGTTTCAATCATTTCCACATTCTTTAACATCTTCACAGACTACCCTGTCTTTAGCTGACCGTGTAGATTACGGTATACTGAATCAAGTTGACTGTTTTTGTAATTCACTAACACTGAGACTCAGGCATAGTTAAAAAAACCCTTTGGATCTCTCATATCCCTTCTATACAATGGCAGAAATAAATCCATGCCTCTGTAATGTGGAGATTGATAGTTCTGACATGATAGCATTGTTAGCAGAAGGGAAGGATATCATATAGAAACTGCCTAGATCTTGGTCTATGTAAGCCACATTTTCTTTGTCTATTCATCAACGGTAGTACTTCCAGACTGCTTCCAGTTTGGCTCTTGGGTATAGGGGTACAATAAAGTGGGTGTAAACATGACCCTGTTCTCTCCTGACAAATTCCTTGAGTTCCAGAAGGATGGTGGAGCAGAAGCTGGAGGCTAATCAAGCTCTCCCATAAAAGCAGTTTTTAATGTTCCAGTGAATAGTCCTAAGCCAGAGAATCACACCAAGTGTGCCATGACATTACAGAGAGTTAGTCCAGAGAGGGAAAATCCAGGCAAGGAGACAGATCTGAGAACTTGCAAGCAGCCGTGGCTGTGGCTGTGGCGGTGGTGGCAGCGGCGCCGTAGCCGCCATACCTGCAACATAGAGAGTCTGGGACAAAGGTGTCAGACCCGGCAGATGAGCCGATTCTACTCAACACCAGCAAGAACTGACAAGGAGCAGACATCTTCATCCTGCAGTTTGCAGACGAGAGACGACCCAGGAACCAAGACTCCAGTGTGAGTAGAAGCCTGACATTCTCACTCCTTTTCAGGGAGCAGAGGAGGGAAGGCCACCCCTCCCCATCCACTACTGAAGATCTCCATCTTTGATACTGACAAAGGCCTGGCTGAGCATCTAGCTCCAACTCAGGCCTTGGAAGAAAACTAGAGTCATTTAGCAGGTCACTGGAGTCTATAATGGCCTGCCAGGCTCAGCTCCACCCACGGAAATATCACCAAGCCTTGGCTGGCTGCCATCCCCAGGAGTGGCTTTCTTCACTGGGTAAACAGAGAAAGAGGCTGCCCCTCCCTACAGCAGCCTTGACAATCAATTGAAATTCAGTAACCATAAACCCTGACAATGGCTCCAGGCTGGGCTCTGTGAGTGTCTCAGAAACTAGCCCCTCAGGGAAAAGCTACTGTTTGCTGAAAAGGCCTCAGCTCTACCCAGAACCTAGCCTCGTCACAGCATCTCCAAACTAGAGTCAACAGTCATCTCCTTCTTTTGTGATACTCAGAGCAGATCCAACTCCCATTGAAATAGCCTGGGAAGAGGATCACAAACTCCTGGGTAAAGCAGAGCATTTTTCTGCCTGGTCAAACAAACTGACTTAAGAAACCAACGAGCAAATGATTTGCATTTTAATGATAAATAAACGAAAGCCGGCAAAAAAAAAAAAAAAAAAGAAACCAACGAATCCACAGGAAAATCAAACACCACGAGCAGACCAGAGACTCCAACAAGAGACTGGTTACAGACACAAGAGAGATACAGGATCTTCCAATCCCCTCTAAAAATATCAAAGAAGTCTTTTTTGTACCTTGAATAAAATTTTTTTTCTAAAACATTTTTTAATTTTTCATTTTTAACTTTAGAAAAATTGTTTTCTATTAACTTCTTTTTCTTCCCCTTATAATTTTTATTTTAGGGGTACATGTGTGTGAGGTTTTATCTTTTTTGCTTTTTTCAGTTTTTTTGTTTAGCTCTACTGAACTTTTGATCTTTTTTTGTCTTTCTCATTCTTTTCATCTTTTCTTTACTTTTGTTCTTCTTTGCGTGACTTAATTGCTGTTCTGCTCATCCTCAGATACACCCAGAGTCCATTATTAGCTCTTATTCCCCATTGTGTATACACTTAATCCAGAAATTTATTACTCAATTCAAAACTTCTTAGACTTAAATTCCTTTATAGCAGCACTACCTCTTTTTACCTGTGTAACATTTTAAGCATTTTTATTTTTAAATTTTTCGTGTCTCCTTTATATTCCTCCCCTTCTCTCATTCTATCCACATTCTTCTCTGAATATTTCGTTTTCAAATTTGCATAACTTTTAAGTGTTGCAGTTTTTAATTTCTAATTTTTGCTTTTCTATTTTATCTTGTCTTTTTTTTCTTTCCCTTTCTTTTTTCTCTTTGTCTACTTTCATTCTATTCAACCTATTTCCTGCTTTGAGAATAGGACTTAGTTAACTGTCCCTCTGCCTTTCCACATCCCTCAATTCCTTTTTTACCCACATCTCTCCTCAAACCTAATAATTTCTGGTTTGCCAAATTCTTTTTTCTGGTGTAGCCTATTAATACATAATTGTTTGATGTGGAATCGGTATATCTGTTGAACTAGATTGTATCTGCAGACTATTGACTGTGCAACTACAGACTTTGGTTGATGCTTGCCTTAAGATAGTGTTCTAGCATAAAACGTGTTACTTTCATCCCTAATGGGCAGAACAAGCTGGAAAAACAAAGAATAATGGCAAGTCCAGGTACCTCAACTCCCACTCATGATAATCAGGGGACAGATCAGATAATGAATAATCCAGAGGAGAGTTCCCAAATAGCTCTACAAACACTGCTGGTAAACATGGAAATGAAAAGATTGAAAACTTGCAAAGGACTCTCTATGATCATGATAGGAAGAGAGAGGAGGCAAACCAAAGTTTCATATAGGAAAATATTTGATACAGGATTTGCGTGAGCAGCTTGAGAACACTCAAAGAGAAAGACAGAAATTCGAGGAGAAAGCTGATTAGTCAAAGAGAAAGTCAGTAATGGCATGAGCAGACTGAGAACACTCAAAGAGAGCTACAGGAATTAGGTGAACATGAGGAAGCTAATCAAAGAGAAATAGAGGAATTGCGAGAACAGTATGAGAATACACAAAGATCACTAAAGGCTTGCATGGAATTCATTAACAGAGAGCTGAAAGAAGTCAGGAAGACCACAAAGGGAATGCTGAATGAACCCAACAGAAAAAATGGGAGTCCAAGGAAACCATAACCAACAAACTAAGTGATTTGAGAATAAACAGTGAACACCAAATTAAGGAAGTCAAGTGGTTCATACACGATCTAAAACAAAGCTCCAACAAAGAATTTGAAGCCAGCCATCAAAGCTGACCAATTAGAAGGAAAATAAATAAAAAAAACAAAGTAGAAGCCTTGACAGTACATTACACCATGCAGAAGATCAAATCTCGGGGATTGAAGACAGCCTAGATATTATAGAGAAAGAACATACAACCATCCAAGACAAATCCAAGAAATATGATAGATCTATTCAACACTTGGAAGATACCATCAGAGGCCTAATCTGAGGATAATGGGTGCAGAGGAGCACCTAGAAACAGAAGTTAATGGTCTAGGAAAAATGTTTAACAGGATCCTAGGAGAGGACTTCCCAAACGCGAAAAAAGATGGGCCTATTCAGATACAAGAAGCTTTTAGAAGTTAAAATAGACCAGACCAGAATAGAACATCCCACCATCACATTATATTCCTCACAGAATCAATTCAGACCAAGGAAAAGATCCTTAAGCTATCAAGGAGAAAAGATCAATCACCTATATAGGGAAACAAATTAGAATCACCTCAGATTTCTCAGCAGAGACAATGAAAGCAAGAAGAGCCTGGAATGATATATGCCATGTCCTAAAGACAAACAACTATCAGCCAAGAATATTGTACCCAGCTAAGCTCTCATTCATAACCGAAGGTCAAATTAAAACCTTCCACAAGAAAGAAAAATTCAAACAATATAACTTCACCAAATGAGCCCTACAAAAGATTCTTAAAGATGTCCTACACATAGAAAACCAACAAGAACACAATAAAGGCCAAGAAACCGCACCCAAACTGAGAATCCAAGAACCATAGGAAGAACCCAGTTGCTGCAGCCTCCAAGAAGGTGGATTAAATGGCAGGAACTCCCAAATACCTCTCAGTCCTCTCTCTCTACATAAACGGACTTAACTCTCCAATTAAGGGACCTAGACTGTCTAATTGGATTAAAAAACAAGATCCTTCTATCTGCTTCCTTCAGGAGTCACATCTTTCCCATAAAAACAAACACATTTTCGATGTGAAAGGCTGGAACAAAATCTACCAAACACATGGCCCCCATAAACAGGTGGAGTTGTAATCCTAATATGAGATAAAATAGACTTCAAATTAAAATTCGTGACATGAGATAAAGAAAGTCGCTATATACTAATTAAGGGATCTCTCCTTCAGGAGGAGGTTACAATTCCAAATATCTATTTGCCAAACAACGATGCACCCAAATTTATCCAAGAAACACTACTTTCCTTCAAATCCCACATAGATACAAAGGCATTAATTGTTGTAGACTTTAACACAACACTTTCCCCACTAGACAGATCAACTCAGCAAAAACTCAACAGAAATCCCAGATCTAAAGAACTGCCTAGATCAACTAGATTTAACAGACATCTACCGAATATTTCACCCAGCAGCATCAGAATACACGTTTTTCTCAGCAGCACATGGATCATTTTCCAAAATAGACCACATTTTAGGCCAGAAAGCAAACTTTTCCCAATTCAGAAACATTGAAGTTATACCTTGCATTCTCTCAGACCACAAGGGAATAAAATTTTAGAACTCAACACCAAAATCCAGGAGGCTGAAAAACACACTGCTGAATCACGAGTGGGTCATGGAAGAAATTAGAAAGAAATTCAAATGTTCATAATATTCCACAGAAATGAACAAACAAATTTCCAGCTCCTCTGGGACACAGCAAAGCAGTACTCAGATGCAAGTTTATAGATCTGAGTTCCTACATCAACAAATTGGAGAGATCTGAAACCAGCAATTTAATGAGACATCTGATCCTACTTGAAAAAGAGCAGAAAGATAAACCCCGATCCAATAGATGGAAAGAAATAATTAAAATTAGATCTGAATGAAATGAATTAGAATCCAAAAAGGACTATAGAAAGAGTCAACAAAACAAAGAGTTGGTTCTTTGAAAAAATTAACAAAATTGATAGACCCTTAGCAAATCTTCTCAGAAAAAGAGAACACACCCAAATAAATAAACTCAGAGATGATAATAGGAACATCACCAAAGAATAAACCAAGATTCAGAACATTATAAGGGAATCCTCCTCGCAAATATCTACATGCTGAAACTAAACCAAGATGAGTTATACCATCTTAACAGGCCCATATTAAGCATTGGAAAAGAAATAGAAATAAGTGTCCTGCCATCTAAGAAAAGTCCAGGACCAGATGGTTTTACAGCAGAATTCTACAAGGCCTTTAAAGGAGATCTCACACCAATATTCCTGCAACTCTTCAATGAAAGTGAAAGAGAAAGTTCAGTACCGAACTCATTCTATGAAGCCATCATAACCCACATCCCAAAACCAGCCAGGGACTCATGAAAGAAAGAGAACTATAGACCCTTTTCTTTGATGAACATTGATGGAATATATCTCAAACAAATTTTAGCCAATCGACTTCAAAAATTCATCCAAAAAATTGTACACCACTTGAAAAAGGAAATCAAAACACAACTTAGAAAGTGGCAAAAACTCCCATGCTCTTGGATTGGAAAGACCAAGATTGGGAAAACGGCAAGACTTCCTAAGGCTATCTACAAATTCAATGCGATACCTATCAAAATTCCAGCCTCATTCTTCAAGGAAATAAAAGAGGCAATCCAGAAATTCATATGGAACAATAAAAGAATCTGAATAGCAAAAATGATCCTCAACTAAAGAACAGTGCTGGAGGAATTTGGTATTGACCAAATTTCAAACTCTACTATAAAGCCATAGTAATCACAACAGCTTGTTACTGGCACAAGAACAGACCTCAGGACCAATGGAATAGAATTGAAAACCCAGAAATGAAGGACGGACCTATGGCCATCTAATCTTGGATAAGGGAATGAAAAAATTAGAACTGAAGAAAGACAGCCTCTTCAGTAAATGGTGCTGGCAAAATTGGTTAACTACTTGTAGAAAAGTAATGCTAGATCCTTATATATCACCCTGCACCAGAATCAACTCCAAATGGAGCAAAGACCTCAGCGTCAAAGCAGACACTGTGAAAACATTACAGGATGGAATAGGAGAAACCCTAGGTCTCCTTGGCACAGGCCCAAATTTTATTAAGAGCCCCAGAAACACAACAAATCAAAGAAAGGTTGGACAAATGGGATTGCATGAAATTGCAGCACTTCTCCATGGCAAAGGACATAGCTAGCAAGATCAATAGAAAGCTAAAGACTGGGAGAAGACCTTCACTAGCCATACCATGCACAAGGGTCTCTTATGTAAAATATCCCTGGAACTCAAAAAATTAAGTCCCCCAACAACAAATTTTCAAAGAAACAACTGCCCAATTAATAAGTGAGCTAAAGTCTTAAAGAGAAACTTCTCTGAAGAGGAAAGAAGGATGGCCAATAAACACATGAAGAAATGCTGGGAGGGTGGCTCAGTGGTAGAGTTCTTGCCTTGCAAGCCTGAGGCCCTGGGTTCGATTCCTCAGCACCAAATAAGAGTAAAGAAAAAAGCCGGAAATGGTGTTGTCGCTGGAGTGTTAGAGCGTAAGCCTTGAGCCGAAGAGGTGAGGGACAGTGCCCACAGAGTTCAAGCCCCACTACCGGACCCCCCCCCCCCCCCGCAAAAGAGAAACTTCTCTGAGAGAGGAAAGAAGGATGGCCAATAGACACATGAATAAATGCCCAACATCTATAGCCAAAAAAGAAATGCAAATCAAAACAACGTTGAGATACCATCTAACCCCAGTTAGAATGGATAAAATCAAGAACTCTAATAACAACAGATCCTGGAGGGGATGTGGATAGAAGAGAACTTTACTGCATTGGTGGTGGGAGTGTAAACTTGTTCAAACACTTTGGAATGCAGTATGGAGGGTCGTCAAAAGACTCCACATAGAGCTCCCCTATTACCCAGCATTTCCACTTGTGGGCCTTTACCCAAATGTTCACAAACAAGACCACACTAAAGCTACCCACACGACTATGTTTATTGCAGCATTGTTTACTAAAGGTAAGACATGGAACCAACCAAGATGCCCCTCAGTAGATGAATGGATCAAGAAAATGTGGTATGCATACACAATGGAATTCTATGCCTCCATCAGAAAGAATGACATTGCCTTATTTGTTAGGAAATGGAAAGGATTGGAAAAAATTATATTAAATGAAGTAAGCCAGACCCAAAGAAGCATAGGTCCCATGGTTTCCCTTATTTACATAACTAGTATAAGTCAGAGTCAAGCACAAAAGGTCAGATAAATTATTGTTAGAGAAATGAATCCTAAGATATGTATTCAAATGTTTTTTTTTCTTCCTGCGATTGTTTCTAACAGATTTATAAGATTATTTCTTTGTTGCTTTGTTTGTCCCTGCTCCACCATATAACCCCTGCTTTCCCTGTATTTGATGTCGGTATAATTTTTGATGGGGAAGGGGAAAAACTCATCATTTAAATAGGGATACAGGTGGACCCATTGCAACAATGAGATGTACAAGTCATTATGTTGAAAATGAACTTTACCACTTTGGTGCCAGGGGCAGGAGGGGGTTGAGGGGGGGAAGATTTTGTGAGGGGGGGTGGGAGGAAGGGAAGGGGGAAACAAAGGAGGAGGCTACAATGCTTGATAAGAAATGCACTCATTACCTTGCCCATGTAATTGTAAACCCTCTGTTCAGTATTTTCACAATAAGAACAAACAAATTCCTTCAGATGTAGGCCCATGAGTAATATTGCTGCATCCTATGATACTCTTACTTTTAGCTTTTTGAGAGACATCTATACCATTTTCCCTAGTTGATACACTAATATAAACTCATACAAACATCCTCACTAGCAGTTACTGCTTTATGTGTACTTGCTGATTTCCAATCTGATGGAAATATGATGAAACTTTATGTCATTTAAATTTGTATTTCTGTTCTGGCCTGGGATGCTAAACTTTGCTTCATCTACAAATGTTCTCAGTTGTACATCTTGGGAGTTAAGTACACTCATTTGTCCTGTCAGTTCATTTATGTATTTATTAATTAGATTATTGGTTCTTCAGGAGTTTAGATATTTGAGCTCTCTCTCTGTATGTTGGTCATTAGTCTGTTTTCAGATATATTGCTGGGAAATATGTTTTCCCATGCTGCAGACTATTATGCAGTATTTTAATTCTACTTCTCAAAATCTGTGATGTTTTGAGAGTGAGGATCCGTGGTAGAGTGCTTGCCAAGCATGCATGGAAACCATGGTTTTATCCTCCATACCACATAAACAGAGAAAACTGGAAATGGCACTGTGGCTCAAGTGGTAGAATGGTAGTCTTGAGCAAAAGAAGTTCATGGTCAGTGCCAAGGCCCTGAGTTCAAACCCCAGGACTGGCAAAAAAAAAATACAATCTGTCATGAAATCATTGAAATAACTAAAGTCCATATACTTTTACTTAATACACAACTGCTGGAGGATTTCTATTATACTAAGACCTATACACTACTTGTTCTTCACATAGCTGATTTTTATGTTGAATTGGCTCATGCCTATTTTATTTTTTTGCCAGCGCCTGAGCTAGAACTCAGGTTTTGTGCTTGTTCACTTTCCTCTCTCCTAGGTCAAGAACATGTGAGCCACGCCTCCCACTCAGCTTTTTGCTGGTTAATTGAAGCTAATGTCTTGTCACCTTTTCGGTCTGTTCTTGCTCTATTCCTTGATCCTCAGATCTTGGCTTCCTGAGTATGTAGGCTTCCAGGCAAAATCCATCAATCCCTTGCAGGCACAAACCACCAGCACATATATGGTTTTTTCCTTTTATGGCTGTTGCCATACAAAATAAGATGAATATTCAAATACCATAAAGCATGTCCCAATCTTTTGGACCATACATATATTCTAATTATATATTAACTATATATATTACAGAATGTATATATAATATATATAGATCATTTTAGCTGGGAACAAGCACAAATACACACACATACATATATGAGAAAACTGCACATGTCTGTGGCTTGACATCATTAGCAGAGAAACCATGGCCATTAATATTCCATACAAAAAATTAAAGTACTTTATGTTTACAGGTATGCACCTATATTTGTATATGAATATGTAAACATATATACACACACGCATATATATACACTTGCACACTCATGTATATATTATATGGTATATATTGATATATTATATATGGCATGTATGCAAATGAGGCAGCGCCTTACTATGTACCCTATGTGGCTCTCAAATAGGTGAAAATCCTGTCTTCCTTTATTTTGTTTTGAATTATAAGCCTGCCGAAACACACCTAGCTTATTAACTTTATGTCAGATGAATACACTGCTGTGCTCAAATCATATGAGTTTCTCATTATTAAAGATGGATAATCGTTAGAGGAACTAAGAAATGAACTAACTTCACAACCTTATCATATTAACCTATTTTTCTGTTTCTAAGAGGATTCCTTAAAAGTGTGCATAATTACAAAATGAAGTTCAATTACTACAATGGTATTGATTTCTGTACATCAGTCAAACATGCAAAAGTTAGCATTTGATCTCATTGCCTAGGTGCTTTTCCTGAGTTTCTTTGCTTAAGGCTAGTCCTCTACCACTTGAGCCACATATCTATTACTTATGACCTTTATGGTGGTTAATTGGAGATAAGACTCTGCTGTTCATTTTGCCCAGGCAAGCCTCAAAGTTTGGTCTTCATATTTCAGAATTGCAGGTATGAGTGGCCTGAGCCCAGCATCTTTACATATTGTTATTTACATGCCTTCACTTATTTCTGGTGCTGAATAAGGTTTGTTTGCTTTTTCTGCTGGTCCTGGGGCTTGAACTCAGGGCCTAGGTTCTGTCCCTGAACTTTTTTGCTCAAGACTAGTATCACTTGAGCCACATGTTCACTTCAGGCCTTTGGGTGGTGAATTGGAAATAGGAATTTCAATGACTTCTGTAGCTGGGCTGGTTTTGAACTATGATCCTAAGATCTCAGCCTCCTCAGTAGACAGGAGTACAAATGTAAACCACAGGTGCCCAGCTGCTTCATAAGTGTTCTGAATCAGTGTTTCTGAATACTTTACACTGATCAACAGTTTTCATCAGGTGGGTTTCAGACACTCTTCAGGGTGAAAGGGAGAACAAAGCTGTGAGGGGGAACTAAGAATATTGCTCAGGTGCTAATGTAGCAGAGAAACTATTCTTGGTGAGATGAATTGTGCTTTTATTTACAATCAATGAAATTCCTTCACTTTTAGTCTCCTTCTTTGTAAGAATCTTCACCTCTTGGGTTTTCAATTCCAAATAATTTGAATAAGCTTACTGCTATCACTTCTTTGTGGACTTGATCATACAATAAATGAGTTTCCTCTTTTATGTGCCTGTATTTAAGGGTCTGATATGGGTCTGTGTTCTGTTGCACCATGTCTGCTCCTGAGATGAGCTGCTTAGTAGAGCCAATGATTGTGGAAAAGGTCTGATAAATTGCAAGATGCTATGGAGGATTATGGGTGGATGCCAGTGACTGGATGAAGTTTACAAACAAGACCACACTAAAGCTACCAGCACAACTATATTTATTGCAGCCTTATTGACCATAGCTAAGATATGGAACCAACCCAGATGCCCCTCAGTAGATGAATGGATCAAGAAAATGTGGTATATATACACTATGGAATCTATGCCTCCATCAGAAAGAATGACATTGCCCCATTTGTTAGGAAATGGAAAAACTTGGAAACAAATTTCTTTATATGTATGCACCCATGTTTGTATATAAATATATAAACATATTCACACATGCATATATATACATTTGCACACTCATGTATATATTATATGGTATATATTAACATATATTTTATATATACAAATGAAGCAGAGTCTCGCAATGTAGCCTATGTTGCTCTCAAAGAGGTGAAAATCCTGTCTTCCTTCACTATGTTTTGAATTATAAACCTGCTAAAACATACCTAGCTTACTCTATTTAATTCAGAGGAATTCACTACTGTGCTCAAATCAAATGAGTTCCTAATTATTAAGGAAGGAAAATGTTTCGAGGAACTACTAAATGAACTAGCTTCACAACCCTATCAAAGAAAGTTATCTTTCTGTTTTAAGAGGATTCCTTAAAAGTGTGCATTATTACAAAATGAAGTTCAATTACTACAATGGTATTGATTCCTGTACATCAGTCAAACATGCAAATGTTAGTACTTGATCTCATTTCCTAGGTGCTGTTCTTGATCTTCTTTGCTTAAGGCTAGTCCTGTACCACTTGAGCCACATATCTTTTACTTATGACCTTTATGGTGGTTAATTGGGGAGAAGAGTCCCCTGTTCATTTTGCCCAGGCAAGCTTCAAAGATTGATCTTCAGCTTTCAGAATTGCAAGCATGAGCAGCCTAAGCCCCGCAGCTTTACATATTGGTATTTACATGCCTTGAGTTATTTCTGGTACTGAATAAGGGCTTCGATGTTTGTTTGCGTTTTTGCTGGTCCTGGGGCTTGAACTCAGGGCCTAGGTGCTGTCCCTACACTTGATTGCTCATGACTAGTACTGTATCACTTGAGCCACATGTTCCCTTCAAGCCATTGGGTGAATTGGAAATAGTAATTTCAATGACTTTTGCAGCTGGGCTGGTTTTGAAATATGATCCTAAGATGTCAGCCTTCTGAGTAGATAGGAGTACATGTGTGAACCACAGGTGCCCAGCTGCTTCATAAGTGTGCTGAGACCTCTTAAAATCAGCCAAATACTTTACACTGACCCAACAGTTTTCATCAGGTGAGTTTCAGACACTCCTCAGGGTGAAAGGGAGAAAAAAGCTGAGTTGGGAACTAGGAATATTCTCAGGTGCTAATGTGTCAGAAACTATTCATGGGGAGATGAATGTGTTTTTCTTTTATTAAGGAGGTGCCATGGACTGGCTCTGTCGGGACGACGGAGGACACCTAGTGGAGGTAACTGGAATAGGTGGGGAGATGGCCAACAGACAATTCACACAAGAGGAGTGAATGCTGAATGTGATTTACTGCAGAGGATAACAAGCTTTTATAGAAAATATCTCCATGAGACAGGGCAAAAGGTTACACAATCTTGCTGCAAGACTTCGTTCTTGGGTGGTCATCAGCTGCTCGCCTGATCTTGTTTTTTGCATGATGAGCTATGACGATAGGCAGTTGTTTTCGGCTTTACCTCTATTTTTAAGAAATACAGTTGTTTCGAGATGTTTATCACCTATTAACCATTAACCAGAGCATATGGGCAAGGTGCTGGACAGAAAGGCATGAACTCTAGTACTCTATTGTTACTTTTGTTTAGTTTTGTACTTTATGCGTTTCGAATCTTTTCTAAGCAATTATTCTTCTTTGCCATTTTTTAGAGGGTCCCCATTTTGTGGCCCAAAATCATGATATTCAGTATACTTAGTTAAATCTGGCCATATATCTAATTCAAGCTCATAGTGTCTTCTCTGTAACCCTTTCACATAATCGTTTCCTCTTCTCCATAGAGGCCTTAACTGTCTCATAAGATCTTTCTTGTTCCTTTTTTGATAGTATGCACCAAGGAGGCCTAGATCTAGCAAGTCTCTCAGTAAATGCAAGAGAGTAAAAGGAAGTTCTTTCTCCTAAGTAGTTTTCCCAACCGTTGCCATCCTTATCATATACACCTGTAAAAGGCTATGGATCTGGGGGAAGTCTCTGTGGTCCTCTAAATAATGGAGGATTCCACTATTTTCCTCTGATAACCCATTGCCACCTTCCATCTACCAACCTTTTAGGAATCTTATTTAGCTTTTGGTCTAAATATTCCTCTACATCTTTCTTATCTACAGGATATCTATATGAGTCTATTGTCTATGCTCCAGGATTAAAGGGAAGTCTCCAATAGCCATACACTCTTTCTGCTCTAGCCATGCCTACTGCTTCTTGTAAATTTCTTACAAACAATTCCTTTTGCTGAAGTGACGTCATGAAACCTCCCAATACTTTTATATTTACTTATGACTTGTCTAATAGCCTCCATAAGAGGGACTTTCAGGGTAGCACTTAACTCTGGTGAGCTAGTCATGTTCTCAGGACACTCATCAGATGCTGGAGTCGTCAACACTTCCAAGAAAGAGCCCTGAATGAGGGAAAGTTGAGCATGAGTAAGTAGAACAAGCAACAGGAGCAGTAAAAGATTAATAGGCACTCCTATTCAGTGAAAAAAAGAAAAACAGGAACATATCTTTCCCAGGGCCTTGCCAGCCTTTTTAGGAGGTAGGCCTCTTTGAAGCCCCATTCTCTGAGGTAGACTTCTGTGAAGTCCTATTCTCAGGGGTAGGCTTCTGTGAAGTCCCATTCTCAGAGGTAGGCTACTGTGGAGTCCCATTCTCAGATCTAAAAGCAGGTGTTCCAGGCTAAGCAGACTCCACAGAAGTAGGCGTGGCAACAAGGGTATTTATTTTTTATTTTTTTTGGTTCGGTCGTGGGACTGAACTCTGGGCCTGGGCGCTGTCCCTCAGCTCTTCAACTCAAGGCTAGTGCTCTATCACTTCAACCACAGTGCCACTTCTGGCTTTTTCCTTTTTGCTTATATGGTGCTGGGGAATCAAACCCAGGGCCTCATGCATGTAAGGCAAGCGCTCTACAAGTGAGCCACCTTCCCAGCCCTGCTTTTATTTTCAATCAATGAAATTCCTTCACTTTTAGTCCTCTTCTTTGTAAGAGTCTTCATTTCCTGGGTTTTCAATTCCAAATAATTTAAATAACCTTAATGCTATCCCTCCTTTGAGGACTTGATCATATAGTAAAGGAGTTTCCTCCTTTATGTGCCTGTATTTAGGTCCTGATATGGGTCTGTGTTCTGTTGCACCATGACTGCACCTGAGATGAGCTGGTTAGTAGAGCCAATGATTGTGGAAAACATCTGACATAATGAATAGTGCTGTGGAGGGTTATGGATGGATTCAGGTGACTGGATGAATTTGTAGTGACATATATGTATATTTACATACATAGATATGCATACCCACACACACACAATGTAATCACCCTGGTGAGCTGCTGATGAATGCGTCCCTTGTAATCTGTCACTCAAAGCCAAGAGGTTCACATTTATGAACCATTGGGACATTCTCAAGTATGTCTCTAAAGTCCTCATAAGCTGTTGCTATGGAGACATGTTCATGTGGGGCTTCTGAATTCTGTTTTTACACATGGGATTGTGGAATGTTAAGTGTATATTCTTTTTTGTTTTCTTTAGCTCCAAGAATGGGACTCAAAGCCAGTACATGATACTTTGCTCACTTACTAATGCTCTAACAACTAAGCCATACCTCTATCCCTTAAAGTATGTATTTTGTCTATTCTGTTGTGAAAGACTATATGAATATAT
The DNA here is from genome assembly GCF_024711535.1 of Dipodomys merriami. Classification (NCBI taxonomy): domain Eukaryota; kingdom Metazoa; phylum Chordata; class Mammalia; order Rodentia; family Heteromyidae; genus Dipodomys; species Dipodomys merriami. Next base: position 1,565,119 of record NW_027203104.1, on the reverse strand, counting down.
GACAAATACTACCAGCTCTATAAAAATTATAGAACTGTTCATTTCCAGGGGTGAAGAGACTGATGTTTTAGAAGGTATTCTAGGTTTACAGAAAAATTTGAAAATTGTTTCCCACAAGAAATCTGAATGGATTCTATGTCACTTTTATTGAATTTCACCACATAAAATAAGTATTTACTAAATCAACTTTATTACTCATCTATAATTCTCAAATATTTCTCATTTTTAAACGTTACAAAATTCCATTAAATCACTCAATTTCTTTATAGATTCTATGAAACTACTTATTTTCCTAATTTATAACATTTCAGTTTTACTTACATAAGTTTTGTAAACACCTTTGAAGAAAGTAGACTGCTTCCCAATGATAGGATTCATGATACTAAATACAACAACCTCAAAATTAGAGATGTGGCACAAAGGGTAGAGTGCTAAGCTTGAGAATAAAAGCCAAAGGGAAGTAAAGGGCCATGAGTTCAAATGAAACTAACAGCAAAATAAAAGGAAAAAGGTAAATATCATCCTAGAATTTCATGAAACAGGAAATTAGACATAATCATCTTCTTGTAGATCTCCCAATAGAGAATGTTAGAAATGGAACTTGAGAAATTTTAGAAGATGGACATTTAGGGAAGAATGACTGAGAGTACTTAGAACTTTTTTGAAAAACTTTCTACATGTTTTACATTGCTATGATTTCTCATGTGTGTGTGTGTTAAATGATGAACCCTGAGCTGTGACTTCTGGTTGAAGAATTCCACATTTCTACCTTGATAAGGTTTGTATCCTGTGTGGGTTCTCTATTGCAAACTGACTTCTCTTCCAAATGAAAGACTTTCCCTACTTGTTACATACTAGAGATTTCTCATTTGGGTGAATTTTCTTATATGCTAGGCTGTGGCCTCCTGTGGACGGTTCTTTCCACATTTGTTGCAGTCATAAGGCTTCTCTCTTGTGTTGTGCTCTCTGATGAAAAATAAGGGTTGACTTCTGTGTGAAACTCTTTCCACAGCTGTTACATTCCTAAAGTTTTACTCCTGTGTGTTCTCCGATGGACAGTAAGGTTTCCCCTGTGGCTGAATGACTTTCCACACAGGTCACATTCAAAAGGTTTCTCTCCTGTGTGTGTTCTCTGATGGTCAGAAAGGTATACCTTCCTGGTGAAAGACTTTCCACAGCTGTTACATTCATAAGGTTTCTCTCCTGTGTGCATTATCTGATGGATGTTAAGTGCTGCCTTCCACCTGAAAGACTTTCCACACTCCATACATTCATAAGGTTTCTCTCCTGTGTGTATTATCTGATGTGATTTAAGGATCGACTTCCGGATGAAAGACTTTCCACACCAGCTACATCCATAAGGTTTTTCTCCCGTGTGTTTTCTCTCATGGACAGTAAGGCCGATTTTCTTGGTGAAAGACTTTCCACACCTCCTACATTCATAAGGTCTCTGTCCTGTATGTGTTGCCTGATGGGCAGTAAGTTGTGACTTCATGGCGAAAGACTTTCTACACACATTACATTCATAAGGTTTCTCTCCCGTGTGTATTGTCTCATGGATAGTAAGGCATGTTTTCCGGGCGAAAACCTTTCCACACCTGCTACATTCAAAAGGTCTCTCTCCTGTATGTGTTGTCTGATGGATCCTAAGGTTTCCTTTCTGGGTGAAAGACTTTCTACACACATTACACTGATAAGGTTTCTCTCCTGTGTGTGTTGTCTGATGGATTTTAATTTGTGCCTTCTGGGTGAAAGACTTTCCACATATATTACATTTGTATGGTTTCTCTCCTGTGTGTGTTGTCTGATGGACATTAAGGGTTGTCTTCTGGGTGAAAGACTTCCCACATTTCTTACATTCATAAGGTTTCTCTCCTGTGTGTGTTCTCTGATGGACAGTAAGGTATGCCTTCAAGTGAAAAGATTTTCCACACTTGTTACATTCATAAAGTGTCTTTCTTGTGTGAATTTTCTGATGAAAAGTAAGGTTTGCCTTCCGGATGAAGGACTTTCCACACACATTACATTCATAAGGTTTCTCTCTTGTGTGTGTTGTCTGATGGACAGTAAGGTGTGCCTTCTGGATGAAAGACTTTCCACACACATTACATTCATAAGGTTTATCTCCTATGTGTATTCTGTGATGATATGTAAGTTTTGACTTCCGCATGAAAGACTTTCCACACAGGTTACATTCATAAGGTTTCTCACCTGTGTGTGTTCGCTCGTGAGCAGTAAGGTTTGTCTTCTGGGTGAAAGACTTCCCACACTGGATACATTCATAAGGCTTCTCTCCTGTGTGTGTTTTCTGATGGACAGTGAGGTATGACTTCAGGCTGAATGGCTTTCCACACAGGTTACATTCATAAGGTTTCTCTCCTGTGTGTGTTGTCCGATGGACAGTGAGGTGTGCCTTCTGGCTGAAAGACTTTCCACACACATTACATTCATGAGGTTTCTCTCCTGTGTGTGTTAGCTGATGGACAGTAAGCTGTGCCTTCCGAGTGAAAGACTTTCCACACAGGTTACATTCATAAGGTTTCTCTCCTGTGTGTGTTGTCAGATGGACATTAAGGGTTGTCTTCCGGCTGAAAGACTTTCCACACACATTACATTCATAAGGTTTCTCTCCTGTGTGTTTTGTCAGATGGACAGTAAGGTGTGCCTTCCGGCTGAAAGACTTTCCACACACATTACATTCATAAGGTTTCTCTCCTGTGTGTGTTCTCTGATGGACAGTAAGGTATGTCTTCCGGGTGAAAGAATGTCCACATTGGTTAGATTCTTTAACTACAGGAGATACTCCAGGACTATAAGCAGCACATATCCCATTAGACTCGCCATGGAGAAGCATGTTCTGACACTGCCTGAACTCCTCTGTCCTTATCCCTAAGGAGTTCCCATTATTCCTAATCAGCTCTGACTTAGGTTTGGATCTCAAATTAAAAGTTGTTATTAATTTCACATTTTTCTCCCCTGTATTAATATTCATGACTCCGACTTCAGACAGACAATCATAGGGATTCTCCTGACAGGTCTTAGTCCTGTACTCCTTTTCTTGGACATCTACAATGAGATATAGAAAGACAGACAAAAACAGAAATGAGACCTCAAGATTCCTTAATGTAACAGTAAAGGCATTTCCGTGCATCCTAACTGTTACGAGATTTTAAAAGATCAAAGCAGGAACTCTTTGATGCAGAATATAAGCTTTTCTCTGTAATGTATTAGTTAAGAAAGTAGCACTGACATTTTACAATGGTAAATAATGTTTTTCTGTTTCAGTTTTTCTCAAGGAATTAATTACTCAAATGATTCATCTACACACTATTAGTTATAAGCTGAGTACTAAACATTTGCCTTTAATACCCTCGAGGTTTGGTCCTAAGGGAATAGCTATTATTTTTCTTTTAATTTGTGGAAATAATTTATACATTTTGCTGCTTAGCTTCTCAACCATTAGGTGAGGAACAGAAATACTGTCTAGATTTAGGGACCATTAGGGTGTTTGATACATCCCTTGGCCTTTCCGCTAAGCATGGAAGGTTCCTGAGAGTAAGGATTTATACCTCCATCTCTTCAGTTCTAACTTCTCACTAAGAATTACTTTAGGGATTGGTGGCATTTTTAAAATTGGTTTCCCTCACCCTTAGTCAAATTCTCATCAAATTTCCTTTTCTAACACTCCTGCTCCTTCACAACCATTCAAGACCAAAGATACTGCAGCTCACCACCCAGGTAGTCATCCCCTATGAACCAAAAGCTTTGCTTCTGAATCTCACTCACTTCCAACATCACCAAGAAGCAATTTTCCTCTCACAGGATAGCAGTCCTGGCATACTCCTCATTTCCTCATACCTGCATAGGCCTTGTTTCAATGAAAATGAGACCTCATTTTCTACATTTCTCATTTCCTTTTTCTGTTTAAGAAGGATTTCTACAAAGAAAAAGAAAATTGTTCACTTTAACTATACTGGGACAGCCAAATCAGTTTGTCTCCATGTAAATTCTTGATTGTCATGTCCTTAAGACAAAGGATCACCTAGTTCTCTGCCACACATGACTCAGGGAACTAGGAACATTATTGCTCAGTAAAGCTCATTAAACTTACCAAGTGTACTCTGGCTACAAAACTATCATGCAAGATGCTTTATCTCACCTGTGAGATTTTTGTCTGAGGCTTCTCTTATCCATGGTTCTGACCCTTGCTCCAGCTTGGCAATCAATTTAGGTTTAGGAACACAGTGTCCTGTTATTAACAAGTAGAGAAGAACTATTGGTAGGATGGGTCATCATTACTGTAAGGTCTTAGACATCATGTTCACAAACTTGCTCCTAAACCTTGTTTCTCATTTCTTATCCACTCCCTTGTTGATATTCCCCAGCTTTCAACTTATTTTGCCAATTGTGTGGCTTGAACTCAGCTCTTTTGCTCAAAGCTAGCATTCTGCTAGTTTCAGTCCCAGCTACATTTGTAGATTGTGAAGGGATTTGGAGATAAAAGCCTCATGGTCACTTTTCTGCAGTTGCAGGCTTCAAACCAACATCCTCACATTTCTGCCTCCAGAGAAGCTAAGATTACAGGTGTTAGCCACTGCACCCAGGATCAGGGTTGATTACAAATAACCACTTTCAACTAGTGATTTTCAGATCATACTTCAAATAGTGATGTACTTTCTATTCTAGACTATATTTGCACGTACAGAAATCAACCCAAGTTTAGGATGACAGTCTTCTTTCTATTAGTGGAATGTAGTTTAGATTTTGGGTCCAAGTGCTGATTGGGTTTCTTGATGAATGGGAATAAAATTGTCTCTAATTACATAATCAAGTGGAAAAAATGGACAGGAATTTTATATTCCCACGGACTGGAATCGTCTACCGAAACAACATAAATATTTATATATCTACTTAAAAAAAAAACAGCCTTTGATCTCGCATGTTCAAATGACTTTTGCTCACCTAAAGACAAGAGGTTGCTGTAGGTCTCCAGCATTACATCTCTATGCAGGGTCCTCTGAGCATGATCCAAGTCTTGCCACTCCTCCCAGCTGAAGTCCACAGCCACATCATCAAATGACACCAGCTTCTGTAATGGCACATTTGAATCAAGTAATTAGCCCAAGTCAGGAAGGTCTGTGGGACTCATCCCCAATTAATCACCAGGAGAAAAGCAGAACTGGTGCTCTGGCTCATGTGGTAGAGCACTAGCCTTGAGGGGCAGAATTCAGGGACAGTGCTCAGGTCCAGAAATCAAACCTCACAACCAACCAACAGACACGCATGCACACACACACACACACACACACACACACACACACACACACACACACACACACACACACACACACACACACACACGGTATCTCATAAGCAATTACAACACATTTAGGACATCACAAGGAATACATAGCACCTTACTGATTCATGAAAAGTAAGTGTCTACATAAATGTTAAAGGCAGTAACAGTACTTAAAACGTCGCTAATGATGGATTGGCCCTTATAAGATCTGCTTTACTTCCCATATATAAATATCCTATGTTAACTATTTTGTAGTTTCAGTGCTAAATACTGAATTATGGTCATAGATACCCTGATATTTCTTTCCTATGTAAAAAAGAACTGCTAGAAGGAAGTTTTGTGAACTTGGCCTACCTTCTACAATCCACAATATAGTTGCGAGGGGCATACCATGTTCCCTGACTACATTTTCATTTAAATATGCCTTCATGGAAGGATGGAGGATGGATAGAGACTTAAGGAACATTCAAGATGACAAAAAATGACGACAAAGGAGCCAAAGACATACAATGGAAGAAACACAGCCTCTTCAACCGCTGGTGCTGGGAAAACTGGGCAGCCACATGCAGAAAACTAAAAGTGGACCCCAGCCTATCACCATGCACCAACATCAACTCAAAATGGATTAAAGACCTTAACATTAAACCTGAATCTCTGAAACTACTGCAGGACAGAGTAGGAGAGACACTTGAACTAATAGGCACAGGAAGGAACTTCCTGAACAGAGTCCCAGGGTCACAACAAATTGGAGAGAGACTCGACAAATGGGACTACCTTAAAATAAAAAGCTTCTGCACAGATAAAGCTATCGCAACCAAGCTAGAAAGACAACCAACTAATTGGGAAAAAATATTTACCAGCAATATATCAGACAAGGGGTTAACATCCTGTATATACAGGGAACTCAAGAAACTAATCCCTCCCAAACCTAACAAACCAATTACTAAATGGGCAAGGGAACTAAAGAGGGACTTCTCAAATGAAGAAATAAAAATGGCAAAGAAACACATGAGGAAATGTTCATCATCCCTGGTGGTGAAGGAAATGCAAATAAAGACAACCCTGAGATACCACCTTACCCCAGTCAGAATGGCCCACATCCACAAATCAGCCAACGACAAATGCTGGAGGGGATGTGGAGAACGAGGAACGCTATTACACTGCTGGTGGGAATGTACACTCATACAACCACTTTGGAAAGCAGTCTGGAGGGTCCTTAGAAAGCTAAAGATTGACCTCCCTTACGACCCAGTCATACCACTTCTAGGCATCTACCCTGAACAACAGGAACCAATATACAAGGACACGTGCACCTCCATGTTTATTGCAGCACTGTTCACAATAGCTAGGATATGGAAACAACCTAGATGCCCCACCACAGATGAATGGATCCAAAAATTGTGGTATCTATACACAATGGAATATTATGCAGCCATTAGAAATGACAAAATAATGGCATTTGCAGGGAAATGGATGGAGCTAGAAGGAATCATGTTGAGCGAGGTAAGCCAAGAACGAAGAGACAAACAGTACATGGTCTCCCTGATAAGCGGATGATAAATCCAAAATGTTAGGTGATATGACAAAACTAACAGGACTTAAGAAACAAAGAACTCCCACTCATCTGGTTGAACCACTACTAAATATCCCCATGCTGCTGATCACGTGTATGGTATATAACATATGAACACCGTTATATATTACAGACTGTGATAGACAATTTGCTCCAGGAAAGTTAGAATGAACGTGTGACTTTAAATGAGCATCATTATTCCACAATACTGTGAATTTCCGGAAATTAAGTAATCACTTAATCACAATCAAAAAAAAAAAAAAAAAAAAGAACCTTGGGGAAGGGAGGGAGGGAGGGGATGGTAGGGAGAAAACAATGGAGGGGGCAACAATGTTCAAGAGGAAGTGTACTCATTACCCCACTCATGTAACTGTAACCCTCTGTATAGAATCTTTACAATAAAAAAATTAAAAAAAAAAAAAAAAAAAAAAAGATGACAAAAAACGAAAAATAGGACCACGACAAGCAAGACAGAGAAAAATTAGAATAGGGATGTGATCTAATGATACAGAAGACAAATTTACAAGTTGGAAGGAAATAAGAGTGCTAATTTGCCTGCAGAGGCTAAGAGGAGAGGTTTTGAACTCCCACACTGAACCCTATTACAAATGATGAATGGCCTAGCCAGCCATGCTTGGCAATAGCAGAGGTGAATGCTCACTAACACACAAAAGGGAAATATATATGTGAGAAATTGAAAGAAAATAACATTCAATTCACAATCCATTGGGCAGAGGAACTCTACTAAAAATGTAGATTGAAGATATGGTCAGGGAAAGAGAGTTGATAAATTACACATCTGCATTTTAAGAGTGTTACAAGAGAAGTGCTTCAAGAGAAGAGCAAAAGGAGTCCACATATATATACAGGTAGGACAAAAAAACTAAAATGGTAAATGTGTAGGTAAGTATAAAGGAATATATTGGTCATATATTTTATGTAATATTTCTGCAATAGTTTGTTGAAATAAAACTTATAGTACCATATTCATGATTCACAATGCATGAAGATCCAATATATAAACTCATCACTTTATTTAAAGAAATGTATGTAGATTACTCATATGCATCAATAAATATTGCAATTACCAGGCAAATCGGAAGGCCTCAGTCCAACGAATTAATTGTACCAAAATAGAGGGTACTAGATTTAGGGCTGGAAATGTGGCTTACTCCAGAGTGCTAGTCTAGAATGCACGGGTTCAATTATTCAGTGCCATGTGAACAGAAAAACTAGAAATAAGGAAAACGATTGAAGACACTTTAAAAAAATTCTACAAATAATTCCTTGAAATATACAAAGCTCAGTATCAATAGTCAGGAGAAGAATTCAAATCAAAATTCTACAGAAATAACTACTTTATATATGTTACTATGGGCAGTTTTAAATAAAAACAACAAATATCCTTCCAAAGTCTAACAAAGGCTGGGAAGGATGTGAATTCAATTTGAACCTTGTTGCATGTCTGGCAGGAATGTAAAACAATCAAAGATGGTATGGACAGAGCTAAAAAGAACTAAATAGAGAATTACATAGGAATATGGTCCAGCACTTCTATTTCTAGATTTGTACCCAGCAGAAGAGAAAGCAGAGATAAGAAGTAGTATTAGAGAATCACTTCAGAGCAAATACTGACAAGAACCTAAAGACAGAAACAGGTAAAAGAATAAACAAAGACATTGAAAAGGAAGACAAGTTTGCTACATTTTATAGCAGGGTTGATCTTTGAATACATTAAGCTAAGTAAAATACAGCAGTCATAAAAGCACAGCCATGGTATGATTTCCCTTACTGAGCTTTCAAGGATCAACAAAGTCATAGAGCCAAAAAGTAAGATGGTTCCAGAGACTGGGGTAGAGAGGAAAAGGAGCTGCCTATTAATGAATATACAGCTTCATACATGGAAAATGAAACATGCTGTACATGGATGGAAGAGATGGCTGCACAACAACGCAGCCATATGAACTATCAGTGAACTCTGAATTGAAAATGGGTAATGTAGCCACACAGGATGGAACATACCTATACACCCTGACCTTGGGAAATTCAAAAAGGATGACCAGCCAGGCTAGCTTCCATAACAATTTCAAGAGCATGCTGGACTACATATCAAGACCTGTCTTCAAAAGGAATAGGGAATGATTTGTATTGACAAAGCTCATAAAATTCACAAACTTTATAGACCATGACAATGACAATTTGCCTTGAAGGTGAAAATGTGTTTTTGACTTCAACTAAGCATCTCTGTTCCACAATACTGTGACATATGTGAAATTTAAATAATCACTTTCTCTCAATTTAAACAACAAAAAAAGAAAATTCAGAGAAGGGGTGGTTTAGGAGCAATGGGGGACAGACATCTTCTATTCACATACTCTTTTGTAGAATGGCAACTTCTTTGTATAACTACTTAAACCTAATAATAAAATAAATTGTTTGAAAAAAGGAATATGGAAAAATCAAATTTTAGACTCTCTGAATAGGATCAGAGATATAGGTGCCATGTGTGTCTATTTTCCAGTTAAAATAACAAATTAAAATTTAAGAACAAACGTTAAGCCACATTTTAGCTGGAAACATACAGCTACAAATAGCATTAGTAACAAACACACATAGACCAAAAATGCAAAGTATTCCTTTTTTTTTTTTTTTTTAAATCGGTTGTGTGGCTTGAACTCTAGGCTTGGGCACTCTCCCTCAGGTCTTCAACTAAAGCCTAATGCTCCACCACTTGATCCACTGTGCCACTTCCGGTGTTCTGAGTGATTTATTGGAGATAAGTGTCTCATGGACTTTCCTGTCCAGGCTGGCTTTGAACCAGGATCCTCAGCTCTCAGCCTCCTGAGTAGCTAGGATGACAGGTGTGGGCCACCGGAGCCTGAACAAAAATGCAAATTACTCTAATCTGTGCATCTTAATTTTAGTTTTTGTATATCTTTTCACTGACTATTTTTCAAGTGTATCTCATATTGCTGAATCAGTTCTCTAGGAAGCTTCCCAAGGATATTTCTTGCTGTTCTTTTTGATGGGCTTATAATGTACTATATGATTTTTTTTTTTTTTGTTTCTTTGTATGTTCTTCTGCCATGGCATAAACCTTGTTGTCACTGTCTTTGATTCTGGTGTCTTGCATCTTGTATATACATTTTTCTAATTGAGGAGGGGAACAGAAATTATAAAATGCTGAAATAAGAATAGAGGATGGGCCATTGTAACAATGACTTGTACAAGGAACTATGTTGAAAAGGAACCTAACCTGACCTGCTAGGCTCAGCTCCACACAAAGGGAAGTCTCCCAGCCAGGGCTCCAGCCCCAGGAGTGGCTTTCTTCACTGGGTAAACAGAGAAAGAGGCTGCCCCTCCCTATAACAGCCTTGACAATCAATTGAAATTCAGTAAACATAAACCCTGAGAATGGCTTCAGGCTGGGCTCTGAGAGTCTCTCAGAAGCTAGTCCCTCAGGGAAAAGCTACTGTTTGCTGAAAGGCCTCAACTCTATCCAGAACCTAGCCTCTTCACAGCATCTCCACACTAGAGGAAACAGCCAACTCCATCTTTTGTGATACTCAGAACAGATCTCCCTCCCATTAAATTGCCCTGGGAGAAGGATCACAAACTCCTGTGTAAAGCAGAGCAGTTTTCTGCCTGCTCAAACAAATTGACCTAAGAAACCAACCAAGCCACAGGAAAATCAAATACTGCAAGCGGATCAGAGACTGTAACAAGAGACTGGTTAAGGACACAAGGGATCTTCCCATAACCTTCCCCCACAAAAAAATCAAATAGTCTTTTTTTGTACCTTTCATAAAAGTTTTTTTCTAAAACTTTAATTTCATGTTTTTATTGTGAAAATACTGCACAGATGGGTTACAATTACATGGGCAAGATAATGAATACATTTCTTATCAAGCATTGTAGCCTCCTCCTTTGTTTCCCCTTCCCATCCCTTCCCAGCCTCCCCTGGCGCCCCCACACAATCCTCCCCCGCACCAAATTTGAAAAGTTTGTCTAAAACTTTCTTCAATTTTTAACTTAAAAAATTGTTTTGTATTAACTTTTTTTTCCCCTCCTCTTATAATTTTTATTTTAGGGGTATAAGTTTGTGTGCTTTTTTTTCTTTAAATAAAATTTTTTTTGTTTAGCTCTACTGACCTTTTGATCCTTTTTTTCTTTCATTCCCATTCTTTTCACCTTTTCTTCTCTTTCATTTTTCTTTGCGTGACAATTGCTCTTCTGCTTATCCTGATATACCCTTAGTCGATTACTAGACCGAATACCCCATTGTGTACAACTTAATCCAGAAATTTATTACTGAATTCAAAACCTCTTAGACTTGAATTCCTTAATAGCAGTACTCTTTATACCTATATAATATTTTAAGCTTTTTAAAAACATTTTTTCATGTCTCTTTAGCCCTCCACTTCTATCATTCTATCCACCTTCTTCTTGGAAATTATGTTTTGAAATTTGAAGTCAGTGTTTCACTGTTTAATTTTTAATTTTTATTTTCCTGTTTTTTCTTGTCTCTTTGTTTCTTTCTCTTTCTCCTTTTTTAAGCTCTCTTACTTTCATTCTATCCAATCTATTTCCCACTTTGAGATTAGGACTTAGTTAATTCTAGCTCTGCCTTTCCACATCCCTCTATTCCTATTTTTACCCACATCTCTCAATAAACCTAATAATTTCTGGTTTGTCAAATTCTTCTTTGCGCTTCTTAGCCCATGAATACACAGTTGTTTGATGTTGAATAGTATATCTGTTGAACTAGATTGTATCTGCAGACTTTTTACTGTGCAACTACAGACTTTGGATGATGCTGGCCTTAAGATAGTGTTCTAGCATAAAACTGGAGTTACTTTCATCTCTAATGGGCAGAGCAAGCCGGAAAAACACAAGAAAAATGGCAAGTCCAGGCATCTCAACTCCCACTAAGGATAATCAGCTGACAGACCAGATAATGAATAATCCAGAGGGGAGTTCCCAAATAGCTCTACAAACACTGCTTGTAAACATTGTAAATGAAAAGACTGAAAACCTGCAAAGGACTCTGTGAGCATGATACGGAGAGAGAGGAGACAAACCAAAGGTTAATACAGGAATATCATGAGCTTGAAGAAGCTACTCAAAAATTGATACAGGAATTGGTTGAACACCTTGAGAACACTCAAAGAGAAATAAAGGAATCCATGAGCTGGCAGAGATCAGTCAAAGGGAAAGAGGAATGGCGTGAGCAGGCTGAGAACACTCAAGGAGAACTACAGGAATTGGATGAACTTGAGGAAGCTAAGCAAAGAGTAATACAGGAATTGAGAGATAAGGATGAGCATACACAAAGATCACTAAATGCATTCATGGAATCCATTAACAGAGGACTGAAAGAAGTAAAGGAGACCACAATGGGAATGCTGAATGGAACCCAACAGAAGGAATGATAGCCCACAGAAACCATAACCAATCACCTAAGTGATTTGTGAATAAACAATACCAAATTAAGGAAGTCCAGTGCTTCATACACGATCTAAAACAAAGTTCCAACAAAGAATTTGAAGCCATCAAAGCTGACCAATTAGAAGGAAAAGAAATAAAAAAACAAAGTAGAAAAATCTTGACAGTAGGTTAGACCATTCAGAAGATCAAATCTTAGGGACTGAAGACAACCTAGATATTACAGAGAAAGAACATATAACCATCCAAGACAAATCTAAGAAATATGATAGATCTATTCAACACTTGGAAGACACCATCAGAAGGCCCAATTGGAGGAGAATAGGTGTAGAGGAGAACCTAGAGACAGTAGTTAATGGTCTAGAAAATTTGTTTAACAGGATCCTAGCAGAGAACTCCCAAACATGCAAAAAGATAGGCCTATTCAGATACAAGAAGCAAACGGCCCCCATAAACAGGCTGCAGTTGCAATCCTAATACCAGGTAAAATAGACTTCAAAGTAAAGTTAGTGAGAAGAGATAACGAAGGTTGCTACATACTAATTAAGGGATCTGTCCTTCAGGAGGATATTACAATTCTAAATATCTATTCACCAAACAACGGAGCACCCAAATTTATCCAAGAAACACTACTTTCCCTCAAATCCCACATAGATTCAAAGACAGTAATTGTTGGGCACTTTAACACACCACTCTCCCCACTGGATAGATCAACTCGGCAAAAACTCAACAGGGAAACCTAACAGATCCTAACAACTGCATAGATCAACTAGATTTAACAGACATCTACCAAATATTTCACGCAACAGCATCAGAATACATGTTTTCCTCAGAAGCACATAGAACATTTTCCAAAATAGACCACATTTTAGACCACAAAGCAAACTTGTCCAAATTCAGAAACATTGAAGTAATACCTTGCATTCTCTTAGACCAGAAGGGAATAAAATCAGAACTCCACACCAAAAGCAACCAAAGAAAGTCCTGTAATACATGGAGGCTGAACAACACACTGCTGAATCACGAGTGGGTCACGGAAGAGATTAGAAAGAACATTCAAATATTCATGATATTCAACCAAAATGAACACACAAATTACCAGCTCCTCTGGGACACAGCAAAGGCAGTACGCAGGGGCAAGTTTAGAGATCTGAGTTCCTACATCAACAAATTGCAGAGATCTGAAATCAACAATTTAATGAGACATCTGAGTCTCCTTGTAAAAGAGCAGCAAGATAAACCCCAATCCAGTAGACAGAAAGAAATAATAAAAATTAAATCAGAATTACATGAATTACAATCCAAATAAAGTATAGAAAGGATCAACAAAACAAAGAGTTGGTTCTTCGAAAAAATTAACAATATTAACAGACCCTTAGCAAATCTTCTTAGAAAAAGAAGAGAACACACCCAAATAAATAAACTCAGAGATGAGAATGGAAACCACCACAGAAACAACCAAGATTCAGAACATTACAAAGGAATACTTCTGAAACATTTATGATAAGTTTGAGTACTTGGCAGAAATGGACCTTTTCCTAGCAAATATTGACTTGTCGAAACTAAACCAAGATGAGTTAAACCATCTAAACAGGCCCATAACAAGCATTAAAATAGAAACATCTAAGAAAAGTCCAGGACCAGATGGTTTTACAGCGGAATTCTACAAGGCCTTCTAAGCAGAGCTCACACCAATACTCCTCCAACTCTTCAATGAAATTCAAAGAGAAAGTTCACTACCGAACTCATCCAATGAAGCCCTCATAACCCTCATCTCAAAACGAGGCAGGGACTCATCAAAGAAAGAGAACTTATAGACCCATTTCTTTGATGAACATTGATTCAAAACTTCTGAACAAAATTTTGGCCAACTGACTTCAACAATTCATCCAAAAAATCATACAACACAATGAAATAGGATTCCTTTCAGGGTTGCAAAGCTGGTTCAATATATGCAAATCAACTAATATAATTCATCACATCAACCGGAGCAAGAATAAGAACCACATGGTTATCTAAATAGATGCAGAAAAAGCATTGGACAAGATCCAACACCCCTTTATGATGAAGGTTGTGTAAAAATTAGGAATCCATGGAACATTCCTCAATACAATAAGGCTGTATATGACAAACCTACAGCCAGCATTATACTCAATGGTGAAAAACGAAAGCCATTTCCTCAACTCAGGAACGAGACAAGGATGTCCACTATTTGCACTTATCTTCAATCTAGTATTAGAATGCCTAGCTACTGCAATAAGACAAGATGCAAACATAAAGGGGATTCAAATAGGGAAAGAAGAAATAAAACTCTCCCTCTTTGCAGATGACATGATCTTATATTTAAAGAATCCCACAAACTGCACTCCCAAATTACTCAAGTTGATTCAAAAGTTAGGTGAAGTATCAGGGTATAAAATTAACCCTCAAAAACCAATGGCTTTTTTGTATGCCAACAATGAGAAAAGTGTGGCTGAATTTAGGAAAGCAACTCTATTCGTAATAGCCCCCCAAAAATAAAATACCTAGGAATTAACTTAACCAAAGAAGTGAAGGGCCTCTATGATGAAAACTGAAAAACTTGAAAAAGGAAATCAAAACAGAACTTAGAAAGTGGCAAAAACTCCCATGCTCCTGGATTGGAAAGATCAACATGGTGAAAATGGCAATACTTCCCAAGGCAATCTACAAATTCAATGCGATACCAATAAATATTTCAACTTCCTTCTTCAAGGAAATAGAAGAGGCAATCCAAAAATCCGTATTCAACAATAAAAGACCCCGATAGCAAAAACGATCCTCAATGGAAAGAACACAGCTGGAGGAATAACAATACCAAATTTCAAACTCTTCTACAATGCTATAGTAATCACAACATCTTCTTACTGGCACAAGAACAGACTTCAGGACCAATGGAATAGATTGAAAATCCAGAAATGAACCTACAGACCTATAGCCATTTAATCTTGGATAAGGGAGCAAAAAAAGAAAAAAAAAGAATGGAAGAAAGACAGCCTCTTCAGTAAATGGTGCTGGCAAAATTGGTTAAATACTTGTAGAAAACTAAAGCTGGATCCTTATATATCACCCTGCACCAGAAGCAATTCCAAATGAATCAAAGCCTGCAGTGTCAAGGCAGACACTCTATAAACCATACAGGATGGAATAGGAGAAACCATAAGTCTCCATGGCATAGGCCAAAATTTAAAAATAGAAATCCAGAAACAAAAAAATCATAGAAAGGTTGGATAAATGGGATTGCATGAAATTGCAGCACTTCTGCATGGCAAAGGCCATAGCTAGCAAGATCAATATAAAGCACAGGGATAGGAAGAAGATCTTCACTAGCCATACAATGGATAAGAATCTCATATCTAAAATATACCTGGAGCTCAAAAAATTAAATCCTCCAACAACAAATCTTCATAGAAACAACTGCCCAATAAATAAGTGGGCTAAAACTTAAAGAGAAACTTCTCTGAAGAGGAAAGAAGGATGGCCAATAGACACATGAAGAAATGCTCAACTTCTCTAGACATAAAAGAAATGCAAATCAGGGGCTGGCAACATAGCTCAGTGGTAAAGTGCTTGCCTTGCATGCCTGATGACCTGGGTTCAATTCTTCAGCACCACATAAGCAAAAGAAAAAAGTCAGAAGTGGTGCTGTGGCCCAAGTGGTAGAACGCTAGCCTTAAGCTGAAGAGCTGAGGGACAGTTCAGGCCCCACGACCTGACCGCAGAAAAAAAAAAAAAAGAAATGTAAATGAAAACAACATTGAGATACTACCTCACCCCAGTTAGAATGGCAAAAATCAAAAACTCTAATTAAACAACATATGCTGGAGGGGATGGGGACAGAAGGGAACATTACTGCATTAGTGGTGGGAGTGTAAAATTGTTCAACCACTTTGGAAAGCAGTATGGAGGTTCCTGAAAGAACTCCACATAGAGCTCCCCTATGACCCAACAATCCCACTTTGGGGCATTTACCCAAATGTTCACAAACAAGACCACACTAAAACTACCCTCACGACTATGTTTCTTGCAGCCTTATTTACCATAGCTAGGATATGGAACCAACCCAGATGCCCCTCAGTAGATTATGGATCAAGAAAATGTGGTAAACATGGGTGAGGAGAGGATGGAAAGGGATGAGAAGGAGAAACAAAGGAGAAGGCTATAATGCTTGATAAGAAATGTACCCATTATCTTGCCCATGTAATTGTAACCCCTCTGTACAGTATTTTCACACACACCAAAAAAGAATAACATAGGAAAGGTCTCTCACAAACTCTGTTTGGCTCTAAATGTAATATTAATCGAGATTTTTAATTTTTTTTTTGATGTACTCATGGTAACCTTCCTTGTGTGAACCCAAATGAAGATGCTTAGTTGAAGGAATTCGGGGCACAACTGGCAGTGAGCTTTAGGACCCCTACTTCCTCCCTATCTCTCTGTCTGTGCTTTTGTGTTTTTCTAATTTTCTTTAGCTCTGGACTCTTCATAGAAGTACCTCGGCTTACATTTAGCAACATGTTTCCTTCATAATGGGTAAAAACATGTTAATTCTAAGAGTCATGTCAATAAAGGAAAAGTGATCAGTAAGAAAAACTAGTTCTAGTAGGGCACTGGTGACTCACGCCTGGAATCCTAGCTACTGAGGAGGCTGAGATCTGAGGATCACGCTTTAAAGCCAGCTCAGACAGAGAAGTCCCTTAGACGCATAGCTCTAATAAACAACCACAAAACTGGACGAGGGACTGTGACTCAAGTGGTAGAGTACTCGCCTTGAGCTGAAGAAGTGAGAGACAGTACCCAGGTCCAAGAATTCAAGCCCTACAATGGACAAAAAAACAAAGAAAACAGAAATACTAGCTCCCAGATACAGCATTTGAAGCAAAGAAAAAAGCAAGAGACAGATGGAGGGAGGAGGGTCTGAGAGAAACAATGAGAAAGAGAGAGAGAAAAACAGATGAAATCAAAGAGAAGAGAGAAAGAAAGCTAGAGAGCAAGAAACAGAGAATGAATAGACAAAATACAGACAAAAATCTAGTCAGGAGTTCTTTGAGAAACATGGAGGGATTTCTAGAAAGGATATACACTATATAATGAAATATAGCCTAAGTTTCAAGTAGAAAAAACCTATGAAGCAGTCGAAGAACTAGTAATTTAAGTACACATATATTACTCAGTACACTTCAATAGTTGAAGGTATATGTGACTACAGTTTTCAGAAAGTATAGTAAAAATTTCATTAGGACAGTTTAATGTTATTCATGGGGATGTGATCTCTGACCAGTTGCTTCCATGAGCAGTCACCTCCTCGGTGTCAGTGAATCCCTTAACAAGTTTGACTACTTCTAACAACATCAGAACAACTAGAAACAAACTGAAGTAATCTACTCATTTTAGCCAGAATGTCAGACTAATAATGTGCAAAACCTACAAGCCATCTTTATCTGATTTAGGAGCATGTTCCTCAAGTTGAATCTATTTTTCTGTTTTTCAATCTTGTCCACTATTAGGTTCAAAAAATGGAATGTAAAACAGAGAAAGCAAAAGCAACTTACCACAGATCCTTTCATTCTTTCTTGCTGTTGAAAATGGACAGAAGATTCTGGAAGCATGGCTGGGAGAAAAGGCAAATGAGGTAGTCAGGAAAGAATCTGTGTGATTTTGCCCCAGGTTTTCCTGCTTATAACATTACCCATGGGCCGGAAAAGCATAAAGCCTTCTTATGGGAGAACAAGTATGGTTTATGTCTGAAGTAGTGCATTAATCAAACATTCCAGTAAAGATGAAGCCATAGTCGATTAATTGGTAGATAGATAGAATAAAAGCAATTCATTTCTAGGTGAAGATACATTCCGTATTCCTAAAAACTAATACCCCACAAAAATAATTGAAAAATAAAAACATACCACATTTCATTAAAACTAGTTTTTACTGAAATATACTTAGGGATGCAAGAACTATTTTTTCCTTTAACGCAAAGGGATCCTAGCACTCCACTGGGCATTTGTACTCCACCTCATTCATTTCCAGATTTTCATACCAGGGAAATCATGTATAGTATAGCTCAGTATTTTTCACAAAGGGTATACAGGAAGGACATATGCAATGCATGTTTCTAGTGCTATAATGTTGGAAATGGCACATTTCCTTATATCCAAATACTCAGAGCACCCTTATGCCAGGACTTTCAATTTGCCATTGAAGCTACTTTGGCCAAATGGACATCACTGAAGATCTTATGTCAGTAATGCTCACTTTCCTGAACAGTCATATGAAGAACCTTGGCCATAATGCTGAAGGTACAGGGCCTAATAAGATGAACATAAAATACTGGGTCATAGGAGAGACACAATTCCAATCAACCATCCTCAGGGAAGGATTTAGAAGATTAAAGTCTTATCTGTGATTTAAACAATATTAACACAAAATAGCAAGTTGAGGGCACCCCAAAATGTAGATCCATAAAAGTTAAATCGGTATGGGAATTGTTTGGTACTTGTTGGTTGCTTTCTTACACAGGAAATGCTGTTATCCACAGATCATTTGTTTCTTTGCACAATTATGTAGAATTGCATTTAAATTATATTATTAGATTATATTTAACTTAATTTTCTATATTATTAAATGATTTATCAAGTGTTTGGGAATGCATGTTTAGGCAGTCTCTCTCATTTTAAGTAATGTAAAATAGCCTCATTAGCATATGGAGAAGTTGCTGTTTCTCAGAAACAAATATAGTGCAGAATATCCCTAACATTTTAAAGTTGCAGAAGCCATAGGATATGAAGAGGATAAAAATAGGATCAATATGTATCTATATGATATTTTAAAGGACTGTTTATGATTCACTGACTTCAAATGCCAAAAAGAATTTTCTATGTAAAATAATACTTCTTTGAGCAGATTTTAACACAACGGATAACACAAGCTAAATCTTCAGGACAGGTTATATCTATGCATCATATATCCTTGAGCAATATACATTACCTCCAACTTTTTTCTATATATTTTTCATAGAAGTCCAAGTTTCTAGATCAACACTTCCTGAACGGCCAGAAAAAACTTAACATGTTACAAGTAGCTTCAGGAAATCCACTGATGAGACATCTGGATTAAGTCTGAGGGATCCCATACTAGAAATGAGAGTGGGAAGAGGTTGAATCAATCAGTGGGAATAGGATTAGGGATCTAGTACATAGAGAGACACTTTCAGATGTGACATTTATCCCTCCAGCCCAAACCACAGTCTCATGCCCCCTCTGATTACTAGGCTTCGGCTTAATCCTCAGGCCAGATGCGGTCCCCTCCTGAAAGAGGGTCTAAACCTTCCAACAGAACCAAGTGATTTGAGAAGAGTTGGCAGGAAGAGTATCACGTCAATCTTGTGCTCTGGGAAGGAGATTCCACAAGCTGGATCCAAACCCGTGTGAACTCCAGCCCAGAGTGCTAAGAAGGCTGCCAAGCAGGGGCAGAGCAGAGACACCTCTAGCAGAAACAACACAGAAGCCCAAAAGGCAACTGCCATGGAAGGAGACTCAACCCTGGCACACACACTTCACAAGGTCACGACAACCGTTTCCGTGCTCAGCTTACAGCTGGGCAAAGTGAATCAGGTGGCGTGGGTGCCGGCAGCATCTCTCAGTCGTGGCGTTCACACGCACAGCTCCCGGCTCTCCTAGTCTGGAGAGCCACCCAGCTTGCTCTTGGGGTTCCGGGAGCCAGTGTCTGGCTTCTGGAGGCTCGCGGGCCAAAGGCAGCACAAGCACCCGAACCCCAAACAAATCACCAAGCCCAGACAGGAGGCACACGTGGGGCTGACTCCGGTCCTGCACCCAGCTTGCCGTGCATACCTGACATCGGATCCGCAGCCTGAGATTCCTTGAGGTTACAGCACCCAAGGTCCCCTGAAGAGCGGGTGGGCGCCTGCCTAGGGGCTTGGACCTCGGGAAAGCAACACCGAACTTCCCAGAACTTCTAGCAGAGGGGGAAAAGGAAAGAACCCGGAATTACCAGAAAGAAAAAAATCAACAGTGGGCGGGGAGACGCATGCGCAGAAAGAACTTCCCGCCCCCTGCCCCAAACCATCTGGTTCCAAGGTCTGTGCCTCAACTAAGACTACAATTCCCACAATGCACGGCGCACGGCGCCACCTGGACCAGGTTGGGCTTGGCCCTGGGATTCTGACCAGTACCACACCTCAGGTCCCAGAATTGCATGGAGGTCTGCAGATCTTGCTCTCTTGGCAGTGGGAGCAAAGGCGAGTTTCTTCCTGAAAATTATTGTGTGGCTCCTGAAATATTCAACGACTAACCCGAAGATGGAAATGTGTTAGGAGCATTGCATAAGTTGGCTTTTTAATTCTTAGTTCTAATCATGCAATTGAGGTGATGAGACTGCGTTGTTATTTTCAGTTTTGTTCAGCTCTTATGTTCTCCTGAATATAAATTACATCTCCGTTTTGCCTTCAGTTTTTTAATATCTCTCGTCTCACTTTAAAACGGTATTCGCAGCCCCTAACATTTTCCACTGCTGTAATGTAGACGTTGGAATAAAATAGGTACATAGGCAGCATAATCCTTTTCTCAATTTAGATTTCTCAAAATCCATTTCCCTGAAACTCCCAAATTCCACCTATGAAAGCTTAAGGAGTTTTTGGTTGCTTGTTTCTGAATTTTGTCTTTCCGCTTAGACATTTTTATTTTCTTTTCCTTTTTTTGCTGTTGGTCCTGTGGCTTGAACTCAGACCTTGGGCACCATGTGTGAGTTTTTTTCTGTGCTCCATTTACCAGTTCTTTAATAGTTTCTTCAGCTAATTTGTGACACGTTCCCTCACAGGGCTTTCTTAGACCATGGATCATCACCTCCCTTGCTCTTCAAAGAGATGGTGTTTTGGGGGATCTGGAAGAGTGTGGGTTTGGGTACAGGAGTGAAGTTTAGGGTAGGTCTGTTTTGATGTGAAGTTTGATCATTTCCCCCATCCAGTCTGTTTTTGTGTTTCAATCTTTGTTTTATATTCCTATCACTTCTGTGATCCTAAATGTTCCTTCCTCTCGGTAACTCAAGGCTGCATACCTAGGAAACCTCAGACTGGTCTTCCCAGAACTTATCCATTAGACTGTGGAATACATCTGTTGTCTCCTTCCCTCATATCTGAGATCCTATTCGTGTCTCTTAAAGGTTTACTGTGATATTTGCTGAACCTGTTCATTGGTTCCGGCAAGGTTTATGGAGGGAAACTTTCGTGCCTACTATTCAGTCCTCCAGTGTGTGGGTTCTCCAGGACTCTTCAGTGGACCTCAGTTATTCCTCATGAAAGTGGGGATCATAGAACATAGATGGGTATATAGACTTCAACGAAGCGCACATATAAAAATATACAGAAAAACCCAATAAATATATTCTGTAAAAGTCAATAGGTTCAGAGGCAAGGAGAAAAGAATCAAGTAAAAACTGGAGTGATTCCAAGACTAGGTTTGACGTGTACTTTTCATTGTTCAAGATTACATTTCTCATCAATTTCTCTTTTATTCTCTTTCTTTTTTTCCTTTATTTTCCTTTACCATTCCTAGGACTTCAACTCAGGGCCTAGGCACTGTCTGTGAGCTGCTTTAGTTCAAGACTAGCACCTTACTATTTTAAGTCATAGCAGTGCTTTCTGCTTTTTCTGTGGATGTGGTACTGAGGAATTGAACCCAGGGCTTCATGCATGCTAAGCAAGCACCCTAACTCTAGCCACAGTCCCAACCCATATATGTATTTTTCATTTCTTTAAAGCAGTATAAATAGTCTTGACTTCCTACATTAAATTAAAATTGTTCATTGCTCACATATATGTCCAATTATTTTTATACAAAAATTATATCCTGTTAGTGCATTGTATTCCACTAGTGACTATAATAACTTTCAGTGTATCCTTGTGATTTTCTAATTAAAAATAATATCAGCTTTGGGAGTCAGTGGCTGCTACCTGTCATTCTAGCTACTCAGCAGTCTGACTTCAGAGCCTTGGTCTTGGAAGACAGCCTGGGCATGGAAGTATATGGGAGCCTTATTGCCAGTTAACCATCAGAAAGCCAGAAGTAGAGCTGCAGCTCTAGCATTGAGTGAAAAGGCACAGAGACAGCACATAGTCCCTGAGTTAAAGCCCCAGGATGGCACAAATAGAAAGTTAATGTTACCTGCACATAAAGATAATAACACCCCTTCTATGTGAAGTCTTTTGAGGAACCTCCATACTGCTTTCCAAAGTGGTTGAACAAGTTTACATTCCCACCAACAATGAAGTAAGGTTCCTTTCTGTCCACATCCCCTCCAGCATCTGTTGTTGTTAGAGTTCTTGATTTTTGCCGTTCTAACTGGAGTGAGGTGATATCTCAATGTTGTTTTGATTTGCATTTCTTTTATGGCTAGGGATGTTGAACATTTCTTCATTTGTCTATTGGCCATCCTTCTTTCTTCTTCAGAGAAGTTTCTCTTTAAGTCTTTCGCCCACTTATTTATTGGGCAGTTGTTTCTTTGAGGATTTGTTGTTGGATGGTTTAATTTTTTGAGTTCCAAGTATATTTTAGATATGAGACCCTTGTCCGTTGTATGGCTAGTAAAGATCTTCTCCCAATCCGTGGGCTTTCTATTGGTCTTGCTAGCTATGTCATTTGCCCTGCAGAAGCTCTGCAACTTTATGCAATCCCATTTGTCCAACCTTTCTTTGATTTGTTGTGTTTCCGGGTCTCTATTCAGAAAATTTTGGCCTGAGCCACGGAGACCTAGGGTTTCTCCTATTCTATCCTGTAATGTTTTCAGAGTGTCTGCTTTGAGTTCAAGGTCTTTGATCCATTTGGAGTTGATTCTGGTGCAGGGTGATATATAAGGATCTAGCTTAAGTTTTCTACATGTAGTTAACCAATTTTGCCAGCACCATTTACTGAAGAGGTTGTCTTTCTTCCATTCTATTGTTTTAGCTCCCTTATCGAAGATTAGATGGCTATAGGTCTGTAGGTTCATTTCTGGGTTTTCAATTCTATTCCATTGGTCCTGAGGTCTGTTCTTATGCCAATACCAAGCTGTTTTGATTACTATGGCTTTATAGTAGAGTTTGAAATTTGGTATAGATATTCCTCCAGCAGTGTTTTTTCCATTGAGGAGCGTTTTTGCTATTTGGGGTCTTTTATTGTTCCATATGAATTTTTGGATTGCCTCTTCTATTTCCTTGAAGAATGAGGTTGGAATTTTGATAGGTATTGCATTGAATTTGTAGATAGCCTTGGGAAGTATTGCCATTTTCACAATGTTAATCTTTCCAATCCAGGAGCATGGGAGTTTTTGCCATTTTTTAAGTTCTGTGTTGACTTCCTTTTTTAAGATTTTAAAGTTTTCATCATAGAGGTCCTTCACTTCTTTAGTTAAGTTAATTCCTAGGTATTTTATTTTTTGTGGGGCTATTACAAATGGAGTTGCTTTCCAAATTTCAGCCACACTTTTCTCATTGTTGGCATACAGAAAAGCCATTGATTTTTGGGGGTTAATTTTATAACCTGCTACTTTGCCAAAGTTTTGAATCAGCTTGAGTAATTTGGGAGTGGAGTCTATGGGATTCTTTAAATACAAGATCATGTCATCTGCAAAGAGGGAGAGTTTTATTTCTTCTTTCCCTATTTGGATCCCCTTTATGTCTGCATCTTGTCTTATTGCTGTAGCTAGGCATTCTAATACTAGATTGAAGAGAAGTGGAGAGAGTGGGTATCCTTGTCTTGTTCCTGAGTTAAGAGGAAATGGCTTTAGTTTTTCACCATGGAGTATAATGCTGGCTGTAGGTTTGTCATATACAGCCTTTATTGTATTGAGGAATGTCCCATGGATTCCTAATTTTTCCAAAACCTTCATCATAAAGGGGTGTTGGATCTTGTAGAATGCTTTTTCTGCATCTATTGAGATAACCATGTGGTTCTTATTCTTGCTCCTTTTGATGTACTGAATAATATTAATTGATTTGTTTATATTGAACCAGTTTTGCATCCCTGAAATGAATCCTGTTTGATTGTGGTGTGTGATTTTTTTGGATGATTTTTTTGTTGATGTCGATTGGCCAAAATTTTGTTGAGAAGTTTTGCAACAATATTCATCAAAGAAATCAGTCTCTAGTTCTCTTTCTTTGAAGAGTCCCTGCCTGGTTTTGGGATGAGGGTTATGATGGCTTCATAGAATGTGTTGGGTAGTGAGCTTTCTCTTTCAATTTCATTGAAGAGTTGGAGGAGTATTGGTGTGAGCTCTGCTTTTAAGGCCTTGTAAAATTTGTGGAATGATATTTTTGTGTGTGCTTGGCTTACAGTGGTTGGACGTTGTCCTTGAGCTTTTTTTTTTGGTCAAGACTAGTGCTCTACTCGTTAAGTCATAGCTCAACATTCACCTTTTTTGATTGTTTTGTATCCTTTCATAATCAACTGGAGATATGAGTCTTCTAGGCTTTTCTAATAGGGATAATTTGGAACTATTATCCTCAGATCCTAGCCTCCGGAGTAGTTAGGATGACCGGCATGAGTCACCAGCACCTGGCTGACTGAACATTTGTAAAAAATATCTTGGATATGTTATTTTACACACACACACACACACACACACACACACACACACACACACACACACACACACACACACACACACACAAACAGACACAGGTACATATGATAGTGTCCTGAAGGATTGCAGTTACATGAGCAAGGTAATGAGTCCATTTCTTAATGAGCATTTGTTACCCCCTCATTTGTTTTTCCCCTACCATCCCTTTACTCCTCACCTCCCCAAGGCTTCCTGCCCACCAAAATTGTAAAGTTCCTTTTCAACATAGTTCCTTGTACATGAGATTGTTACAATGTGTCATCCTGTATCCTTATTTCAGCATTTTGTTACTTCCCTTCCCCTCCTCAATTAGAAAAAGCTATATACAAGATGCAAGACACCGGAATCCAAGAGAGTGACAACAAGGTTTATGCCATGGCAGAAGAACATACAAAGAAACAAAAAATATCATATAATACATTATAAGCCTATCAAAAACAACAGCAAGAAAAATAAAATCTCTTCTTTCCCTTCTTGGGCTTCATTTCGCTTAGCATCAGCTTATATGGTCATATGTACACAGCTTTTGGCCATTTCTGCTTGTCCTAGACATGGACTAGTTATTGCAGATAAGGGAAACTACTTTTTCCCTTACATTTAATTAGTGTATATTTGTTGAACAAAGGAGGTTCATTGTGTATTTCCATTATGTATGTGAATGGACACTCATTCTATTCCTTTAACAACCAGTGGGGTGGGAAGGACACACCCCGTGGTGATGTCATTGCCCAAGGGTCTGGGCCACTGAAAGGGGCAGGGTGTACATCATGGTTGTGAGTGGGTGGTTTGGGGGAGGAGGGTGAGTGGCAGATGAAACTGTTAGAGGCGGGAAGCGGACATTGCCTATATATAGCCTGCATATTCCCATGATGAGGGGTGGAGATTGAGATGGCATAGAAAACGACAGTAAGAGGAGCCTATTGCAGCAGATCAGGGCCTGATCAGGCAGCAGATCTGAGGCTCCAGGCCTCTGGAGAGGCCAGTGGCAAGGCATAAGACCTGCAAAGAGGCCTGAGTTGAATGGAGAGGCCTGCAGAGAAGGAAGAAGGAAGCAAAAGGAAAAGCCTTCCCCTTTGGAGCTTGGCAGCTTTGGAGCATTGGAGCTTTGGAGATTTTCAGACTGACTAATAGGAGGTTTGCAGTCCAACTAGTAAAGGTAGGAGCTGCCCATTGGAGGCTTGGAGGTTGAGGCTGCTCTTGGTTCTGGGTACCCAGGCATGCACAAGGTAGTCGCAGGCCCCCTTTCTGGTGTAAGTAGTGTAAATAACGTTCCTTTTCAACTTTAACTGTGCTTTGATAGATTGTCATGACATTCCCTTCCTCATCCCCTTTCTGAAAACAATATGAACACATTCCATTGTTACATTTGCACAAACATATATAAGGATTGTTTCATCATTCCGGCCTCTTTATCCTATCTTCCCTGCTCCTACTGCTACTCCTATCCTCATCAGAAACTATTATGTTAGTGTTACTTGTTTATTCTTTTTAATTTTTACTATAATGGTGATGTACAAACGCATCACAGTTCAATAGTCATGCATTGAGAACATTACTTTTTGAACTGTGTAATTTTTTGTTTTTTATATTTTTGTTAGTTGCGCAAATTTGTTTCACCTAGGGACAGAGCCCACCCCAACAAAGTTGTTAATAAAGAAGCAACATGATTGAGAATATTCCTACACTGACCAGTCAGGGCCGCAGCACAGTCTTGCGAGCTGAAACTGGGACCTGGAGCAGCCAGATTCTTTGTTTTTAAAGGCAAAATCCATGAGGTCGAACCTGGTCACTTGCAGGTGACCAATGGGATTGTAACACACGAAGGATTGTACAGTCCTACCAGACCACAAACAGGTGGCCAACAGCCGGAGTTTACCATAAGCATGTGCAAAACACAGGGTTACCTGAAGCACCTGGTGTCAGTAGTTGGAGCCAGATTACAATGTATCTGTCTCAAGGGTGAGACTTTAAGTCAACAATCAATGGTCGGTTAGGTTGTTAAAGGGAGGGGTACCAGATGCATTTTTTTAATTCTGGGAACTAGGTCCATCAAGGCTAAAATCCCTAAAACAAAGGCAAAGCTCAAAATGGAATCATACCAGCTGGGGCCTCATCTCAGGGTTCACTTCAATATTACAATTTTGGTTTAAGAATGTGATTGTACAATATGCATATGCATATCCCTTAGGACCCCATTCCATTCCTTTATAGAAGACAAAAAACATAATATTTACCTGTATTAACCTAATTTATTTTTAATAACAAGTCGCTATATAGTTACATTCTTTTAGCAGTAAATGCCGTATTATCTCGTTTGTAGCTGAATAAGGGCCCAATGAATATGCATATTACATTTTCTTTTTATTTATCCTGAAGGCGTTTATGTTGCTGTTTATCCAGCGATAACTAGGAATACAAATCTGGTAGGCAGAAAGAGGGCTACACCACGTGGGCATACACAAAGCTTATTGAAATAGCACATGCGTGTATACAGTATACAGGCAGGAAAGTAAATCTTCACACAAGGGCAAGAAAGTCAATCTTAAACAGTTTAAGCAGAATACAGATGATGAGAATTTACTTTAAGTCAGTTAGCAGAAAGAATTAATCCTTGACAACAAAGGTGAGGTAACTCTAGTGATCAAAGATTACTGAGAGTAAGCAAGGCACAGATGAGCAACGTTAGACACACAAAGGGAGTCTAGAGGCCTTGTTCTATGGGATGAATAGGAGGGGCAAGAATGGCACTTCCTGCACACCTTCACTTCAGACTTGTTGCTTGGCGTGGGACTTTTGCCCTGACTTGGAAGGGGCGTTCCCCTTTTCTGTGCCCAAAGGAATGCATGCGGGCATATTGCATCCTCATGGCACCCAGGACCTCAGATGGGGTCACAAACGTTCATGCTTTCAAGAGTTGTTAATACAATATCTCTTGATCAATGTCACTCAGGTCGACATACTCATTCATCCCTCCCCTACTTATCCTTTGGCTTTTCTTAATTTTGTAAGGTATACATTGGATTTCAGACTGCATTTTCCTCTTCTTTTCTTGTCTTTCTCAATAACCCAACCGCATGCTTTTCAAGTACCCACTTCCTAGTACAAATTTTGCAAATCTGATTCCCACCACCTTTTGTACCTACTCTACTTAATTTTTGTCAGTTAGTCCTTCTGCCTACTAAGAGGAGAAGTATCATAATACCGTAATACAAAGATGGAAGTTGAGTTGTAGTTCTTTGCATTATAGTGATTGATACAAGCTGAGATATATTTTTTTTGGGGGGTCCGGTCATGGGGCCTGAACTCTGGGCCTGGGCGCTGTCCCTCAGCTCTTCAGCTCAAGGCTAGCGCTCTACCACTTGAGCCACAGCGCCACTTCCAGCTTTTTTCTTTTTGCTTATGTGGTGCTGAGGAATCGAACCCAGTGCCTCAGGCATGCAAGGCAAGCACTCTACCACTGAGCCACCTTCCCAGCCCTAAGCTGAGATATCTTAATCCTCAATTATGTAATTTTTAAAACTGTGGTACAGAGGTCAGGCACATATTCCTGAATTCAAGAAATAAGAACCCACTCATTTAATCATGGAAAAAACAGACCCCTGTTACTTGGGATTTCATGAAATATTCCAGAGTTTCAATCATTTCCACATTCTTTAACATCTTCACAGACTACCCTGTCTTTCGCTGACCGTGTAGATTACAGTTTACTGAGGCAAGTTGACTGTTTTTGCAATTCACTAACACTGAGACTCAGGCATAGTTAAATAACCCTTTGGACCTCTCATATCCCTTCTATACAATGGCAGAAATAAATCCATGCCTCTGTAATGTGGAGTTTGATAGTTCTGACATGATAGCACTGTTAGCAGAAGGGAAGGATATCATATAGAAACTGCCTAGATCTTGGTATATGTAAGCCACATTTTCTTTGTCTATTCATCAACGGTAGTTCTTCCAGACTGCTTCCAGTTAGGCTCTTGGGTAAAGGGGTACAATTAAGATGGGTGTAAATATGACCCTGTTCTCTCCTGACAAATTCCTTCAGCGTTCCAGAAGGGTGGTGGAGGAGAAGCTGGGGGCTAATCAAGCTCTCCTATAGAATGCAGTTTCAATGTTCCAGCGAACAGTCCTAAGTCTTTTTTTGTACCTTGAAGAAAATTTTTTTCTAAATCATTTTTTAATTTTTCATTTTCAACTTTAGAAAAATTGTTTTCTATTAACTTTTTTTCTTCCCCTTATAATTTTTATTTTAGGGGTACATGTGTGTGAACTTTTATCTTTTTCGTTTTTTTCAGTTTTTTTGTTTAGCTCTAGTGAACTTTTGATCTTTTTTTGTCTTTCTCATTCATTTCACCTTTTCTTTTCTTTTGTTCTTCTTTGCGTGACTTAATTGCTGTTCTGCTCGTCCTCAGATACACCCAGAGTCCATTATTAGATCTTATTCCCCATTGTGTACACACTTAATCCAGAAATTTATTACTCAATTCAAACCTTCTTAGACTTAAATTCCTGAATAGCAATACTACCTCTTTATACCTATATAACATTTTAAGCATTTTTATTTTTAAGTTTTTCACGTCTCCTTTATATCCCTCCCCTTCTCTCATTCTATCCACATTCTTCTCTGAATATTTCCTTTTCAAATTTGCATAATTTTAAGTGTTGCAATTTTTAATTTCTAATTTTTGCTTTTCTATTTTTTCTTGTCTTTTTTTTCTTTCCCTTTCTTTTTATCTCTGTCTACTTTCATTCTATTCAACCTATTTCCTGCTTTGAGATTAGGAGTTAGTTAACTCTCCCTCTGCCTTTCCACATCCCTCAATTCCTATTTTATCCACATCTCTCCTTAAACGTAATAATTTCTGATTTGCCAAATTCTTTTTTCGGGTTTGTAGCCCACTAATACATAATTGTTTAATGTTGAATAGATATATCTGATGAACTAGATTGTATCTGCAGACTATTGACTGTGCAACTACAGTCTTTGGTTGATGCTTGCCTTAAGATAGTGTTCTAGTATAAAATGTGTTACATTCATCCCTAATGGGCAGAGCAAGCTGGAAAAACAAAGAATAATGGCAAGTCAAGGTACCTCAACTCCCACTCATGATAATCAGGGGACAGATCAGATAATGAATAATCCAGAGGAGAGTTCCCAAATAGCTCTACAAACACCACTGGTAAACATGGAAATGCAAAGATTGAAAACTTGCAAAGGACTCTCTATGATCATGATAGGAAGAGAGAGGAGGCAAACCAAAGTTTCATATAGGAAAAAATTTGATACAGCATTTGCGTGAGCAGCTTCAGAACACTCAAAGAGAAAGAAAGAAATTTGGTGAGAAAGCTGATCAGTCAAAGAGAAAGTCAGTAATGGAGTGAGCAGACTGAGAACACTCAAAGAGAGCTACAGGAATTGCATGAACATGAGGAAGCTAATCAAAGAGAAATAGAGGAATTGAGAGAGCAGGATGAGAATACACAAAGATCACTAAAGGCATTCATGAAATCCATTAACAGAGAGCTGAAAGAAGTCAGGGAGACCACAAAGGGAATGCTGAATGTAACCCAACAGTAGGATTGGGAGTCCAAGGAAACCATAACCAATCAACTAAGTGATTTGAGAATAAACACTGAACACCAAATTAAGGAAGTAAAGAAGTTCATACAACATTTAAAACAAAGCTCCAACAAAGAATTTGAAGCCATCAAAGCTGACCAATTAGAATGAAAATAAATAAAAAAGAAAGTAGAAAGTCTTGACAGTAGGTTACACCATGCAGAAGATCGAATCTCGGGGATTGAAAACAGCCTAGATATTATAGAGAAAGAGCATACAACCATCCAAGACAAATCCAAGAAATATGATAGATCTATTCAACACTTGGAAGACACCATCAGAAGGCCTAATCTGAGGAAAATGTGTGTAGAAGAGCACCTAGAAACAGAAGTTAATGGTCTAGGAAAATTGTTTCACAGGATCCTAGGAGAGGACTTCTCAAACACGCAAAAAGATGGGCCTATTCAGATATAAGAAGCTTTTAGAAGTTAAAATAGACCAGATCAGAATAGAACATCCCACCATCACATTATATTTCTCACAGAATCAATTCAGACCTAGGAAAAGATCCTTAAAGCTATCAAGGAGAAAAGATCAATCACCTATAAAGGGAAACAAATTAGAATCACCTCAGATTTCTCAGCAGAGACAATTAAGCAAGAAGAGCCTGGAATGATGCATGCCATGTGTTAAAGACAAACAACTATCAGCCAAGAATACAGTACCCATCTAAGCTCTCCTTCATCACCGAAGGTCAAATTAAAACCTTCCATACGAAAGAAAAATTGAAACAATATATCTTCACCAAATGAGCCCTACAAAAGATTCTTAAAGATGTCCTAAACATAGAAAACCAGCAAGAACACAATAAAGGCCAAGAAACTGCACCCAAACTGAGAATCCAAGAACCATAGGAAGAACCCAGTTGCTGCAGCCTCCAAGAAGGTGGATTAAATGGCAGGAACTCCCAAATACCTTTCAGTCCTCTCTCTCTACATAAACGGACTTAACTCTCCAATTAAGGGACCTAGACTGTCTAGTTGGATTAAAAAGCAAGATCCTTCTATATGCTTCCTTCAGAAGTCATATCTTGCCCATAAAAACAAACACATTTTCGATGTGAAAGGCTGGAACAAAATCTATCAAACACATGGCCCCCATAAACAGGAGGAGTTGTAATCCTAATATGAGATAAAATAGACTTCAAATTAAAATTCGTGACATGAGATAAAGAAAGTCGCTATATACTAATTAAGGGATCTCTCCTTCAGGAGGATATTACAATTCCAAGTATATATTTGTCAAACAACGATGCACCCAAATTTATCCAAAAAACACTACTTTCCCTCAAATCCCACATAGATACAAAGGCATTAATTGTTGTGAACTTTAACACAACACTTTCCCCACTAGACAGATCAACTCAGCAACAACTCAACAGAAATCACAGATCTAAACAACTGCCTCGATCAACTAGATTTAACAGACATCTACCGAATATTTCACTCACCAGCATCAGAATACACGCTTTTCTCAGCAGCACATGGATCATTTTCCAAAATAGACCACATGTTAGGCCAGAAAGCGAACTTGTCCAAATTCAGAAACATTGAATTTATACCTTGCATTCTCTCAGACCACAAGGGAATAAAATTAGAACTCAACACCAAAAGCCACCAAAGAAAGTCCTGTAACACATGGAGGCTGAACAACACACTGCTGAATCACCAGCGGGTCATGGAAGTGATTAGAAAGAAATTCAAATGTTCATAATATTCAACAAAAAGGAACAAACAAATTACCAGCTCCTCTAGGAAACAGTAAAGGCAATTCTTAGATGCAAGTTTGTAGATCTGAGTTCCTACATCAACAAATTGGAGAGATCTGAAACCAGCAATTTAATGAGACATCTGATCCTACTTGAAAAAGAGCAGAAAGATAAACCCCGATGAAGGAGATATAAAGAAATAATTAAAATTAGATCCGAATTAAATGAATTAGAATCCAAAAAGAAGTATAGAACGAATCAACAAAACAAAGAGTTGGTTCTTTGAAAAAATTAACAAAATTGATAGACCCTTAGCAAATCTTCTCAGAAAAAGAAGAGAACACATCTAAATAAATAAACTCAGAGATGATAATAGGAACATCACCAAAGAATAAACCAAGATTCAGAACATTATAAGGGAATACTCCTCGCAAATACCTACATGCTGAAACTAAACCAAGATGAGTTATACCATCTTAACAGGCCCATATCAAGCATTGAAAAAGAAATAGAAATAAGTGTCCTCCCATCTAAGAAAAGGCCAGGACCCAGATGGTTTTACAGCAGAATTCTACAAGGTCTTTAAAGGAGATCTCACACCAATACTCCTCCAACTCTTCAATGAAATTGAAAGAGAAAGTTCACTACCGAACTCATTCTATGAAGCCATCATAACCCTCATCCCCAAACCAGGCAGGGACTCATCAAAGAAAGAAAACTATAGACCCTTTTCTTTGATGAACATTGATGGAAAATATCTCAAAAAATTTTGGCCAATCGACTTCAAAAATTCATCCAAAAAATCATACAACACTTGAAAAAGGAAATCAAAACACAGCTTAGAAAGTGGCAAAAACTCCCATGTTCTTGGATTGGAAAGACCAAGATTGGGAAAATGGCAATACTTCCTAAGGATATCTACAAATTCAATGCGATACCTATCAAAATTCCAGCCTCATTCTTCAAGGAAATAGGAGAGGGAATCCTGAAATTCATATGGAACAATAAAAGACTCTGAATAGCAAAAATGATCCTCAACATAAAGAACAGTGCTGGAGGAATTTGGTATTGACCAAATTTCAACCACTACAATAAAGCCGTAGTAATCACAACAGCTTGTTACTAGCACAAGAACAGACCTCAGGACCAATGGAATAGAATTGAAAACCCAGAAATGAACTACAGACTTATGGCCATCTAATCTTTAATAAGGGAGTGACAAAATTAGAACTGAAGAAAGACAGCTCTTCAGTAAATAGTGCTGGCAAAATTGGTTAACTAGTTGTAGAAAACTAATGCTAGAACCTTATATATCACCCTGCAGCAGAATCAACTCCAAATGGATCAAAGACCTCGGCGTCAAAGCAGACACTGTGAAAACATTACAGGATGGAATAGGGGAAACCCTAGGTCTCCTTGGCACAGGCCCAAATTTTATTGAGACCCAGAAACACAACAAATCAAAGAAAGATTAGACAAATGGGATTGCATGGAATTGCAGCATTTGTGCATGGCAAAGGACATAGCTAGCAAGATCAATAGAAAGCCTAAAGATTGGGAGAAGACCTTCACTAGCCAAACAATGCACAAGGGTCTCTTATGTAATATATACCTGGAACTCAAAAAATTAAATCCCCCAACAACAAATCTTTAAAGAAACAACTGCCCAATAAATAAGTGGGCTGAAGATTTAAAGAGAAACTTCTCTGAAGAGGAAAGAAGGATGGCCAATAGACACATGAAGAAATGCTGGGAAGGTGGCTCAGTGGTAGAATGCTTGCCTTGCAAGGCTGAGGCCCTGGGTTCAATTCCTCAGCACCACATAAGCAAAAAGAATGAACCCTTAGATATGTATTTTAATGTTTTTTTCTTTCATGCATGTTTTTCTAACGCATTTATAAGATTATCTCTTTGTTGCTTTGTATGTCCCTCCCCCACAGTATAACCCTTGCTTTCACTATATTTGATGTCAGTATAAATTGTGTAGGAGATGGGGAAAAATCAGTTGTTTAAGGATACAGGTGGACCTGTTGCAACAATGAGAAGTACAAGTTGTCATGTCCAAAACGAGCTTTACAACGTCGGTGCAGGAGGGGGAAGGGGGGGAAAGAGACGGATTGGGATTGGGGGGGAGGGGGAGGATGGGAAGGGATGTGAAGGGTAAACAAACGAGGAGGCTGCAATGCTTGGTAAGAAATGTACGCATTATCCTGCCCATGTAATTGTAACCCCTCTGTATAGTATGTTCACAAATAAAATTAAATTAAATTAAAAAAAACGAAAGTACTTTATGTTTATATGTATGCACGTATTTTTGTATATGAATATATAAACATATATACACACATGCATATATATATATACACACACTTGCACACTCATGTATATATTATATTGTATATATTAATATATTATATATTGCATGTATTCAAATGAGGCAGAGCCTTACTATTTAGGCTATGTTGCTCTCAAGGAAGAAAAACCTTTCTTCCTTTATTTGGCTTTGAATTATAAGCCTACCGAAACACACCTAGCTTACTAACTTTATTTCTGATGAATACACTGCTGTGCTCAAATCAAATGAGTTTCTCATTATTAAGGATGGATAATCTTTAGAGGAACTAATAATGAACTAACTTCACAGCCTTGTCATATTAACTTATTCTTCTCTTTCTAAGAGGATTCCTTAAAAGTGTGCATAATTACAAAATGAAGTTCCATTACCACAATGGTATTGATTTCTGTACATCAGTCAAACATGCAAATGTTAGCATTTGATCTCATTGCCTAGGTGCTTTTCCTGCGTTTCTTTGCTTAAGGCTAGTCCTCTAGCACTTGAGCCACATATCTATTACTTATGACCTTTATGGTGGTTAATTGGAGATACGACTCTGCTGTTCATTTTGCCCAGGCAAGCCTCAAAGTTTGGTCTTCATATTTCAGAATTGCAGGTATGAGTGGCCTGAGCCCAGCATCTTTACATATTGTTATTTACATGCCTCCAGTTATTTCTGATGCTGAATAAGGTTTGTTTGCTTTTTTTGCTGGTTCTGGGCTTGAACTCAGGGCCTAGGTTCTGTCCCTGAACTTTTTTGCTCAAGACTAGTTTCACTTGAGCCACATGTTCACTTCAGTCCTTTGGGTGGTGAATTGGAAATAGGAATTTCAATGACTTCTGTAGGTGGGCTGCTTTTGAACTATGATCCTAAGATCTCAGCCTCCTCAGTAGACAGGAGTACAAATGTGAACCACATGTGCCCAGCTGCTTCATAAGTGTTCTGAATCAGTGTTTCTGAATACTTTACACTGATCAACAGTTTTCATCAGGTGGGTTTCAGACACTCTTCAGGGTGAAAGGGAGAAAAAAGCTGTGAGGGGGAACTAAGAATATTGCTCAGGTGCTAATGTAGCAGAGAAACTATTCTTGGTGAGATGAATTGTGCTTTTATTTACAATCAATGAAATTCCTTCACTTTTAGTCTCCTTCTTTGTAAGAATCTTCACCTCTTGGGTTTTCAATTCCAAATAATTTGAATAAGCTTACTGCTATCACTTCTTTGTGGACTTGATCATACAATAAATGAGTTTCCTCTTTTATGTGCCTGTATTTAAGGGTCTGATATGGGTCTGTGTTCTGTTGCACCATGTCTGCTCCTGAGATGAGCTGCTTAGTAGAGCCAATGATTGTGGAAAAGGTCTGATAAATTGCAAGATGCTATGGAGGATTATGGGTGGATGCCAGGGACTGGATGAAGTTTACAAACAAGACCACACTAAAGCTACCAGCACAACTATATTTATTGCAGCATTATTGACCATAGCTAAGATATGGAACCAACCCAGATGCCCCTCAGTAGATAAATGGATCAAGAAAATGAGGTATATATACACTATGGAATTCTATGCCTCCATCAGAAAGAATGACATTGCCCCATTTGTTAGGAAATGGAAAAACTTGGAAACAAATTTCTTTATATGTATGCACCTATGTTTGTATATAAATATATAAACATATACACACATGCATATATATACACACTTGCACACTCATGTATATATTATATGGTATATATTAACATATATTTTATATATACAAATGAAGCAGAGTCTCGCTATGTAGCCTATGTTGCTCCCAAAGAGGTGAAAATCCTGTGTTCCTTCACTATGTTTTGAATTATAAACCTGCTAAAACATACCTAGCTTACTCTATTTATTTCAGAGGAATTCACTACTGTGCTCAAATCAAATGAGTTCCTAATTATTAAGGAAGGAAAATGTTTAGAGGAACTACTAAATGAACTAGCTTCACAACCCTATCAAAGAAAGTTATCTTTCTGTTTTAAGAGGATTCCTTAAAAGTGTGCATTATTACAAAATGAAGTTCAATTACTACAATGGTATAGATTCCTGTAGATCAGTTAAACATGCAAATGTTAGTACTTGATCTCATTTCCTAGGTGCTGTTCTTGATCTTCTTTGCTTAAGGCTAGTCCTCTACCACTTGAGCCACATATCTTTTACTTATGACCTTTATGGTGGTTAATTGGGGAGAAGAGTCCCCTGTTCATTTTGCCCAGGCAAGCTTCAAAGATTGATCTTCAGCTTTCAGAATTGCAAGCATGAGCAGCCTAAGCCCCGCAGCTTTACATATTGGTATTTACATGCCTTGATTTTTTTCTGGTACTGAATAAGGGCTTCGATGTTTGTTTGCTTTTTTGCTGGTTCTGGGGCTTGAACTCAGGGCCTAGGTGCTGTCCCTACACTTGATTGCTCATGACTAGTACTGTATCACTTGAGCCACATGTTCCCTTCAAGCCATTGGGTGAATTGGAAATAGTAATTTCAATGACTTTTGCAGCTGGGCTGGTTTTGAAATATGATCCTCAGATGTCAGCCTTCTGAGTAGATAGGAGTACATGTGTGAACCACAGGTGTCCAGCTGCTTCACAAGTGTTCTGAGACCTCTTAAAATCAGCCACATACTTTACACTGACCCAACAGTTTTCCTCAGGTGAGTTTCAGACACTCCTCAGGGTGAAAGGGAGAAAAAAGCTGAGTTGGGAACTAGGAATATTCTCAGGTGCTAATGTGTCAGAAACTATTCATGGGGAGATGAATGTGTTTTTCTTTTATTAAGGAGGTGCCATGGACTGGCTCTGTCGGGACTCGGAGGACACCTAGTGGAGGTAACTGGAATAGGTGGGGAGATGGCCAACAGACAATTCACACAAGAGGAGTGACTGCTGAATGCGATTTACTGCAGAGGATAACAAGCTTTTATAGAGAAAGTCTCCATGAGACAGGGCAAAAGGTTACACAATCTTGCTGCAAGACTTCGTTCTTGGGTGGTCATCAGCTGCTCGCCTGATCTTGTTTTTTGCATGATGAGCTATGACGATAGGCACTTGTTTTTGGCTTTACCTCTATTTTTAAGAAATACAGTTGTTTCGAGATGTTTATCACCTATTAACCATTAACCAGAGCATATGGGCAAGGTGCTGGACAGAAAGGCATGAACTCTAGTACTTTATTGTTACTTTTGTTTAGTTTTGTACTTTATGCGTTTCAAATCTTTTCTCAGCAATTATTCTTCTTTGCCATTTTTTAGAGGGTCCCCAATTTGTGGCCCAAAATCATGATATTCAGTATACTTAGTTAAATCTGGCCATATATCTAATTCAAGCTCATAGTGTCTTCTCTGTAACCCTTTCACATAATCGTTTCCTCTTCTCCATAGAGGCCTTAACTGTCTCATAAGATCTTTCTTGTTCCTTTTTTGATAGTAAGCACCAAGGTGGCCTAGATCTAGCAAGTCTCTCAGTAAATGCAAGAGAGTAATAGGAAGTTCTTTCTCCTAAGTAGTTTTCCCAACCGTTGCCATCCTTATCATACACACCTGTAAAAGGCTATGGATCTGGGGGAAGTCTCTGTGGTCCTCTAAATAATGGAGGATTCCACTATTTTCCTCTGATAACCCATTGCCACCTTCCATCTACCAACCTTTTAGGAATCTTAATTAGCTTTTGGTCTAAATATTCCTCTACATCTTTCTTATCTACAGGATATCTATATGAGTCTATTGTCTATGCTCCAGGATTAAAGGGAAATCTCCAATAGCCA
The DNA here is from genome assembly GCF_024711535.1 of Dipodomys merriami. NCBI lineage: Eukaryota > Metazoa > Chordata > Mammalia > Rodentia > Heteromyidae > Dipodomys > Dipodomys merriami. The sequence continues at coordinate 1,526,724 of NW_027203104.1, read as the reverse complement.
TACACTCTTTCTGCTCTAGCCATGCCTACAGCTTCTTGTAAATTTCTTACAAACAATTCCTTTTGCTGAAGTGACGTCATGAAACCTCCCAATACTTTTATATTTACTTATGACTTGTCTAATAGCCTCCATAAGAGGGACTTTCAGGGTAGCACTTAACTCTGGTGAGCTAGTCATGTTCTCAGGACACTCATCAGATGTTGGAGTCGTCAACACTTCCAAGAAAGAGCCCTGAATGAGGGAAAGTTGAGCATGAGTAAGTAGAACAAGCAATAGGAGCAGTAAAAGATTAATAGGCACTCCTATTCAGCGAAAAAAAGAAAAACAGGAACATATCTTTCCCAGGGCCTTGCCAGCCTTTTTAGGAGGTAGGCCTCTTTGAAGCCCCATTCTCTGAGGTAGACTTCTGTGAAGTCCTATTCTCAGGGGTAGGCTTCTGTGAAGTCCCATTCTCAGAGGTAGGCTTCTGTGGAGTCCCATTCTCAGATCTAAAAGCAGGTGTTCCATGCTAAGCAGACTCCACCGAAGTAGGCGTGGCAACAAGGGTATTTATTTTTATTTTTTTTTGGTTCGGTCGTGGGGACTGAACTCTGGGCCTGGGCGCTGTCCCTCAGCTCTTCAACTCAAGGCTAGTGCTCTATCACTTCAACCACAGTGCCACTTCTGGCTTTTTCCTTTTTGCTTATATGGTGCTGGGGAATCAAACCCAGGGCCTCATGCATGTAAGGCAAGCACTCTACAAGTGAGCCACCTTCCCAGCCCTGCTTTTATTTTCAATCAATGAAATTCCTTCACTTTTAGTCCTCTTCTTTGTAAGAGTCTTCATTTCCTGGGTTTTCAATTCCAAATAATTTAAATAACCTTAATGATATCCCTTCTTTGAGGACTTGATCATATAGTAAAGGAGTTTCCTCCTTTATGTGCCTGTATTTAGGTCCTGATATGGGTCTGTGTTCTGTTGCACCATGACTGCACCTGAGATGAGCTGCTTAGTAGAGCCAATGATTGTGGAAAACATCTGACATAATGAATAGTGCTGTGGAGGGTTATGGATGGATTCAGGTGACTGGATGAATTTGTAGTGACATATATGTATATTTACATACATAGATATGCATACCCACACACACACAATGTAATCACCCTGGTGAGCTGCTGATGAATGCGTCCCTTGTAATCTGTCACTCAAAGCCAAGAGGTTCACATTTATGAACCATTGGGACATTCTCAAGTATGTCTCTAAAGTCCTCATAAGCTGTTGCTATGGAGACATGTTCATGTGGGGCTTCTGAATTCTGTTTTTACACATGGAATTGTGGAATGTTAAGTGTATATTCTTTTTTGTTTTCTTTAGCTCCAAGAATGGGACTCAAAGCCAGTACATGATACTTTGCTCACTTATTAATGCTCTAACAACTAAGCCATACCTCTATCCCTTAAAGTATGTATTTTGTCTATTCTGTTGTGAAAGACTATATGAATATATGACAAATACTACCAGCTCTATAAAAATTATAGAACTGTTCATTTCCAGGGGTGAAGAGACTGATGTTATAGAAGGTATTCTAGGTTTACAGAAAAATTTGAAAATTGTTTCCCACAAGAAATCTGAATGGATTCTATGTCACTTTTATTGAATTTCACCACATAAAATAACTATTTACTAAATCAACTTTATTACTCATCTATAATTCTCAAATATTTCTCATTTTTAAATGTTACAAAATTCCATTAAATCACTCAATTTCTTTATAGATTCTATGAAACTACTTATTTTCCTAATTTATAACATTTCAGTTTTACTTACATAATTTTGTAAACACCTTTGAAGAAAGTAGACTGCTTCCCAATGATAGGATTCATGATACTAAATACAACAACCTCAAAATTAGAGATGTGGCACAAAGGATAGAGTGCTAAGCTTGAGAATAAAAGCCAAAGGGAAGTAAAGGGCCATGAGTTCAAATGAAACTAACAGCAAAATAAAAGGAAAAAGGTAAATATCATCCTAGAATTTCATGAAACAGGAAATTAGACATAATCATCTTCTTGTAGATCTCCCAATAGAGAATGTTAGAAATGGAACTTGAGAAATTTTAGAAGATGGACATTTAGGGAAGAATGACTGAGAGTACTTAGAACTTTTTTGAAAAACTTTCTACATGTTTTACATTGCTATGATTTCTCATGTGTGTGTGTGTTAAATGATGAACCCTGAGCTGTGCCTTCTGGTTGAAGAATTCCACATTTCTACCTTGATAAGGTTTGTATCCTGTGTGGGTTCTCTATTGCAAACTGACTTCTCTTCCAAATGAAAGACTTTCCCTACTTGTTACATACTAGAGATTTCTCATTTGGGTGAATTTTCTTATATGCTAGGCTGTGGCCTCCTGTGGACGGTTCTTTCCACATTTGTTGCAGTCATAAGGCTTCTCTCTTGTGTTGTGCTCTCTGATGAAAAATAAACCTTCCTGGTGAAAGACTTTCCACAGCTGTTACATTCATAAGGTTTCTCTCCTGTGTGCATTATCTGATGGATGTTAAGTGCTGCCTTCCACCTGAAAGACTTTCCACACTCCATACATTCATAAGGTTTCTCTCCTGTGTGTATTATCTGATGTGATTTAAGGATCGACTTCCGGATGAAAGACTTTCCACACCAGCTACATCCATAAGGTTTTTCTCCTGTGTGTTTTCTCTCATGGACAGTAAGGCCGATTTTCTTGGTGAAAGACTTTCCACACCTCCTACATTCATAAGGTCTCTGTCCTGTATGTGTTGCCTGATGGGCAGTAAGTTGTGACTTCATGGCGAAAGACTTTCTACACACATTACATTCATAAGGTTTCTCTCCCGTGTGTATTGTCTCATGGATAGTAAGGCATGTTTTCCGGGCGAAAACCTTTCCACACCTGCTACATTCATAAGGTCTCTCTCCTGTATGTGTTGTCTGATGGATCCTAAGGTTTCCTTTCTGGGTGAAAGACTTTCTACACACATTACACTGATAAGGTTTCTCTCCTGTGTGTGTTGTCTGATGGATTTTAATTTGTGCCTTCTGGGTGAAAGACTTTCCACATATATTACATTTGTATGGTTTCTCTCCTGTGTGTGTTGTCTGATGGACATTAAGGGTTGTCTTCTGGGTGAAAGACTTCCCACATTTGTTACATTCATAAGGTTTCTCTCCTGTGTGTGTTCTCTGATGGACAGGAAGATATGCCTTCAAGTGAAAAGATTTTCCACACTTGTTACATTCATAAAGTGTCTTTCTTGTGTGAATTTTCTGATGAAAAGTAAGGTTTGCCTTCCGGATGAAGGACTTTCCACACACATTACATTCATAAGGTTTCTCTCTTGTGTGTGTTGTCTGATGGACAGTAAGGTGTGCCTTCTGGATGAAAGACTTTCCACACACATTACATTCATAAGGTTTATCTCCTATGTGTATTCTGTGATGATATGTAAGTTTTGACTTCCGCATGAAAGACTTTCCACACAGGTTACATTCATAAGGTTTCTCACCTGTGTGTGTTCGCTCGTGAGCAGTAAGGTTTGTCTTCTGGGTGAAAGACTTCCCACACTGGATAAATTCATAAGGCTTCTCTCCTGTGTGTGTTTTCTGATGGACAGTGAGGTATGACTTCAGGCTGAATGACTTTCCACACAGGTTACATTCATAAGGTTTCTCTCCTGTGTGTGTTGTCCGATGGACAGTGAGGTGTGCCTTCTGGCTGAAAGACTTTCCACACACATTACATTCATGAGGTTTCTCTCCTGTGTGTGTTAGCTGATGGACAGTAAGCTGTGCCTTCCGAGTGAAAGACTTTCCACACAGGTTACATTCATAAGGTTTCTCTCCTGTGTGTGTTGTCAGATGGACATTAAGGGTTGTCTTCCGGCTGAAAGACTTTCCACACACATTACATTCATAAGGTTTCTCTCCTGTGTGTTTTGTCAGATGGACAGTAAGGTGTGCCTTCCGGCTGAAAGACTTTCCACACACATTACATTCATAAGGTTTCTCTCCTGTATGTGTTCTTTGATGGACAGTAAGGTATGTCTTCCGGGTGAAAGAATGTCCACATTGGTTAGATTCTTTAACTACAGGAGATACTCCAGGACTATAAGCAGCACATATCCCATTAGACTCGCCATGGAAAAGCATGTTCTGACACTGCCTGAACTCCTCTGTCCTTATCCCTAAGGAGTTCCCATTATTCCTAATCAGCTCTGACTTAGGTTTGGATCTCAAATTAAAAGTTGTTATTAATTTCACATTTTTCTCCCCTGTGTTAATATTCATGACTCCGACTTCAGACAGACAATCATAGGGATTCTCCTGACAGGTCTTAGTCCTGTACTCCTTTTCTTGGACATCTACAATGAGATATAGAAAGACAGACAAAAACAGAAATGAGACCTCAAGATTCCTTAATGTAACAGTAAAGGCATTTCCGTGCATCCTAACTGTTACGAGATTTTAAAAGATCAAAGCAGGAACTCTTTGATGCAGAATATAAGCTTTTCTCTGTAATGTATTAGTTAAGAAAGTAGCACTGACATTTTACAATGGTAAATAATGTTTTTCTGTTTCAGTTTTTCTCAAGGAATTAATTACTCAAATGATTCATCTACACACTATTAGTTATAAGCTGAGTACTAAACATTTGCCTTTAATACCCTCGAGGTTTGGTCCTAAGGGAATAGCTATTATTTTTCTTTTAATTTGTGGAAATAATTGATACATTTTGCTGCTTAGCTTCTCAACCATTAGGTGAGGAACAGAAATACTGTCTAGATTTAGGGACCATTAGGGTGTTTGATACATCCCTTGGCCTTTCCGCTAAGCATGGAAGGTTCCTGAGAGTAAGGATTTATACCTCCATCTCTTCAGTTCTAACTTCTCACTAAGAATTACTTTAGGGATTGGTGGCATTTTTAAAATTGGTTTCCCTCACCCTTAGTCAAATTCTCATCAAATTTCCTTTTCTAACACTCCTGCTCCTTCACAACCATTCAAGACCAAAGATACTGCAGCTCACCACCCAGGTAGTCATCCCCTATGAACCAAAAGCTTTGCTTCTGAATCTCACTCACTTCCAACATCACCAAGAAGCAATTTTCCTCTTCACAGGATAGCAGTCCTGGCATACTCCTCATTTCCTCATACCTGCATAGGCCTTGTTTCAATGAAAATGAGACCTCATTTTCTACATTTCTCATTTCCTTTTTCTGTTTAAGAATGATTTCTACAAAGAAAAAGAAAATTGCTCACTTTAACTACACTGGGACAGCCAAATCAGTTTGTCTCCATGTAAATTCTTGATTGTCATGTCCTGAAGACAAAGGATCACCTAGTTCTCTGCCACACATGACTCAGGGAACTAGGAACATTATTGCTCAGTACAGCTCATTAAACTTACCAAGTGTACTCTGGCTACAAAACTACCATGCAAGATGCTTTATCTCACCTGTGAGATTTTTGTCTGAGGCTTCTCTTATCCATGGTTCTGACCCTTGCTCCAGCTTGGCAATCAATTTAGGTTTAGGAACACAGTGTCCTGTTATTAACAAGTAGAGAAGAACTATTGGTAGGATGGGTCATCATTACTGTAAGGTCTTAGACATCATGTTCACAAACTTGCTCCTAAACCTTGTTTCTCATTTCTTATCCACTCCCTCGTTGATATTCCCCAACTTTCAACTTATTTTGCCAATTGTGTGCCTTGAACTCAGCTCTTTTGCTCAAAGCTAGCATTCTGCTAGTTTCAGTCCCAGCTACATTTGTAGATTGTGAAGGGATTTGGAGATAAAAGCCTCATGGTCACTTTTCTGCAGTTGCAGGCTTCAAACCAACATCCTCACATTTCTGCCTCCAGAGAAGCTAAGATTACAGGTGTTAGCCACTGCACCCAGGATCAGGGTTGATTACAAATAACCACTTTCAACTAGTGATTTTCAGATCATACTTCAAATAGTGATGTACTTTCTATTCTAGACTATATTTGCACGTACAGAAATCAACCCAAGTTTAGGATGACAGTCTTCTTTCTATTAGTGGAATGTAGTTTAGATTTTGGGTCCAAGTGCTGATTGGGTTTCTTGATGAATGGGAATAAAATTGTCTCCAATTATATAATGAAGTGGAAAAAATGGACAGGAATTTTATATTCCCACGGACTGGAATCGTCTACCGAAACAACATAAATATTTATATATCTACTTAAAAAAGAAAACAGCCTTTGATCTCGCATGTTCAAATGACTTTTGCTCACCTAAAGACAAGAGGTTGCTGTAGGTCTCCAGCATTACATCTCTATGCAGGGTCCTCTGAGCATGATCCAAGTCTTGCCACTCCTCCCAGCTGAAGTCCACAGCCACGTCATCAAATGACACCAGCTTCTGTAATGGCACATTTGAATCAAGTAATTAGCCCAAGTCAGGAAGGTCTGTGGGACTCATCCCCAATTAATCACCAGGAGAAAAGCAGAACTGGTGCTATGGCTCATGTGGTAGAGCACTAGCCTTGAGGGGAAGAATTCAGGGACAGTGCTCAGGTCCAGAAATCAAACCTCACAACCAACCAATACACACACACACACACACACACACACACACACACACACACACACACACACACACACACACACACACACACACACACACACGGTATCTCATAAGCAATTACAACACATTTAGGACATCACAAGGAATACATAGCACCTTACTGATTCATGAAAAGTAAGTGTCTACATAAATGTTAAAGGCAGTAACAGTACTTAAAACGTCGCTAATGATGGATTGGCCCTTATAAGATCTGCTTTACTTCCCATATATAAATATCCTATGTTAACTATTTTGTAGTTTCAGTGCTAAATACTGAATTATGGTCATAGATACCCTGATATTTCTTTCCTATGTAAAAAAGAACTGCTAGAAGGAAGTTTTGTGAACTTGGCCTACCTTCTACAATCCACAATATAGTTGCGAGGGGCATACCATGTTCCCTGACTACATTTTCATTTAAATATGCCTTCATGGAAGGATGGAGGATGGATAGAGACTTAAGGAACATTCAAGATGACAAAAAACGAAAAATAGGACCACGACAAGCAAGACAGAGAAAAATTAGAATAGGGATGTGATCTAATGATACAGAAGACAAATTTACAAGTTGGAAGGAAATAAGAGTGCTAATTTGCCTGCAGAGGCTAAGAGGAGAGGTTTTGAACTCCCACACTGAACCCTATTACAAATGATGAATGGCCTAGCCAGCCATGCTTGGCAATAGCAGAGGTGAATGCTCACTAACACACAAAAGGGAAATATATATGTGAGAAATTGAAAGAAAATAACATTCAATTCACAATCCATTGGGCAGAGGAACTCTACTAAAAATGTAGATTGAAGATATGGTCAGGGAAAGAGAGTTGATAAATTACACATCTGCATTTTAAGAGTGTTACAAGAGAAGTGCTTCAAGAGAAGAGCAAAAGGAGTCCACATATATATACAGGTAGGACAAAAAAACTAAAATGGTAAATGTGTAGGTAAGTATAAAGGAATATATTGGTCATATATTTTATGTAATATTTCTGCAATAGTTTGTTGAAATAAAACTTATAGTACCATATTCATGATTCACAATGCATGAAGATCCAATATATAAACTCATCACTTTATTTAAAGAAATGTATGTAGATTACTCATATGCATCAATAAATATTGCAATTACCAGGCAAATCGGAAGGCCTCAGTCCAACGAATTAATTGTACCAAAATAGAGGGTACTAGATTTAGGGCTGGAAATGTGGCTTACTCCAGAGTGCTAGTCTAGAATGCACGGGTTCAATTATTCAGTGCCATGTGAACAGAAAAACTAGAAATAAGGAAAACGATTGAAGACACTTTAAAAAAATTCTACAAATAATTCCTTGAAATATACAAAGCTCAGTATCAATAGTCAGGAGAAGAATTCAAATCAAAATTCTACAGAAATAACTACTTTATATATGTTACTATGGGCAGTTTTAAATAAAAACAACAAATATCCTTCCAAAGTCTAACAAAGGCTGGGAAGGATGTGAATTCAATTTGAACCTTGGTGCATGTCTGGCAGGAATGTAAAACAATCAAAGATGGTATGGACAGAGCTAAAAAGAACTAAATAGAGAATTACATAGGAATATGGTCCAGCACTTCTATTTCTAGATTTGTACCCAGCAGAAGAGAAAGCAGAGATAAGAAGTAGTATTAGAGAATCACTTCAGAGCAAATACTGACAAGAACCTAAAGACAGAAACAGGTAAAAGAATAAACAAAGACATTGAAAAGGAAGACAAGTTTGCTACATTTTATAGCAGGGTTGATCTTTGAATACATTAAGCTAAGTAAAATACAGCAGTCATAAAAGCACAGCCATGGTATGATTTCCCTTACTGAGCTTTCAAGGATCAACAAAGTCATAGAGCCAAAAGTAAGATGGTTCCAGAGACTGGGGTAGAGAGGAAAAGGAGCTGCCTATTAATGAATATACAGCTTCATACATGGAAAATGAAACATGCTGTACATGGATGGAAGAGATGGCTGCACAACAACGCAGCCATATGAACTATCAGTGAACTCTGAATTGAAAATGGGTAATGTAGCCACACAGGATGGAACATACCTATACACCCTGACCTTGGGAAATTCAAAAAGGATGACCAGCCAGGCTAGGTTCCATAACAATTTCAAGAGCATGCTGGACTACATATCAAGACCTGTCTTCAAAAGGAATAGGGAATGATTTGTATTGACAAAGCTCATAAAATTCACAAACTTTATAGACCATGACAATGACAATTTGCCTTGAAGGTGAAAATGTGTTTTTGACTTCAACTAAGCATCTCTGTTCCACAATACTGTGACATATGTGAAATTTAAATAATCACTTTCTCTCAATTTAAACAACAAAAAAAGAAAATTCAGAGAAGGCGTGGTTTAGGAGCAATGGGGGACAGACATCTTCTATTCACATACTCTTTTGTAGAATGGCAACTTCTTTGTATAACTACTTAAACCTAATAATAAAATAAATTGTTTGAAAAAAGGAATATGGAAAAATCAAATTTTAGACTCTCTGAATAGGATCAGAGATATAGGTGCCATGTGTGTCTATTTTCCAGTTAAAATAACAAATTAAAATTTAAGAACAAACGTTAAGCCACATTTTAGCTGGAAACATACAGCTACAAATAGCATTAGTAACAAACACACATAGACCAAAAATGCAAAGTATTCCTTTTTTTTTTTTTTTTTAAATCGGTTGTGTGGCTTGAACTCTAGGCTTGGGCACTCTCCCTCAGGTCTTCAACTAAAGCCTAATGCTCCACCACTTGATCCACTGTGCCACTTCCGGTGTTCTGAGTGATTTATTGGAGATAAGTGTCTCATGGACTTTCCTGTCCAGGCTGGCTTTGAACCAGGATCCTCAGCTCTCAGCCTCCTGAGTAGCTAGGATGACAGGTGTGGGCCACCGGAGCCTGAACAAAAATGCAAATTACTCTAATCTGTGCATCTTAATTTTAGTTTTTGTATATCTTTTCACTGACTATTTTTCAAGTGTATCTCATATTGCTGAATCAGTTCTCTAGGAAGCTTCCCAAGGATATTTCTTGCTGTTCTTTTTGATGGGCTTATAATGTACTATATGATTTTTTTTTGTTTGTTTCTTTGTATGTTCTTCTGCCATGGCATAAACCTTGTTGTCACTGTCTTTGATTCTGGTGTCTTGCATCTTGTATATACATTTTTCTAATTGAGGAGGGGAACAGAAATTATAAAATGCTGAAATAAGAATAGAGGATGGGCCATTGTAACAATGACTTGTACAAGGAACTATGTTGAAAAGGAACCTAACCTGACCTGCTAGGCTCAGCTCCACACAAAGGGAAGTCTCCCAGCCAGGGCTCCAGCCCCAGGAGTGGCTTTCTTCACTGGGTAAACAGAGAAAGAGGCTGCCCCTCCCTATAACAGCCTTGACAATCAATTGAAATTCAGTAAACATAAACCCTGAGAATGGCTTCAGGCTGGGCTCTGAGAGTCTCTCAGAAGCTAGTCCCTCAGGGAAAAGCTACTGTTTGCTGAAAGGCCTCAACTCTATCCAGAACCTAGCCTCTTCACAGCATCTCCACACTAGAGGAAACAGCCAACTCCATCTTTTGTGATACTCAGAACAGATCTCCCTCCCATTAAATTGCCCTGGGAGAAGGATCACAAACTCCTGTGTAAAGTAGAGCAGTTTTCTGCCTGCTCAAACAAATTGACCTAAGAAACCAACCAAGCCACAGGAAAATCAAATACTGCAAGCGGATCAGAGACTGTAACAAGAGACTGGTTAAGGACACAAGGGATCTTCCCATAACCTTCCCCCACAAAAAAATCAAATAGTCTTTTTTTGTACCTTTCATAAAAGTTTTTTTCTAAAACTTTAATTTCATGTTTTTATTGTGAAAATACTGCACAGATGGGTTACAATTACATGGGCAAGATAATGAATACATTTCTTATCAAGCATTGTAGCCTCCTCCTTTGTTTCCCCTTCCCATCCCTTCCCAGCCTCCCCTGGCGCCCCCACACAATCCTCCCCCGCACCAAATTTGAAAAGTTTGTCTAAAACTTTCTTCAATTTTTAACTTAAAAAATTGTTTTGTATTAACTTTTTTTTCCCCTCCTCTTATAATTTTTATTTTAGGGGTATAAGTTTGTGTGCTTTTTTTTCTTTAAATAAAATTTTTTTTGTTTAGCTCTACTGACCTTTTGATCCTTTTTTTCTTTCATTCCCATTCTTTTCACCTTTTCTTCTCTTTCATTTTTCTTTGCGTGACAATTGCTCTTCTGCTTATCCTGATATACCCTTAGTCGATTACTAGACCGAATACCCCATTGTGTACAACTTAATCCAGAAATTTATTACTGAATTCAAAACCTCTTAGACTTGAATTCCTTAATAGCAGTACTCTTTATACCTATATAATATTTTAAGCTTTTTAAAAACATTTTTTCATGTCTCTTTAGCCCTCCACTTCTATCATTCTATCCACCTTCTTCTTGGAAATTATGTTTTGAAATTTGAAGTCAGTGTTTCACTGTTTAATTTTTAATTTTTATTTTCCTGTTTTTTCTTGTCTCTTTGTTTCTTTCTCTTTCTCCTTTTTTAAGCTCTCTTACTTTCATTCTATCCAATCTATTTCCCACTTTGAGATTAGGACTTAGTTAATTCTAGCTCTGCCTTTCCACATCCCTCTATTCCTATTTTTACCCACATCTCTCAATAAACCTAATAATTTCTGGTTTGTCAAATTCTTCTTTGCGCTTCTTAGCCCATGAATACACAGTTGTTTGATGTTGAATAGTATATCTGTTGAACTAGATTGTATCTGCAGACTTTTGACTGTGCAACTACAGACTTTGGATGATGCTGGCCTTAAGATAGTGTTCTAGCATAAAACTGGAGTTACTTTCATCTCTAATGGGCAGAGCAAGCCGGAAAAACACAAGAAAAATGGCAAGTCCAGGCATCTCAACTCCCACTAAGGATAATCAGCTGACAGACCAGATAATGAATAATCCAGAGGGGAGTTCCCAAATAGCTCTACAAACACTGCTTGTAAACATTGTAAATGAAAAGACTGAAAACCTGCAAAGGACTCTGTGAGCATGATACGGAGAGAGAGGAGACAAACCAAAGGTTAATACAGGAATATCATGAGCTTGAGGAAGCTACTCAAAAATTGATACAGGAATTGGTTGAACACCTTGAGAACACTCAAAGAGAAATAAAGGAATCCATGAGCTGGCAGAGATCAGTCAAAGGGAAAGAGGAATGGCATGAGCAGGCTGAGAACACTCAAGGAGAACTACAGGAATTGGATGAACTTGAGGAAGCTAAGCAAAGAGTAATACAGGAATTGAGAGATAAGGATGAGCATACACAAAGATCACTAAATGCATTCATGGAATCCATTAACAGAGGACTGAAAGAAGTAAAGGAGACCACAATGGGAATGCTGAATGGAACCCAACAGAAGGAATGATAGCCCACAGAAACCATAACCAATCACCTAAGTGATTTGTGAATAAACAATACCAAATTAAGGAAGTCCAGTGCTTCATACACGATCTAAAACAAAGTTCCAACAAAGAATTTGAAGCCATCAAAGCTGACCAATTAGAAGGAAAAGAAATAAAAAAACAAAGTAGAAAAATCTTGACAGTAGGTTAGACCATTCAGAAGATCAAATCTTAGGGACTGAAGACAACCTAGATATTACAGAGAAAGAACATATAACCATCCAAGACAAATCTAAGAAATATGATAGATCTATTCAACACTTGGAAGACACCATCAGAAGGCCCAATTGGAGGAGAATAGGTGTAGAGGAGAACCTAGAGACAGTAGTTAATGGTCTAGAAAATTTGTTTAACAGGATCCTAGCAGAGAACTCCCAAACATGCAAAAAGATAGGCCTATTCAGATACAAGAAGCAAACGGCCCCCATAAACAGGCTGCAGTTGCAATCCTAATACCAGGTAAAATAGACTTCAAAGTAAAATTTGTGAGAAGAGATAACGAAGGTTGCTACATACTAATTAAGGGATCTGTCCTTCAGGAGGATATTACAATTCTAAATATCTATTCACCAAACAACGGAGCACCCAAATTTATCCAAGAAACACTACTTTCCCTCAAATCCCACATAGATTCAAAGACAGTAATTGTTGGGCACTTTAACACACCACTCTCCCCACTGGATAGATCAACTCGGCAAAAACTCAACAGGGAAACCTAACAGATCCTAACAACTGCATAGATCAACTAGATTTAACAGACATCTACCAAATATTTCACGCAACAGCATCAGAATACATGTTTTCCTCAGAAGCACATAGAACATTTTCCAAAATAGACCACATTTTAGACCACAAAGCAAACTTGTCCAAATTCAGAAACATTGAAGTAATACCTTGCATTCTCTTAGACCAGAAGGGAATAAAATCAGAACTCCACACCAAAAGCAACCAAAGAAAGTCCTGTAATACATGGAGGCTGAACAACACACTGCTGAATCACGAGTGGGTCACGGAAGAGATTAGAAAGAACATTCAAATATTCATGATATTCAACCAAAATGAACACACAAATTACCAGCTCCTCTGGGACACAGCAAAGGCAGTACGCAGGGGCAAGTTTAGAGATCTGAGTTCCTACATCAACAAATTGCAGAGATCTGAAATCAACAATTTAATGAGACATCTGAGTCTCCTTGTAAAAGAGCAGCAAGATAAACCCCAATCCAGTAGACAGAAAGAAATAATAAATATTAAATCAGAATTACATGAATTACAATCCAAATAAAGTATAGAAAGAATCAACAAAACAAAGAGTTGGTTCTTCGAAAAAATTAACAATATTAACAGACCCTTAGCAAATCTTCTTAGAAAAAGAAGAGAACACACCCAAATAAATAAACTCAGAGATGAGAATGGAAACATCACCACAGAAACAACCAAGATTCAGAACATTACAAAGGAATACTTCTGAAACATTTATGATAAGTTTGAGAACTTGGCAGAAATGGACCTTTTCCTAGCAAATATTGACTTGTCGAAACTAAACCAAGATGAGTTAAACCATCTAAACAGGCCCATAACAAGCATTAAAATAGAAACATCTAAGAAAAGTCCAGGACCAGATGGTTTTACAGCGGAATTCTACAAGGCCTTCTAAGCAGAGCTCACACCAATACTCCTCCAACTCTTCAATGAAATTCAAAGAGAAAGTTCACTACCGAACTCACCCAATGAAGCCCTCATAACCCTCATCTCAAAACGAGGCAGGGACTCATCAAAGAAAGAGAACTTAGAGACCCATTTCCTTGATGAACATTGATTCAAAACTTCTGAACAAAATTTTGGCCAACTGACTTCAACAATTCATCCAAAAAATCATACAACACAATGAAATAGGATTCCTTTCAGGGTTGCAAAGCTGGTTCAATATATGCAAATCAACTAATATAATTCATCACATCAACCGGAGCAAGAATAAGAACCACATGGTTATCTAAATAGATGCAGAAAAAGCATTGGACAAGATCCAACACCCCTTTATGATGAAGGTTGTGTAAAAATTAGGAATCCATGGAACATTCCTCAATACAATAAGGCTGTATATGACAAACCTACAGCCAGCATTATACTCAATGGTGAAAAACGAAAGCCATTTCCTCAACTCAGGAACGAGACAAGGATGTCCACTATTTGCACTTATCTTCAATCTAGTATTAGAATGCCTAGCTACTGCAATAAGACAAGATGCAAACATAAAGGGGATTCAAATAGGGAAAGAAGAAATAAAACTCTCCCTCTTTGCAGATGACATGATCTTATATTTAAAGAATCCCACAAACTGCACTCCCAAATTACTCAAGTTGATTCAAAAGTTAGGTGAAGTATCAGGGTATAAAATTAACCCTCAAAAACCAATGGCTTTTTTGTATGCCAACAATGAGAAAAGTGTGGCTGAATTTAGGAAAGCAACTCTATTCGTAATAGCCCCCCAAAAATAAAATACCTAGGAATTAACTTAACCAAAGAAGTGAAGGGCCTCTATGATGAAAACTGAAAAACTTGAAAAAGGAAATCAAAACAGAACTTAGAAAGTGGCAAAAACTCCCATGCTCCTGGATTGGAAAGATCAACATGGTGAAAATGGCAATACTTCCCAAGGCGATCTACAAATTCAATGCGATACCAATAAGTATTTCAACTTCCTTCTTCAAGGAAATAGAAGAGGCAATCCAAAAATCCGTATTCAACAATAAAAGACCCCGATAGCAAAAATGATCCTCAATGGAAAGAACACAGCTGGAGGAATAACAATACCAAATTTCAAACTCTTCTACAATGCTATAGTAATCACAACATCTTCTTACTGGCACAAGAACAGACTTCAGGACCAATGGAATAGATTGAAAATCCAGAAATGAACCTACAGACCTATAGCCATTTAATCTTGGATAAGGGAGCAAAAAAAGAAAAAAAAAGAATGGAAGAAAGACAGCCTCTTCACTAAATGGTGCTGGCAAAATTGGTTAACTACTTGTAGAAAACTAAAGCTAGATCCTTATATACCACCCTGCACCAGAAGCAATTCCAAATGAATCAAAGCCCGCAGTGTCAAGGCAGACACTCTATAAACCATACAGGATGGAATAGGAGAAACCATAAGTCTCCATGGCATAGGCCAAAATTTAAAAATAGAAATCCAGAAACAAAAAAATCATAGAAAGGTTGGATAAATGGGATTGCATGAAATTGCAGCACTTCTGCATGGCAAAGGCCATAGCTAGCAAGATCAATATAAAGCACAGGGATAGGAAGAAGATCTTCACTAGCCATACAATGGATAAGAATCTCATATCTAAAATATACCTGGAGCTCAAAAAATTAAATCCTCCAACAACAAATCTTCATAGAAACAACTGCCCAATAAATAAGTGGGCTAAAACTTAAAGAGAAACTTCTCTGAAGAGGAAAGAAGGATGGCCAATAGACACATGAAGAAATGCTCAACTTCTCTAGACATAAAAGAAATGCAAATCAGGGGCTGGCAACATAGCTCAGTGGTAAAGCGCTTGCCTTGCATGCCTGATGACCTGGGTTCAATTCTTCAGCACCACATAAGCAAAAGAAAAAAGTCAGAAGTGGTGCTGTGGCTCAAGTGGTAGAGCGCTAGCCTTGAGCTGAAGAGCTGAGGGACAGTTCAGGCCCCACGACCTGACCGCAGAAAAAAAAAAAAAGAAATGTAAATGAAAACAACATTGAGATACTACCTCACCCCAGTTAGAATGGCAAAAATCAAGAACTCTAATTAAACAACATATGCTGGAGGGGATGGGGACAGAAGGGAACATTACTGCATTAGTGGTGGGAGTGTAAAGTTGTTCAACCACTTTGGAAAGCAGTATGGAGGTTCCTGAAAGAACTCCACATAGAGCTCCCCTATGACCCAACAATCCCACTTTGGGGCATTTACCCAAATGTTCACAAAAAAGACCACACTAAAACTACCCTCACGACTATGTTTCTTGCAGCCTTATTTACCATAGCTAAGATACGGAACCAACCCAGATGCCCCTCAGTAGATTATGGATCAAGAAAATGTGGTAAACATGGGTGAGGAGAGGATGGAAAGGGATGAGAAGGAGAAACAAAGGAGAAGGCTATAATGCTTGATAAGAAATGTACCCATTATCTTGCCCATGTAATTGTAACCCCTCTGTACAGTATTTTCACACACACCAAAAAAGAATAACATAGGAAAGGTCTCTCACAAACTCTGTTTGGCTCTAAATGTAATATTAATAGAGATTTTTAATTTTTTTTTTTGATGTACTCATGGTAACCTTCCTTGTGTGAACCCAAATGAAGATGCTTAGTTGAAGGAATTCGGGGCACAACTGGCAGTGAGCTTTAGGACCCCTACTTCCTCCCTATCTCTCTGTCTGTGCTTTTGTGTTTTTCTAATTTTCTTTAGCTCTGGACTCTTCATAGAAGTACCTCGGCTTACATTTAGCAACATGTTTCCTTCATAATGGGTAAAAACATGTTAATTCTAAGAGTCATGTCAATAAAGGAAAAGTGATCAGTAAGAAAAACTAGTTCTAGTAGGGCACTGGTGACTCACGCCTGGAATCCTAGCTACTGAGGAGGCTGAGATCTGAGGATCACGCTTTAAAGCCAGCTCAGACAGAGAAGTCCCTTAGACGCATAGCTCTAATAAACAACCACAAAACTGGACGAGGGACTGTGACTCAAGTGGTAGAGTACTCGCCTTGAGCTGAAGAAGTGAGAGACAGTACCCAGGTCCAAGAATTCAAGCCCTACAATGGACAAAAAAACAAAGAAAACAGAAATACTAGCTCCCAGATACAGCATTTGAAGCAAAGAAAAAAGCAAGAGACAGATGGAGGGAGGAGGGTCTGAGAGAAACAATGAGAAAGAGAGAGAGAAAAACAGATGAAATCAAAGAGAAGAGAGAAAGAAAGCTAGAGAGCAAGAAACAGAGAATGAATAGACAAAATACAGACAAAAATCTAGTCAGGAGTTCTTTGAGAAACATGGAGGGATTTCTAGAAAGGATATACACTATATAATGAAATATAGCCTAAGTTTCAAGTAGAAAAAACCTATGAAGCAGTCGAAGAACTAGTAATTTAAGTACACATATATTACTCAGTACACTTCAATAGTTGAAGGTATATGTGACTACAGTTTTCAGAAAGTATAGTAAAAATTTCATTAGGACAGTTTAATGTTATTCATGGGGATGTGATCTCTGACCAGTTGCTTCCATGAGCAGTCACCTCCTCGGTGTCAGTGAATCCCTTAACAAGTTTGACTACTTCTAACAACATCAGAACAACTAGAAACAAACTGAAGTAATCTACTCATTTTAGCCAGAATGTCAGACTAATAATGTGCAAAACCTACAAGCCATCTTTATCTGATTTAGGAGCATGTTCCTCAAGTTGAATCTATTTTTCTGTTTTTCAATCTTGTCCACTATTAGGTTCAAAAAATGGAATGTAAAACAGAGAAAGCAAAAGCAACTTACCACAGATCCTTTCATTCTTTCTTGCTGTTGAAAATGGACAG
This sequence comes from Dipodomys merriami, assembly GCF_024711535.1. Taxonomy (NCBI): domain Eukaryota; kingdom Metazoa; phylum Chordata; class Mammalia; order Rodentia; family Heteromyidae; genus Dipodomys; species Dipodomys merriami. The sequence continues at coordinate 1,509,018 of NW_027203104.1, read as the reverse complement.
AAGATTCTGGAAGCATGGCTGGGAGAAAAGGCAAATGAGGTAGTCAGGAAAGAATCTGTGTGATTTTGCCCCAGGTTTTCCTGCTTATAACATTACCCATGGGCCGGAAAAGCATAAAGCCTTCTTATGGGAGAACAAGTATGGTTTATGTCTGAAGTAGTGCATTAATCAAACATTCCAGTAAAGATGAAGCCATAGTCGATTAATTGGTAGATAGATAGAATAAAAGCAATTCATTTCTAGGTGAAGATACATTCCGTATTCCTAAAAACTAATACCCCACAAAAATAATTGAAAAATAAAAACATACCACATTTCATTAAAACTAGTTTTTACTGAAATATACTTAGGGATGCAAGAACTATTTTTTCCTTTAACGCAAAGGGATCCTAGCACTCCACTGGGCATTTGTACTCCACCTCATTCATTTCCAGATTTTCATACCAGGGAAATCATGTATAGTATAGCTCAGTATTTTTCACAAAGGGTATACAGGAAGGACATATGCAATGCATGTTTCTAGTGCTATAATGTTGGAAATGGCACATTTCCTTATATCCAAATACTCAGAGCACCCTTATGCCAGGACTTTCAATTTGCCATTGAAGCTACTTTGGCCAAATGGACATCACTGAAGATCTTATGTCAGTAATGCTCACTTTCCTGAACAGTCATATGATGAACCTTGGCCATAATGCTGAAGGTACAGGGCCTAATAAGATGAACATAAAATACTGGGTCATAGGAGAGACACAATTCCAATCAACCATCCTCAGGGAAGGATTTAGAAGATTAAAGTCTTATCTGTGATTTAAACAATATTAACACAAAATAGCAAGTTGAGGGCACCCCAAAATGTAGATCCATAAAAGTTAAATCGGTATGGGAATTGTTTGGTACTTGTTGGTTGCTTTCTTACACAGGAAATGCTGTTATCCACAGATCATTTGTTTCTTTGCACAATTATGTAGAATTGCATTTAAATTATATTATTAGATTATATTTAACTTAATTTTCTATATTATTAAATGATTTATCAAGTGTTTGGGAATGCATGTTTAGGCAGTCTCTCTCATTTTAAGTAATGTAAAATAGCCTCATTAGCATATGGAGAAGTTGCTGTTTCTCAGAAACAAATATAGTGCAGAATATCCCTAACATTTTAAAGTTGCAGAAGCCATAGGATATGAAGAGGATAAAAATAGGATCAATATGTATCTATATGATATTTTAAAGGACTGTTTATGATTCACTGACTTCAAATGCCAAAAAGAATTTTCTATGTAAAATAATACTTCTTTGAGCAGATTTTAACACAACGGATAACACAAGCTAAATCTTCAGGACAGGTTATATCTATGCATCATATATCCTTGAGCAATATACATTACCTCCAACTTTTTTCTATATATTTTTCATAGAAGTCCAAGTTTCTAGATCAACACTTCCTGAACGGCCAGAAAAAACTTAACATGTTACAAGTAGCTTCAGGAAATCCACTGATGAGACATCTGGATTAAGTCTGAGGGATCCCATACTAGAAATGAGAGTGGGAAGAGGTTGAATCAATCAGTGGGAATAGGATTAGGGATCTAGTACATAGAGAGACAGTTTCAGATGTGACATTTATCCCTCCAGCCCAAACCACAGTCTCATGCCCCCTCTGATTACTAGGCTTCGGCTTAATCCTCAGGCCAGATGCGGTCCCCTCCTGAAAGAGGGTCTAAACCTTCCAACAGAACCAAGTGATTTGAGAAGAGTTGGCGGGAAGAGTATCACGTCAATCTTGTGCTCTGGGAAGGAGATTCCACAAGCTGGATCCAAACCCGTGTGAACTCCAGCCCAGAGTGCTAAGAAGGCTGCCAAGCAGGGGCAGAGCAGAGACACCTCTAGCAGAAACAACACAGAAGCCCAAAAGGCAACTGCCATGGAAGGAGACTCAACCCTGGCACACACACTTCACAAGGTCACGACAACCGTTTCCGTGCTCAGCTTACAGCTGGGCAAAGTGAATCAGGTGGCGTGGGTGCCGGCAGCATCTCTCAGTCGTGGCGTTCACACGCACAGCTCCCGGCTCTCCTAGTCTGGAGAGCCACCCAGCTTGCTCTTGGGGTTCTGGGAGCCAGTGTCTGGCTTCTGGAAGCTCGCGGGCCAATGGCAGCACAAACACCCGAACCCCAAACAAATCACCAAGCCCAGACAGGAGGCACACGTGGGGCTGACTCCGGTCCTGCACCCAGCTTGCCGTTCATACCTGAAATCGGATCCGCAGCCTGAGATTCCTTGAGGTTACAGCACCCAAGGTCCCCTGAAGAGCGGCTGGGCGCCTGCCTCGGGGCTTGGACCTCGGGAAAGCAACACCGAACTTCCCAGAACTTCTAGCAGAGGGGGAAAAGGAAAGAACCCGGAATTACCGGAAAGAAAAAAATCAACAGTGGGTGGGGAGACGCATGTGCAGAAAGAACTTCCCGCCCCCTGCCCCAAACCATCTGGTTCCAAGGTCTGTGCCTCAACGAAGACTACAATTCCCACAATGCACGGCGCACAGAGCCACCTGGACCTGGTTGGGATTGGCCCTGGGATTCTGACCAGTACCACACCTCAGGTCCCAGAATTGCATGGAGGTCTGCAGATCTTGCTCTCTTGGCAGTGGGAGCAAAGGCGAGTTTCTTCCTGAAAATTATTGTGTGGCTCCTGAAATATTCAACGACTAACCCGAAGATGGAAATGTGTTAGGAGCATTGCATAAGTTGGCTTTTTAATTCTTAGTTCTAATCATGCAATTGAGGTGATGAGACTGCGTTGTTATTTTCAGTTTTGTTCAGCTCTTATGTTCTCCTGAATATAAATTACATCTCCGTTTTGCCTTCAGTTTTTTAATATCTCTCGTCTCACTTTAAAATGGTATTCGCAGCCCCTAACATTTTCCACTGCTGTAATGTAGACGTTGAAATAAAATAGGTAGATAGGCAGCATAATCCTTTTCTCAATTTAGATTTCTCAAAATCAATTTCCCTGAAACTCCCAAATTCCACCTATGAAAGCTTAAGGAGTTTTTGGTTGTTTGTTTCTGAATTTTGTCTTTCCGCTTAGACATTTTTATTTTCTTTTCCTTTTTTTGGTGTTGGTCCTGTGGCTTGAACTCAGACCTTGGGCACCATGTGTGAGTTTTTTTCTGTGCTCCATTTACCAGTTCTTTAATAGTTTCTTCAGCTAATTTGTGACACGTTCCCTCACAGGACTTTCTTAGACCATGGATCATCACCTCCCTTGCTCTTCAAAGAGATGGTGTTTTGGGGGATCAGGAAGAGTGTGGGTTTGGGTAGAAGAGTGAAGTTTAGGGTAGGTCTGTTTTGATGTGAAGTTTAACCATTTCCCCCATCCAGTCTGTTCTTGTGTTTCAATCTTTGTTTTGAATTCCTATCTCTTCTGTGATCCTAAATGTTCCTTCCTCTTGGTAACTCAAGGCTGCATACCTAGGAAACCTCAGACTGGTCTTCCCAGAACTTATCCATTAGACTGTGGAATACATCTGTTGTCTCCTTCCCTCATATGTGAGATCCTATTCGTGTCTCTTAAAGGTTTACTGTGATATTTGCTGAACCTGTTCATTGGTTCCGGCAAGGTTTAGGGAGGGAAACTTTCGTGCCTACTATTCAGTCCTCCAGTGTGTGGGTTCTCCAGGACTCTTCAGTGGACCTCAGTTATTCCTCATGAAAGTGGAGATCATAGAACATAGATGGGTATATAGACTTCAACGAAGCGCACATATATAAATATACAGAAAAACCCAATAAATATATTCTGTAAAAGTCAATAGGTTCAGAGGCAAGGAGAAAAGGATCAAGTAAAAACTGGAGTGATTCCAAGACTAGGTTTGACGTGTACTTTTCATTGTTCAAGATTACATTTCTCATCAATTTCTCTTTTATTCTCTTTCTTTTTTTCCTTTATTTTCCTTTACCATTCCTAGGACTTCAACTCAGGGCCTAGACACTGTCTGTGAGCTGCTTTAGTTCAAGACTAGCACCTTACTATTTTAAGTCATAGCAGTGCTTTCTGCTTTTTCTGTGGATGTGGTACTGAGGAATTGAACCCAGGGCTTCATGCATGCTAAGCAAGCACCCTAACTCTAGCCACAGTCCCAACCCATATATGTATTTTTCATTTCTTTAAAGCAGTATAAATAGTCTTGACTTCCTACATTAAATTAAAATTGTTCATTGCTCACATATATGTCCAATTATTTTTATACAAATATTATATCCTGTTTGTGCATTGTATTCCACTAGTGACTATAATAACTTTCAGTGTATCCTTGTGATTTTCTAATTAAAAATAATATCAGCTTTGGGAGTCAGTGGCTGCTACCTGTCATCCTAGCTACTCAGCAGTCTGACTTCAGAGCCTTGGTCTTGGAAGACAGCCTGGGCATGGAAGTATATGGGAGCCTTATTGCCAGTTAACCATCAGAAAGCCAGAAGTAGAGCTGCAGCTCTAGTGGTAGAGCTCTACATTGAGTGAAAAGGCACAGAGACAGCACATAGTCCCTGAGTTAAAGCCCCAGGATGGCACAAATAGAAAGTTAATGTTACCTGCACATAAAGATAATAACACCCCTTCTATGTGAAGTCTTTTGAGGAACCTCCATACTGCTTTCCAAAGTGGTTGAACAAGTTTACATTCCCACCAACAATGAAGTAAGGTTCCTTTCTGTCCACATCCCCTCCAGCATCTGTTGTTGTTAGACTTCTTGATTTTTGCCGTTCTAACTGGAGTGAGGTGATATCTCAATGTTGTTTTGATTTGCATTTCTTTTATGGCTAGGGATGTTGAACATTTCTTCATTTGTCTATTGGCCATCCTTCTTTCTTCTTCAGAGAAGTTTCTCTTTAAGTCTTTCGCCCACTTATTTATTGGGCAGTTGTTTCTTTGAGGATTTGTTGTTGGGTGGTTTAATTTTTTGGGTTCCAAGTATATTTTAGATATGAGACCCTTGTCCGTTGTATGGCTAGTAAAGATCTTCTCCCAATCTGTGGGCTTTCTATTGGTCTTGCTAGCTATGTCATTTGCCCTGCAGAAGCTCTGCAACTTTATGCAATCCCATTTGTCCAACCTTTCTTTGATTTGTTGTGTTTCCGGGTCTCTATTCAGAAAATTTCGGCCTGAGCCAAGGAGACCTAGGGTTTCTCCTATTCTATCCTGTAATGTTTTCAGAGTGTCTGCTTTGAGTTCAAGGTCTTTGATCCATTTGGAGTTGATTCTGGTGCAGGGTGATATATAAGGATCTAGCTTAAGTTTTCTACATGTAGTTAACCAATTTTGCCAGCACCATTTACTGAAGAGGTTGTCTTTCTTCCATTCTATTGTTTTAGCTCCCTTATCGAAGATTAGATGGCTATAGTTCTGTACGTTCATTTCTGGGTTTTCAATTCTATTCCATTGGTCCTGAGGTCTGTTCTTATGCCAATACCAAGCTGTTTTGATTACTATGGCTTTATAGTAGAGTTTGAAATTTGGTATAGATATTCCTCCAGCAGTGTTTTTTCCATTGAGGAGCGTTTTTGCTATTTGGGGTCTTTTATTGTTCCATATGAATTTTTGGATTGCCTCTTCTATTTCCTTGAAGAATGAGGTTGCAGTTTTGATAGGTATTGCATTGAATTTGTAGATAGCCTTGGGAAGTATTGCCATTTTCACAATGTTAATCTTTCCAATCCAGGAGCATGGGAGTTTTTGCCATTTTTTAAGTTTTGTGTTGACTTCCTTTTTTAAGATTTTAACGTTTTCATCATAGAGGTCCTTCACTTCTTTAGTTAAGTTAATTCCTAGGTATTTTATTTTTGGTGGGGCTATTACAAATGGAGTTGCTTTTCTAATTTCAGCCACACTTTTCTCATTGTTGGCATACAGAAAAGCCATTGATTTTTGGGGGTTAATTTTATAACCTGCTACTTTGCCAAAGTTTTGAATCAGCTTGAGTAATTTGGGAGTGAAGTCTATGGGATTCTTTAAATACAAGATCATGTCATCTGCAAAGAGGGAGAGTTTTATTTCTTCTTTCCCTATTTGGATCCCCTTTATGTCTGCATCTTGTCTTATTGCTGTAGCTAGGCATTCTAATACTAGATTGAAGAGAAGTGGAGAGAGTGTGTATCCTTGTCTTGTTCCTGAGTTAAGAGGAAATGGCTTTAGTTTTTCACCATTGAGTATAATGCTGGCTGTAGGTTTGTCATATACAGCCTTTATTGTATTGAGGAATGTCTCATGGATTCCTAATTTTTCCAAAACCTTCATCATAAAGGGGTGTTGGATCTTGTCGAATGCTTTTTCTGCATCTATTGAGATAACCATGTGGTTCTTATTCTTGCTCCTTTTGATGTACTGAATAATATTAATTGATTTGCGTATATTGAACCAGTTTTGCATCCCTGAAATGAATCCTGTTTGATTGTGGTGTGTGACTTTTTTGGATGTTTTTTTTGTTGATGTCGATTGGCCAAAATTTTGTTGAGAAGTTTTGCAACAATATTCATCAAAGAAATCAGTCTCTAGTTCTCTTTCTTTGAAGAGTCCCTGCCTGGTTTTGGGATGAGGGTTATGATGGCTTCATAGAATGTGTTGGGTAGTGAGCTTTCTCTTTCAATTTCATTGAAGAGTTGGAGGAGTATTGGTGTGAGCTCTGCTTTGAAGGCCTTGTAAAATTTGTGGAATGATATTTTTGTGTGTGCTTGGCTTACAGTGCTTGGACGCTGTCCTTGAGCTTTTTTTTTTTTGGTCAAGACTAGTGCTCTACTCGTTAAGTCATAGCTCAACATTCACCTTTTTTGATTGTTTTGTATCCTTTCATAATCAACTGGAGATATGAGACTTTTAGGCTTTTCTAATAGGGATAATTTGGAACTATTATCCTCAGATCCTAGCCTCCGGAGTAGTTAGGATGACCGGCATGAGTCACCAGCAACTGGCTGACTGAACATTTGTAAAAAATAACTTGGATATGTTATTTTACACACACACACACACACACAAACAGACACAGGTACATATGATAGTGTCCTGAAGGATTGCAGTTACATGAGCAAGGTAATGAGTCCATTTCTTAATGAGCATTTGTTACCCCCTCATTTGTTTTTCCCCTACCATCCCTTTACTCCTCACCTCCCCAAGGCTTCCTGCCCACCAAAATTGTAAAGTTCCTTTTCAACATAGTTCCTTGTACATGAGATTGTTACAATGTGTCATCCTGTATCCTTATTTCAGCATTTTGTTACTTCCCTTCCCCTCCTCAATTAGAAAAAGCTATATACAAGTTGCAAGAAACCGGAATCCAAGAGAGTGACAACAAGGTTTATGCTATGGCAGAAGAACATACAAAGAAACAAAAAATATCATATAATACATTATAAGCCCATCAAAAACAACAGCAAGAAAAATAAAATTTCTTCTTTCCCTTCTTGGGCTTCATTTTGCTTAGCATCAGCTTATATGGTCATATGTACATAGCTTTTGACCTCTTCTCCTTGTCCTAGACATGGACTAGTTATTGCAGATAAGGGAAACTACTTTTTCCCTTACATTTAATTAGTGTATATTTGTTGAACAGAGGAGGTTCATTGTGTATTTCCATTATGTATGTGAATGGACACTCATTCTATTCCTTTAACAACCAGTGGGGTGGGAAGGCCACACCCCCTGGTGATGCCATTGCCCAAGGGTCTGGGCCACTGAAAGGGGCAGGGTGTCCATCAGGGTTGTGAGTGGGTGGTTTGGGGGAGGAGGGTGAGTGGCAGATGAAAGTGTTGGAGGCGGGAAGGGGACACTGCCTATATATAGCCTGCATATTCCCATGAGGAGGGGTGGAGATTGAGATGGCATAGAAAAGGACAGTAAGAGGAGCCTATTGCAGCAGATCAGGGCCTGATCAGGCAGCAGATCTGAGGCTCCAGGCCTCTGGAGAGGCCAGTGGCAAGGCATAAGACCTGCAAAGAGGCCTTAGTTGAGTGGAGAGGCCTGCAGAGAAGGAAGAAGGAAGCAAAAGGAAAAGCCTTCCCCTTTGGAGCTTGGCAGCTTTGGAACATTGGAGCTTTGGAGATTTTCAGACTGACTAATAGGAGGTTTGCAGTCCAACTAGTAAAGGTAGGAGCTGCCCATTGGAGGCTTGGAGGTTGAGGCTGCTCTTGGTTCTGGGTACCCAGCCATGCACAAGATAGTCGCAGGCCTCCTTTCTGGTGTAAGTAGTGTAAATAACGTTCCTTTGTCACCTTTAACTGTGCTTGGATAGATTGTCATGACATTCCCTTCCTCATCCCCTTTCTGAAAACAATATGAACACATTCCATTGTTACATTTGCACAAACATATATAAGGATTGTTTCATCATTCGGGCCTCTTTATCCTATCTTCCCTGCTCCTACTGCTACTCCTATCCTCATCAGAAACTATTATGTTAGTGTTACTTGTTTATTCTTTTTAATTTTTACTATAATGGTGATGTACAAACGCATCACAGTTCAATAGTCATGCATTGAGAACATTACTTTTTGAACTGTGTAATTTTTTGTTTTTTATATTTTTGTTAGTTGCGCAAATTTGTTTCACCTAGGGACAGAGCCCACCCCAAAAAGTTGTTAATAAAGAAGCAACATGATTGAGAATATTCCTACACTGACCAGTCAGGGCCGCAGCACAGTCTTGCGAGCTGAAACTGGGACCTGGAGCAGCCAGATTCTTTGTTTTTAAAGGCAAAATCCATGAGGTCGAACCTGGTCACTTGCAGGTGACCAATGGGATAGTAACACACGAAGGATTGTACAGTCCTACCAGACCACAAACAGGTGGCCAACAGCCGGAGTTTACCATAAGCATGTGCAAAACACAGGGTTACCTGAAGCACCTGGTGTCAGTAGTTGGAGCCAGATTACAATGTATCTGTCTCAAGGGTGAGACTTTAAGTCAACAATCAGTGGTCGGTTAGGTTGTTAAAGGGAGGGGTACCAGATGCATTTTTTTAATTCTGGGAATTAGGTCCATCAAGGCTAAAATCCCTAAAACAAAGGCAAAGCTCAAAATGGAATCATACCAGCTGGGGCCTCATCTCAGGGTCCACTTCAATATTACAATTTTGGTTTAAGAATGTGATTGTACAATATGCATATGCATATCCCTTAGGACCCCATTCCATTCCTTTATAGAAGACAAAAAACATAATATTTACCTGTAATAACCTAATTTATTTTGAATAACAAGTCGCTATATAGTTACATTCTTTTAGCAGTAAATGCTGTATTATCTCGTTTGTAGCTGAATAAGGGCCCAATGAATATGCATATTACATTTTCTTTTTATTTATCCTGAAGGTGTTTATGTTGCTGTTTATCCAGCGATAACTAGGAATACAAATCTGGTAGGCAGAAAGAGGGCTACACCATGTGGGCATACACAAAGCTTATTGAAATAGCACATGCTTGCATACAGTATACAGGCAGGAAAGTAAATCTTCACACAAGGGCAAGAAAGTCAATCTTAAACAGTTTAAGCAGAATACAGATGATGAGAATTTACTTTAAGTCAGTTAGCAGAAAGAATTAATCCTTGACAACAAAGGTGAGGTAACTCTAGTGATCAAAGATTACTGAGAGTAAGCAAGGCACAGATGACCTACGTTAGACACACAAAGGGAGTCTAGAGGCCTTGTTCTATGGGATGAATAGGCGGGGCAAAACCTTCACTTTAGACTTGATGCTTGGCGTGGGACTTTTGCCCTGACTTGGAAGGGGCGTTCCCCTTTTCTGTGCCCAAGGGAATGCATGCGGGCATATTGCATCCTCATGGCACCCAGGACCTCAGATGGGGGTCACAAACGTTCATGCTTTCAAGAGTTGTTAATACAATATCTCTTGATCAATGTCACTCAGGTCGACATACTCATTCATCCCTCCCCTACTTATCCTTTGGCTTTTCTTAATTTTGTAAGGTATACATTGGATTTCAGACTGCATTTTCCTCTTCTTTTATTGTCTTTCTCTTTAACCCAACTGCATGCTTTTCAAGTACCCACCTCCTGGTACAAATTTTGCAAATCTGATTCCCACCAACTTTTGTACCTACTCTACTTAATTTTTGTCAGTTAGTCCTTCTGCCTACTAAGAGGAGAAGTATCATAATACCGTAATACAAAGATGGAAGTTGAGTTGTAGTTCTTTGCATTATAGTGATTGATACAAGCTGAGATATCTTTTTTTTTTTTTTTGGGTCCGGTCATGGGGCCTGAACTCTGGGCCTGGGCGCTGTCCCTCAGCTCTTCAGCTCAAGGCTAGCGCTCTACCACTTGAGCCACAGCACCACTTCCAGCTTTTTTCTTTTTGCTTATGTGGTGCTGAGGAATCGAACCCAGGGCCTCAGGCATGCAAGGCAAGCGCTCTACCACTGAGCCACCTTCCCAGCCCTAAGCTGAGATATCTTAATCCTTAATTATGTAATTTTTTAAACTGTGGTACAGAGGTCAGGCACATATTCCTGAATTCAAGAAATAAGAACCCACTCATTTAATCATGGAAAAAACAGACCCCTTTTACTTGGGATTTCATTAAATATTCCAGAGTTTCAATCATTTCCACATTCTTTAACATCTTCACAGACTACCCTGTCTTTAGCTGACCGTGTAGATTACGGTATACTGAGGCAAGTTGACTGTTTTTGTAATTCACTAACACTGAGACTCAGGCATAGTTAAAAAACCCTTTGGACCTCTCATATCCCTTCTATACAATGGCAGAAATAAATCCATGCCTCTGTAATGTGGAGATTGATAGTTCTGACATGATAGCATTGTTAGCAGAAGGGAAGGATATCATATAGAAACTGCCTAGATCTTGGTATATGTAAGCCACATTTTCTTTGTCTATTCATCAACGGTAGTTCTTCCAGACTGCTTCCAGTTTGGCTCTTGGGTAAAGGGGTACAATTAAGATGGGTGTAATATAACCCTGTGCTCTCCTGACAAATTCCTTCAGAGTTCCAGAAGGATGGTGGAGAAGCTGGAGGCTAATCAAGCTCTCCTATAGAAAGCAGTTTCAATGTTCCAGCGAACAGTCCTAAGTCAGAGAATCACACCAAGTGTGCCATGACATTACAGAGAGTTAGTCCAGAGAGGGAAAATACAGGCAAGGAGACAGATCTGAGAACTGGCAAGCATCCGTGGCTGTGGCTGTGGTGGCGGCAGCAGTGGTGGTCCTAGCCGCCATACTTGCAACATTGAGAGTCTGGGACAAAGGTGTCAAACCCAGCAGATGAGCGGATTCTACTCAACACCAGCAAGAACTGACAAGGAGCAGACATCTACATCCTGCAGTTTGCAGACCAGAGATGACCCAGGAACCAAGACTCCAGTGTGAGTAGAAGCCTGACATTCTCACTCCTTTTCAGGGAGCAGAGGAGGGAAGGCCACCCCTCCCCATCCACTACTGAAGATCTCCATCTTTGATACTGACAAAGGCCTGGCTGAGCATCTAGCTCCAACTCAGGCCTTGGAAGAAAACTAGAGTCATTTAGCAGGTCACTGGAGCATAAAATGACCTGCCAGCCCATTTTAGGAAATGTCACCGAGCCTGGGCTGGCTGCCATCTCCAGGAGTGGCTTTCTTCACTGGGTAAACAGAGAAAGAGGCTGCCCCTCCCTACAGCAGCCTTGACAATCAATTGAAATTCAGTAACCATAAACCCTGACAATGGCTCTAGGCTGGGCTCTGTGAGTGTCTCAGAAGCTAGCCCCTCAAGGAAACGTTACTGTTTGCTGAAAGGCCTCAACTCTACCCAGAACCTAGCCTCATCACAGCATCTCCAAACTAGAGGCAACAGCCATCTCCTTCTTTTGTGATACTCAAAGCAGATCCCCCTCCCATTGAAATAGCCTGGGAGGAGGATCACAACTCTTGGGTAAAGCAGAGCATTTTTCTGCCTGCTCAGACAAACTGACTTAAGAAACCAACGAATCCACAGCAAAATCAAACACCACGAGCAGGCCAGAGACTCTAATAAGAGCCTGGTTACAGACACAAGGGAGACACAGGATGTTCCCATCCCCTCTAAAAATATCAAAGAAGTCTTTTTTTGTACCTTGAATAAAATTTTTTTCTAAAATATTTTTTAATTTTTCATTTTTAACTTTAGAAAAATTGTTTTCTATTAACTTTTTTTCTTCCCCTTATAATTTTTATTTTAGGGGTACATGTGTGTGAGCTTTTATCTTTTTTGTTTTTTTCAGTTTTTTTGTTTAGCTCTAGTGAACTTTTGATCTTTTTTTGTCTTTCTCATTCATTTCACCTTTTCTTTTCTTTTGTTCTTCTTTGCGTGACTTAATTGCTGTTCTGCTCGTCCTCACATACACCCAGAGTCCATTATTAGATCTTATTCCCCATTGTGTACACACTTAATCCAGAAATTTATTACTCAATTCAAAACTTCTAAGACTTAAATTCCTGAATAGCAGTACTACCTCTTTATACCTATATACATTTTAATCATTTTTATTTTTATATTTTTCACGTCTCCTTTATATCCCTCCCCTTCTCTCATTCTATCCACATTCTTCTCTGAATATTTCGTTTTCAAATTTGCATAACTTTTAAGTGTTGCAATTTTTAATTTCTAATTTTTGCTTTTCTATTTTTTCTTGTCTTTTTTTCTTTCCCTTTCTTTTTTTCTCTGTCTTCTTTCATTCTATTCAACCTATTTCCTGCTTTGAGATTAGGAGTTAGTTAACTCTCCCTCTGCCTTTCCACATCCCTCAATTCCTATTTCATCCACATCTCTCCTTAAATGTAATAATTTCTGATTTGCCAAATTCTTTTTTCGGGTTTGTAGCCCACTAATACATAATTGTTTAATGTTGAATAGATATATCTGATGAACTAGATTGTATCTGCAGACTATTGACTGTGCAACTACAGTCTTTGGTTGATGATTGCCTTAAGATAGTGTTCTAGCATAAAACGTGTTACTTTCATCCCTAATGGGCAGAGCAAGCTGGAAAAAAAGAAGAATAATGGCAAGTCCAGGTACCTCAACTCCCACTCATGATAATCAAGGGACAGATCAGATAATGAATAATCCAGAGGAGAGTTCCCAAATAGCTCTACAAACAGTGCTGGTAAACATGGAAATAAAAAGATTGAAAACTTGCAAAGGACTCTCTATGATCATGATAGGAAGAGAGAGGAGGCAAACCAAAGTTTCATATAGGAAAAAATTTGATACAGGATTTGCGTGAGCAGCTTCAGAGCACTCAAAGAGAAAGAAAGAAATTCGGTGAGAAAGCTGATCAGTCAAAGAGAAAGTCAGTAATGGCATGAGCAGACTGAGAACACTCAAAGAGAGTTACAGGAATTGCATGAACATGAGGAAGCTAATCAAAGAGAAATAGAGGAATTGAGAGAGCAGGATGAGAATACACAAAGATCACTAAAGGCATGCATGGAATCCATTAACAGAGAGCTGAAAGAAGTCAGGGACACCACAAAGGGAATGCTGAATGTAACCCAACAGTAGGAATGGGAGTCCAAGGAAACCATAACCAATCAACTAAGTGATTTGAGAATAAACACTGAACACCAAATTAAGGAAGTAAAGAAGTTCATACAACATTTAAAACAAAGCTACAACAAAGAATTTGAAGCCAGCCATCAAAGCTGACCAATTAGAAGGAAAATAAATAAAAAACAAAGTAGAAAGTCTTGACAGTAGGTTACACCATGCAGAAGTTCGAATCTCGGGGATTGAAGACAGCCTAGATATTATAGAGAAAGAACATACAACCATCCAAGACAAATCCAAGAAATATGATAGATCTATTCAACACTTGGAAGACACCATCAGAAGGCCTAATCTGAGGATAATGGGTGTAGAAGAGCACCTAGAAACAGAAGTTAATGGTCTAGGAAAATTGTTTCACAGGATCCTAGAAGAGGACTTCTCAAACACGCAAAAATATGGGCCTATTCAGATACAAGAAGCTTTTACAAGTTAAAATAGACCAGATCAGGATAGAACATCCCACCATCACTTTATATTTCTCACAGAATCAATTCAGACCAAGGAAAAGATCCTTAAAGCTATCAAGGAGAAAAGATCAATCACTTATAAAGGGAAACAAATTAGAATCACCTCAGATTTCTCAACAGAGACAATTAAGCAAGAAGAGCCTGGAATGATGAATGCCATGCCCTAAAGGCAAACAACTATCAGCCAAGAATACTGTACCCAGCTAAGTTCTCCTCATCACCGAAGGTCAAATTAAAACCTTCCATATGAAAGAAAAATTGAAACAATATATCTTCACCAAATGAGCCCTACAAAAGATTCTTAAAGTTGTCCTACACATAGAAAACCAACAAGAACACAATAAAGGCCACGAAACCGCATACAAACTGACAATCCAAGAACCATAGGAAGAATCCAGTTGCTGCAGCCTCCAACAAGGTGGATTAAATGGCAGGAACTCCCAAATACCTCTCAGTCCTCTCTCTCTACATAAACGGACTTAACTCTCCAATTAAGGGACATAGACTGTCTAGTTGGATTAAAAAGTCGGATCCTTCTATCTGCTTCCTTCAGGAGTCATATCTTGCCCATTAAAACAAACACATTTTCGATGTGAAAGGCTTGAACAAAATCTACCAAACACATGTCCCCCATAAACAGGTGGAGTTGTAATCCTAATATGAGATAAAATAGACTTCAAATTAAAATTCGTGACATGAGATAAAGAAAGTCGCTACATACTAATTAAGGGATCTCTCCTTCAGGAGGATATTACAATTCCAAATATATATTTGTCAAACAACGATGCACCCAAATTTATCCAAGATACACTACTATCCCTCAAATCCCACATAGATACAAAGGCATTAATTGTTGTGAACTTTAACACAACACTTTCCCCACTAGACAGATCAACTCAGCAAAACTCAACAGAAATCACAGATCTAAACAACTGCCTAGATCAACTAGATTTAACAGACATCTACCGAATATTTCACTCAGCAGCATCAGAATAACGCTTTTCTCAGCAGCACATGGTTCATTTTCCAAAATAGACCACATTTTAGGCCAGAAAGCAGACTTGTCCAAATTCAGAAACATTGAATTTATACCTTGCATTCTCTCAGACCACAAGGGAATAAAATTAGAACTCAACACCAAAAGCCACCAAAGAAAGTCCTGTAACACATGGAGGCTGAACAACACACTGCTGAATCACCAGCGGGTCATGGAAGTGATTAGAAAGAAATTCAAATGTTCATAATATTCAACAAAAAGGATCAAACAAATTACCAGCTCCTCTAGGACAGAGCAAAGGCAGTACTCAGATGCAAGATTATAGATCTGAGTTCCTACATCAACAAATTGTAGAGATCTGAAACCAGCAATTTAATGAGACATCTGATCCTACTTGAAAAAGAGCAGAAAGATAAACCCCGATGAAGGAGATATAAAGAAATAATTAAAATTAGATCCGAATTAAATGAATTAGAATCCAAAAAGAAGTATAGAACGAATCAACAAAACAAAAAGTTGGTTCTTCGAAAAAATTAACAAAATTGATAGACCCTTAGCAAATCTTCTCAGAAAAAGAAGAGAACACACCCAAATAAATAAACTCAGACATGATAATAGGAACATCACCACAGAATAAACCAAGATTCAGAACATTATAAGGGAATACTCCTCGCAAATACCTACATGCTGAAACTAAACCAAGATGAGTTATACCATCTTAACAGGCCCATATCAAGCATTGAAAAAGAAATAGAAATAAGTGTCCTCCCATCTAAGAAAAGGCCAGGACCAGATGGTTTTACAGCAGAATTCTACAAGGTCTTTAAAGGAGATCTCACACCAATACTCCTCCAACTCTTCAATGAAATTGAAAGAGAAAGTTCACTACCGAACTCATTCTATGAAGCCATCATAACCCTCATCCCCAAACCAGGCAGGGACTCATCAAAGAAAGAGAACTATAGACCCTTTTCTTTGATGAACATTGATGGAAAATATCTCAAAAAATTTTGGCCAATCGACTTCAAAAATTCATCCAAGAAATCATACAACACTTGAAAAAGGAAATCAAAACACAGCTTAGAAAGTGGCAAAAACTCCCATGTTTTTGGATTGGAAAGACCAAGATTGGGAAAATGGCAATACTTCCTAAGGCTATCTACAAATTCAATGTGATACCTATCAAAATTCCAGCCTCATTCTTCAAGGAAATAGGAGAGGGAATCCTGAAATTCATATGGAACAATAAAAGACTCTGAATAGTGCTGGAGGAATTTGGTATTGACCAAATTTCAACCACTACAATAAAGCCGTAGTAATCACAACAGCTTGTTACTAGCACAAGAACAGACCTCAGGACCAATGGAATAGAATTGAAAACCCAGAAATGAACTACAGACTTATGGCCATCTAATCTTTAATAAGGGAGTGACAAAATTAGAACTGAAGAAAGACAGCCTCTTCAGTAAATAGTGCTGGCAAAATTGGTTAACTAGTTGTAGAAAACTAATGCTAGAACCTTATATATCACCCTGCAGCAGAATCAACTCCAAATGGATCAAAGACCTCGGCGTCAAAGCAGACACTGTGAAAACATTACAGGATGGAATAGGGGAAACCCTAGGTCTCCTTGGCACAGGCCCAAATTTTATTGAGACCCAGAAACACAACAAATCAAAGAAAGATTAGACAAAT
This sequence comes from Dipodomys merriami, assembly GCF_024711535.1. Classification (NCBI taxonomy): domain Eukaryota; kingdom Metazoa; phylum Chordata; class Mammalia; order Rodentia; family Heteromyidae; genus Dipodomys; species Dipodomys merriami. Next base: position 1,492,267 of record NW_027203104.1, on the reverse strand, counting down.
GGGATTGCATGCAATTGCAGCATTTGTGCATGGCAAAGGACATAGCTAGCAAGATCAATAGAAAGCCTAAAGATTGTGAGAAGACCTTCACTAGCCAAACAATGCACAAGGGTCTCTTATGTAATATATACCTGGAACTCAAAAAATTAAATCCCCCAACAACAAATCTTCAAAGAAACAACTGCCCAATAAATAAGTGGGCTGAAGATTTAAAGAGAAACTTCTCTGAAGAGGAAAGAAGGATGGCCAATAGACACATGAAGAAATGCTGGGAAGGTGGCTCAGTGGTAGGATGCTTGCCTTGCAAGGGTGAGGCCCTGGGTTCAATTCCTCAGCACCACATAAGCAAAAAGAATGAACCCTTAGATATGTATTTTAATGTTTTTTTCTTTCATGCATGTTTTTTTAACGCATTTATAAGATTATCTCTTTGTTGCTTTGTATGTCCCTCACCCACAGTATAATCCCTGCTTTCACTATATTTGATGTCAGTATAACTTGTGGAGGAGATGGGGAAAAACCAGTTGTTTAAGGATACAGGTGGACCTGTTGCAACAATGAGAAGTACAAGTTGTCATGTCCAAAACGAGCTTTACAACGTCGGTGCAGGGGGGGGAAGGGGGGGAAAGAGACGGATTGGGATTGGGGGGAGGGGGGAGGCTGGGAAGGGATGTGAAGGGTAAACAAAGGAGGAGGCTGCAATGCTTGGTAAGAAATGTACGCATTATCCTGCCCATGTAATTGTAACCCCTCTGTATAGTATGTTCACAAATAAAATTAAATTAAATTTAAAAAAAACTAAAGTACTTTATGTTTATATGTATGCACGTATTTTTGTATATGAATATATAAACATATATACACACATGCATATATATATACACACTTACACACTCATGTATATATTATATGGTATATATTGATATATTATATATTGCATGTATTCAAATGAGGCAGAGCCTTACTATTTAGGCTATGATGCTCTCAAGGAAGAAAACCCTTTCTTCCTTTATTTGGTTTTGAATTATAAGCCTACCGAAACACACCTAGCTTACTAACTTTATTTCAGATGAATACACTGCTGTGCTCAAATCAAATGAGTTTCTCATTATTAAGGATGGATAAACTTTAGAGGAACTAATAATGAACTAACTTCACAGCCTTATCATATTAACTTATTCTTCTCTTTCTAAGAGGATTCCTTAAAAGTGTGCATAATTAGAAAATGAAGTTCCATTACCACAATGGTATTGATTTCTGTACATCAGTCAAACATGCAAATGTTAGCATTTGATCTCATTGCCTAGGTGCTTTTCCTGAGTTTCTTTGTTTAAGGCTAGTCCTCTAGCACTTGAGCCACATATCTATTACTTATGACCTTTATGGTGGTTCATTGGAGATACGACTCTGCTGTTCATTTTGCCCAGGCAAGCCTCAAAGTTTGGTCTTCATATTTCAGAATTGCAGGTATGAGTGGCCTGAGCCCAGCATCTTTACATATTGTTATTTACATGCCTTCACTTATTTCTGGTGCTGAATAAGGTTTGTTTGCTTTTTCTGCTGGTCCTGGGGCTTGAACTCAGGGCCGAGGTGCTGTCCCTGAACTTTTTTGCTCGACTAGTATCACTTGAGCCACATGTTCACTTCAGGCCTTTGGGTGGTGAATTGGAAATAGGAATTTCAATGACTTCTTTAGCTGGGCTGCTTTTGAACTATGATCCTAAGATCTCAGCCTCCTCAGTAGACAGGAGTACAAATGTGAACCACATGTGCCCAGCTGCTTCGTAAGTGTTCTGAATCAGTGTTTCTGAATACTTTACACTGATCAACAGTTTTCATCAGATGGGTTTCAGACACTCTTCAGGGTGAAAGGGAGAAAAAAGCTGTGAGGGGGAACTAAGAATATTGCTCAGGTGCTAATGTAGCAGAGAAACTATTCTTGGTGAGATGAATTGTGCTTTTATTTACAATCAATGAAATTCCTTCACTTTTAGTCTCCTTCTTTGTAAGAATCTTCACCTCTTGGGTTTTCAATTCCAAATAATTTGAATAAGCTTACTGCTATCACTTCTTTGTGGACTTGATCATACAATAAATGAGTTTCCTCTTTTATGTGCCTGTATTTAAGGGTCTGATATGGGTCTGTGCTCTGTTGCACCATGTCTGCTCCTGAGATGAGCTGCTTAGTAGGGCCAATGATTGTGGAAAAGGTCTGCTAAATTGCAAGGTGCTATGGAGGATTATGGGTGACTGGATGAAGTTTACACACAAGACCACACTAAAGCTACCAGCACAACTATGTTTATTGCAGCATTATTGACCATAGCTAAGATATGGAACCAACCCAGATGCCCCTCAGTAGATGAATGGATCAAGAAAATGTGGTATATATACACAATGGAATTCTATGCCTCCATCAGAAAGAATGACATTGCCCCATTTGTTAGGAAATGGAAACACTTGGAAACAAATTTCTTTATATGTATGCACCTATGTTTGTATATAAATATATAAACATATACACACATGCATATATATACACACTTGCACACTCATGTATATATTATATGGTATATATTAACATATATTTTATATATACAAATGAAGCAGAGCCTTGCTATGTAGCCTATGTTGCTCTCAAAGAGGTGAAAATCCTGTCTTCCTTCACTATGTTTTGAATTATAAACCTGCTAAAACATACCTAGCTTACTCTATTTATTTCAGAGGAATACACTACTGTGCTGAAATCAAATGAGTTCCTAATTATTAAGGAAGGAAAATGTTTCGAGGAACTACTAAATGAACTAGCTTCACAACCCTATCAAAGAAACTTATCTTTCTGTTTTAAGAGGATTCCTTAAAAGTGTGCATTATTACAAAATGAAGTTCAATTACTACAATGGTATTGATTCCTGTACATCAGTCAAACATGCAAATGTTAGTACTTGATCTCATTTCCTAGGTGCTGTTCTTGATCTTCTTTGCTTAAGGCTAGTCCTGTACCACTTGAGCCACTTATCTTTTACTTATGACCTTTATAGTGGTTAATTGGGGAGAAGAGTCCCCCGTTCATTTTGCCCAGGCAAGCTTCAAAGATTGATCTTCAGCTTTCAGAATTGCAAGCATGAGTGGCCTAAGCCCAGCAGCTTTACATATTGGTATTTACATGCCTTGAGTTATTTCTGGTACTGAATAAGGGCTTCGATGTTTGTTTGCTTTTTTGCTGGTCCTGGGGCTTGAACTCAGGGCCTAGGTGCTGTCCCTACACTTGTTTGCTCATGACTAGTACAGTATCACTTGAGCCATATGTTCCCTTCAAGCCTTTGGGTGAATTGGAAATAGTAATTTCAATGACTTCTGCAGCTGGGCTGGTTTTGAAATATGATCCTCAGATCTCAGCCTTCTGAGTGGATAGGAGTACATGTGTGAACCACAGGTGCCCAGCTGCTTCATAAGTGTTCCGAGACCTCTTAAAATCAGCCAAATACTTTACACTGACCCAACAGTTTTCATCAGGTGAGTTTCAGACACTCCTCAGGGTGAAAGGGAGAAAAAAGCTGAGTTGGGAACTAGGAATATTCTCAGGTGCTAATGTGTCAGAGAAACTATTCATGGGGAGATGAATGTGTTTTTCTTTTATTAAGGAGGTGCCATGGACTGGCTCTGTCGGGACAACAGAGGACACCTAGTGGAGGTAACTGGAATAGGTGGGGAGATGGCCAACAGACAACTCACACAAGAGGAGTGAATGCTGAATGCGATTTATTGCAGAGGATAACAAGCTTTTATAGAAAAAGTCTCCATTAGAAAGGGCAAAAGGTTACACAATCTTGCTGCAAGGCTTCGTTCTTGGGTGGTCACCAGCTGCTCGCCTGATCTTGTTTTTTGCATGATGAGCTATGATGATAGGCACTTGTTTTCGGCTTTTCCTCTATTTTTAAGAAATACAATTGTTTCGAGATGTTTATCACCTATTAACCATTAACCAGAGCATATGGGCAAGGTGCTGGACAGAAAGGCTTGAACTCTAGTACTTTATTGTTACTTTAGTTTTGTACTTTATGCGTTTCAAATCTTTTCGAAGCAATTGTACTTCTTTGCCATTCTTTAGAGGGTCCCCAATTTGTGGCCCAAAATCATGATATTCAGTATACTTAGTTAAATCTGGCCATATATCTAATTCAAGCTCATAGTGTATTCTCTGTAACCCTTTCACATAATCGTTTACTCTTCTCCATAGAGGCCTTAACTGTCTCATAAGATCTTTCTTGTTCCTTTTTTGATAGTAAGCACCAAGGAGGCCTAGATCTAGCAAGTCTCTCAGTAAATGCAAGAGAGTAATAGGAAGTTCTTTCTCCTAAGTAGTTTTCCCAACCGTTGCCATCCTTATCATATACACCTGTAAAAGGCTATGGATCTGGGGGAAGTCTCTGTGGTCCTCTAAATAATGGAGGATTCCACTATTTTCCTCTGATAACCCATTGCCACCTTCCATCTACCAACCTTTTAGGAATCTTATTTAGCTTTTGGTCTAAATATTCCTCTACATCTTTCTTATCTACAGGATATCTATATGAGTCTATTGTCTATGCTCCAGGATTAAAGGGAAATCTCCAATAGCCATACACTCTTTCTGCTCTAGCCATGCCTACAGCTTCTTGTAAATTTCTTACAAACAATTCCTTTTGCTGAAGTGACGTCATGAAACCTCCCAATACTTTTATATTTACTTATTACTTGTCTAATAGCCTCCATAAGAGGGACTTTCAGGGTAGCACTTAACTCTGATGAGTTAGTCATGTTCTCAGGACACTCATCAGATGTTGGAGTCGTCAACACTTCCAAGAAAGAGCCCTGAATGAGGGAATGTTGAGCATGAGTAAGTAGAAAAAGCAACAGGAGCAGTAAAAGATTAATAGGCACTCCTATTCAGCGAAAAAAAAAGAGGAACATATCTTTCCCAGGGCCTTGCCAGCCTTTTTAGACGGTAGGCCTCTTTGAAGCCCCATTCTCTGAGGTAGACTTCTGTGAAGTCCCATTCTCAGAGGTAGGCTTCTGTGGAGTCCCATTCTCAGATCTAAAAGCAGTTGTTCCATGCTAAGCAGACTCCACAGAAGTAGGCGTGGCAACAAGGGTATTTTTTTTTATTTTTTTTTGGTTCGGTCGTGGGGACTGAACTCTGGGCCTGGGCGCTGTCCCTCAGCTCTTCAACTCAAGGCTAGTGCTCTATCACTTCAACCACAGTGCCACTTCTGGCTTTTTCCTTTTTGCTTATATGGTGCTGGGGAATCAAACCCAGGGCCTCATGCATGTAAGGCAAGCACTCTACAAGTGAGCCACCTTCCCAGCCCTGCTTTTATTTTCAATCAATGAAATTCCTTCACTTTTAGTCCTCTTCTTTGTAAGAGTCTTCATTTCCTGGGTTTTCAATTCCAAATAATTTAAATAACCTTAATGATATCCCTTCTTTGAGGACTTGATCATATAGTAAAGGAGTTTCCTCCTTTATGTGCCTGTATTTAGGTCCTGATATGGGTCTGTGTTCTGTTGCACCATGACTGCACCTGAGATGAGCTGCTTAGTAGAGCCAATGATTGTGGAAAACATCTGACATAATGAATAGTGCTGTGGAGGGTTATGGATGGATTCAGGTGACTGGATGAATTTGTAGTGACATATATGTATATTTACATACATAGATATGCATACCCACACACACACAATGTAATCACCCTGGTGAGCTGCTGATGAATGCGTCCCTTGTAATCTGTCACTCAAAGCCAAGAGGTTCACATTTATGAACCATTGGGACATTCTCAAGTATGTCTCTAAAGTCCTCATAAGCTGTTGCTATGGAGACATGTTCATGTGGGGCTTCTGAATTCTGTTTTTACACATGGAATTGTGGAATGTTAAGTGTATATTCTTTTTTGTTTTCTTTAGCTCCAAGAATGGGACTCAAAGCCAGTACATGATACTTTGCTCACTTATTAATGCTCTAACAACTAAGCCATACCTCTATCCCTTAAAGTATGTATTTTGTCTATTCTGTTGTGAAAGACTATATGAATATATGACAAATACTACCAGCTCTATAAAAATTATAGAACTGTTCATTTCCAGGGGTGAAGAGACTGATGTTATAGAAGGTATTCTAGGTTTACAGAAAAATTTGAAAATTGTTTCCCACAAGAAATCTGAATGGATTCTATGTCACTTTTATTGAATTTCACCACATAAAATAACTATTTACTAAATCAACTTTATTACTCATCTATAATTCTCAAATATTTCTCATTTTTAAATGTTACAAAATTCCATTAAATCACTCAATTTCTTTATAGATTCTATGAAACTACTTATTTTCCTAATTTATAACATTTCAGTTTTACTTACATAATTTTGTAAACACCTTTGAAGAAAGTAGACTGCTTCCCAATGATAGGATTCATGATACTAAATACAACAACCTCAAAATTAGAGATGTGGCACAAAGGATAGAGTGCTAAGCTTGAGAATAAAAGCCAAAGGGAAGTAAAGGGCCATGAGTTCAAATGAAACTAACAGCAAAATAAAAGGAAAAAGGTAAATATCATCCTAGAATTTCATGAAACAGGAAATTAGACATAATCATCTTCTTGTAGATCTCCCAATAGAGAATGTTAGAAATGGAACTTGAGAAATTTTAGAAGATGGACATTTAGGGAAGAATGACTGAGAGTACTTAGAACTTTTTTGAAAAACTTTCTACATGTTTTACATTGCTATGATTTCTCATGTGTGTGTGTGTTAAATGATGAACCCTGAGCTGTGCCTTCTGGTTGAAGAATTCCACATTTCTACCTTGATAAGGTTTGTATCCTGTGTGGGTTCTCTATTGCAAACTGACTTCTCTTCCAAATGAAAGACTTTCCCTACTTGTTACATACTAGAGATTTCTCATTTGGGTGAATTTTCTTATATGCTAGGCTGTGGCCTCCTGTGGACGGTTCTTTCCACATTTGTTGCAGTCATAAGGCTTCTCTCTTGTGTTGTGCTCTCTGATGAAAAATAAACCTTCCTGGTGAAAGACTTTCCACAGCTGTTACATTCATAAGGTTTCTCTCCTGTGTGCATTATCTGATGGATGTTAAGTGCTGCCTTCCACCTGAAAGACTTTCCACACTCCATACATTCATAAGGTTTCTCTCCTGTGTGTATTATCTGATGTGATTTAAGGATCGACTTCCGGATGAAAGACTTTCCACACCAGCTACATCCATAAGGTTTTTCTCCTGTGTGTTTTCTCTCATGGACAGTAAGGCCGATTTTCTTGGTGAAAGACTTTCCACACCTCCTACATTCATAAGGTCTCTGTCCTGTATGTGTTGCCTGATGGGCAGTAAGTTGTGACTTCATGGCGAAAGACTTTCTACACACATTACATTCATAAGGTTTCTCTCCCGTGTGTATTGTCTCATGGATAGTAAGGCATGTTTTCCGGGCGAAAACCTTTCCACACCTGCTACATTCATAAGGTCTCTCTCCTGTATGTGTTGTCTGATGGATCCTAAGGTTTCCTTTCTGGGTGAAAGACTTTCTACACACATTACACTGATAAGGTTTCTCTCCTGTGTGTGTTGTCTGATGGATTTTAATTTGTGCCTTCTGGGTGAAAGACTTTCCACATATATTACATTTGTATGGTTTCTCTCCTGTGTGTGTTGTCTGATGGACATTAAGGGTTGTCTTCTGGGTGAAAGACTTCCCACATTTGTTACATTCATAAGGTTTCTCTCCTGTGTGTGTTCTCTGATGGACAGGAAGATATGCCTTCAAGTGAAAAGATTTTCCACACTTGTTACATTCATAAAGTGTCTTTCTTGTGTGAATTTTCTGATGAAAAGTAAGGTTTGCCTTCCGGATGAAGGACTTTCCACACACATTACATTCATAAGGTTTCTCTCTTGTGTGTGTTGTCTGATGGACAGTAAGGTGTGCCTTCTGGATGAAAGACTTTCCACACACATTACATTCATAAGGTTTATCTCCTATGTGTATTCTGTGATGATATGTAAGTTTTGACTTCCGCATGAAAGACTTTCCACACAGGTTACATTCATAAGGTTTCTCACCTGTGTGTGTTCGCTCGTGAGCAGTAAGGTTTGTCTTCTGGGTGAAAGACTTCCCACACTGGATAAATTCATAAGGCTTCTCTCCTGTGTGTGTTTTCTGATGGACAGTGAGGTATGACTTCAGGCTGAATGACTTTCCACACAGGTTACATTCATAAGGTTTCTCTCCTGTGTGTGTTGTCCGATGGACAGTGAGGTGTGCCTTCTGGCTGAAAGACTTTCCACACACATTACATTCATGAGGTTTCTCTCCTGTGTGTGTTAGCTGATGGACAGTAAGCTGTGCCTTCCGAGTGAAAGACTTTCCACACAGGTTACATTCATAAGGTTTCTCTCCTGTGTGTGTTGTCAGATGGACATTAAGGGTTGTCTTCCGGCTGAAAGACTTTCCACACACATTACATTCATAAGGTTTCTCTCCTGTGTGTTTTGTCAGATGGACAGTAAGGTGTGCCTTCCGGCTGAAAGACTTTCCACACACATTACATTCATAAGGTTTCTCTCCTGTATGTGTTCTTTGATGGACAGTAAGGTATGTCTTCCGGGTGAAAGAATGTCCACATTGGTTAGATTCTTTAACTACAGGAGATACTCCAGGACTATAAGCAGCACATATCCCATTAGACTCGCCATGGAAAAGCATGTTCTGACACTGCCTGAACTCCTCTGTCCTTATCCCTAAGGAGTTCCCATTATTCCTAATCAGCTCTGACTTAGGTTTGGATCTCAAATTAAAAGTTGTTATTAATTTCACATTTTTCTCCCCTGTGTTAATATTCATGACTCCGACTTCAGACAGACAATCATAGGGATTCTCCTGACAGGTCTTAGTCCTGTACTCCTTTTCTTGGACATCTACAATGAGATATAGAAAGACAGACAAAAACAGAAATGAGACCTCAAGATTCCTTAATGTAACAGTAAAGGCATTTCCGTGCATCCTAACTGTTACGAGATTTTAAAAGATCAAAGCAGGAACTCTTTGATGCAGAATATAAGCTTTTCTCTGTAATGTATTAGTTAAGAAAGTAGCACTGACATTTTACAATGGTAAATAATGTTTTTCTGTTTCAGTTTTTCTCAAGGAATTAATTACTCAAATGATTCATCTACACACTATTAGTTATAAGCTGAGTACTAAACATTTGCCTTTAATACCCTCGAGGTTTGGTCCTAAGGGAATAGCTATTATTTTTCTTTTAATTTGTGGAAATAATTGATACATTTTGCTGCTTAGCTTCTCAACCATTAGGTGAGGAACAGAAATACTGTCTAGATTTAGGGACCATTAGGGTGTTTGATACATCCCTTGGCCTTTCCGCTAAGCATGGAAGGTTCCTGAGAGTAAGGATTTATACCTCCATCTCTTCAGTTCTAACTTCTCACTAAGAATTACTTTAGGGATTGGTGGCATTTTTAAAATTGGTTTCCCTCACCCTTAGTCAAATTCTCATCAAATTTCCTTTTCTAACACTCCTGCTCCTTCACAACCATTCAAGACCAAAGATACTGCAGCTCACCACCCAGGTAGTCATCCCCTATGAACCAAAAGCTTTGCTTCTGAATCTCACTCACTTCCAACATCACCAAGAAGCAATTTTCCTCTTCACAGGATAGCAGTCCTGGCATACTCCTCATTTCCTCATACCTGCATAGGCCTTGTTTCAATGAAAATGAGACCTCATTTTCTACATTTCTCATTTCCTTTTTCTGTTTAAGAATGATTTCTACAAAGAAAAAGAAAATTGCTCACTTTAACTACACTGGGACAGCCAAATCAGTTTGTCTCCATGTAAATTCTTGATTGTCATGTCCTGAAGACAAAGGATCACCTAGTTCTCTGCCACACATGACTCAGGGAACTAGGAACATTATTGCTCAGTACAGCTCATTAAACTTACCAAGTGTACTCTGGCTACAAAACTACCATGCAAGATGCTTTATCTCACCTGTGAGATTTTTGTCTGAGGCTTCTCTTATCCATGGTTCTGACCCTTGCTCCAGCTTGGCAATCAATTTAGGTTTAGGAACACAGTGTCCTGTTATTAACAAGTAGAGAAGAACTATTGGTAGGATGGGTCATCATTACTGTAAGGTCTTAGACATCATGTTCACAAACTTGCTCCTAAACCTTGTTTCTCATTTCTTATCCACTCCCTCGTTGATATTCCCCAACTTTCAACTTATTTTGCCAATTGTGTGCCTTGAACTCAGCTCTTTTGCTCAAAGCTAGCATTCTGCTAGTTTCAGTCCCAGCTACATTTGTAGATTGTGAAGGGATTTGGAGATAAAAGCCTCATGGTCACTTTTCTGCAGTTGCAGGCTTCAAACCAACATCCTCACATTTCTGCCTCCAGAGAAGCTAAGATTACAGGTGTTAGCCACTGCACCCAGGATCAGGGTTGATTACAAATAACCACTTTCAACTAGTGATTTTCAGATCATACTTCAAATAGTGATGTACTTTCTATTCTAGACTATATTTGCACGTACAGAAATCAACCCAAGTTTAGGATGACAGTCTTCTTTCTATTAGTGGAATGTAGTTTAGATTTTGGGTCCAAGTGCTGATTGGGTTTCTTGATGAATGGGAATAAAATTGTCTCCAATTATATAATGAAGTGGAAAAAATGGACAGGAATTTTATATTCCCACGGACTGGAATCGTCTACCGAAACAACATAAATATTTATATATCTACTTAAAAAAGAAAACAGCCTTTGATCTCGCATGTTCAAATGACTTTTGCTCACCTAAAGACAAGAGGTTGCTGTAGGTCTCCAGCATTACATCTCTATGCAGGGTCCTCTGAGCATGATCCAAGTCTTGCCACTCCTCCCAGCTGAAGTCCACAGCCACGTCATCAAATGACACCAGCTTCTGTAATGGCACATTTGAATCAAGTAATTAGCCCAAGTCAGGAAGGTCTGTGGGACTCATCCCCAATTAATCACCAGGAGAAAAGCAGAACTGGTGCTATGGCTCATGTGGTAGAGCACTAGCCTTGAGGGGAAGAATTCAGGGACAGTGCTCAGGTCCAGAAATCAAACCTCACAACCAACCAACAGACACGCATGCACACACACACACACACACACACACACACACACACACACACACACACACACACACACACACACGATATCTCATAAGCAATTACAACACATTTAGGACATCACAAGGAATACATAGCACCTTACTGATTCATGAAAAGTAAGTGTCTACATAAATGTTAAAGGCAGTAACAGTAGTTAAAACGTCACTAATGATGGATTGGCCCTTATAAGATCTGATTTACTTCCCATATATAAATATCCTATGTTAACTATTTTGTAGTTTCAGTGCTAAATACTGAATTATGGTCATAGATACCCTGATATTTCTTTCCTATGTAAAAAAGAACTGCTAGAAGGAAGTTTTGTGAACTTGGCCTACCTTCTACAATCCACAATATAGTTGCGAGGGGCATACAATGTTCCCTGACTACATTTTCATTTAAATATGCCTTCATGGAAGGATGGAGGATGGATAGAGACTTAAGGAACATTCAAGATGACAAAAAACGAAAAATAGGACCACGACAAGCAAGACAGAGAAAAATTACAAGAGGGATGTGATCTAATGATACAGAAGACAAATTTACAAGTTGGAAGGAAATAAGAGTGCTAATTTGCCTGCAGAGGCTAAGAGGAGAGGTTTTGAACTCCCACACTGAACCCTATTACAAATGATGAATGGCCAAGCCAGCCATGCTTGGCAATAGCAGAGGTGAATGCTCACTAACACACAAAAGGGAAATATATATGTGAGAAATTGAAAGAAAATAACATTCAATTCACAATCCATTGGGCAGAGGAACTCTACTAAAAATGTAGATTGAAGATATGGTCAGGGAAAGAGAGTTGATTAATTACACATCTGCATTTTAAGACTGTTACAAGAGAAGTGCTTCAAGAGAAGAGCAAAAGGAGTCCACATATATATACAGGTAGGACAAAAAAACTAAAATGGTAAATGTGTAGGTAAGTATAAAGGAATATATTGGTCATATATTTTATGTAATATTTCTGCAATAGTTTGTTGAAATAAAACTTATAGTACCATATTCATGATTCACAATGCATGAAGATCCAATATATAAACTCATCACTTTATTTAAAGAAATGTATGTAGATTACTCATATGCATCAATAAATATTGCAATTACCAGGCAAATCAGAAGGCCTCAGTCCAACGAATTAATTGTACCAAAATAGAGGGTACTAGATTTAGGGCTGGAAATGTGGCTTACTCCAGAGTGCTAGTCTAGAATGCACGGGTTCAATTATTCAGTGCCATGTGAACAGAAAAACTAGAAATAAGGAAAACGATTGAAGACACTTTAAAACAAATCTACAAATAATTCCTTGAAATATACAAAGCTCAGTATCAATAGTCAGGAGAAGAATTCAAATCAAAATTCTACAGAAATAACTACTTTATATATGTTACTATGGGCAGTTTTAAATAAAAACAACAAATATCCTTCCAAAGTCTAACAAAGGCTGGAAAGGATGTGAATTCAATTTGAACCTTGTTGCATGTCTGGCAGGAATGTAAAACAATCAAAGATGGTATGGACAGAGCTAAAAAGAACTAAATAGAGAATTACATAGGAATATGGTCCAGCACTTCTATTTCTAGATTTGTACCCAGCAGAAGAGAAAGCAGAGATAAGAAGTAGTATTAGAGAATCACTTCAGAGCAAATACTGACAAGAACCAAAAGACAGACACAGGTAAAAGAATAAACAAAGACATTGAAAAGGAAGACAAGTTTGCTACATTTTATAGCAGGGTTGATCTTTGAATACATTAAGCTAAGTAAAATACAGCAGTCATAAAAGCACAGCCATGGTATGATTTCCCTGACTGAGCTTTCAAGGATCAACAAAGTCATAGAGCCAAAAAGTAAGATGGTTCCAGAGACTGGGGTAGAGAGGAAAAGGAGCTGCCTATTAATGATTATACAGCTTCATACACGGAAAATGAAACATGCTGTACATGGATGGAAGAGATGGCTTCAGAACAACGCAGCCATATGAACTATCAGTGAACTCTGAATTGAAAATGGGTAATGTAGCCACACAGGATGGAACATACCTATACACCCTGACCTTGGGAAATTCAAAAAGGATGAACAGCCAGGCTAGCTTCCATAACAATTTCAAGAGCATGCTGGACTACATATCAAGACCTGTCTTCAAAAGGAATAGGGAATGATTTGTATTGACAAAGCTCATAAAATTCACAAACTTTATAGACCATGACAATGACAATTTGCCTTGAAGGTGAAAATGTGTTTTTGACTTCAACTAAGCATCTCTGTTCCACAATACTGTGACATATGTGAAATTTAAATAATCACTTTCTCTCAATTTAAACAACAAAAAAAGAAAATTCAGAGAAGGGGTGGTTTAGGAGCAATGGGTGACAGACATCTTCTATTCACATATTGTTTTGTAGAATGGCAACTTCTTTGTACAACTACTTAAACCTAATAATAAAATAAATTGTTTGAAAAAAGGAATATGGAAAAATCAAATTTTAGACTCTCTGAATAGGATCAGAGATATAGGTGCCATGTGTGTCTATTTTCCAGTTAAAATAACAAATTAAAATTTAAGAACAAACGTTAAGTCACATTTTAGCTGGAAACATACAGCTACAAATAGCATTAGTAACAAACACACATAGACCAAAAATGCAAAGTATTCCTTTTTTTTTTTTTTTAAATCGGTTGTGTGGCTTGAACTCTAGGCTTGGGCACTCTCCCTCAGGTCTTCAACTAAAGCCTAATGCTCCACCACTTGATCCACTGTGCCACTTCCGGTGTTCTGAGTGATTTATTGGAGATAAGTGTCTCATGGACTTTCCTGTCCAGGCCTGCTTTGAACCAGGATCCTCAGCTCTCAGCCTCCTGAGTAGCTAGGATGACAGGTGTGGGCCACCGGAGCCTGAACAAAAATGCAAATTACTCTAATCTGTGCATCTTAATTTTAGTTTTTGTATATCTTTTCACTGACTATTTTTCAAGTGTATCTCATATTGCTGAATCAGTTCTCTAGGAAGCTTCCCAAGGATATTTCTTGCTGTTCTTTTTGATGGGCTTATAATGTACTATATGATTTTTTTTTTTGTTTCTTTGTATGTTCTTCTGCCATGGCATAAACCTTGTTGTCACTCTCTTTGATTCTGGTGTCTTGCATCTTGTATATACATTTTTCTAATTGAGGAGGGGAACAGAAATTATAAAATGCTGAAATAAGAATAGAGGATGGGCCATTGTAACAATGACTTGTACAAGGAACTATGTTGAAAAGGAACCTAACCTGACCTGCTAGGCTCAGCTCCACACAAAGGGAAGTCTCCCAGCCAGGGCTCCAGCCCCAGGAGTGGCTTTCTTCACTGGGTAAACAGAGAAAGAGGCTGCCCCTCCCTATAAGAGCCTTGACAATCAATTGAAATTCAGTAAACATAAACCCTGAGAATGGCTTCAGGCTGGGCTCTGAGAGTCTCTCAGAAGCTAGTCCCTCAGGGAAAAGCTACTGTTTGCTGAAAGGCCTCAACTCTATCCAGAACCTAGCCTCTTCACAGCATCTCCACACTAGAGGAAACAGCCAACTCCATCTTTTGTGATACTCAGAACAGATCTCCCTCCCATTAAATTGCCCTGGGAGAAGGATCACAAACTCCTGTGTAAAGCAGAGCAGTTTTCTGCCTGCTCAAACAAATTGACCTAAGAAACCAACCAAGCCACAGGAAAATCAAATACTGCAAGAGGATCAGAGACTGTAACAAGAGACTGCTTAAGGACACAAGGGATCTTCCCATAACCTTCCCCCACAAAAAAATCAAATAGTCTTTTTTTGTACCTTTCATAAAAGTTTTTTTCTAAAACTTTAATTTCATGTTTTTATTGTGAAAATACTGCACAGATGGGTTACAATTACATGGGCAAGATAATGAATACATTTCTTATCAAGCATTGTAGCCTCCTCCTTTGTTTCCCCTTCCCATCCCTTCCCAGCCTCCCCTGGCGCCCCCACACAATCCTCCCCCGCACCAAATTTGAAAAGTTTGTCTAAAACTTTCTTCAATTTTTAACTTAAAAAATTGTTTTGTATTAACTTTTTTTTCCCCTCCTCTTATAATTTTTATTTTAGGGGTATAAGTTTGTGTGCTTTTTTTTCTTTAAATAAAATTTTTTTTGTTTAGCTCTACTGACCTTTTGATCCTTTTTTTCTTTCATTCCCATTCTTTTCACCTTTTCTTCTCTTTCATTTTTCTTTGCGTGACAATTGCTCTTCTGCTTATCCTGATATACCCTTAGTCGATTACTAGACCTAATACCCCATTGTGTACAACTTAATCCAGAAATTTATTACTGAATTCAAAACCTCTTAGACTTGAATTCCTTAATAGCAGTACTCTTTATACCTATATAATATTTTAAGCTTTTTAAAAACATTTTTTCATGTCTCTTTAGCCCTCCACTTCTATCATTCTATCCACCTTCTTCTTGGAAATTATGTTTTTCAATTTGCCTAATTCAGTGTTGCACTGTTTAATTTTTAATTTTTATTTTCCTGTTTTTTCTTGTCTCTTTGTTTCTTTCTCTTTCTCCTTTTTTAAGCTCTCTTACTTTCATTCTATCCAATCTATTTCCCACTTTGAGATTAGGACTTAGTTAATTCTAGCTCTGCCTTTCCACATCCCTCTATTCCTATTTTTACCCACATCTCTCAATAAACCTAATCATTTCTGGTTTGTCAAATTCTTCTTTGCGCTTCTTAGCCCATGAATACACAGTTGTTTGATGTTGAATAGTATATCTGTTGAACTAGATTGTATCTGCAGACTTTTGACTGTGCAACTACAGACTTTGGATGATGCTGGCCTTAAGATAGTGTTCTAGCATAAAACTGGTGTTACTTTCATCTCTAATGGGCAGAGCAAGCCGGAAAAACACAAGAAAAATGGCAAGTCCAGGCATCTCAACTCCCACTAAGGATAATCAGCTGACAGACCAGATAATGAATAATCCAGAGGGGAGTTCCCAAATAGCTCTACAAACACTGCTTGTAAACATTGTAAATGAAAAGACTGAAAACCTGCAAAGGACTCTGTGAGCATGATACGGAGAGAGAGGAGACAAACCAAAGGTTAATACAGGAATATCATGAACGTGAGGAAGCTACTCAAAAATTGATACAGGAATTGGTTGAACACCTTGAGAACACTCAAAGAGAAATAAAGGAATCCATGAGCTGGCAGAGATCAGTCAAAGGGAAAGAGGAATGGCGTGAGCAGGCTGAGAACACTCAAGGAGAACTACAGGAATTGGATGAACTTGAGGAAGCTAAGCAAAGAGTAATACAGGAATTGAGAGATAAGGATGAGCATACACAAAGATCACTAAATGCATTCATGGAATCCATTAACAGAGAACTGAAAGAAGTAAAGGAGACCACAATGGGAATGCTGAATGGAACCCAACAGAAGGAATGATAGCCCACAGAAACCATAACCAATCACCTAAGTGATTTGTGAATAAACAATACCAAATTAAGGAAGTCCAGTGCTTCATACACGATCTAAAACAAAGTTCCAACAAAGAATTTGAAGCCATCAAAGCTGACCAATTAGAAGGAAAAGAAGTAAAAAAACAAAGTAGAAAAATCTTGACAGTAGGTTAGACCATTCAGAAGATCAAATCTTAGGGACTGAAGACAACCTAGATATTACAGAGAAAGAACATATAACCATGCAAGACAAATCTAAGAAATATGATAGATCTATTCAACACTTGGAAGACACCATCAGAAGGCCCAATTGGAGGAGAATAGGTGTAGAGGAGCATGTAGAGACAGTAGTTAATGGTCTAGAAAATTTGTTTAACAGGATCCTAGCAGAGAACTCCCAAACATGCAAAAAGATAGGCCTATTCAGATACAAGAAGCAAACGGCCCCCATAAACAGGCTGCAGTTGCAATCCTAATACCAGGTAAAATAGACTTCAAAGTAAAATTTGTGAGAAGAGATAACGAAGGTTGCTACATACTAATTAAGGGATCTGTCCTTCAGGAGGATATTACAATTCTAAATATCTATTCACCAAACAACGGAGCACCCAAATTCATCCAAGAAACACTACTTTCCATCAAATCCCACGTAGATTCAAATACATTAATTGTTGGGCACTTTAACACACCACTTTCCCCACTGGATAGATCAACTCGGCAAAAACTCAACAGGGAAACCTAACAGATCCTAACAACTGCATAGATCAACTAGATTTAACAGACATCTACCAAATATTTCACGAAGCAGAATCAGAATACACGTTTTCCTCAGAAGCACATAGAACATTTTCCAAAATAGACCACATTTTAGGCCACAAAGCAAACTTGTCCAAATTCAGAAACATTGAAGTAATACCTTGCATTCTCTTAGACCAGAAGGGAATAAAATCAGAACTCCACACCAAAAGCCACCAAAGAAAGTCCTGTAATACATGGAGGCTGAACAACACACTGCTGAATCACGAGTGGGTCACGGAAGAGATTAGAAAGAACATTCAAATATTCATGATATTCAACCAAAATGAACACACAAATTAGCAGCTCCTCTGGGACACAGCAAAGGCAGTTCTCAGGGGCAAGTTTAGAGATCTGAGTTCCTACATCAACAAATTGCAGAGATCTGAAATCAACAATTTAATGAGACATCTGAGTCTCCTTGTAAAAGAGCAGCAAGATGAACCCCATTCCAGTAGACAGAAAGAAATAATTAAAATTAAATCAGAATTACATGAATTACAATCCAAATAAAGTATAGAAAGAATCAACAAAACAAAGAGTTGGTTCTTAGAAAAAATTAACAATATTGACAGACCCTTAGCAAATCTTCTTACAAAAAGAAGAGAACACACCCAAATAAATAAACTCAGAGATGAGAATGGAAACATAACCACAGAAACAACCAAGATTCAGAACATTACAAAGGAATACTTCTTAAACATTTATGATAAGTTTGAGAACTTGGCAGAAATGGACCTTTTCCTAGCAAATATTGACTTGTCGAAACTAAACCAAGATGAATTAAACCATCTAAACAGGCCCATAACAAGCATTAAAATAGAAACATCTAAAAAAAGTCCAAGACCAGATGGTTTTACAGCAGAATTCTACAAGGCCTTCTAAGCAGAGCTCACACCAATACTCCTCCAACTCTTCAATGAAATTCAAAGAGAAAGTTCACTGCTGAACTCATCCTATGAAGCCATCATAATCCTCATCTCAAAACAAGGCAGGGACTCATCAAAGAAAGAGAACTTACAGACCCAGTTCTTTGATGAACATTGATTCAAAACTTCTGAACAAAATTTTGGCCAATTGACTTCAACCATTCATCCAAAAAATCATACAACACGATCAAACAGGATTCCTTTCAGAGTTGCAAAGCTGGTTCAATATATGCAAATCAACTAATATAATTAATCACATCAACCGGAGCAAGAATAAGAACCACATGGTTATCTAAATAGATGCAGAAAAAGCATTGGACAAGATCCAACACCCCTTTATGATGAAGGTTGTGTAAAAATTAGGAATCCATGGAACATTCCTCAATACAATAAAGGCTGTATATGACAAACCCACAGTCAGCATTATACTTAATGGTGAAAAACGAAATCCATTTCCTCAACTCAGGAACGAGACAAGGATGTCCACTAATTGCACTTATCTTCCATCTAGTATTAGAATGCCTAGCTACCGCAATAAGACAAGATGCAAACATAAAGGGGATTCAAATAGGGAAAGAAGAAGTAAAACTCTCCCTCTTTGCAGATGACATGATCTTATATTTAAAGAATCCCACAGACTGCACTCCCAAATTACTCAAGTTGATTCAAAAGTTAGGTGAAGTATCAGGGTATAAAATTAACCCTCAAAAACCAAAGGCTTTTTTGTATGCCAACAATGAGAAAAGTGTGGCTGAATTTAGGAAAGCAACTCTATTCGTAATAGCCCCCCCAAAATAAAATACCTAGGAATTAACTTAACCAAAGAAGTGAAGGACCTCTATGATGAAAACTTAAAAACTTGAAAACGGAAATCAAAACAGAACTTAGAAAGTGGCAAAAACTCCCATGCTCCTGGATTGGAAAGATCAACATGGTGAAAATGGCAATACTTCCCAAGGCGATCTACAAATTCAATGCGATACCAATAAGTATTTCAACTTCCTTCTTCAAGGAAATAGAAGAGGCAATCCAAAAATTCGTATGCAACAATAAAAGACCCCGAATAGCAAAAACGATCTTCAATGGAAAGAACACAGCTGGAGGAATAACAATACCAAATTTCAAACTCTTCTACAAAGCTATAGTAATCACAACATCTTGTTACTGGCATAAGAACAGACTTCAGACCAATGGAATACATTGGAAATCGAGAAATGAACCTACAGACCTATAGCCATCTAATCTTGTATAAGGGAGAAAAAAAAATAGAATGGAAGAAAGCCTCTTCAGTAAATGGTGCTGGCAAAATTGGTTAACTAATTGTAGAAAACTAAAGCTAGATCCTTATATATCACCCTGCACCAGAAGCAATTCCAAATGAATCAAAGCCCGCAGTGTCAAGGCAGACACTCTATAAACCATACAGAATGGAATAGGAGAAATCATAGGTCTCCATGGCAGAGGTCAAAATTTTATTAATAGAAATCCAGAAACAAAACAAATCATAGAAAGGTTGGATAAATGGGAATGCATGAAATTGCAGCACTTCTGCATGGCAAAGGCCATAGCTAGCAAGATCAATATAAAGCACAGGGATAGGAAGAAGATCTTCACTAGCCATACAATGGATAAGGGTCTCATATCTAAAATATACCTGGAGCTCAAAAAATTAAATCCTCCAACAACAAATCTTCATAGAAACAACTGCCCAATAAATAAGTGGGCTAAAACTTAAAGAGAAACTTCTCTGAAGAGGAAAGAAGGATGGCCAATAGACACATGAAGAAATGCTCAACTTCTCTAGACATAAAAGAAATGCAAATCAGGGGCTGGCAACATAGCTCAGTGGTAAAGCGCTTGCCTTGCATGCCTGATGACCTGGGTTCAATTCTTCAGCACCACATAAGCAAAAGAAAAAAGTCAGAAGTGGTGCTGTGGCTCAAGTGGTAGAGCGCTAGCCTTGAGCTGAAGAACTGAGGAACAGTTCAGGCCCCACGACCTGACCGCAGAAAAAAAAAAAAAAAGAAATGTAAATGAAAACAACATTGAGATACTACCTCACCCCAGTTAGAATGGCAAAAATCAAGAACTCTAATTAAACAACATATGCTGGAGGGGATGGGGACAGAAGGGAACATTACTGCATTAGTGGTGGGAGTGTAAAGTTGTTCAACCACTTTGGAAAGCAGTATGGAGGTTCCTCAAAGGACTCCACATAGAGCTCCCCTATGACCCAACAATCCCACTTTGGGGCATTTACCCAAATGTTCACAAACAAGACCACACTAAAACTACCCTCACGACTATGTTTCTTGCAGCCTTATTTACCATAGCTAAGATATGGAACCAACCCAGATGCCCCTCAGTAGATTATGGATCAAGAAAATGTGGTAAACACGGGTGAGGAGAGGATGGAAAGGGATGAGAAGGAGAAACAAAGGAGAAGGCTATAATGCTTGATAAGAAATGTACCCATTATAATGCCCATGTAATTGTAACCCCTCTGTACAGTATTTTCACACACACCAAAAAAGAATAACATAGGAAAGGTTTCTCACAAACTCTGTTTGGCTCTAAATGTAATATTAATAGAGATTTTTAATTTTTTTTTTTGATGTACTCATGGTAACCTTCCTTGTGTGAACCAAAATGAAGATGCTTAGTTGAAGGAATTCGGGGCACAACTGGAGTGAGCTTTAGGACCCCTACTTCCTCCCTATCTCTCTGTCTGTGCTTTTGTGTTTTTCTAATTTTCTTTAGCTCTGGACTCTTCATAGAAGTACCTCGGCTTACGTTTAGCAACAAGTTTCCTTTATAATGGGTAAAAACATGTTAATTCTAAGAGTCATGTCAATAAAGGAAAAGTGATCAGTAAGAAAAACTAGTTCTAGTTGGGCACTGGTGACTCACGCCTGGAATCCTAGCTACTGAGGAGGCTGAGATCTGAGGATCACGCTTCAAAGCCAGCTCGGACAGAGAAGTCCCTTAGACGCATAGCTCTAATAAACAACCACAAAACTGGACGAGGGACTGTGACTCAAGTGGTAGAGTACTCGCCTTGAGCTGAAGAGGTGAGAGACAGTACCCAGGTCCAAGAATTCAAGCCCTACAATGGACAAAAAAACAAAGAAAACAGAAATACTAGCTCCCAGATACAGCATTTGAAGCAAAGAAAAAAGCAAGAGACAGATGGACGGTGGAGGGTCTGAGAGAAACAATGAGAAAGAGAGAGAGAAAAACAGATGAAATGAAAGAGAAGAGAGAAAGAAAGCTAGAGAGCAAGAAACAGAGAATGAAAGACAAAATACAGAAAAAAATCTAGTCAGGAGTTCTTTGAGAAACATGGAGGGATTTCTAGAAAGGATAAACACTATATAATGAAATATAACCTAAGTTTCAAGTAGAAAAAGCCATTGAAGCAAAGAACTAGTAATTTAAGTACACATATGTTACTCAGTACACTTCAATAGTTGAAGGTATATGTGACTACAGTTTTCAGCAAGTATAGTAAAAATTTCATTAGGACAGTTTAATGTTATTCATGGGGATGTGATCTCTGACCAGTTGCTTCCATGAGCAGTCACCTCCTCGGTGTCAGTAAATCCCTTAACAAGTTTGACTACTTCTTACAACATCAGAACAACTAGAAACAAACTGAAGTAATCTACTCATTTGAGCCAGAATGTCAGATTAATAATGTGCAAAACCTACAAGCCATCTTTATCTGATTTAGGAGCATGTTCCTCAAGTTGAATCTGTTTTTCTATTTTTCAATCTTGTCCACTATTAGGTTCAAAAAATGGAATGTAAAACAGAGAAATCAAAAGCAACTTACCACAGAGCCTTTCATTCTTTCATTCTTGCTGTTGACAATGGACAGAAGATTCTGGAAGCATGGCTGGGAGAAAAGGCAAATGTAGTCAAGAAAGAACCTGTGTGATTTTGCCCCAGATTTTCCTACTTAAAACATTACCCATGGGCCAGAAAAGCATAAAGCCTTCTTATGGGAGAACAAATATGGTTAATGTCTGAAGTAGTGCATTAATCAAACACTCCACTAAAGATGAAGCCATAGTTGATTAATTGGTAGATAGATAGTATAAAAGCAATTCATTTCTAGGTTAATATACATTCAAAATTCCTAAAAACTAATATCCCACAAAAATAATTGAAAAATAAAAATAAAAATAAAATAAAATAAAAAATAAAATAAAATAAAATAAAATAAAATAAAAAAAAAAATAAAAATAAACCACATTTCATTAAAACTAGTGTTTACTGAAATACACTTAGGGATGCATGAACTATTTTTTCTTTTAATGCAAAAGAATAATAGCACTCCACTGGGCATTTGTACTCCAGCTCATTCATTTCTATATTCACACACCAGGAAAATCATGTATAGTATAGCTCAGCATTTTTCACAAAGGTTATACAGGAAACACATATGCAATTCATGTTTCTAGTGCTATAATGTATCAATAATGGTTGTGAAATGACACATTTCCTTGTATCCAAATACTCAGAGCACCCTTATGCAAGGACTTTCAATTTCCCATTTAAGCTACTTTGGCCAAATGGACATCACTAAAGATCTTATGTCAGTAATGCTCACTTTCCTGAACAGTCATATGAAGAACCTTGGCCATAATGCTGAAGGTACAGAGACTAATAAGATGAACATAAAATACTGGGTCATAGGAGAGACACAATTCCAATCAATCATCCTCAGGGGAGGAATTAGAAGATTAAAGTCTTATCTGTGATTTAAACAATATTAACACAAAATAGCAAGTTGAGGGCTCCCCAAAATGTAGATCCATAAAACTTAAATAGCTATTTGATTTGGCTGGTACTTGTTGGTTGGATTCTTACACAGGAAATGCTGTTACACACAGATCATTTGTTTCTTTGCACAATTATGTAGAATTGCATTTAAATTATATTATTAGATTATCTATTAACTTAATTTTCTGTATTATTAAATGATTTATCAAGTGTTTGGGAATGCATGTTTAGGCAGTCTCTCTCATTTTAAGTAATGTAAAATAGCCTCATTAGTATTTGGAGAAATTGCTGTTTCTTAGAAACGAATATAATGGGTAGTATCCCTAACATTTTAAAGTTGCAGAAGCCATAGGATATGAAGAGGATAAAAATAGAATCAATATGTATCTATATGATATTTTAAAGGACTGTTTATGATTCACCGACTTCAAATGCCAAAAAGAATTTTACATGTAAAATAATACTTCTTTGAGCAGATTGTGACAAAATGGGTAACACTAGCTAAAACTTCAGGACAGGTTACATGTATGCATCATATATCCTTGAGCAATATACATTACCTCCAAATTTTTCTATATTTTTTCATCAGAGTCCAAAGTTTCTAGATCAACACTTCCTGAACGGCCAGGAAAAACTTAACATGTTACAAGTAAGGTCAGGAAATCCACTGATGAGACATCTGGATTAAGTCTGAGGGATCCCATACTAGAAATGAGAGTGGGAAGAGGTTGAATCAAACAGTGAGAATAGGCTTAGGGATCTAGTACATAGAGAGACAGTTTCAGATGTGACATTTATCCCTCCAGCCCAAACCACAGTCTCATGCCCCCTCTGATTACTAGGCTTCGGCTTAATCCTCAGGCCAGATGCGGTCCCCTCATGAAAGAGGGTCTAAACCTTCCAACAGAACCAAGTGATTTGAGAAGAGTTGGAGGAAAGAGTATCACGTCAATCTTGTGCTCTGGAAAGGAGATTCCACAAGCTGGATCCAAACACGTGTGAACTCCAGCCCAGAGTGCTAAGAAGGCTGCCAAGCAGGGGCAGAGCAGAGACACCTCTAGCAGAAACAACACAGAAGCCCAAAAGGCAACTGCCATGGAAGGAGACTCAACCCTGGCACACACACTTCACAAGGTCACGACAACCGTTTCCGTGCTCAGCTTACAGCTGGGCAAAGTGAATCAGGTGGCGTGGGTGCCGGCAGCATCTCTCAGTCGTGGCGTTCACACGCACAGCTCCCGGCTCTCCTCGTCTGGGGAGCCACTCAGCTTGCTCTTGGGGTACCAGGAGCCAGTGTCTGGCTTCTGGAGGCTCGCGGGCCAATGACAGCACAAGCACCCGAACCCCAAACAAATCACCAAGCCCAGACAGGAGGCACACGTGGGGCTGACTCCGGTCCTGCACCCAGCTTGCCGTTCATACCTGACATCGGATCCGCAGCCTGAGATTCCTTCAAGTTGCAGCTCCCAAGGTCCCCGAAGAGCGGCTGGGCGCCTGCCTCGGGGCTTGGACCTCGGGAAAGCAACACCGAACTTCTCAGAACTTCTAGCAGAGGGGGAAAGGAAACAACCCGGAATTACCGGACAGAAAAAATGAACAGTGGGCGGGGAGACGCATGCGCAGAAAGAACTTCCCGGCCCCTTCCCCAAACCATCACTTTCCAAGGTCTGTGCCTCAACTAAGACTACAATTCCCACAATGCACTGCGCACGGTGCCACCTGGACCAGGTTGGGCTTGGCCCTGGGATTCTGACGAGTGCCACACCTCAGGTCCCAGAATTGCATGGAGGTCTGCAGATGTTGCTCTCCTGGCAGTGGGAGCAAAGGCGAGTTTCTTCCTGAAAATTATTGTGGGGCTCCTGAAATATTCAACGACTAACCCGAAGATGGAAATGTGTTAGGAGCATTGCATAAGTTGGCTTTTTAATTCTTAGTTCTAGTCATGCAATTGAGGTGATGAGACTGCGTTGTTATTTTCAGTTTTGTTCAGCTCTTATGTTCTCCTGAATGTAAGCTACATCTCCGTTTTGCCTTTAGTTTTTGAATATCTCTCCTCTCACTTTAAAACGGTATTCGCAGCCCCTAACATTTTCCACTGCTGTAATGTAGACGTTGGAATAAAATAGTTAGATAGGCAGCATAATCCTTTTCTCAATTTAGATTTATCAAAATCGATTTCCCTGAAACTCCCAAATTCCACCTATGAAAGCTTAAGGAGTTTTTGGTTGTTTGTTTCTGAATTTTGTCTTTCCGCTTAGAAATTTTTAGTTTCTTTTCCTTAGTTTGCTGTAAGTCCTGTGGCTTGAACTCAGAGCTTGGGCACCATGGGTGAGTTTTTCTGTGCTCCATTTGCCTGTTTTGTAATAATTTCTTCATCTAATTTGTGTCACGTTCCCTCACAGGGCTTTCTTAGACCATGGATCATCACCTCCCTTGCTCTTCAAAGAGATGGTGTTTTGGGGAATCAGGAAGAGTGTGGGTTTGGGTAGAGGAGTGAAGTTTAGAGTAGGTCTGTGTTGATGTGAAGTTTGATCATTTGCCCCAAACCAGTCTGTTTTTGTGTTTCCATCCTTTGTTTTGAATTCCTATCCCTTCTGTGATCCTAAATGTTCCTTCCTCTGGGTAACTCAAGGCTACATACCTAGGAAACCTCAGACTGGACTTCCCAGACAGTATCCATTAGACTGTGGAATACATCTGTTGTCTCCTTCCCTCATATCTGAGATCCTGTTGGTCTCTCTTAAAGGTTTACTGTGATATTTGCTGAATCTGTACATTGGTTCCGGCAAGGTTTAGGGAGGGAAACTTTTGTGCCTCCTATTCAGTCCTCCAGTGTGGGTTCTCCAGGACTCTTCCGTGGACCTCAGTTATTCCTCATGAAATTATAGAAAATAGATGGGTATATAGACTTCAACCTAAGTGCACATATAAAAATATAAAGAAAAACCCAATAAATATATTCTGTAAAAGTCAATAGTTTCAGAGGCAAGGAGATAAGGATCAAGTAAAAACTGGAGTGATTTCAAGACTAGCTTTGACGTGTACTTTTCATTGTTCAAGATTACATTTCTCATCAATTTCTCTTTTATTCTCTTTCTTTTTTTTCCTTCATTTTCCTTTACCAGTCATAGGACTTCAATTTAGGGCCTAGGCACTGTCTGTGAGCTCCTTTAGCTCAAGACTAGCTCCTTATGCCGGGTGCTGGTGGCTCAGGCCTGTAATCCTAGCTACTCAGGAGGCTGAGATCTGAGAATCGCGGTTCGAAGCCAGCCCGGGCAGGAGAGACCATGAGACTCCTATCTGCAATAAACCACCAGAAAACCAGAAGTGGCACTGTAGCTCAAGTGGTAGAGCGCTTGCCTTGAGCTGAAGAGCTGAGGGACAGCTCCCAGGCCCAGAGTTCAAGCCCCATGACCGACAAAAAAAAAAAAAGACTAGCACCTTACTATTTTAAGTTATACCACTGCTTTCTGCTTTTTCTGTGGATGTGGTACTGAGGAATTGAACCCAGGGCTTCATGCATGCTAAGCAAGCACCCTAACTCTAGCCACAGTCCCAACCCATATATGTATTTTTCATTTCTTTAAAGTAGTATAAATAGTCTTGACTTCCTACATTAAATTAAAATTGTTCTTTGCTCACATATATGTCCAATTATTTTTATACAAAAATTATATCCTGTTAGTGCATTGTACTCCACTAGTGACTCTAATAACTTTCAGTGTATCCTTGTGATTTTCTAATTAAAAATAATGTCAACTTTGGGAGTCAGTGGCTGCTACCTGTCATTCTAGCTATCAGCAGTCTGACTTCAGAGCCTTGGTCTTGGAAGCCAGCCTGGGCATGGAAGTATATGGGAGACTTATTGCCAGTTAACCATCAGAAAGCCAGAAGTGGAGCTGCAGCTCTAGTGGTAGAGCTCTAGCATTGAGTGAAAAGGCACAGGGACAGCACACAGTCCCTGAGTTAAAGCCCCAGGATGGCACAAATAGAAAGTTAATGTTACCTGCACATAAAGATAATAACACCCCTTCCTATTTACATAGATACATGTGTTTGTATTGTCAAATTGACCTTGCTAGCAACTGCAGTACAGTGCAACTTAAACGTGGTGAGAGTAGATGTATTCATCTTTTTTGCTGATCTTATGCTATAAGTATATATGATTTCACCGTTAAGTAGAATACTGGCTATCAGCTGCTCATGTAAAACCAAGTATTTTTATTAACATATTTTAGTTGCACAGGGGAGATTCATCTTGACATTTTAATAGAAGAATACAACTTTACTTGATTGAACTCACTCAATTATTCTTCCTCATTCCCCCTCTTTCTTAAAATAATTTCAATAGCTTTTATTGATCTACTTATCTATATGCTTATATAGTACTTTGACAGGAAGAAAGGAAACACTTGATATTGATCATTGGAATATATGAAAATATAACAATGAAACATATTAAAATTACCACATGATGTAGGGAATGTGACATTGGGGTGATGGTGAATAGAATATATTACAAACATATATGGAAATATCACAATGCAATCCGAAGTATAGTAGAATGTATACATTTTCTTGTGTTCTAGTCTCGGCAGTTTTTCTGAGCTGTTTATCTCCCTCAAGTCTTGCTGCCTAACACTTTGATCTCATCTCCACCTCCAGCATTTAGATGTGTTAATTGGAGATTAGGGTGTCATAGATTTCTGTGTAGACTGGCTATAAATCCCTAATCCTCAGAACTCAGCCTCTTTGAGAGCTAGAATTATGGCATGAGCCACCAGAACATGGGTATGTATACAATTTCTATCTATCTATCTATCTATCTATCTATCTATCTATCTATCTATCTATCTATCTATCTATCTATCTATCTATATACATTTTACACTCAATGACCCTCAACATTTTCCCTACTTATACCACTGAGCTCATCTTCCAACTGAAACTATGTTGCCTGTATGTGATTATTATTGTCTTTTCTTTCCTTTGAAATCTTTCTTTTAAATCTGATGTCTGTTTCCACTCACAACAGCTACCTTTTCCCCTGGTTGTCATGCTTACTGACAATTTCTATATCTCATACTTTTTAATAAAAATGAAATAACATAGTATAGCAACTGTGGAAAGGACTTGCATATTTCTCTGCTTACATCAAGACTCTTGGAGAATTCTGCTTTTGTATATAGCTGTTCCAAGGGCCAAACCTGAACATGTACACAGGCTCTTCAGGGTTTACCAGGCAAGCTGCTGCTTCTATTGCCCTCAGCACTCTGAGAAGTTCCACTAACACTAGGTGATTGTTGTCTTGTTTGTGAGAGGAAATGGGGGCCTAGGAAGGTGAGAGATACCTGTTCCCACTCTTGGCAGGCAGACATCCCTACAATTACAGCTATGGGGAGGACTGCCCTGTGGAATTTCTGAATTGGGAGGATGTAAGTGGTTATTTATGGTGCATAAATGATCTTTTTTGTTTTCACCTATGTTCTTTAAATGCTCTCAAACAACTCAGGAGTACTTACAAACCTTTTGTGTTTTCTTCTTTCACTGTATGTCCTTAGGTTACTCCCTGTCAATAAATGGTATTTCTGGAATTGTATAAATATTGTGGTATGGCACATGTATTTCATAAACACCACAACCACCACTACTACCCTACTGATTCTTTCTACCACAACTGGGAAACTCAGCTCTGAGTCATTTCAGGGGGAACAAGTCCCTTATCTTGGACCTTCATAAGCCAGAGGAGGTATAATGGTTGCTTACTTATTGCTACTCTGAGATAAGCTCCCTGGTCTATTTCTTTTGTTTTTATTGTGAAAATAATGTACAGATGGGTTAAAATTACATAGGCAAGATAATGAATACATTTCTTATCAAGCAATGTATCCTTCTCCTTGGTTTACCCTTCCCATCCCTTCCCATTCTCCTCCGACCTCCCCACCCAATCCTCCCCAACTCTCACCCTCACCTCCCCCCTGCACCAAAGTTGTAAAGTTCGTTTTCAACACAACGACTTGTACACCTGTATACACCTGTATCCCAATTTAAACGATTTGTTTTTCCCCTTCCCCTCCACAAATTATACCAACATCAAATACAGTGAAAGCAGGGGTTATAATGTAGGGGAGGGACATACAAAGCAACAAAGAAATAATCTTATAAATGTGTTAGAAACAATCGCATGGAAGATAAAAACCATTTGAATACATGTCTTAGGGCTCACTTCCCTAATATCACCTTATCTGACCTTTTCTGCTTGATTCAGACATATACTAGATGTTGCAAATAAGGGAAACCATGGACCTATGTTTCTTTGGGCTTGGCTTACTTCACTCAATAAAATTTTTTCCATGTCTTTCCATTTCCTAACAAATGGGGCAATGTCATTCTTTCTGAGGGAGGCATAGAATTCTACTGTGTATATATACCACATTTTCTTGATCCATTCATCTACTGAGGGGCATCTGCGTTGGGTCCATATCTTAGCTATAGTACATAATGCTGCAATAAACATAGTGGTGCTGGTAGCTTTAGTGTGGTCTTGTTTGTAAACATATGGGTAAATGCCCAAAAGTGGGATTGCTGGGACATATGGGAGCTCTAGGTGGAGTCTTTTGAGGAACCTCCATACTGCTTTCCCTGGTCTATTTGTTAAATGTGTCATTCTATCTTCTAGCTCAGACTACTACCTGGCATTGAGTGGTATATGTATCCATAATTGTTGATTAAATTGTTGAGTAATTGTTTGAAGTGATAGTGCTTGACTGTAAATATAGGGAGTACAGTGAAAACAGAGAGACTGGACTGGAATATCCTAGACACATTCTATTTTACTAATGAGGGGAACCATGTACCAAGTGTTTCTTTGGGTCTGGCTTGCTTCTCTTAGTATAATTGTTTTCAAGTCGTTCCATTTCCTTATGAATGAGCAATGTCATTCTTTCTGATGCAAGCACAGAAATTTATTGTATATATACACCACATTTATTAATCCACTTATCTAATGAGAGACATCTGCATTTATCCATATCTTAGCTATGATAGGGAATGCTGTAACAATCATGGTTCTACTGTAACTTTCGTATGTCCTAGATTGTGGTCATTAGGGTCAATGCTCAGGAGTGGGATTGTTGGGTTAAAAGAAAGCTCTATATTTAGCCTTTTGAGGAATTTCCATGCTGCTTTCCAGCGTGGTTGAATAAGTTTACATTTCCAAAAGAATGTAGTAGTTTTCCAGTTTGGCCATACCCCCAGTAGCATATGTTATTTGTTTGCCTGATAATGGCCATTGTAACTATTGTGAGGTGGAATTTCAGGGTTTGATTGTTGTTTTCTGTTTGTTTGTTTGTTTGTTTTCTGCCAGTCCTGGGCACTGTTACTAGGCCTCTTGAGCAGTCTAGCACTCTATCACTTTAGCCACAGTGCCAATTCTGAATTTTTCTGTTTATGTGGTACTGACCAATTGAACCAGGGCTTCATGAATGCTAGGCAAGCACTCTACCAGTAAGCCACATTCTCAGCCCCATGTTGTTTGGTTTAAATTTCATTTATGGTCAAAGATGTGGTACATTTCTTCCTATGTTTTCTCTTAGCTCCTTTATTAATGTGGTTGTTGAATATTGAGGACATGTTTCTGGGAGGGGATAATTTTTTTTTCATTTTTTAAATTTTTTCTTGTGTCAATACTGTACAGAGGGGTTACAATTACATGGGCAAGACAATGAGTACATTTCTTATCAAGCATTGTAGCCTCCTCTTTTGTTTCCCCTTCCCATCCTTTCACAGCCTCCCCCCGCCCCCCACCCAACCCCGCACCCCCACCAAAGTTGTAAAGTGCGTTTTCGACATGAACACTTGTCCTTCTCATTGTTGCAACGGTTCACCTATATCCTTACTTTATCGACTTGTTTTTCCCCTTCCCCTCCACAAATTATATGACCTCAAATACAGTGAAAGCAGGGGTTATACTGTGGGGGAGGGATATACAAACCATAAAGAAATAATCTTATAATTGCGTTAGAAACAAATGCATGAAGGAAAACAAAACATTTAAATACATATCTTAGGGTTCATTTTCCTAGCATCACCTTATCTGACCTTTTCTGCATGACTCATACATATCATAGATATTGCAAATAAGGGAAACCATGGGACCTATGTTTCTTTGGGCTTGGCTTACTTCACTCAATATAATTTTTTCCACGCCTTTCCATTTCCTAACAAATGGGACAATGTCATTCTTTCTGATGGAGGCATAGCATTCCATTGTGTATATATACCACATTTTCTTCATCCATTCATCTACTGAAAGGCATCTGGGTTGTTTCCATATCTTAGCTGTAGTAAATAATGCTGCAATAAACACAGTTGTGCTGGTAGCTTTAGTGTGGTCTTGTTTGTAAACATTTGGGTAAATGCCCAAAAGTGGGATTGCTGGGTCATCGGGGAGCTCTATGTGGACTCTTTTTTTTTTTTTTTTTTTTTTTAATTTTTTTTATTGTAGAGATACTATACAGAGGGTTACAGTTACATGAGTGAGGTAATGAGTACACTTCCACTTCCTCTTGAACATTGTTACCCCCTCCATTGTTTTCCCCCTACCATCCCCTCCCTCCCTCCCTTCCCCAAGGATCTTTTTTTTTTTTTTTTTTTTTTGATCGTGATTAAGTGATTACTTAATTTCCGGAAATTCACAGTATTGTGGAATAATGATGCTCATTTAAAGTCACAAGTTCATTCTAACTTTCCTGGAGCAAATTGTCTATCACAGTCTGTAATATATAACGGTGCTCATATGTTATATACCATATATGTGATCAGCAGCATGGGGATATTTAGTAGTGGTTCAACCAGATGAGTGGGAGTTCTTTGTTTCTTAAGTCCTGTTAGTTTTGTCATATCACCTAACATTTTGGATTCATCATCCACTTATCAGGGAGACCATGTACTGTTTGTCTCTTCGTTCTTGGCTTACCTCGCTCAACATGATTCCTTCTAGCTCCATCCATTTCCCTGCAAATGCCATTATTTTGTCATTTCTAATGGCTGCATAATATTCCATTGTGTATAGATACCACAATTTTTGGATCCATTCATCTGTGGTGGGGCATCTAGGTTGTTTCCATATCCTAGCTATTGCGAACAGTGCTGCAATAAACATGGAGGTGCACGTGTCCTTGTATATTGGTTCCTGTTGTTCAGGGTAGATGCCTAGAAGTGGTATGACTGGGTCGTAAGGGAGGTCAATCTTTAGCTTTCTAAGGACCCTCCAGACTGCTTTCCAAAGTGGTTGTATGAGTGTACATTCCCACCAGCAGTGTAATAGCGTTCCTCGTTCTCCACATCCCCTCCAGCATTTGTCGTTGGCTGATTTGTGGATGTGGGACATTCTGACTGGGGTAAGGTGGTATCTCAGGGTTGTCTTTATTTGCATTTCCTTCACCACCAGGGATGATGAACATTTCCTCATGTGTTTCTTTGCCATTTTTATTTCTTCATTTGAGAAGTCCCTCTTTAGTTCCCTTGCCCATTTAGTAATTGGTGTGTTGGGTTTGGGAGGGATTAGTTTCTTGAGTTCCCTGTATATACAGGATGTTAACCTGATATATATATATATATATATATATATATATATATATATATATATATATTGTCTGATATATTGCTGGTAAATATTTTTTCCCAATTAGTTGGTTGTCTTTCTAGCTTGGTTGCGATAGCTTTATCTGTGCAGAAGCTTTTTATTTTAAGGTAGTCCCATTTGTTGAGTCTCTCTCCAATTTGTTGTGACCCTGGGACTCTGTTCAGGAAGTTCCTTCCTGTGCCTATTAGTTCAAGTGTCTCTCCTACTCTGTCCTGCAGTAGTTTCAGAGATTCAGGTTTAATGTTAAGGTCTTTAATCCATTTTGAGTTGATGTTGGTGCATGGTGATAGGCTGGGGTCCACTTTTAGTTTTCTGCATGTGGCTGCCCAGTTTTCCCAGCACCAACGGTTGAAGAGGCTGTGTTTCTTCCATTGTATGTCTTTGGCTCCTTTGTCGAATATCAGCTGGCTGTAGGCCTGTGGATTTATTTCTGGATCTTCTATTCTGTTCCATTGGTCTTCGGGTCTGTTTTTGTGCCAGTACCATGCTGTCTTTGTTATTATAGCTCTGTAGTAGAGTTTGAAGTTCGGCATGGATAGCCCTCCCATATTGTCTTTATCCCCTAGAATTGTTTTGGCTATTCTAGGTCTTTTGTTGTTCCATATGAATTTTTGGACTGTTTTCTGTATTTCAGTGATGTACGTCATTGGGATTTTAATAGGAATTGCGTTGAATTTGTATATTAGTTTTGGAAGTATTACCATCTTTACTATATTAAGTCGGCCTATCCAGGAGCATGGGAGGTCTTTCCATTTCCTAGTGTCTTCTGCAATTTCTTTCTTTAACTTTTTATAGTTCTCATTAAATAGTTCTTTTACATCTTTGGTTAGGTTAATTCCTAAATACTTTATTTTTCGGGAGGTTATTGTGAATGGGGTTGCTCCCTTTATTTCCCTCTCTTCCTGTACATTATCAGTGTATAGGAAGGCAACTGATTTTTGTGGGTTTATTTTGTATCCTGCTATTTTGCCGAAGTGATTTATGATTTCTAAGAGTTTGGGGATGGAGTTTTTGGGATCGTGGAGGTATAGTATCATGTCGTCTGCAAAAAGGGATAGTTTAACTTCTTCTTTTCCTATGAGGATCCCTTTAATGTCTTTTTCTTGCCTTATTGCCCTGGCTAAGGGTTCTAGGACTATATTGAAGAGGAGTGGAGACAGTGGGCATCCTTGCCTTGTTCCTGATTTTAGGAGAATTGGTTGTAGCTTTTCCCCATTAAGTATAATATTGGCTATTGGTCTGTCATAAATGGCTTTTATTGTTTTTAGAAATGTTCCTTCTATTCCTATTTTCTCCAGAGCTTTTAGCATGAATGAATGTTGAATTTTGTCAAAGGCCTTTTCTGCATCTGTAGCGATAATCATGTGATTCTTGACCTTGGCTCTGTTGATATGTTGGATTACATTTATTGACTTACGTATGTTAAACCATCCCTGTGTCTCAGGGATGAAGCCTACCTGGTCATAGTGAATTATTTTTTTTATGTGTTTCTGGATTCTGTTAGCTAGAATCTTGTTAAGGATCTTTGCATCTGTGTTCATCAAGGAGATTGGCCTGTAATTCTCCTTTTTGGTTGGGTCTTTGCCTGGTTTGGGGATGAGTGTGATATTGGCTTCGTAGAATGAGTTTGGGATAGCTCCTTCCTTCTCTGTTTCTCTGAAGAGCTTGAGGAGTATGGGTATTAGTTCTTGTTTAAAGGTCTTATAGAATTCTGCTGTGAATCCATCTGGTCCTGGGCTTTTTTTTGTTGGAAGACTTTTGATAGCTTCCTGTATCTCATTATAGGATATTGGCTTATTTAATTGGTTAACTTCTTCTTTGCTCAGTTTGGGCAACTTGTATTTCTCTAAAAATGCATCCATTTCTGCCCGATTTTCTTCCTTTAGAGAGTATAGCTTTTGAAAGTAGTCTGTTAGAATTGTTTGGATATCTTGGGTACGTGTGGTGATGTTTCCCGTGGCATCCCTAATCCTATTAATATGGGTTTCCTCTCTTCTTTTTTTAATTAATCTAGCCAATGGGCCATCAATTTTGTTTACTTTTTCAAAGAACCAGCTTTTTGTTTGGTTTATTTTGGTTATGGTTTTCTGATTTTCTAATTGGTTAATCTCTGCTTTTAATTTGGTTATCTGGCTTCTTCTAGTAGCTTTAGGTTCCATTTTTTCCTGTTTTTCTAGCTGTTTTAATTGCAACATGAGGTTATTTACTTGGTCTGTCTCCATTCTCTTGATGTGGGCACTGAGGGCAATAAATTTGCCCCTCAGGACTGCTTTTGCTGTGTCCCACAAGTTTCTTTGTGAGGTGTTTTCATTTTCATTGAGTTGTAGGAAGTGCTTTATTTCTTCTCTGATCTCTTCTGTTATCCAGGCATTGTTAAGGAGTGTGCTGTTCAATTTCCATGTATTGGAGAAATTTCTGCGGTATGCTTTGTTATTGAGAGCTAGCTTGATTCCACTGTGGTCAGATAGGATACAGGGGATTATGTCGATCCCTTTGTATTTGCTTAAGTTCCTTGCATGAACTATGATATGGTCTATTTTGGAGAAAGTTCCGTGAGCTGCTGAGAAGAATGTGTACTGTGTTGTTTTAGGGTGAAATACTCGGTAGATGTCAGTTAATTCCGCTTGAAGTATGGCCTCTCTTAATTCGGTAGCTTCTTTGCCAATCCTCTGGTTGGTAGACCTGTCCTTTGGTGAGAGTGGTGTGTTAAAGTCTCCTAGTATTATCGTATTGGGATCTATTTTATTCTGTAAGTTTGAGAGCATTTGTTTGACATATCTGGGTGCACCAATATTTGGGGCATATAAGTTGATGATGGTTATATCCTCCTCTTGGATTGTTCCCTTTATTAATATGTAGTGTCCGTCCTTGTCTTTCTGTACTGATTTTAATGAAAAGTTTATTTTGTCAGATATCAGGATAGCTACACCTGCTTTCTTACTGGGGGCGTTTGATTGGTAGATCCTTTTCCACCCCTTCACTCTGAGTTTGTTTGTATGTTTGGCTGAGAGGTGGGTCTCCTGAAGGCAACAGATGGATGGGTCTTGTTTTCTTATCCAGTCCTCAGTTCGTTTTCTTTTAATTGGCGAATTCAGCCCATTTATATTAAGAGAAAGTATAGAGAGATGCATTGTTGTCCCTGCCATTCCGTTTTCCTAAGTTTTTCTTTTTTCCTTTCCTCCTGTGCTTGCTCAGTTAGACTTTGAGTAATGCCTGTTTGGGGCAGGCCCCAGTTCCTGGCTGCTTTCTTCAGGTTGTGTCCCCCCTCTTAGAATTCTTTGTAATGCTGGCTTAATGTTTATGTATTCATTTAGTTTTTCTTTGCTATTAAAAGTTTTCAGTTCTCCATCAAATGTGAATGCTAGCTTTGCCGGGTAGATCAGTCTGGGTTGGCAGTTATTGGCTCTCAGGGCTCGTATGGTGCTTTCCCAGGCTTTTCTTGCATTCATTGTTTGTGTGGAGAGATCTGCAGTAATTCTTATTTTTTTCCCATTGTAGTATAGCTCCTTCTTCATTTTTGCTGCATGCAGGATTGTTTCCTTATTATTCAGATCTATCAGTTTTACTATAATGTGTCTAGAAGTGTTTCTCCTGGGGTCTTGCTTGTTGGGTGTTCGATAAGCTTTTGTGATGTAGTTAAGATGGTCGTTTTTGAGGTGGGGAAAATTTTCATTGATTATCTTGTTAAATAGGTGTTGCATTCCCTTGCTCTGGAATTCCTCACCTTCGTCCACTCCAATTATGCGAAGGTTAAATTTTTTAGCATTATCTGCTTGCTCTTGAATATCCCTTTGGTTTAATTTGAGTAATTTTTCCATATCTGTCACTTTTTGGTCCAGTTGGTGTATTCTGTCTTCTGTATCTGACACTCGACCTTCCATTTCATTCACTCTGTTGACAGTGGCTTCTATTGTGGTTTGCATGGAGGAAATGGATCCCTTTATGGATTCAATGTTGGTTCTCAGAGTACTGATCTCACCTCTCAATGAGGTATGCATTACCTCTAATTTGGCGTTTATCTCACTTCTTATTGAGGTTTGTGCAGCTTCTATTTTTGCATGCATCTCTTGTTTGATACCCTGTATCTCTTTGGATAGTTCATCCTTGTGCTCTTTCAATTTCTGATAAATTTCTCGCTTTATTTCTTGAGTCATTGCCTCCAGCAACCCTTGGAAGTAGCCTTTGTCTTCCATTCCTGCTTTGCTCCCACTGGGGCTCTCCCCTGTGTGGCTGCTGGCTTTTGAGGTGAGCTTGCTGTCCTGGGTGGTAGTAAACCTTGTGATTTTTCTCTGTGATTTTCGCATGGAGGTTCAGGAGACTGCTCTTCAATTTTGTTTTGGTGTGTCTGTCTTTGCTTGGTTGCTGATTCTGTATTGGTAGAGAGAGTCTGTGCCTGATCTGGGTTCTGTTGGGAGCCTATTTCCAGCTGCTATTCTGACTTACTTAGGATTCTCAGCTCTCTGCTGTAAATTGCTGATAGTTCCCGCCTTTGGAAGGGTTGAGCAGCCTAGACTGCTTGTGTTTGCTCCTACGGGTGCTCTTGTGAAGAACAGATGCTCTGGATGCACTCTCCCAAATGCTGGAGTCTGCTATGGGCTCCTGATGTGTTTTTGTTTATTTGTTTTGGGCTGGTTGTGGGCTTGAACTCTAGGTTTGGGTGCTGTCCCTCAGCTTTTCAGCTCAAGGCTGGCACCCTACCGTTTGAGCCACAGCACCACTTCTGACCCTTTTTGCTTTTGTGATGCTGAGGAATCAGATCCAGGGCCTCATACATCCAAGACTATCACTCTATTGCTGAGCCGCCTTAACAGTCTGAGCTCCTGCTTACTATCAGGTGCTGGCAGCCTGTGTTGCCCAATTCCCAGTCTAGGGTATATGGGTGGAGTTTTGGTGGGGTTTGGGCTTCTCTTGTCCTGGGCCTCCAGGTCTTTTGTTGTCACAGGCGTGCTTCCCGGGGGAGTGTTGTTTCCTGGTTTTCTCCCCTCTGTTGAGGCGTATGCTCAGCTTTTTACTTCAATTGGGAGGAGTTGGTTGTGTTGTTCAGGTGCCGGATCCCCGGGCTTGGTTCCGGCCCCAGCCTGGAGCGCGCTTGTTAGGCCTGTGCTGATGTGTATACCCCCTAGGTTATACAGCCTGGGGGACACAGTTCAAATTTCTTCTACTGTTGGTAGTCTTGACCCAGGGGCGCTGTTCCTGGCTTGGGCATTTAAGCTCCCTTCCAGGGGTGCTCTTGCTCTAGCCTGGCCAGCTGAGTGTGCTCCACGGGCTGGTGGAGCTCTCAAACAGTTCCCAGTTTTAGTGGGTCCTGTGGTCCGGGTGCTGGGGTAGGGAGTCTAGGTCAGGGTCTGGGGATTCCCTCCAGCTCTGGTCTCCCTTGAGGGATACACTTCCCCTGTGGGGTACTCACCCTGGAGCTGGTTGTTTCTGTGTGGTGTAGGTCGTCAGTTGTTGTTGCAATCCGGGCTGGGTTGGGCGGTGGTGGCTCTGTGTGATTCTTTTCTGTCTCTGCCTCTGTCGAAGCTGTTGGGTCAAGAGTGTCCACGCTCAGGCAGCTTCTTCTCGGTACCTCTGGGGCCCAAGTGACCCCGCCGGGTTGTTGCGATCGTGATCGGGCGGGCGGGTGGTCTGCAGACAGGACCCTTTGTCGCGCCGAGCCGCTTTGGCGGGATGGAACCTCTCTGCTCGGGTGGAGAGTGCTGGATCGTTGCGATCGCGATCCGGCGGGCCGGGTGGTCTGCCGCAGGTCCTTTTGTCACTCTGCTGATGCCGAGCGACTTTGGCGGGATGGAGCCTCTCTGCTCGGGTGGAGAGTGAGGGGTGGGGGTGGGATCCTCGTGGAGACTCCCGGCTGGTAGGTTTCTCTGTTCCTGGTGATCTGCTGTTCTGCAAACCAGTACCAGATGTTCTGAAAGTGGCCCCCTGTGTCTCTGCTGTTTCTCTGGGGCTCCCACAGCCCCCGCCGGGCCGGCTGGCCGGCGGCTTGGCGCGCTGCCGCGCGGCCAGTAAAGGTTGGGGGAGGGGGTCTTCGCTTTTCTCTGTTTTGAAATTCTTTTCCTCTTTCTTTTTTGTTATTCTCCGCCTCTGGTTTTTCTCTGAGTGTTCGTCTTTTTGTTGTTGTCGGTCTCTTGGGGAGATTAAGCGTTGGAACTCGAACTCTCTTTTTGGTTGGAGAGAGCTGTGGCGTTTCCCTACTGCCCCGTCGCCATCTTGGTCCCCCCTTCTATGTGGACTCTTTTCAGGAACCTCCATACTACTTTCCAAAGTGGTTGAAGCAGTTTACACTCCCACCAACAATGAAGTAAGGTTCCCTTCTGTCCACATCTCCTCCAGCATCTGTTGTTATTAGAGTTCTTGATTTTTGCCATTCTTACTGGAGTGTGGTGGTGTCTTAATGTTGTTTTGATTTGCATTTCTTTTATGGCTAGGGAGGTTGAGCATTTCTTCATGTGTCTATTGGCCATCCTTCTTTCTTCTTCAGAGAAGTTTCTCTTGAAGTCTTTAGCCCACTTCTTTATTGGGCAGTAGTTTCTTTTAGGATTTGTTTTTGGGGATTTAATTTTTTGAGTTCCAAGTATATTTTAGATATGAGACCCTTGTCCTTTGTATGGCTAGTGAAGATCTTCTCCCAATCGGTAGGCTTTCTATTTATCTAGCTAGCTATGTCCTTTGCCATGCAGAAGCTCTGCAACTTCATGCAATCCCATTTGTCCAACCTTTCTTTGATTTGTTGTCTTTCAGCCCCATGTTGTTTGGTTTGAATTTCATTTATGGTCATCGATGTGGTACATTTCTTCCTATGTTTTCTCTTAGCCCTTTTATTAATGTTGTTGTTGAATATTGAGGACATGTTTTTGGGAGGGGATAATTTTTTGAGCTCTAATTATATTTTAAATATGAGGCTCTGTTCTCTTGTACCTAGAAATACAACAAATCAATGAAAGTTTGGATACATGGGATGGTGTTAAACCAGAGAATTGCTGAAGGCAAAAGACATAGCTAGCCGTATAAAGAGAAACCACATTATTGGGACTAGATTTTCACTAGCCATGTAACATAGATACTATAGTTAAAACATAATTAGAGCTCCAAAAATTAAATTCCTCCCCCAAACAAATCCTCAGAGAAACAGAAAACCAGTTAATAAGTGCTCTAACGAGTTAAAGAGAAACTTCTCTGAAGACTAAATAAGCATGGCCAATCGACACCTGAAGAAATGTTCAACATCTCTGGCCACAAAAGAAATGCAAATCAAAACAGCATTGAGATTCCACTTCACCTCCATAAGAATGGCTATACTCAAGGATTCTAGGAGCAATATATCCTGGAGCGTTGTGGCCACAAAGGAACACCATTACACTGTTGGTGGGAGTGTAAACTTGTTCAACCACTCTGCAAAGCAGTATGGAGGTTATTCAAAAGACTACACATAAAGTTCTCTTATGATCCAGCAATCCCACACCTGGGCATTCACCCAAATGTCTACGACAAGGACATACTAAAGCTACTAGCACAACAATGTTCCTTGCAGCACTATTTACCAAATTGAAGATTTGTAACTAAAGCAGTTGTGCCTCAATAGATGTATGGATCAAGATGTATGTCTCATTTGTGAGGAAATGGAAAAATTTGGAAAAAAAATACATTAAGTGAAACAAACAAGTCCTACAGAAACATAGGTTTCATGATGTCCCTTATTTGTAATAACCAGAATATGTCTATGATATTCTGAGCAGGGGATCACAATAGCCCAATCCTTAAGTGCATAGGACCATATATATGAAGTATATGAAAATGAACTCCAAGAATTGGAAGCAAGAGGTTCTTATTATGTCCTCCTGTATAAAGTTGTTTCTGTTTTTCCTTTTGTTTTAGTTATTTATAGGTATCTGATCCATGGAAGAGAAAGGCAATCACAGAAACAGCAGGACAAAGGATGAACTAATGCAACAATGATACTCACTAGACACTATGTTGGAAATGAAGTTGACAATGTGGGGGAATCGGAGTAGGACGAGTGGAGAAAATGAGGGAGGCGTAATATTTTTGAAAAGAAATGTTCTCATTTCCATACTTGTGTAACTGTAACCCTCTGTTCACAATAAATTTTATAATCAATTTTAATAAATAAATAGA
This sequence comes from Dipodomys merriami, assembly GCF_024711535.1. Classification (NCBI taxonomy): domain Eukaryota; kingdom Metazoa; phylum Chordata; class Mammalia; order Rodentia; family Heteromyidae; genus Dipodomys; species Dipodomys merriami. The sequence continues at coordinate 1,451,299 of NW_027203104.1, read as the reverse complement.
TTTACATAAAAGGAGTTTGTTGTGGATGTCCCAGGTAGTAACCTTGACAAAGTGTTGAGATGTCTGCAATGTAGACTTCATACAAAGAGTCTGATTTTTCTTTTAGGGGTGGTCTGGTCGTGGGCCTGAACTCTGGGCCTAGGTGCTGTCACTCAGCTCTTCACCTCAAGGCTAGTGCACTACCACTTGAACCACTGCGCCACTTCCAGCTTTCTTTTACTGCATATGTGGTGCTGAGGAATCGAACCCAAGGCCTCATCCATGCAAGGCAAGCACTCTACCACTGAGCCACCTTCCCAGCCTGAGTCTGAGATCCAGAATACTGAACAAAATAATTTCAATGAACTTTAAATTTCATAGAAATTTAAGACAAGAGAAGTTAAAAGCTAGATGCAGAAAAAAATGAACACATAACATTGTGATAATCATGGGACATACAGGTGGCCTACAGGTTGCCAAAACAAAGATATGAGAATCCTCAAGGTAGTGCAGATGGGCTTTGGGTGGTCCCTGAGGGTCTACAAAAAATACCATGATAAGAGACTTGTTCATTTTCCATTGAGATTAACATCCTAGTTTCCGTCCCTCCCAGAGACTCTGGGGTACATCATGTCAGGTGAATGTCATGAAGACAGGATTCCCCTACCTTTCTACGGGTGAAGATGCCTGGGAACTGGAGCTCCTTGGTTGAATGCTTAGATCTCTGGAGAGCAGACTTTTCAGGCTCAGGACTCTGCATGGTATTAGGTGTCCCAGGTGAGGATGGCACTCCAAAGATAACAATATTTTATCACCGACAATGTAAGTGTCTATTCATATGCTTTATCGTGTAACATTCATTAAATGATTGTTGTGTTAGGATCTCTCTTCTAGGTCATCATTCCAGAACTTCTAGCTGTGGGCCACATTGTCCTCCATAGTAACTTGCCCCTCTGCAAGGACTTCTGAACTGGTCAGTAATGTAAAGCCATAATTATGTGTATTCACAGCAATGAAGCTACCAAACTCTGTGTGAAAATCTATCATAATCCTAGCTTACATGTCACTAGAGAAGCAACTTCAGTTTAGTGATGGTGATACTATAGGATGGAATAATTTAGACATAAATACCAATGTTCACTTCTCTGCAGGAAGTCTATTGATGCCATTAGTGAGTCCCAAATTAATTTTATTAGCTGAGATAAACAGCATAAGCATACTCACATGGGCTCTTGTTTTGTCTTTAAATGTACAACTTTGGTATGGTGGTTATAAGTATCAATATGTGAACTTCACATATTGATAAACTGAGGCAACAAGCCAACCCCCAGTTGTATCTCTGGTGCTAGCTGGATGATAAAATATATGAGCAGTATGTGCACAGTATGTTGATGATGGTGCATTTTATCTTAGGAAGCTATTGAGGCACTTTTTCTGTATAAGATTCAAGTATATCCTAAGAAAAATAGATATCACAAATACACACACACACACACACACACACACACACACACACACACACGCACATGTTTACAATTACCATGCATACAATTACATCAATGTTCCTGTGGTCTTCAAGTATACAACCTCAAATAAACACTGATCCAACAACCAAGGAAATCTAAACAAGGAGCTTTTGTTCAAGATCTATATTATATTTGTAACTTCTGGTAAGCTAGAATTTGGGTGGCATTTCAAAAGACAAGCTACTAGTTTTACCACACGCATCTTAGCATGTCTACTGTTTTCCTCATTTAGTAAATCCAGAGCACTTACCATATTCCACTTGTTCTAGGGGGCCAGACACTGTAGAAACAATATCATCATGATGATATTGTTGTATTGTGACTTATTTGTCCCTGGTTTTAATTTTTCTCATGAGTGTTGAAAAGTGTGAGAAACACTGGCAAGATGAAGTGTCTTAAGTAAAGAAAATGGCAATCTATTGAAAAGTCATGAGCTTTCTTTGAGTCCTTATCCTTTAACTCAATTTTGATCAATTTTTTTGTGGTTTTTGTGGCATTCATCCAGCTTTTACTCAGGGACTTGGTAATGTCCTTGTGCTTTGGTGCTGTAGAACACAAGGGAGAGCATTCTATCACGTGTATCACAAATTTTGGCAAATTTGATGGTGCTTAAGTGGAGATAATAGTCTTACAGAATTTTGTACCTGGTTGAGCTTTCAAAATATGACAGTGCCCTGTTAGACCATGAATTCTTAATTCCTTGTTCTAGCAGGACTCATTGTTTCAAGAGAATAGGACAGCAAGCATAAGGTTTATACCACCATGGTGGCATTTGCAAAGGTCATTTTGCAATCAGTTGCAAAGGTATATTTTTCTACAATTCCATATCCCATATTCAAATGCCTACATTGAATATTTCAAGAGTTTATTGTTTGTATAGTTCATGATAGGGGTCTTCAGGTTTGAACTCAGGGGCCCACATTTTTGTGATGGTCGAGGGGCCTGATCTCCGGGCCTGGGCACTGTCTCTGAGCTCTTCAGCTCAAGTCTATCACTCTACCACTTGAGCCACAGCACCACTTCCAGCTTTATCTGTTTATGTGGTGCTGAGAATCAAACCCAGGGCCTCATGTATACAAGGCAAGCACTCTACCAGTGAGCAATCTTCCTAGCCCCCGGGGCTCACATTTGTGAGGCTCCTTTTACCAATTAAAGACATACCAGAAGCCCCTTTGTATCACTCATCTTTCCAATTAATGTCTTGCTTCTTCATCTGGGCATTTCTGGATACTAATGTCACAGGTATTTGGCACCAGATCCATGCTTTGATTTGCACGGGATGGCCTAGCAAACATTATACACCTGAGCTAGTGTAATTGGCTTTTTTTGGCCAGTCTTGGGGACTCAACTCATGGCCCGCGCACTATCATTGAGCTTCTTTTGCTCAAGACTAGCACTCTACCACTTGAAATACAGGGCCACTCTTGTCTTCTTCTGTTTATTTGGTCCTAAGGAATTGAGCCCAGGTATTTATGCATAGTAGGCATGCTTTCTACCTTGAAACCCCATTTCCAAGACCCTAATTAACTCATTTTAAATTGTTACTCTTAAGAGAAGGAAAGGGTACCTTTTCATTTCAGAGAACAATCATTCCTCAAGGACTGTCCCAAGTTTTCATTGACTGATGACACACAACTAGAAGTGGCACTGCCCAGTAACATGATCTGTGGGCATTTAAATTACCATCCCAAGTAGAGGAGAAATGAAGTCTTTCTTAAAGACTGAAAAATGCTCTGCAGGATGAGTTCTAAGGATCACAGTTCACAACTAGCCAGGATGGAACATTCAAGAAGTCTCCCCCAGTTCTCATTAATTCTCTATGAAAAGCGAGAAGTGGACCTGTGTCTCAAGGTGCAGAGAACCAACAGTGAGTGGAAAATATAAAGAAGACACCTCAAATTCTAAGCTCAATCCCCAGTATTGAAAATAACAACAATAATAATAGAAATAGCTGGGTGCCGGTGGCTCACAACTGTAATCTTAGCTACTCAGGAGGCTGAAATCTGAGGATCACGTTTCAAAGCCAGCCTGGGCAGGCAAGTCCGGGAAACTCTTATCTCCAATAAACCACTAGAAAACCGGAAGTGGCACTGTAGCTCAAGTGGTAGAGGGCTCACCTTGAGCTGAAGAGCTGAGGGACAGTGCTCAGGCTCAGAGTTCAAACCCCACGACCCCCCCCCAATAAAAGAAATAGAAATAATGAATAAGTTACCAGGAGAACTAATTGAATAAATGGGATGTTGTGATTCATGCTATAATTCCAGATATATGAGAGGCCTAAGTAGGAGGACTTCAGTCTATGAACAGTCCTTGTTTATACAAGACAGTTTATAGAAGACAGTTGGGAAAGTGTGTGACTTAAAAGTAGCCATATGTGTACGTGTGTGTGTGTGTGTGTGTGCGTGTGCGCGTGTGTGTTTATGTATCTGTGTCCATGTGTGTGCTTCTGTGTGTCTGTGGCATAAAAGTAGAGGAGCCAAGGCTAAGGTGACTGCCAATATCCCTATATTTTCTAAGGCTCAGTAGAAGGGCAGAGGGACGAACAGGGTACCTCGCAGGGATAAGCTAGCACCATCGCCAACTCTTGCAATGTAATACGACCATCTTTTCCTTGTAAATGTAGATGTGATCAGGACTTAAAGGCATAGATGGGAACATTAAAATGCATATTGATATTATGGTGGCCTAGGAAGCCTGTGGTGAGACTCAGAATTAAACCTCCTTTTCTCAGAGAGAAAAGATTCCTCCAGCCTGGACCTGATGGCTCATGCTTTTATTCCTAGCTCCTCTGGAAATCAAGATCTGAAATTTGTGGTTTGAAAGCACTCCTGGCAGAAAAAAATCAGTACCCATATGTCCAATTAACCACCAAAAAATCATAAAGTGGAGTTGGGCTCAAGTGGTAGATTGATAGCTTTGGTTAAAAAACGACAAAAGGTCAAGGATGACACTCAGGTCCTGATTTCAAGACCTAGGATTGGCATGAGAATAAAGTACATGAAAGTGTGAGAGTAGACTTTTTAATTCACGCACACAGTTCAGGCTCTTATAGACTTGGGTGTCCTGAACTTTTTTATTTTTTACTAGCTAAGCTCTTGCTGAGATAAAACAGACATGTTTCTAAAGCCTGCAGGATGTATCTAATTACTTAACTATATATTGGCATCCACCTTGATTCTAGAAATTCTAAACTTAGGTCAATCTTTCTGTGTGTATGTAGATGAAAAGGATTTTATTCCAACAGTCTATAAAATCTCTGAGCCTGTCCATTATTTTCAAAATGATAAAAGAATTTAATTATAAAAGCCATTTTTCTTAAAGCCGGAAGTTACGCTGTGGTTCAAGTGGTAGAGCGTTAGCCTTGAGCTGAAGAGCTGAGGGACAAGGTCCAGGCCCAGAATTCAGGCCCCACAACCGCCTCTCCCTCTCCCTGCCCAAAATGTGGATAGTGCTTTAGGAAGTAGTCATGGATCCAGGTTCATAGGACACACAATCTGAGTAATCTTAAAAATATTACAAATGTGGAAATCCTTTGATCTGAAAGGAATAGCTCAGTGTTTATCAGAGAACTGACTGACATAGGAGAAAAGAAAGTTGTGCACAGAACATTTTGAAGTGATTTTCAATCAGAATTGAAGCCTCAGCTTATGTGAGAGCATACACAGGACAGAAATTATGAGTATAGAAAACATTTTGCCAGAAGTCACATCTGTCCAGGTATCAGAGACCTGGACACATTACAGAATCTCTGTAAATATAAACATGAGAGGAAGTCTTTCAACCAGAAGCCAACCTTCAGCAATTATTAAAACATTCACCCAGGAAAGAAGCCCAATGTAGGAAAATCTTTGTCAGAAAACATCTGTAAATTATACAGAGAAATCCTTCATGGCAGAGGTAAGCCGGGTGTGATGGGAAACCATTCTTCACTCTTCAGCTCTCTAAGCTAACATTTCTCATACTTTCATCGTGTTGAGTGCAGATGGTGTCATTCAATATTATCCAAAGCATGGAGAAACAACTAGTCTCGACAAGTAATTCAGAGATTGAAGTTATTAACTTGTGTTTTTTATACTAAGGAATAGTTTGTTAGGGTAATTTGATAAACTCTTCTTAGAAAAATGAGCTCTGGCCCTTTGGGACTGGATTCAGATCATCTCCAACATGGTTAGGGAAACAATAGATGGGTGAAGACTGTTATAATAGGAGGCAAGAACATCAGAACAACCATTTTTCTACTGCTCCCTTTAATCTCCCTCTGCATGTGTAATCTATGCATTATAGTACAAATGACTTACTTATTCCAGTTCATTTTTGAATGGAAGATCTGATATTAGTATTTATTGCAGTACATCCATAGTAGTAAAACCTTTCTCAGAGAGGGTAACAATGCTTGATAGGAAATGTATTCATGATTTTCATCATATAATTGTATAATCAATCTATACAGTATCTTTACAATAAAAGTATTTTTTTCAAAAAAGCCATTTTTCTTGAGCCTTATCTCTACAAACAATGGTCAGATTCATAAAAAACTAAGCATTCTTCTTTTGAATATTGTGTGCACTTACCCCTCTGTCTATCTCTTCCTTCCTTTCTCTCTCTCTCTTTCTTTCTTTCGGTCTTTTTTGTTTTCTTCTTTCTCTGTTTCTTTTTTTCCTTCCTTCCTTCCTTCTTTCTTCCTTTCTTCTTTTCTCCCTCCCTCCTTCTCTCCTTCTCTCTTCCTTCCTTTCTTTTTTTGCATTTACATGAGCAAGGTAATGAGTCCATTTCTTATTGAGCATTTGTTACCCCTTCATTTGTTTTTCCCCTACCATCCCTTTACTCCTCACCTCCCCAAGGCTTCCTGCCTACCAAAATTTTAAAGTACTTTTTCAACATAGTTCCTTGTACATGAGATTGTTACAATGGGTCATCCTGTATCCTTATTTCAGCATTTTGTTATTTCACTTCCCCTCCTCAATTAGAAAAATGTATATAGATGATGCAAGACACCAGAATCCAAGAGAGTGACAACAAGGTTTATGCCATGGCAGAAGAACATACAAAGAAACAAAAAATATCTTATAATACATTAAAAGCCCATCAAAAAGAACAGCAAGAAAAATAAAATCTCTTCTTTCCCTTCTTGGGCTTCATTTCGCTTAGCATCAGATTATATGGTCATATGTACATAGCTTTTTGCCACTTCTGCTTGTCCTAGACATGGACTAGTTATTGCAGATAAGGGAAACTACTTTTTCCCTTACATTTAATTAGTGTATATTTATTGAACAAAGGAAGTTCATTGTGTATTTCCATTATGTATGTGAATGGACACTGATTCTATTCCTTTAACAACCAGTGGGGTGGGAAGGCCAAACCCTGTGGTGATGTCATCACCCAAGAGTCTGGGCCACTGAAAGGGGCAGGGTGTCCAAAATGGTTGTGAGTGGGTGGTTTGGGGGAGGAGGGTGAGTGGCAGATGAAACTTTGGAGGCGGGGAGGGGACACTGCCTATATATAGGCTGCAAATTCCCATGAGGATGGGTGGAGATTGAGATGGCATAGAAAACGACAGTAAGAGGAGCCTATTGCAGCAGATCAGGGCCTGATCAGGCAGCAGATCAGAGGCTCCAGGCCTCTGGAGAGGCCAGTGGCAAGGCATAAGAACTGCAAAGAGGCCTGAGTTGAGTGGAGAGGCCTGCAGAGAAGGACGAAGGAAGCAAAAGGAAAAGCCTTCCCCTTTGGAGCTTGGAAGCTTTGGAGCATTGGAACTTTGGAGATTTTCAGACTGACTAATAGGAGGTTTGCAGTCCAACTAGTAAAGGTAGGAGCTGCCCATTGGAGGCTTGGAGGTTGAGGCTGCTCTTGGTTCTGGGTACACAGCCATGCACAAGGTAGTTGCAGGCCCCCTTTCTGGTGTAAGTAGTGTAAATAAGGTTCCTTTGTCACATTTAACTGTGCTTTGATAGATTATCATGACATTCCCTTCCTCATCCCCTTTCTAAAAACAATATGAACACATTCCATTGTTACATTTGCACAAACATATATAAGGTTTGTTTCATCATTCGGCCCTCTTTATCCTATCTTCCCTGCTCCTACTGGTACTCCTATCCTCATCAGAAACTATTATGTTAGTGTACTTGTTTATTCTTTGTAATTTTTACTATAATGGTGATGTACAAACGGATCACAGTTCAATAGTCATGCATTGAGAACATTTCTTTTTGAACTGTGTTATTATTTGTTTTTTTTATATTTTCGTTAGTTGTGCAAATTGGTTTCACCTAGGGACAGAGCCCACCCCAACAAAGTTGTTAATAAAGAAGCAACATGATTGAGAACGTTCCTACACTGACCAGTCAGGGCCGCAGCACAGGCTCGCGAGCTGATACTGCAACCTGGAGCAGCCAGATTCTTTGTTTTTTAAAGGCAAAATCCATGAGTTCAAGCCTGGTCACTCGCAGGTGACCAATGGGATTGTAACACAAGAAGGATTGTACAGTCCTACCACACCACAAACAAGTGGCCAACAGCCGGAGTTTACCATAAGCATGTGCAAAAGACAGGGTTACCTTAAGCACCTGTTTCACTAGTTGGAGCCAGATTACAATGTATCTGTCTCAAGGGTGAGTCTTTAAGTCAAGAATCAATGGTCGGTTAAATTGTTAAAGGGAGGGGGACCAGATGCATTTTTTTTAATTCTGGGAACTAGGCCCATCAAGGCTAAAATCCCTAAAACAAAGGCAAAGCTCAAAATGGAATCATACCAGCTGGGGCCTCATCTCAGCGTCCACTTCAATATTACAATTTTGGTTTAAGAATGTGATTGTACCCATATGCATATGCATATCCCTTAGGACCCCATTCCGTTCCTTTATAGAAGACAAAAAACAACATTTTCCTGTATTGATCTAATTTATTTCGAATAACAAGTCGCTATATAGTTACATCCTTTTAGCAGTAAATACAGTATTATCTCGTTTGTAGCTGAATAAGGGACCCATGAATATGCATATTACATTTTCTTTTTATTTATTCTGAAGGTGTTTATGTTGCTGTTTACCCAGCGAGACCTAGGAATACAAATCTGGTAGGCAGAAAGAGGGCTACACCATGTGGGCATACACAAAGCTTATTGAAATAGCACATGCTTGTACACAGCATACAGGCAGGAAAGTAAATCTTCAGACAAGGGCAAGAAAGTCAATCTTAAACAGTTTAAGCAGAATACAGATGATGAGAATTTACTTTAAGTCAGTTAGTAGGAAGAATTAATCCTTGACAACAAAGGTGAGGTAACTCTAGTGATCAAAGATTACTGAGAGTAAGCAAGGCACAGATGAGCTACATTAGACACACAAAGGGAGTCTAGAGGCCTTGTTCTATGTGATGAATAGGAGGGGCAAAATGGCACTTCCTGCAAACCTTCACTTGAGACTTGTTGCTTGGCATGGGACTTTTGCCCTGACTTGGAAGGGGCATTCCCCTTTTCTGTACCTGAGGGAATGCATGCGGGCATATTGCATCCTCATGGCACCCAGGACTCAGATGAGGACACAGGCGTCCATGCTTTCAAGAGTTGTTAATACAATATCTCTTGATTAATGTCACTCGGTTCAACATACTCATTCATCCCTCCCCTACTTATCCTTTGTCTCTTCTTAATTTTGTAAGGTATACATTGGATTTCAGACTGCATTTTCCTCTTCTTTTCTTGTCTTTCCCTTTAACCCAACCTCATGCTTTTCAAGTACCCACTTCCTGGTACAAATTTTGCAAATCTGATTCCCACCACCTTTTGTACCTACTCTACTTAGTTTTTGTCAGTTAGTCCTTCTACCTACTAAGCGGAGAAGTATCATAATAACCTAATACAAAGATGGAAGTTGAGATGTAGTTCTTTGCATTACAGTGATTGATACAAGCTGAGATATGTAAATCCATAATTATGTAACTCTTTAAACTGGGACAGAGGTCAGGCACATATTCCTGAATTCAAGAAATAAGAACACACTCCTTCAATCATGGAAGAAACACACCACTGATTGCTTGGGATTTCATGAAATATTCCACAGTTTCAATCATTTCCACATTCTTTTACATCTTCACAGACTACCCTGTCTTTAGCTGTGTAGATTACAGTTTACTGAGGCAAGTTGACTTTTTTTGTAATTCACTAACAATGAGACTCAGACATAGTTAAAAAACCCTTTGGATCTCTCATATCCCTTCTATACAATGGCAGAAATAAATCCATGCCTCTGTAATGTGGAGATTGATAGTTCTGACATGATAGCATTGTTAGGAGAAGGGAAGGATATCATATAGAAACTGTCTAGATCTTGGTCTATGTAAGCCACATTTTCTTTGTCTATTCATCAACTGTAGTTCTTCCAGACTGCTTCCAGTTTGGCTCTTGGGTATAGGGGTACAATAAAGTGGGTGTAAACATGACCCTATTCTCTCCTGACAAATTCCTTCAGAGTTCCAGAAGGATGGTGGAGCAGAAGCTGGAGGCTAATCAAGCTCTCCCATAAAAGCAGTTTTTAATGTTCCAGTGAACAGTCCTAAGCCAGAGAATCACACCAAGTGTGCCATGACATTACAGAGAGTTAGTCCAGAGAGGGAAAATCCAGGCAAGTAGACAGATCTGAGAACTTGCAAGCAGCCGTGGCTGTGGCTGTGGCGGCGGTGGCAGCGGCGCCGTAGCCGCCATACCTGCAACATAGAGAGTCTGGGACAAAGGTGTCAGACCCGGCAGATGAGCCGATTCTACTCAACACCAGCAAGAACTGACAAGGAGCAGACATCTTCATCCTGCAGTTTGCAGACGAGAGACGACCCTGGAACCAGGACTCCAGTGTGAGTAGAAGCCTGACATTCTCAGTCCTTTTCAGGGAGCAGAGGAGGGAAGGCCACCCCTCCCCATCCACTACTGAAGATCTCCATCTTTGATACTGACAAAGGCCTGGCTGATCATCTAGCTCCAACCCAGGCCTTGGAAGAAAACTAGAGTCATTTAGCAGGTCACTGGAGTCTATAATGGCTTGCCAGGCTCAGCTCCACCCTCGGAAATATCACCGAGCCTGGGCTGGCTGCCATCCCCAGGAGTGGCTTTCTTCACTGGGTAAACAGAGAAAGAGGCTGCCCCTCCCTACAGCAGCCTTGACAATCAATTGAAATTCAGTAACCATAAACCCTGACAATGGCTCCAGGCTGGGCTCTGTGAGTGTCTTAGAAGCTAGCCCCTCAGGGAAAAGCTAGTGTTTGCTGAAAAGGCCTCAACCCTACCCAGAACCTAGCTTGGTCACAGCATCTCCAAACTGGAGTCAACAGCCATCTCCTTCTTTTGTGATACTCAGAGCAGATCCACCTCCCAATGAAATAGCCTGGGAAGAGGATCACAAACTCCTGGGTAAAGCAGAGCATTTTTCTGTCTGGTCAAACAAACTGACTTAAGAAACCAACGAGCAAATGATTTGCATTTTAATGATAAATAAACGAAAGCCGGCAAAAAAAAAAAAGAAAAAGAAAAAAAAAAAAGAAACCAACGAATCCACAGGAAAATCAAACACCATGAGCAGACCAGAGACTCCAACAAGAGACTGGTTGCAGAAACAAGAGAGATACAGGATCTTCCCATCCCCTCTAAAAATATCAAAGAAGTCTTTTTTGTACCTTGAATGAAATTTTTTTTTCTAAAACATTTTTTAATTTTTCATTTTTAACTTTAGAAAAATTGTTTTCTATTAACTTTTTTTTCTTCCTCTTATAATTTTTATTTTAGGGGTACATGTGTGTGAGGTTTTATCTTTTTTGCTTTTTTCAGTTTTTTTGCTTAGCTCTACTGAACTTTTGATCATTTTTGTCTTTCTCATTCTTTTCACATTTTCTTTACTTTTGTTCTTCTTTGCATGACTTAATTGCTGTTCTGCTCATCCTCAGATACACCCAGAGTCCATTATTAGCTCTTATTCCCCATTGTGTACACACTTAATCCAGAAATTTATTACTCAATTCAAAACTTCTTAGACTTAAATTCCTTAATAGCAGCACTACCTCTTTATACCTGTATAACATTTTAAGCATTTTTATTTTTAAATTTTTCGTGTCTCCTTTATATTCCTCCCCTTCTCTCATTCTAGCCACATTCTTCTCTGAATATTTCGTTTTCAAATTTGCATAACTTTTAAGTGTTGCAGTATTTAATTTCTAATTTTTGCTTTTCTATTTTATCTTGTCTTTTTTTTCTTTCCCTTTCTTTTTTCTCTTTGTCTACTTTCATTCTATTCAACCTATTTCCTGCTTTGAGAATAGGACTTAGTTAACTGTCCCTCTGCCTTTCCACATCCCTCAATTCCTATTTTACCCACATCTCTCCTCAAACCTAATAATTTCTGATTTGCCAAATTCTTTTTTCTGGTTTGTAGCCTATTAATACATAATTGTTTGATGTTGAATCGGTATATCTATTGAACTAGATTGTATCTGCAGACTATTGACTGTGCAACTACAGACTTTGGTTGATGCTTGCCTTAAGATAGTGTTCTAGCATAAAACGTGTTACTTTCATCCCTAATGGGCAGAGCAAGCTGGAAAAACAAAGAATATTGGCAAGTCCGGGTACCTCAACTCCGACTCATGATAATCAGGGGACAGATCAGATAATGAATAATCCAGAGGAGAGTTCCCAAATAGCTCTACAAACACTGCTGGTAAACATGGAAATGAAAAGATTGAAAACTTGCAAAGGATTCTCTATGATCATGATAGGAAGAGAGAGGAGGCAAACCAAAGTTTCATATAGGAAAATATTTGATACAGGATTTGCGTGAGTAGCTTGAGAACACTCAAAGAGAAAGAAAGAAATTCAGTGAGAAAGCTGATTAGTCAAAGAGAAAGTCAGTAATGGCATGAGCAGACTGAGAACACTCAAAGAGAGCTACAGGGATTGGGTGAACATGAGGAAGCTAATCAAAGAGAAATAGAGGAATTGAGAGAACAGTATGAGAATACACAAAGATCACTAAAGGCATGCATGGAATCCATTAACAGAGAGCTGAAAGAAGTCAGGAAGACCACAAAGGGAATGCTGAATGGAACCCAACAGAAAGAATGGGAGTCCAAGGAAACCATAACCAATATACTAAGTGATTTGAGAATAAACAGTGAACACCAAATTAAGGAAGTCAAGTGGTCCATACACGATCTAAAACAAAGCTCCAACAAAGAATTTGAAGCCAGCCATTAAAGCTGACCAATTAGAAGGAAAATAAATAAAAAAACAAAGTAGAAAGCCTTGACAGTACATTACACCATGCAGAAGATCGAATCTCGGGGATTGAAGACAGCCTAGATATTATAGAGAAAGAACATACAACCATCCAAGACAAATCCAAGAAATATGATAGATCTATTCAACACTTGGAAGATACCATCAGAAGGCCTAATCTGAGGATAATGGGTGCAGAGTAGCACCTAGAAACAGAAATTAATGGTCTAGGAAAATTGTTTAACAGGATCCTAGGAGAGGACTTCCCAAACACGAAAAAAGATGGGCCTATTCAGATACAAGAAGCTTTTAGAAGTTAAAATAGACCAGACCAGAATAGAACATCCCACCATCACATTATATTCCTCACAGAATCAATTCAGACCAAGGGAAAGATCCTTAAGCTATCAAGGAGAAAAGATCAATCACCTATAAAGGGAAACAAATTAGAATCACCTCAGATTTCTCAGCAGAGACAATGAAAGCAAGAAGAGCCTGGAATGATATATGCCATGTCCTAAAGACAAACAACTATCAGCCAAGAATACTGTACCCAGCTAAGCTCTCATTCATAACCGAAGGTCAAATTAAAACCTTCCACAAGAAAGAAAAATTGAAACAATATATCTTCACCAAATGAGCCCTACAAAAGATTCTTAAAGATGTCCTACACATAGAAAACCAACAAGAACACAATAAAGGCCAAGAAACCGCACCCAAACTGAGAATCCAAGAACCATAGGAGGAACCCAGTTGCTGCAGCCTCCAAGAAGGTGGATTAAATGGCAGGAACTCCCAAATACCTCTCAGTCCTCTCTCTCTACATAAACGGACTTAACTCTCCAATTAAGGGACATAGACTGTCTAGTTGGATTAAAAAGCAAGATCCTTCTATCTGCTTCCTTCAGGAGTCATATCTTTCCCATAAAAACAAACACATTTTCAAAGTGAAAGGCTGGAACAAAATCTCCCAAACAAATGGCCCCCATAAACAGGTGGAGTTGTAATCCTAATATGAGATAAAATAGACTTCAAATTAAAATTCGTGACATGAGATAAAGAAAGTCGCTGCATACTAATTAAGGGATCTCTCCTTCAGGAGGATGTTACAATTCCAAATATCTATTCACCAAACAACAATGCACCCAAATTGATCCAAGAAACACTACTTTCCTTCAAATCCCACATAGATACAAAGGCATTAATTGTTGTAGACTTTAACACAACACTATCCCCACTAGACAGATCAACTCAGCAACAACTCAACAGAAATCACAGATCTAAACAACTGCCTAGATCAACTAGATTTAACAGACATCTACCGAATATTTCACCCAGCAGCATCAGAATACACGTTTTTCTCAGCAGCACATGGATCATTTTCCAAAATAGACCACATTTTAGGCCACAAAACAAACTTGTCCCAATTCAGAAACATTGAAGTTATACCTTGCATTCTCTCAGACCACAAGGGAATAAAATTAGAACTCAATACCAAAATCCAGGAGGCTGAACAACACACTGCTGAATCACCAGTGGGTTATGGAAGAGATTAGAAAGAAATTCAAATGTTCATAATATTCCACAGAAATGAACAAACAAATATCAAGCTCCTCTGGGACACCGCAAAGCAGTACTCAGATGCAAGTTTATAGATCTGAGTTCCTACATCAACAAATTGGAGAGATCTGAAACCAGCAATTTAATGAAACATCTGATCCTCCTTGAAAAAGAGCAGAAAGATAAACCCCAATCCAGTAGATGGTAAGAAATAATTAAAATTAGATCTGAATGAAATGAATTAGAATCCAAAAAGGACTATAGAAAGAGTCAACAAAACAAAGAGTTAGTTCTTTGAAAAAATTAACAAAATTGATAGACCCTTAGCAAATCTTCTCAGAAAAAGAAGAGAACACACCCAAATAAATAAACTCAGAGATGATAATAGGAACATCACCAAAGAAAAAACCAAGATTCAGAACATTATAAGGGAATCCTCCTCACAAATATCTACATGCTGAAACTAAACCAAGATGAGTTATACCATCTTAACAGGCCCATATTAAGCATTGGAAAAGAAATAGAAATAAGTGTCCTGCCATCTAAGAAAAGGCCAGGACCAGATGGTTTTACAGCAGAATTCTACAAGGCCTTTAAAGGAGATCTCACACCGATACTCCTCCAACTCTTCAATGACAGTGAAAGAGAAAGTTCACTACCGAACTCATTCTATGAAGCCATCATAACCCACATCCCAAAACCAGCCAGGGACTCATGAAAGAAAGAGAATTATAGACCCTTTTCTTTGATGAACATTGATGGAATATATCTCAAACAAATTTTGGCCAATCGACTTCAAAAATTTATCCAAAACATTGTACACCACTTGAAAAAGGAAATCAAAACACAACTTAGAAAGGGGCAAAAACTCCCATGCTCTTGGATTGGAAAGACCAAGACTGGGAAAACGGCAATACTTCCTAAGGCTATCTACAAATTCAATTTGATACCTATCAAAATTCCAGCCTCATTCTTCAAGGAAATAAAAGAGGCAATCCAGAAATTCATATGGAACAATAAAAGAATCTGAATAGCAAAAATGATCCTCAACGAAAGAACTGTGCTGTAGGAATTAGGTGTTGACTAAATTTCAAACTCTACTATAAAGCCATAGTAATCACAACAGCTTGTTACTGGCACAAGAACAGACCTCAGGATCAATGGAATAAAATTGAAAACCCAGAAACGAAGGATGGACCTATGGCCATCTAATCTTGGATAAGGGAGTGAAAAAATTAGAACTGAAGAAAGACAGCCTCTTCAGTAAATGGTGCTGGCAAAATTGGTAAACTACTTGTAGAAAAGTAATGCTAGATCCTTATATATCACCCTGCACCAGAATCAACTCCAAATGGAGCAAAGACCTCGGCGTCAAAGCAGACACTGTGAAAACATTACAGGATGGAATAGGAGAAACCCTAGGTCTCCTTGGCACAGGCCCAAATTTTATTAAGAGCCCCAGAAACACAACAAATCAAAGAAAGGTTGGACAAATGGGATTGCATGAAATTGCAGCACTTCTCCATGGCAAAGGACATAGCTAGCAAGATCAATAGAAAGCCTAAAGATTGGGAGAAGACCTTCACTAGCCATACAATGCACAAGGGTCTCTTATGTAAAATATCCCTGGAACTCAAAAAATTAAATCCCCCAACAACAAATTTTCAAAGAAACAACTGCCTAATAAATAAGTGAGCTAAAGTCTTAAAGAGAAACTTCTCTGAAGAGGAAAGAAGGATGGCCAATAGACACATGAAGAAATGCTGGGAGGGTGGCTCAGTGGTAGAGTTCTTGCCTTGCAAGCCTGAGGTCCTGGGTTCGATTCCTCAGCACCAAATAAGAGAAAAGAAAAAAGCCGGAAATGGTGCTGTCGCTGGAGTGTTAGAGCATAAGCCTTGAGCCGAAGAGGTGAGGGACAGTGCCCACAGAGTTCAAGCCCCACTACCGGACCCCCCTCCCAAAAGAGAAACTTCTCTGAGAGAGGAAAGAAGGATGGCCAATAGACACATTAATAAATGCCCAACATCTATAGCCAAAAAAGAAATGCAAATCAAAACAACGTTGAGATACCACCTAGCCCCAGTTAGAATGGATAAAATCAAGAACTCTAATAACAACAGATCCTGGAGGGGATGTGGATAGAAGAGAACTGTACTGCATTGGTGGTGGGAGTGTAAACTTGTTCAAACACTTTGGAATGCAGTATGGAGGGTCCTCAAAAGACTCCACATAGAGCTCCCCTATTACCCAGCAATTCCACTTGTGGGCATTTACCCAAATGTTCACAAACAAGACCACACTAAAGCTACCCACACGACTATGTTTATTGCAGCATTGTTTACTAAAGGTAAGACATGGAACCAACCAAGATGCCCCTCAGTAGATGAATGGATCAAGAAAATGTGGTATGCATACACAATGGAATTCTATGCCTCCATCAGAAAGAATTCCATTGCCTTATTTGTTAGGAAATGGAAAGGCTTGGAAAAAATTATATTAAGTGAAGTTAGCCAGTGCCAAAGAAACAGGTCCCATGGTTTCCCTTATTTACATAACTTATAACATAGTATATGTCTGAGTCAAGCAGAAAAGGTCAGATAAATTATTGTTAGAGAAATGAACCCTAAGATATGAATTCAAATTTTTTTCTTCTTGCGATTGTTTCTAACAAATTTATAAGATTATTTCTTTGTTGCTTTATATGTCCCTCCTCCACCGTATAACTCCTGCTTTCCCTGTATTTGA
This sequence comes from Dipodomys merriami, assembly GCF_024711535.1. Classification (NCBI taxonomy): domain Eukaryota; kingdom Metazoa; phylum Chordata; class Mammalia; order Rodentia; family Heteromyidae; genus Dipodomys; species Dipodomys merriami. The sequence goes on along the minus strand of NW_027203104.1, from coordinate 1,434,229 downwards.
TGTCGGTATAATTTTTGGTAGGGAAAGGGAAAAACACATCGTTTAAATAGGGATACAGGTGGACCCATTGCAACAATGAGATGTACAAGTCATTATGTTGAAAATGAACTTTACCACTTTGGTGCCGGGGACAGGAGGGGGAGGTTTAGGGGGGAGGATTGTGTAAGGGGGGGTGGGAGAATGGGAAGGGGAAACAACGGAGGAGGCTACAATGCTTGAAAAGAAATGTACTCATTATCTTGCCCATGCAATTGTAAACCCTCTGTTCAGTATTTTCACAATTAAAACAAACAAATTCCTTCAGATGTAGGCCCATGAGTAATATTGCTGGATTCTATGATACTCTTACTTTTATCTTTTTGAGAAACATCTATACAATTTTCCCTAGTTGGTACACTAATTTAAACTCATACAAACATCCTCACTAGCAGTTACTGCTTTATGTGTACTTGCTGATTTCCAATCTGATGGAAATGAGATGAAACTTTATGTCATTTCAGTTTGTATTTCTGTCTGGCCTGGGATGCTAAACTTTGCTTCATCTACAAGTGTTCCCAGTTGTACATCTTGGGAGTTAATTTCACTCATTTGTCCTGCCAGTTCATTTATGTATTTATTAATTGGATTATTGTTTTTTGGGAGTTTAGATATTTGAGCTCTCTCTCTGTATCTTGGTCATTAGTCTGTTTTCAGATATATTGCTGGTAAATATGTTTTCCCATGATGCAGTCTATTATGCAGTGTTTTAATTCTACTTCTCAAAATCTGTGATGTTTTGAGAGTGAGGCTCCATGGTAGAGTGCTTGCCAAGCATGCATGAAAACCATGGTTTTATCCTCCATACCACATAAACAGAGAAAACTGGAAATGGCACTGTGGCTCAAGTGGTAGAATGGTAGTCTTGAGCAAAGAAGTTCATGGTCAGTGCCAAGGCCCTGGGTTCAAACCCAAGGACTGGGAAAAAAAATACAATCTGTCATGAAATCATTGAAATAACTAAAGTCCATATACTGTTACTTAGTACACAATTGCTGGAGGATTTCTATCATACTAAGACCTATACACTACTTGTTCTTCACATAGCTGATTTTTAGGTTGAATTGGCTCATGCCTATTTTATTTTTTTGCCAGCACCTGAGCTAGAACTCAGGTTTTGTGCTTGTTCACTTTCCTCTCTCCTAGGTCAAGGACATGTGAGCCATGCCTCCCACTCAGCTTTTTGCTGGTTAATTGAAGCTAATGTCTTGTCACCTTTTCGGTCTGTGCTTGCTCTATTCCTTGATCCTCAGATCTTGGCTTCCTGAGTATGTAGGCTTCCAGGCAAAATCCATCAATCCCTTGCAGGTACAAACCACCAGCACCTACATGGATTTTTCCTTTTATGGCTGTTGCCATACAAAATAAGATGAATATTCAAATACCATAAAGCATGTCCCAATCTTTTGGACCATACATATATTCTAATTATATATTAATTATATATATTACTGAATGTATATATAATATATATAGATCATTTTAGCTGGGGACAAGCACAAATACACACACATACATATATGAGAAAACTGCACATGTCTGTGGCTTGATATCATTAGCAGAGAAACCATGGCCATTAATATTCCTTACAAAAAATTAAAGTACTTTATGTTTACATGTATGCACCTATATTTGTATATGAATATGTAAACATATATACACACATGCATAGATATACACTTACACACTCATGTATATATTATATGGTATATATTGATATATTATATATTGCATGTATACAAATGAGGCAGCGCCTTACTATGTAGCCTATGTGGCTCTCAAATAGGTGAAAATCCTGTCTTCCTTTATTTTGTTTTGAATTATAAGCCTGCTGAAACACACCTAGCTTATTAACTTTATGTCAGATGAATTCACTGTTGTGCTCAAATCAAATGAGTTTCTAATTATTAAAGATGGATAATCGTTAGAGGAACTAATAAATGAACTAACTTCACAACCTTATCATATTAACCTATTTTTCTGTTTCTAAGAGGATTCCTTAAAAGTGTGCATAATTACAAAATGAAGTTCAATTACAACAATGGTATTGATTTCTGTACATCAGTCAAACATGCAAAAGTTAGCATTTGATCTCATTGCCTAGGTGCTGTTTCTGAGTTTCTTTGCTTAAGGCTAGTCCTCTACCACTTGAGCCACATATCTATTACTTATGACATTTATGGTGGTTAATTGGAGATAAGACTCTGCTGTTCATTTTGCCCAGGCAAGCTTCAAAGTTTGGTCTTCATATTTCAGAATTGCAGGCACGAGTGGCCTGAGCCCAGCATCTTTACATATTGTTATTTACATGCCTTCACTTATTTCTGGTGCTGAATAAGCTTTGTTTGCTTTTTTGCTGGTCCTGGGGCTTGAACTCAGGGCCGAGGTGCTGTCCCTGAACTTTTTTGCTCAAGACTAGTATCACTTGAGCCACATGTTCACTTCAGGCCTTTGGGTGATGAATTGGAAATAGTAATTTCAATGACTTCTGTAGCTGGGCTGGTTTTGAACTATGATCCTATGATCTCAGCCTCCTGAGTAGATAGGAGTACAAATGTAAACCACAGATGCCCAGCTGCTTCATATGTGTTCTGAATTAGCTGAATACTTTACACTGATCAACAGTTTTCATCAGGTGGGTTTCAGACACTCTTCAGGGTGAAAGGGAGAAAAAAGCTGTGTTGGGGAACTAAGAATATTGCTCAGGTACTAATGTGTCAGAGAAACTATTCATGGTGAGATGAATTGTGCTTTTATTTACAATCAATGAAATTCCTTCACTTTTAGTCTCCTTCTTTGTAAGAATCTTCACCTCCTGGGCTTTCAATTCCAAATAATTTGAATAAGCTTACTGCTATCACTTCTTTGTGGACTTGATCATACAGTAAATGAGTTTCCTCTTTTATGTGCCTGTAGTTAAGGGTCTGATAAGTGTCTGTGTTCTGTTGTACCATGTCTGCTCCTGCGATGAGCTGCTTAGCAGAGCCAATGATTGTGGAAAAGGTCTGATAAATTCCAAGGTGCTATGGAGGATTATGGGTGGATGCCAGTGACTGGATGAATTTGTGCATATATATATATATATATATATATATATATATATATATATATATATATATACATACATAGATACACACATATATCTATATCTATCTATCTCTCTCTTATATATCACTGATTTAATATTTCCAATAACTGGAATGTAATCTTATTCTAGCTGAAAATGAATTATGTATGTGAAAGCTGAGTATCTTATATACATTAAGCATATATAGACATATATATGTATATGTTTGCATACATGTATATATATGTATATATTTTTTTTCTCAGAAACAACTTCAAATATGTATTTTGTCAATTCTGTTGTGATAGAGTATATGAAAATATGACAAATCCTACCAACCCGCCCCGCAGACTTGCCTTGAAACCCCTTGTGTGGTCAATGCTATTCTTACCAGTGTAATCCTGTTAAAGTAACCTTTACAGAGGTGGGGAAAAGAATAACAAACTGGGAGGTGGGTCTGCCATTAAAACAAAAAGGGGGAATCTGTGAGGCACATGGGCAGCAAAGATGGCCCTGAGAGGAATTTGAGTGTGCAGAGCCCAATTTGTTCATGTTCAGGGCATAAAGAGCTCATGGAATCTTAGGTGCAGGATAGGGTGTGCCCTTTACAGTGATTGGTTGGTTCCTTTTTCTTCCCTCCCACGAGATCTTTTACTTTAAAAAGTGCTTGTTGCATGGTAATAAACGACTTCCTGCTTCACTTGATTCCCCACTGCTTCTGATTGTCTCCAAGGCTAAGGGAGGCTGGGGAACAGGCGAGTGCGCATGTATATTTCCTCAGACCCAGCCCATCTTTCATGGGACAGACGAAGACACGACTATTGTTAAGCATGAATCACTATTATGTGTACATATTGATAAGGCTACATTCTTTTCTTACAATATTTATATTTGTAGTAGCAAATTTCAAACCCTGGGCCTCACACATGTAGAGTACACGCTCCACCCCAAGCTACCATACTCAGCTGTTTCATAATAGACAGCTATTTTTGTCATATGTTGAATGATGTTTAGTGTGTGCGTGGCCTACAGCTTTAGTTCAGGGCTTGAGAGCTGTCCCTGAGCTTTATTTTATTTTATTTTTTGCTCAATGCTAGTGCTCTACTCCTTAAGCCACAGCTCAACATTTAGCGTTTTTGCTTCTCTTGCATCCTTTCATAATCAATTGGAGATATGAGTCTTCAAGTCTTTTCTAACAGGGATAATTTGGAACTATGATCCTCAGATCTCTGCCTCCTGAGTTGTTAGGATGACAGGCCTGGGTGACCATCACTTGGCAGTCTGAACATTTTATAGAATACCTTGGATATGTTATTTTCCTTACACACACACACACACACACACACATTTTAAAAGATAGTTCCCAGGGGCTGGGAAAGTGGCTCAGTGGTAGAGCCATTGCCTTACATGCATAAGACCCTGAGTCCAATTCCTCAGCAGCACATAAGCAAAAAGAAAAAAGCCAAAAGTGGCACTGTTGCTCAAGTGGTAGAGCGCTAGCCTTGAGCTGAAGAGCTGAGGGACAGCCCCCAGGGCGGGAGTTCAGGCCCTGTGACCGGAACAACAACAACAAAAAGATAGTTTCCAGAGGGATTCCAGTTACATGAGCAAGGTAATGAGTCCATTTCCTATTAAGCATTTGTTTCCCCCCCCCCTTTTTTTCCCCTACCATCCCTTTCCTGCCCATCTTCCCGTCTTCCTGCCCCGGTCCCCAACGTTGTAAAGTACGTTTTCAACAGAGTGTCTTGGACACATCATTGTTACAATGGGTCATCCTCTATCCTTATTTCAGCATTTTGGTGTTTCCCCTCAATTAGAAAAATGTATATAAAAGTTGAAAGACACTGGAGTCAAATACAGTGAAAGCAGGGGTGATACCATGGTAGAAGAACATACAAAGAAACAAAAAATATCATATAGTATATTATAAGCCCATCAAAAAGAACAGCAAGAAAAATAAAATCTGTTGTGTCCCTATCTTGGGTTTCTTTTCGCTTAGCATCAGCTTTTATGATCATATATACATAGCTCTTAACCTCTTCTGCTTGTCCTAGACATAGACTAGTTAATGCAGATAAGGGAAACTGATTTCCCTTACATTCTGTGCGCAGTGCGCCAAGCCATCGGCCAGGCATCTCGGCGGGGGCTGCCAGGACCCCAGAGACACAGGGGGCCACCTGCAGATCACCCGCGCAGAAGCCGCCTGAGGTACCGGCTTGCAGAACAACTGATCGCCAGAAACAGAGAAACCTACAAGCCAGGAGTCTCCACGAGGATCCCACCCCCACCCCTCACTCTCCACCTGAGCAGAGAGGCTCCATCCCGCCAAAGCTGCCTGGCACCTGCAGCATGACAAAGGGACCTATCTGCAGACCACCCGCGCAGAAGCCAACCCGGCGGGGGCAGCCCGGGTCCCAGAGTCACAGGGGGCTGCCTGCAGATCACCAGAGCAGAAGCAGCCTAATTCACCGGCGTCAGACCCACCGGATCTCTACAACCCGCGAAGAAGCCGCCTGAGCGTGGACACTGTGGACCCGACAGCTTAGATAGAGGCAGTGACGTCATGAAACCTCCCAATACTTTTATATTTACTTATGACTTGTCTAATAGTCTCCATAAGAGGGGCTTTCAGGGTAGCACTTAACTCTGGTGAGTTAGTCATGTTCTCAGGATACTCATCAGATGTTGGAGTCGTCAACACTTCCAAGAAAGAGCCCTGAATAAGGGAAAGTTGAGCATGAGTAAGTAGAACAAGCAACAGGAGCAGTAAAAGATTAATAGGCACTCCTATACAGGGAAAAAAAAGAAAAACAGGAACACATCTTTCCCAGGGGCTTGCCAGCCTTTTTAGGAGGTAGGCCTCTTTGAAGTCCCATTCTCTGAGGTAGGCTTCTGTGAAGCCCCATTCTGAGGTAGACTTCTGTGGAGTCCCATTCTCAGATCTAAAAGCAGGTGTTCCATGCTAAGCAGACTCCACCGGAGTAGACCTGGCAAGGAGGCTATTTTTTTTTAGTTTTTTGGGACCAGTCGTGGGGACTGAAATCTGGGCCTGGGCACTGTCCTTCAGCTCTTCAGCTCAAGGCTAGTGCTCTACCACTTGATCCACAGTGCCACTTCTGGCTTTTTCCTTTTTGCTTATATGGTGCTGGGGAATCAAACCCAGGGCCTCATGCATGTAAGGCAAGCGCTCTACCACTGAGCCACCTTCCCAACCCTGCTTTTATTTTTAATCAATGAAATTCCTTCACTTTTAGTCCTCTTCTTTGTAAGAGTCTTCATTTCTTGGATTTTCAATTCCAAATAATTTAAATAACCTTACTGCTATCCCTTCTTTGAGGACTTGATCATACAGTAAAGGACTTTCCTCCTTAATGTGTCCGTATTTAGGTCCTGGTATGGGTCTGTGTTCTGTTGCACCATGAGTGCACCTGAGATGAGCTGGTTAGTAGAGCCAATGATTGTAGAAAACATCTGACAAAATGAATAGTGCTATGGAGGGTTATCAATGGATTCAGGTGACTGGATGAATTTGTAGTGACATATATGTATATTTACGTACATAGATATGCATACACACACACACACAATGTAATCACCCCGGTGACCTGCTGATGCATGCCTTCCCTTGTAATCTGTCACTCAAAGCCAAGAGGTTCACATTCATGAACCATTGGGACATTCTCAAGTATGTCTCTAAAGTCCTCATAAGCTGTTGCTATGGAGACATGTTCATGTGGGGCTTCTGAATTCTGTTTTTACACATGGAATTGTGGAATGTTAAGTGTATATTCTTTTTTTTAAGCTCCAAGAATGGGACTCAAAGCCAGTACATGATACTTTTGCTCACTTAGTAATGCTCTAAAAACTAAGCCATACCTCTATCCCTTAAAGTATGTATTTTGTCTATTCTGTTGTGAAAGACTATATGAATATATGACAAATTCTACCAACTCTATAAAAATTACAGAACTGTTCATTTCCAGGGGTGGAAGAGACTGATGTTATAGAAGGTATTCTAGGTTTACAGAAAAATTTGAAAATTGTTTCCCACAAGAAATCTGAATGGATTCTGTGTCACTTTGATTGAATTTCACCACATAAAATAAGTATTTACTAAATCAACTTTATTACTCATCTATAATTCTCAAATATTTCTCATTTTTAAATGTTACAAAATTCCATTAAATCACTCAATTTCTTTATAGATTCTATGAAACTACTTATTTTCCTAATTTATAACATTTCAGTTTTACTTACATAAGTTTTGTAAACACCTTTGAAGAAAGTAGACTGCTTCTCAATGATAGGACTCATGATACTAAATACAACAACCTCAAAATTAGAGATGTGGCACAAAGGGTAGAGTGCTAAGCTTGAGAATAAAAGCCAAAGGGAAGTAAAGGGCCATGAGTTCAAATGAAACTAACAGCAAAATAAAAGGAAAAAGGTACATATCATCCTAGAATTTCATGAAACAGGAAATTAGACATAATCATCTTCTTGTAGATCGCCCAATAGAGAATGTTAGAAATGGAACTTGAGAAATTTTAGAAGATGGACATTCAGGGAAGAATGACTGAGAGTACTTAGAACTTTTTTGAAAAACTTTCTACATGTTTTACATTGCTATGATTTCTCATGTGTGTGTGTGTTCAATGATGAACCCTGAGCTGTGCCTTCTGGTTGAAGAATTCCACATTTCTACCTTGATAAGGTTTGTATCCTGTGTGGGTTCTGTATTGCAAACTGACTTCTCTTCCAAATGAAAGGCTTTCCTTACTTGTTACATTCTAGAGATTTCTCATTTGGGTGAATTTTCTTATATGCTAGGCTGTGGCCTCCAGTGGATGGTTCTTTACACATTTGTTGCAGTCATAAGGCTTCTCTCCTGTGTTGTGCTCTCTGATGAAAAATAAGGGCTGAATTCTGTGTGAAACTCTATCCACAGCTGTTACATTCCTAAAGTTTTACTTTGTGTGTTTTCTGATGGACAGTAAGGTTTCCCCTGTGGCTGAATGACTTTCCACACAGGTCACATTCAAAAGGTTTCTCTCCTGTGTGTGTTCTCTGATGGTCAGAAAGGTATACCTTCCTGGTGAAAGACTTTCCACAGCTGTTACATTAATAAGGTTTCTCTCCTGTGTGCATTATCTCATGGATGTTAAGTGCTGCCTTCCACCTGAAAGACTTTCCACACTCCATACATTCATAAGGTTTCTCTCCTATGTGTAATATCTGATGTGATTTAAGGATCGACTTCTGGATGAAAGACTTTCCACACTAGCTACAATCATAAGGTTTTTCTCCTGTGTGTTTTCTCTCATGGAAAGTAAGGCCGATTTTCTTGCTGAAAGACTTTCCACACCTCCTACATTCATAAAGTCTCTGTCCTGTATGTGTTGCCTGATGGGCAGTAAGTTGTGACTTCATGACGAAAGACTTTCTACACACATTACATTCATAAGGTCTCTCTCCTGTATGTGTTGTCTGATGGATCCTAAGGTTTCCTTTCTGGGTGAAAGACTTTCTACAGAGATTACACTGATAAGGTTTCTCTCCTGTGTGTGTTGTCTGATGGACATTAAGGGTTGTCTTCTGGGTGAAAGACTTTCCACACACATTACATTCATAAGGTTTCTCTCCTATGTGTATTCTGTGATGATATGTAAGTTTTGACTTCCACATGAAAGACTTTCCACAGAGGTTACATTCATAAGGTTTCTCACCTGTGTGTGTTCGCTCGTGAGCAGTAAGGTTTGTCTTCTGGGTGAAAGACTTCCCACACTGGATACATTCATAAGGCTTCTCTCCTGTGTGTGTTTTCTGATGGACAGTGAGGTATGACTTCCGGCTGAATGACTTTCCACACAGGTTACATTCATAAGGTTTCTCTCCTGTGTGTGTTGTCTGATGGACATTAAGGGTTGTCTTCTGGGTGAAAGACTTTCCACACACATTACATTCATAAGGTTTCTCTCCTATGTGTATTCTGTGATGATATGTAAGTTTTGACTTCCACATGAAAGACTTTCCACAGAGGTTACATTCATAAGGTTTCTCACCTGTGTGTGTTCGCTCGTGAGCAGTAAGGTTTGTCTTCTGGGTGAAAGACTTCCCACACTGGATACATTCATAAGGCTTCTCTCCTGTGTGTGTTTTCTGATGGACAGTGAGGTATGACTTCAGGCTGAATGACTTTCCACACAGGTTACATTCATAAGGTTTCTCTCCTGTGTGTGTTGTCATATGGACAGTGAGGTGTGCCTTCCGGCTGAATGACTTTCCACACAGGTTACATTCATAAGGTTTCTCTCCTGTGTGTGTTAGCTGATGGACAGTAAGCTGTACCTTCCGAGTGAAAGACTTTCCACACAGGTTACATTCATAAGGTTTCTCTCCTGTGTGTGTTGTCAGATGGACAGTAAGTTGTGACTTCTGGCTGAAAGACTTTCCACACAGGTTACATTCATAAGGTTTCTCTCCTGTGTGTGTTGTGAGATGGACAGTAAGGTGTGCCTTCCGGCTGAAAGACTTTCCACACACATTACATTCATAAGGTTTCTCTCCTGTGTGCGTTGTCAGATGGACAGTAAGGTGTGTCTTCCGGATGAAAGACTTTCCACACAGGTTACATTCATAAGGTTTCTCTCCTGTGTGTGTTAGCTGATGGACAGTAAGCTGTGCCTTCCGGCTGAAACACTTTCCACACACATTACATTCATAAGGTTTCTCTCCTGTGTGTGTTCTCTGATGGACAGTAAGGTGTGTCTTCCGGGTGAAAGAATGTCCACATTGGTTAGATTCTTTAACTACAGGAGATACTCCAGGACTATAAGCAGCACATATCCCATTAGACTCGCCATGGAGAAGCATGTTCTGACACTGCCTGAACTCCTCTGTCCTTATCCCTAAGGAGTTTCCATTATTCCTAATCAGCTCTGACTTAGGTTTTGATCTCAAATTAAAAGTTGTTATTAATTTCATATTTTTCTCCCCTGTGTTAGTATTCATGACTCCGACATCAGCCAGACAATCGTAGGGATTCTCCTGACAGGTCTTAGTCCTGTACTCCTTTTCTTGGACATCTACAATGAGATATAGAAAGACAGACAAAAACAGAAATGAGACCTCAAGATTCCTTAATGTAACAGTAAAGGCATTTCTGTGCATCCTGTTACGAGATTTTAAAAGATCAAAGCTGGAACTCTTTGATGCAGAATATAAGCTTTTCTCTGTAATGTATTAGTTAAGAAAGTAAAACACTTCTGGAGGAATATCAATACCAAATTTCAAACTCTACTATAAAGCCATAGTAATCAAAACAGCTTGGTATTGGCATAAAAACAGACCGCAGGACCAATGGAATAGAATTGAAAACCCAGAAATGAACCTACAGACCTATAGCCATCTAATCTTCGATAAGGAAGCTAAAACAATAGAATGGCAGAAAGACAGCCTCTTCAGTAAATGGTGCTGGCAAAATTGGTTAACTACATGTAGAAAACTAAAGCTAGATCCTTATATATCACCCTGCACCAGAATCAACTCCAAATGGATCAAAGACCTTGAACTGAAAGCAGACACTCTGAAAACATTACAGGATGGAATAGGAGAAACCCTAAGTCTCCTTGGCTCAGGTCGAAATTTTCTGAATAGAGACCCGGAAGCACAACAAATCAAAGAAAGGTTGGACAAATGGGACTGCATAAGATTGCAGAGCTTCTGCAGGGCAAATGAAATAGCTGGCAAGATCAATAGAAAGCCCACCGATTGGGAGAAGATCTTTACTAGCCATACAACGGACAATGGTCTCATATCTAAAATATACTTGGAACTCAAAAAATTAAACCACCCAACAACAAATCCTCAAAGAAACAACTGCCCAATAAATAAGTGGGCGAAAGACTTAAAGAGAAGCTTCTCTGAAGAAGAAAGAAGGATGGCCAATAGACACATGAAGAAATGTTCAACATCCCTAGCCATAAAAGAAATGCAAATCAAAACAACATTGAGATATCACCTCACTCAAGTTAGAACAGCAAAAATCAAGAACTCTAACAACAACAGATGCTGGAGGGGATGTGGACAGAAAGGAACCTTACTTCATTGTTGGTGGGAATGTAAACTTGTTCAACCACTTTGGAAAGCAGTATGGAGGTTCCTCAAAAGACTTCACATAGATCTCCCCTATGATCCAGCAATCCCACTTTTGGGCATTTACCCAAATGTTTACAAACAAGACCACACTAAAGCTACCAGCACAACTATGTTTATTGCAGCATTATTTACCATAGCTAAGATATGGAACCAACCCAGATGCCCCTCAGTAGATGAATGGATCAAGAAAATGTGGTATATATACACAATGGAATTCTATGCCTCCATCAGAAAGAATGACATTGCCCCATTTGTTAGGAAATGGAAAAGTTTGGAAAAAATTATATTAAGTGAAGTAAGCCAGGCCCAAAGAAGCATAGGTCCCATGGTTTCCCTTATTTGCAATATCTAGTATAGGTATGAGTCAAGCGGAAAAGGTCAGATAATGTGATGTTAGGAAAATGAACCCTTAAATATGTATTTTAATGTTTTCGTTTCTTTCATGCATGTGTTTCTAACCCATTTATAAGATTATTTCTTTGTTGCTTTGTATGTCCCTCCCCCACAGTGTAACCCCCGCTTTCACTATATTTGATGTCAGTATAACATGTGGAGGAGATGGGGACAAACAACTCGTTTAAGGATTCAGGTGGACCTGTTGCAACAATGAGAAGTACAAAATGTCATGTCAAAACCAGCTTTACAATGTCGGTGTGGGGGGGGGGAGGGGGGTATAATTGGGTGGGGGGAGGGGGGTAAAATTGGGTGGGGGAGGGGGAAGGCGGGGAAGGGAAGTGAAGGGTAAACAAAGGAGGAGGCTGCAATGCTTGGTAAGAAATGTATGCATTATCCTGCTCATGTAATTGTAGCCCCTCTGTACAGTATGTTCTCAAATAAATTAAATACAATTAAAAAAAAAAAAAAAAGAAAGTAGCACTGACATTTTACAATGGTAAATAATGCTTTTCTGTTTCAGTTCTTTTCTGTTTTTCTCAAGGAATTAATTACTCAAATGATTCATCTACACACTATTAGTTATAAGCTGAGTACTAAACATTTGCTTTTAATACCCTCGAGGTTTGGTCATAAGGGAATAGCTATTATTTTTCTTTTAATTTGTGGAAATAATTTACACATTTTGCTGCTTTGCTTCTCAACCATTAGGTGAGGAACAGAAATACTGTCTAGATTTAGGGACCATTAGGGTGTTTGATACATCCCTTGGCCTTTCCGCTAAGAATGGAAGGTTCCTGAGAGTAAGGATTTATACCTCCATCTCTTCAGTTCTAACTTCTCACTAAGAATTACTTTAGGGATTGGTGGCATTTTAAAAATTGGTTTCCCTCATCCTTAGTCAAATTCTCATCAAATTTCCTTTTCTAACACATCTGCTCCTTCACAACCATTCAAGACAAAGATACTGCAGCTTACCACCCAGGTAGTCATCTCCTATGAACCAAAAGCTTTGCTTCTGAATCTCACTCACTTCCACCATCACCAAGAAGCAATTTCCCTCATCACAGGTAGCAGTCCTGGCATACTCCTTATTTCCTCATACCTTGTTTCAATGAAAATGAGACATCATTTTCTACATTTCTCATTTCCTTTTTCTGTTTAAGAATGATTTCTACAAATAAATAGAAAATTGCTCACTTTAACTATACTGGGACAGCCAAATCAGTTTGTCTCCATGTAAATTCTTGATTGTCATGTCCTTGAGACAAAGGATCACCTAGTTCTCTGCCACACATGACTCAGGGGAACTAGGAACATTATTGCTCAGTACAGCTCATTAAACTTACCAAGTGGACTCTGGCTACAAAACCACCATGCAAGATGCTTTATCTCACCTGTGAGATTCTTCTCTGAGGCTTCTCTTATCCATGGTTCTGACCCTTGCTCCAGCTTGGCAATCAATTTAGGTTTAGGAACACAGTGTCCTGTTATAAACAAGTAGAGAAGAACTATTGGTAGGATGGGTCATCATTACTGTAAGGTCTTAGACATCATGTTCACAAAGTTGCTCCTAAACCTTGTTTCTCATTTCTTACCAACTTCCTGGTTGATATTTCCCAGCTTTCAACTTATTTTGCCAATTGTGTGCCTTGAACTCAGCTCTTTTGCTCAAAGCTAGCCTTCTGCTAGTTTCAGTCCCAGCTACATTTGTAGATTGTGAGGGGATTTGGAGATAAAAGCCTCATGGTCACTTTTCTGCAGTTGCTGGCTTCAAACCAAAATCCTCACATTTCAGCCTCCAGAGAAGCTAAGATTACAGGTGTTAGGGTGTTAGCCACTGCACCCAGGACGAGGGTTGATTACAAATAACCACTTTCAACTAGTGATTTTCAGATCATACTTCAAATAGTGATGTACTTTCTATTCTAGACTATATTTGCACGTACAGAAATCACCCCAAGTTTAGGATGACAGTCTTCTTTCTATTAGTGGAATGCAGTTTAGATTTTGGGCCCAAGTGCTGATTGGGTTTCTTGAAGAATGGGAATAAAATTGTCTCCAGTTACATAATGAAGTGGAAAAAATGGACAGGAATTTTATATTCCCACGGAGTGGAATCATCACCCGAAACAACATAAATATTTATATATCTACTTAGAAAAGAAAACAGCCTTTGATCTCGCATGTTCAAATGACTTTCGCTCACCTAAAGACAAGAGGTTGCTGTAGGTCTCCAGCATTACATCTCTATGCAGGGTCCTCTGAGCATGATCCAGGTCTTGCCACTCCTCCCAGCTGAAGTCCACAGCCACATCATCAAATGACACCAGCTTCTGTAATGGCACATTTGAATCAAGTAATTTGGCCAAGTCAGGAAGGTCTGTGGGACTCATCCCCAATTAATCACCAGGAGAAAAGCAGAACTGGTGCTATGGCTCATGTGGTAGAGCACTAGCCTTGAGGTGAAGAATTCAGGGACAGTGCTCAGGTCCAGAAATCAAACCTCACAACCAACCAACACACACACACACACACGCACACACACACACACACACACACACACACACACACACACACACACGGTATTTCATAAGCAATCACAAGACATTTAGGACATCGCATGGAATACATAGCACCTTACTGATTCATGAAAAGTAAGTGTCCACATAAATGTTAAAGGCAGTAACAGTACTTAAGAATGTCGCTAATTATGGATTGGCCCTTATAAGGTCTGATTTACTTCCCATATATAAATATCCTATGTTAACTCTTTTGTAGTTTAAGTGCTAAATACTGAAGTATGGTCATAGATACCCTGATATTTCTTTCCTATGTAAAAAAGAACTGCTAGAAGGAAGTTTTGTGAACTTGGCCTACCTTCTACAATCCACAATATAGTTGTGAGGGGCATACCATATTCCCTGACTACATTTTCATTTAAATATGCCTTCATGGAAGGATGGAGGATGGATAGAGGCTTAAGGAACATTCAAGATGACAAAAAACAAAAAATAGGACCACGACAAACAAGACAGAGAAAAATTAGAAGAGGGATGTGATCTAAAGTTACAGAAGACAAATTTACAAGTTGGAAGGAAATAAGAGTGCTAATTTGCCTGCAGAGGCTAAGAGGAGAGGTTTTGGAATCCCACACTGAACCCTATTACAAATGATGAATGGCCAAGCCAGCCATGCTTGGCAATAGCAGAGGTGAATGCTCACTAACACACAAAAGGGAAATATATATGTGAGAAATTGAAAGAAAATAACATTCAATTCACAATCCACTGGGCAGAGGAACTCTACTAAAAATGTAGATTGAAGATATGGTCAGGGAAAGAGAGTTGATTAATTACACATCTGCATTTTAAGAGTGTTACAAGAGAAGTGCTTCAAGAGAAGAGCAAAAGGAGTCCACATACATATACACGTAGGACAAAGAAACTAAAATGGTAAATGTGTAGGTAAGTTTAAAGGAATATATTGGTCATATATTTTATGTAATATCTGTAATAGTTTGTTGAAATAAAACTTATAGCACCATATGATTCACAATGCATGAAGATCCAATATATAAACTCATCACTTTTTTAAAAGAAATGTATGTAGAATACTCATATGCATCAATAAATATTGCAATTACCAGGCAAATCGGAAGGCCTCAGTTCAAAGAATTAATTGTACCAAAAAAGAGGGTACTAGATTTAGGGCTGGAAATGTGGCTTACTCCAGAGTGCTAGTCTAGAATGCACGGGTTCAATTATTCAGTGCCATGTGAACAGAAAAACTAGAAATGGGGAAAACGATTGAAGACACTTTAAAAAAAATCTACAAATAATTCCTTGAAATATACAAAGCTCAGTATCAATAGTCAGGAGAAGAATTCAAATCAAAATTCTACAGAAATAACTACTTTATATATGTTACTATGGACAGTTTTAAATAAAAACAACAAATATCCTTCCAAAGTCTAACAAAGGCTGGGAAGGATGTGAATTCAATTTGAACCTTGCTGCATGTATGGCAGGAATGTAAAACAATCAAAGATGGTATGGACAGAGCTAAAAAGAACTAAATAGAGAATTACATAGGAATATGGTCCAGCACTTCTATTTCTAGAAGAGAAAGCAGAGATGAGAAGTAGTATTAGAGAATCACTTCAGAGCAAATACTGACAAGAACCAAAAGACAGACAGAGGTAAAAGAATAAATAAAGACATTGAAAAGGAAGACAAGTTTGCTACATTTTATAGCAGGGTTGATCTTTGAATACATTAAGCCAAGTAAAATACACCAGTCATAAAAGCACAGCCTTGGTATGATTTCCCTTACTGAGCTTTCAAGGATCAACAAAGTCATAGAGCCAAAAAGTAAGATGGTTCCAGAGACTGGGGTAGAGAGGAAAAGGAGCTGCCTATTAATGATTATACAGCTTCATACATGGAAAATGAAACATGCTGTACATGGATGGAAGAGATGGCTGCACAACAACGCAGCCATATGAACTATCAGTGAACTCTGAATTGAAAATGGGTAATGTAGCCACACAGGATGGAACATACCTATACACCCTGACCTTGGGAAATTCAAAAACGATGACCAGCCAGGCTAGCTTCCATAACAATTTCAAGAGCATGCTGGACTACATATCAAGACCTGTCTTCAAAAGGAATAGGGAATGATTTGTATTGACAAAGCTCATAAAATTCACAAACTTTATAGACCATGACAATGACAATTTGCCTTGAAGGTGAAAATGTGTTTTTGACTTCAACTAAGCATCTCTGTTCCACAATACTGTGACATATGTGAAATTTATATAATCACTTTCTCTCAATTTAAACAACAAAAAAAGAAAAGTCAGAGAAGGGGTGGTTTAGGAGCAATGGGTGACCATGTTGTCAGACATCTTCTATTCACATATTGTTTTGTAGAATGGCAACTTCTTTGTACAACTACTTAAACCTAATAATAAAATAAATTGTTTGAAAAAAGGAATATGGAAAAATCAAATTTTAGACTGTCTGAATTGGATCAGAGATATAGGTGCCATGTGTGTCTATTTTTCCAGTTAAAATAACAAAGTAAAATTTATGAACAAACGTTAAGCCACATTTTAGCTGGAAACATACAACTACAAATAGCATTAATAACAAACACACATGGACCAAAAATGCAAAGTATTCTTTTTTTTTGTTTGTTTTATATCGGTTGTGTGGCTTGAACTCTAGGCTTGGGCACTCTCCCTCATGTCTTCAACTAAAGGCTAATGTTCCACCACTTGATCCACTGTGCCACTTCCGGTGTCCTGAGTGGCTTATTGGAGATAAGTGTCTCATGGACTTTCCTGTCCAGGCTGGCTTTGAACCAGGATCCTCAGCTCTCAGCCTCCTGAGTAGCTAGGATGACAGGTGTGGGCCACCAGAGCCTGAACAAAAATGCAAATTAATCTAATCTGTGCATCTTAATTTTAGTTTTTATATACCTTTTCACTGACTACTTTTCAAGTGTATCTCAAATATCTGAATCAGTTCTCCAGGAAGCTTCCCAAGGATATTTCTTGCTGTTCTTTTTGATGGGCTTATAATGTACTATATGATTCTTTTTTGTTTGTTTGTTTCTTTGTATGTTCTTCTGCCATGGCATAAACCTTGTTGTCACTGTCTTTGATTCTGGTGTCTTGCATCTTGTATATACATGTTTCTAATTGAGGAGGGGAACAGAAATTACAAAATGCTGAAATAAGAATAAAGGATGGCCCATTGTAACAATGACTTGTACAAGGAACTATGTTGAAAAGGAACTACAACTTTGATGGGGTGGGAAGACTTGGGGAGGTGGGAAGTAACATGATAGTAGGGGAAAAACAAAGGATGGGGAAAAAGTGCTCTATAAGAAATGGACTCATTACCTTGCTCATGTAACTGCAATCCCTCTGGACACTATTATATCTATATATATCTATATACAGATGTATATATGTATATACATCTGTATATATATATATATATATATATATATATATATATATATATATGTATGTCTGTGTGTTTGTGTGTGTGGAAAATAATACATCCAAGATATTTTTTTACAAATGTTCAGTCAGCCAGGTGCTGGTGACTCATTCCGGTCATCCTAACTACTCCGGAGGCTAGGATCCAAGTATAATACTTCCAAATTATTTCTATTAGAAAAGCCTAGAAGACTCATATCTCCAGTTGATTATGAAAGGATACAAGACAAACAAAAAAGGTGAATGTTGAGTTATGACTTAAAGAGTAGAGCACTAGGCTTGAGCAAAAAAAAAAAAAAAAAAAGCTCTGGACAGCTCAGTGAAGAGAGAGATCTGAGCACTTGCAAGCAGCCATGACTGGGGTGGTAGCGGAGGCCTTAGCCGCCATACCTGCATCAAAGGCCCCATATGTGGTGTGTGAGTCAATTCAACTCAACACCAGCAAGAACTGACAAGGAGCAGACATCTTCATCCTGAAGTTCCCAGACCAGAGAAGACTCAGGAACCAATACTCCAGTGTGAGTAGAAGCCTGAAAGCCTCACTCCTTCTCAGGGAGCAGAGAAGGGAAGGCTACCCCTCCCCCCACTACCAGAGGTCTCCATCTTTGAGACTGACAAAGGCATGGCTGAGCAGCTAGCACCAACTCAGGCCTTGGAAGAAAACCAAAGAGTCATTTAGCTGGTCACAGGAACCTAACCTGACCTACTAGGCTCAGCTCCACCCAAGGGGAAGTCACCCAGCCAGGGCCCCAGCCCCAGGAGTGGCTTTCTTCACTGGGTAAACAGAGACAGAGGCTGCCCCTCCCTATAGCAGCCTTGACAATCAATTGAAATTCAGTAAACATAAACCCTGAGAATGGCTTCAGGCTGGGCTCTGTGAGTCTCTCAGAAGCTAGCCCCTCAGGGAAAAGCTACTGTTTGCTGAAAGGCCTCAACTCTATCCAGAACTTAGCCTCATCACAGCATCTCCACACTAGAGGAAACAGCCAACTCCATCTTTTGTGATACTCAAAGCAGTTCTCCTTCCCATTAAATTACCCTGGGAGAAGGATCACAAACTGCTGGATAATGCAGAACAGTTTTCTGCATACTCAAACAAATTGACCTAAGAAACCAACCAAGCCACAGGAAAATCAAACACTGCAAACAGACCAGAGACTGTAACAAGAGACTGCTTAAGGACACAAGGGATCTTCCCATACCCCTCTGCCCCCGAAAAAAAATCAAATAGTCTTTTTTTGTACCTTTCATAAACTTTTATTTCTAAAATGTTTAAAAAAATTTTTTATTGTGAAAATACTGTCCAGAGGAGTTACAATTACATGGGCAAGATAATGAGTAAATTTCTTATCAAGCATTGTACCCTCCTCCTTTGTTTCCCCTTCCCATCCCTTCCCAGCCTTCCCCCCCACACCCCCCCCCACTCAATCCCCTTCCCCCTCCAAAGGTGTCAAGTTCGTCTAAAACTTTTTTTAATTTTTAACTTAAATTTTTTTTTGTATAAACTGTGTTTTCCTCTTCTTATAATTTTTATTTTAGGGGTATATGTACGTTTGCTTTATTTTTCATTTTTAAATTTCTTTTTGTTTAGCTCTAGAGACCTTTTGATCCTTCTTTTCTTTCATTCACATTGTTTTCACCTTTTCTTCTCTTTCATTTTTCTTTGAGTGACAATTGCTGTTCTGCTCATCCTGATATTCCTTTAGTGGATTATTAGACCTAATACTCCATTGTGTACAACTTAATCCAGAAATTTATTACTGAATTCAAAACCTCTTAGACTTGAATTCCTTAATAGCAGTACTCTTTATACCTATAAAATATTTTAAGCATTTTTAGTTTTAATTTTTTCATGTCTCTTTAGCCCTCCACTTCTCTCATTCTATCCATGTTCTTCTTGGAAATTATGTTTTTCAATTTGCATAATTCAGTGTTGCACTGTTTAATTTGTAATTTTTATTTTTCTATTTATTCTTGTCTCTTTGTTTCTTTCTCTTTCTCCTTTTTTAAGCTCTCTCTACTTTCATTCTATCCAATCTATTTCCCACTTTGAGATTAGGACATGGTTAATTCTCCCTCTGCTTTTCCACATCCCTCTATTCCTATTTTTACCCACATCTCTCAAAACCTAATAATTTCTGGTTTGTCCAATTCTTTGCGGTGAATAGTATATCTGTTGAACTAGATTGTATCTGCAGACTTTTGACTTGCAACTACAGACTTTGGATGATGCTTGCCTTAAGATAATGTTCTAGCATAAAACTGGTGTTACCTTCATCCCTAATGGGCAGAGCAAGCCAGAAAAACACAAGAAAAATGGCAAGTCCAGGTATCTCAACTCCCACTAAGGATAATCAGCTGACAGAACAGATAATGAATAATCCAGAGGGGAGTTCCCAAATAGCTCTACAAACACTGCTTGTAAACATTGTAAATGAAAAGATTGAAAACCTGCAATGGACTCTGTGAGCATGATATGGAGAGATAGGAGGCAAACCAAAGGTTAATACAGGAATATCATGAGCGTGAGGAAGCTACTCAAAAATTGATACAGGAATTGCGTGAGCTCCTTGAGAAAACTCAAGGAGAAATAAAGGAATCTATGAGCAGGCTGAGATCAGTCAAGGAGAAAGTGAGGAATGGCTGAGCAGGCTGAGAACACTCAAGGAAAACTACAGGAATTGTATGAACATGAGGAAACTAAGCAAAGAATAATACAGGAATTGAAAGACAAGGATGAGTATACACAAAGATCACTAAAGGCATTCATGGAATCCATTAACAGAGACCTGAAAGAAGTCAGGGACACCACAAAGGGAATGCTGAATGGAACCCAACAGAAGGAATAGTAGCCTATGGAAACCATAGCCAATCACCTAAGTGATTTGCAAATAAACACTGAATACCAAATTAAGGAAGTCAAGTGGTTCATACAAGATCTAAAACAAAGTTCCAACAAAGAATTTAAAGCCATCAAAGCTGACCAATTAGAAGGAAAAGAAGTAAACGAACAAAGTAGAAAAATCTTGACAGTACGTTAGACCATTCAGAAGATCAAATCTTAGGGATTGAAGACAACCTAGATATTACAGAGAAAGAACATACAACCATCCAAGACAAATCCAAGAAATAAGATAGATCGATTCAACACTTGGAAGACACCATCAGAAGGCCCAATCTGAGGATATTAGGTGTAGAGGAGCACGTAGAGACAATAGTTCATGGTCTAGAAAATTTGTTTAACAGGATCCTAGCAGAGAGCTTCCCAAACATAGGCCTATTCAGATACAAGAATCAACGGCCCCCATAAACAGGCAGGAGTTGCAATCCTAATACCAGGTAAAATAGACATCAAAGTAAAATTTGTGAAAAGAGATAAAGAAGGTCGCTACATACTAATTAAGGGATCTCTCCTTCAGGAGGATATTACAATTCTAAATACCTATTCACCAACCAACGGAGCACCCAAATATATCCAAGAAATACTACTTTCCCTCAAATCCCACATAGATGCAAAGACATTAATAGTTGGGGACTTTAACACACCACTTTCCCCACTGGATAGATCAACTTGGCAAAAACTCAACAGAGAAACCGCAGATTCTAACAAATGCATAGATCAACTAGATTTAACAGACATTTAACAGACCAAATATTTCATGCAGAAGCATCAGAATACACATTTTTCTCAGCAGCACATGGATCATTTTCCAAAATAGACCACATTTTAGGCCACAAAGCAAACTTGTCCAAATTCAGAAACATTGAACTAATACCTTGCATTTTCTCAGACCAGAAGGGAATAAAATCAGAACTCCACACCCAAAGCAACCAAAGAAAGTCCTGTAACACATGGAGCCTGAACAAAACACTGCTGAATCATGAGTGGGTCATGGAAGAGATTAGAAAGGACATTCAAATGTTCATGATATTCAACCAAAATGAACACAAATTACCAGCTCCTCTGGGACACAGCAAAGGCAGTACTCAGGGGCAAGTTTAGAGATCTGAGTTCCTACATCAACAAATTGCAGAGATCTGAAATCAACAATATAATGAGACATCTGAGCCTCCTTGAAAAAGAGCAGCAAGATGAACCCCAATCCAGTAGACAGAAAGAAATAATTAAAATTAAATCAGAATTACATGAATTACAATCCAAACAAACTATAGAAAGAATCAACAAAACAAAGAGTTGGTTCTTCGAAAAAATTTAACAAAATTGACAGACCCTTAGCAAATCTTCTTAGAAAAAGAAGAGAACACACCCAAATAAATAAACTCAGAGATGAGAATGGAAACATCACCACAGAAACAACCAAGATTCAGAACATTACAAAGGAATACTTCATAAACATTTAAGATAATTTTGAGAACTTGGCAGAAATGGACTTTTTCCTAGCAAAGATTGACTTGCAGAAACTAAACCAAGATGAGTTAAACCATCTAAACAGGCCCATAACAAGCATTAAAATAGAAACATCTAAGAAGAGCCCAGGACCAGATGGATTTACAGCAGAATTCTACAAGGCCTTCTAAGCAGAGCTCACACCAATACTCCTCCAACTCTTCAATGAAATTGAAAGAGAAAGTTCACTACCGAACTCATCCTATGAAGCCATCATAACCCTCATCTCAAAACCAGGCAGGGACGCATCAAAGAAAGAGAACTTATAGACCCAGTTCTTTGATGAACATTGATTCAAAACTTCTGAACAAAATTTTGGCCAATCGACTTCAACAATTCATCCAAAAATTCATACAACACGATGAAACAGGATTCCTTTCAGGGTTGCAAAGCTGGTTCAATATATGCAAATCAACTAATATAATTCATCACATCAACAGGAGCAAGAATAAGAACCACATGGTTATCTCAATAGATGCAGCAAAAGCATTTGACAAGATCCAACACCCCTTTATGAACCTTTATGAAGGTTGTGTAAAAATTAGGAATCCAGGGAACATTCCTCAATACAATGAAGGGTGTATATGACAAACCTACAGCCAGCATTATACTTAATGGTGAAAAACTAAAGCCATTTCCTCAACTCAGGAACTAGACAAGGATGTCCACTATCTGCACTTCTCTTCAATCTTGTATTAGAATACCTAGCTACAGCAATAAGACAAGATCCAACCATAAAGGGGATCCAAATAGGGAAAGAAGAAGTAAAACTCTCCCTCTTTGCAGATGACATGATCTTATATTTAACGAATCACACAGACTGCACTCCCAAATTACTCAAGTTGATTCAAAAGTTAGGTGAAGTAGCAGGGTATAAAATTAATTCTCAAAAACCAATGGTTGTTTTGTATGTCAACAATGAGAAAAGTATGGCTGAGTTTAGGAAAGCAACTCCATTAGTAATAGCCTTCCAAAAATAAAATACCTAGGAATTAACTTAACCAAAGAGGTGAAGGACCTTTAATGCTCCTGGATTGGAAAGATCAACATGGTGAAGATGGCAATACTTCCCAAGTTGATCTACAAATTCAATGCGATACCAATCAATATTCCAACCTCATTCTTCAAGGAAATAGAAGAGGCAATCCGAAAATTCAGGTGCAACAATAAAAGACCCCGAATACAAAAACGATATTCAACGGAAAGAACACAGCTGGAGGAATAACAATACCAAATTTCAAACTCTTCTACAAAGCTATAGTAATCACAACAGCTTGTTACTGGCACAAGAATAGACTTCAGGGCCAATGGAATAGATTGGAAATCCAGAAATGAACCTACAGAGCTATAGCTATCTAATCTTGGATAAGGGAGCAAAAAAAAAAAAAAAAAAAAAAAAAAGAATGGAAGAAAGATAGCCTCTTCAGTAAATGATGCTGGCAAAATTGGTAAACTACTTGTAGAAAACTAAAGCTAGCTCCTTATATATCACCCTGCACCAGAAACAACTCCAAATGAATCAAAGACCTCAGTGACAAGGCAGACACTCTGGAATAGGAGAAACCCTAGGTCTTCTTGGCACAGGCCAAAATTTAAAAATAGAAATCCAGAAACAAAACAAATCATAGAAAGGTTGGATAAATGGGATTGCATGAAATTGCAGCACAGGGATAGGAAGAAGATCTTCACTAGCCATACAATGGACAAGAGTCTCATATCTAAAATATACCTGGACCTAAAAAAATTAAATCCCCCAACAACAAATCTTCATAGAAACAACTGCCCAATAAGTAAGTGGGCTAAAGACTTAAAGAGAAACTTCTCTGAAGAGGAAAGAAGGATGGCCAATAGACACAGGAAGAAATGCTCAACTTCTCTAGCTAGAAAAGAAATCCAAATCAAAACAACATTGAGATACCACCTCACCCCAGTTAGAATGCCTAAAATCAAGAACTCTAATAACAACAGATGCTGGAGGGGATGGGGACAGAAGGGAACATTACTGCATTGGTGGTGGGATTGTAAATTTGTTCAACCACTTTGGAAAGCAGTATGGAGGTTCCTCAAAGAACTCCACATAGAGCTCCCCTATGACCCAGCAATCCCACTTTTGGGCATTTACCCAAATGTTCACAAACAAGACCACACTAAAACTACCCTCACGACTATGTTTCTTGCAACCTTATTTACCATAGCAAAGATATGGAACCAAACCCGATGCCCCTCAGTAGATTATGGATCAAGAAAATGTGGTAAACATGGGTGGGGAGAGGATGGAAAGGGATGGGAAGGGGAAACAAAGGAGGAGGCTATAATACTTGATAAGAAATGTACTCATTATTTTGCCCATGTAATTGTAAACCTTCTGTACAGTATTTTCACACACACCAAAAAAGAATAACATAGGAAAGGTCTCTCACAAACTCTGTTTGGCTCTACATGTAATATTAATAGAGATTTTTAATTTTTTTTTTGATGTACTCATGGTAACCTTCCTTATGTGAACCCAAATAAAGATGTTTAGTTGAAGGAATTCGGGGCACAACTGGCAGTGAGCTTTAGGACCCCTACTTCCTCCCTATCTCTCTGTGCTTTTGTGTTTTTCTAATTTTCTTTAGCTCTGGACTCTTCATAGAAGTACCTCGGCTTACATTTAGCAACAAGTTTCCTTTATAATGGGTAAAAACATGTTAATTCTAAGAGTCATGTCAATAAAGGAAAAGTGATCAGTAAGAAAAAGTAGTTCTAGTTGGGCACTGGTGACTCACGCCTGGAATCCTAGCTACTGAGGAGGCTGAGATCTGAGGATCACGCTTCAAAGCCAGCTCGGACAGAGAAGTCCCTTAGATGCATAGCTCTAATAAACAACCCCAAAACTGGACGAGGCACTGTGACTCAAGTGGTAGAGTACTCGCCTTGAGCTGAAGAGGTGAGAGACAGTACCCAGGTCCAAGAATTCAAGCCCTACAATGGACAAAAAAACAAAGAAAACAGAAATACTAGCTCCCAGATACAGCATTTGAAGCAAAGAAAAAAGCAAGAGACAGATGGACGGTGGAGGGTCTGAGAGAAACAATGAGAAAGAGAGAGAGAAAAACAGATGAAATGAAAGAGAAGAGAGAAAGAAAGCTAGAGAGCAAGAAACAGAATGAATAGACAAAATACAGAAAAAAATCTAGTCAGGAGTTCTTTGAGAAACATGGAGGGATTTCTAGAAAGGATATACACTATATAATGAAATATAACCTAAGTTTCAAGTAGAAAAAGCCTATGAAGCAGTCGAAGAACTAGTAATTTAAGTACACATATGTTACTCAGTACACTTCAATAGGTGAAGGTATATGTGACTACAGTTTTCAGAAAGTATAGTAAAAATTTCATTAGGACAGTTTAATGTTATTCATAGGGATGTGATCTCTGACCAGTTGCTTCCATGAGCAGTCACCTCCTCAGTGTCAGTTAATCCCTTAACAAGTTTGACTACTTCTAACAACATCAGAACAACTAGAAACAAACTGAAGTAATCTACTCATTTTAGCCAGAATGTCAGATTAATAATGTGCAAAACCTACAAGCCATCTTTATCTGATTTAGGAGCATGTTCCTCAAGTTGAATCTGTTTTTCTGTTTTTCAATCTTGTCCACTATTAGGTTCAAAAAATGGAATGTAAAACAGAGAAATCAAAAGCAACTTACCACAGATCCTTTCATTCTTTCTTGCTGTTGACAATGGACAGAAGATTCTGGAAGCATGGCTGGGAGAAAAGGCAAATGAGGTAGTCAGGAAAGAACCTGTGTGATTTTGCCCCAGATTTTCCTGCTTAAAACATTACCCATGGGCCAGAAAAGCATAACGCCTTCTTATGGGAGAACAAATATGGTTAATGTCTGAAGTAGTGCATTAATCAAACACTCCACTAAAGATGAAGCCATAGTTGATTAATTGGTAGATAGATAGTATAAAAGCAATTCATTTCTAGGTTAATATACATTCAAAATTCCTAAAAACTAATATCCCACAAAAATAATTGAAAAATAAAAATATACCACATTTCATTAAAACTAGTGTTTACTGAAATACACTTAGGGATTCATGAACTATTTTTTCTTTTAATGCAAAAGAATAATAGCACTCCACTGGGCATTTGTACTCCACCTCATTCATTTCCAGATTCTCACACCAGGGAAATCATGTATAGTATAGCTCAGCATTTTTCACAAAGGTTATACAGGATACACATATGCAATTCATGTTTCTAGTGCTATAATGTTTCAATAATGGTTGTGAAATGACACATTTCCTTGTATCCAAATACTCAGAGCACCCTTATGCAAGGACTTTCAATTTGCCATTTAAGCTACTTTGGCCAAATGGACATCACTAAAGATCTTATGTCAGTAATGTTCACTTTCCTGAACAGTCATATGAAGAACCTTGGCCATAATGCTGAAGGTACAGAGACTAATAAGATGAACATAAAATACTGGGTCTTAGGAGAGACACAATGCCAATCAACCATCCTCAAGGGAGGAATTAGAAGATTAAAGTCTTATCTATGATTTAAACAATATTAACACAAAATAGCAAGTTGAGGGCTCCCCAAAATGTAGATCCATAAAACTTAAATAGCTATTTGATTTGGCTGGTACTTGTTGGTTGGATTCTTACAAAGGAAATGCTGTTATCCACAGATCATTTGTTTCTTTGCACAATTATGTAGAATTGCATTTAAATTATATTATTAGATTATCTATTAACTTAATTTTCTATATTATTAAATGATTTATCAAGTGTTTGGGAATGCATGTTTAGGCAGTCTCTCTCATTTTAAGTAATGTAAAATAGCCTCATTAGTATATGGAGAAATTGCTGTTTCTTAGAAACGAATATAATGGATAGTATCCCTAATATTTTAAAGTTGCAGAAGCCATAGGACGTGAAGAGGATGAAAATAGGATCAATCTGTTTCTATATGATATTTTACAGGACTGTTTATGATTCACTGAGTTCAAATGCCAAAAAGAATTTTACATGTAAAATAATACTTCTTTGAGCAGATTGTGACAAAATGGGTAACACTAGCTAAAACTTCAGGACAGGTTACATGTATGCATCATATATCCTTGAGCAATATACATTACCTCCAACTTTTTTCTATATTTTTTTCATCAGAGTCCAAAGTATCTAGATCAACACTTCCTGAACGGCCAGGAAAAACTTAATATGTTACAAGTAGGGTCAGGAAATCCACTGATGAGACATCTGGATTAAGTCTGAGGGATCCCATACTAGAAATGAGAGTGGGAAGAGGTTGAATCAATCAGTGGGAATAGGATTAGGGATCTAGTACATAGAGAGACACTTTCAGATGTGACATTTATCCCTCCAGCCCAAACCACAGTCTCATGCCCCCTCTGATTACTAGGCTTCGGCTTAATCCTCAGGCCAGATGCGTCCCCTCCTGAAAGAGGGTCTAAACCTTCCAACAGAACCAAGTGATTTGAGAAGAGTTGGCGGAAAGAGTATCACATGAATCTTGTGCTCTGGGAAGGAGATTCCACAAGCTGGATTCCAAACACGTGTGAACTCCAGCCCAGAGTGCTAAGAAGGCTGCCAAGCAGGGGCAGAGCAGAGACACCTCTAGCAGAAACAACACAGAAGCCCAAAAGGCAACTGCCATGGAAGGAGACTCAACCCTGGCACACACACTTCACAAGGTCACGACAACCGTTTACGTGCTCAGCTTACAGCTAGGCAAAGTGAATCAGGTGGCGTGGGTGCCGGCAGCATCTCTCAGTCGTGGCGTTCACACGCACAGCTCCCGGCTCTCCTAGTCTGGGGAGCCACCCAGCTTGCTCTTGGGGTTCCGGGAGCCAGTGTCTGGCTTCTGGAGGCTCGCTGGTCAATAGTAGCACAAGCACCCGAACACCAAACAAATCATCAAGCCCAGACAGGAGGCACACGTGGGGCTGACTCCGGTCCTGCACCCAGCTTGCCGTTCATACCTGAAATCGGATCCGCAGCCTGAGATTCCTTCAAGCTGCAGCTCCCAAGGTCCCTGAAGAGCGGCTGGGCGCCTGCCTAGGGGCTTGGACCACGGGAAAGCAACACCGAATTCCCAGAACTTCTAGCAGAGGGGGAAAAGGAAACAACCCAGAATTACCAGACGGAAAAATCAACAGTGGGCGGGGAGACGCATGCGCATAAAGAACTTCCCGCCCCCTTCCCCAAACCATCACTTTCCAAGGTCTGTGCCTCAACTAAAACTACAATTCCTACAATGCACGGCGCACGGCGCCCTCTTGACCAGGTTGGGCTTGGCCCTGGGATTCTGACCAGTACCACACCTCAGGTCCCAGAATTGCATGGAGGTCTGCAGATCTTGCTCTCCTGGCAGTGGGAGCAAAGGCGAGTTTCTTCCTGAAAATTATTGTGTGGCTCCTGAAATATTCAACGACTAACCCGAAGATGGAAATGTGTTAGGAGCATTGCATAAGTTGGCTTTTTAATTCTTAGTTCTAATCATGCAATTGAGGTGATGAGACTGGTTTGTTATTTTCAGTTTTGTTCAGCTCTTATGTTCTCCTGAATATAAGTTACATCTCCGTTTTGCCTTCAGTTTTTGAATATCTCTCCTCTCACTTTAAAACGGTATTCGCAGCCCCTAACATTTTCCACTGCTGTAATGTAGACGTTGAAATAAAATAGGTAGATAGGCAGCATAATCCTTTTCTCAATTTAGATTTCTCAAAATCAATTTCCCTGAAACTCC
Source organism: Dipodomys merriami (assembly GCF_024711535.1). Classification (NCBI taxonomy): domain Eukaryota; kingdom Metazoa; phylum Chordata; class Mammalia; order Rodentia; family Heteromyidae; genus Dipodomys; species Dipodomys merriami. The sequence continues at coordinate 1,405,379 of NW_027203104.1, read as the reverse complement.
CAAATTCCACCTATGAAAGCTTAAGGAGTTTTTGGTTGTTTGTTTCTGAATTTTGTCTTTCCGCTTAGACATTTTTATTTTCTTTTCCTTTTTTTGCTGTTGGTCCTGTGGCTTGAACTCAGACCTTGGGCACCATCTGTGAGTTTTTTCTTTGCTCCATTTGCCAGTTCTGTAATAATTTCTTCAGCTAATTTGTGACACGTTCCCTCACAGGGCTTTCTGAGACCATGGATCATCACCTCCCTTGCTCTTCAAAGAGATGGTGGTTTGGGGGATCAGGAAGAGTGTGGGTTTGGGTAGAGGAGTGAAGTTTAGGGTAGGTCTGTGTTGATGTGAAGTTTGATCATTTCCCCCATCCAGTCTGTTTTTGTGTTTCAATCTTTGTTTTGAATTCCTATCTCTTCTGTGATCCTAAATGTTCCTTCCTCTCGGTAACTCAAGGCTGCATACCTAGGAAACCTCAGACTGGTCTTCCCAGACCTTATCCATTAGACTGTGGAATACATCTGTTGTCTCCTTCCCTCATATGTGAGATCCTATTCGTGTCTCTTAAAGGTTTACTGTGATATTTGCTGTACCTGTTCATTGGTTCCGGCAAGGTTTAGGGAGGGAAACTTTTGTGCCTACTATTCAGTCCTCCAGTGTGTGGGTTCTCCAGGACTCTTCAGTGGACCTCAGTTATTCCTCATGAAAGTGCAGATCATAGAACATAGATGGGTATATAGACTTCAACGAAGTGCACATATAAAAATATAAAGAAAAACCCAATAAATATATTCTGTAAAAGTCAATAGGTTCAGAGGCAAGGATATAAGGATCAAGTAAAAACTGGAGTGATTCCAAGACTAGCTTTGTCATGTACTTTTCATTGTTCAAGATTACATTTCTCATCAATTTCTCTTTTATTCTCTTTCTTTTTTTCCTTTATTTTCCTTTACCATTCCTAGGACTTCAACTCAGGGCCTAGGCACTGTCTGTGAGCTGCTTTAGTTCAAGACTAGCACTTTACTATTTTAAGTCATAGCAGTGCTTTCTGCTTTTTCTGTGGATGTGGTACTGAGGAATTGAACCCAGGGCTTCATGCATGCTAAGCAAGCACCCTAACTCTAGCCACAGTCCCAACCCATATATGTATTTTTCATTTCTTTAAAGCAGTATAAATAGTCTTGACTTCCTACATTAAATTAAAATTGTTCATTGCTCACATATATGTCCAATTATTTTTATACAAAAATTATATCCTGTTAGTGCATTGTACTCCACTAGTGACACTAATAACTTTCAGTGTATCCTTGTGATTTTCTAATTAAAAATAATGTCAGCTTTGGGAGTCAGTGGCTGCTACCTGTCATCCTAGCTACTCAGCAGTCTGACTTCAGAGCCTTGGTCTTGGAAGCCAGCCTGGGCATGGAATTATATGGGAGACTTATTGCCAGTTAACCATCAGAAAGCCAGAAGTAGAGCTGCAGCTCTAGTGGTAGAGCTCTAGCATTGAGTGAAAAGGCACAGGGACAGCACACAGTCCCTGAGTTAAAGCCCCAGGATGGCACAAATAGAAAGTTAATGTTACCTGCACATAAAGATAATAACACCCCTCTATGTGAAGTCTTTTGAAGAACCTCCATACTGCTTTCCATAGTGGTTGAACAAGTTTACATTCCCACCAACAATGAAGTAAGGTTCCTTTCTGTCCACATCCCCTCCAGCATCTGTTGTTGTTAGAGTTCTTGATTTTTGCCATTCTAACTGGAGTGAGGTGATATCTCAATGTTGTTTTGATTTGCATTTCTTTTATGGCTAGGGATGTTGAACATTTCTTCATGTGTCTATTGGCCATCCTTCTTTCTTCTTCAGAGAAGTTTCTCTTTAAGTCTTTCGCCCACTTATTTATTGGGCAGTTGTTTCTTTGAGGATTTGTTGTTGGGGGGTTTAATTTTTTGAGTTCCAAGTATATTTTAGATATAAGACCCTTGTCCGTTGTATGGCTAGTAAAGATCTTCTCCCAATCCGTGGGCTTTCTATTGATCTTGCTAGCTATGTCATTTGCCCTGCAGAAGCTCTGCAACTTTATGCAATCCCATTTGTCCAACCTTTCTTTGATTTGTTGTGTTTCCGGGTCTCTATTCAGAAAATTTTGGCCTGAGCCACGGAGACCTAGGGTTTCTCATATTCTATCCTGTAATGTTTTCAGAGTTTCTGCTTTGAGTTCAAGGTCTTTGATCCATTTGGAGTTGATTCTGGTGCAGGGTGATATATAAGGATCTAGCTTAAGTTTTCTACATGTAGTTCACCAATTTTGCCAGCACCATTTACTGAAGAGGTTGTCTTTCTTCCATTCTATTGTTTTAGCTCCCTTATCGAAGATTAGATGGCTATAGGTCTGTAGGTTCATTTCTGGGTTTTCAATTCTATTCCATTGGTCCTGAGGTCTGTTCTTATGCCAATACCAAGCTGTTTTGATTACTATGGCTTTATAGTAGAGTTTGAAATTTGGTATTGATATTCCTCCAGCAGTGTTTTTTCCATTGAGGAGCGTTTTTGCTATTTGGGGTCTTTTATTGTTCCATATGAATTTTTGGATTGCCTCTTCTATTTCCTTGAAGAATGAGGTTGGAATTTTGATAGGTATTGCATTGAATTTGTAGATAGCCTTGGGAAGTATTGCCATTTTCACAATGTTAATCTTTCCAATCCAGGAGCATGGGAGTTTTTGCCATTTTTTAAGTTCTGTGTTGACTTCCTTTTTTAAGATTTTAAAGTTTTCATCATAGAGGTCCTTCACTTCTTTAGTTAAGTTAATTCCTAGGTATTTTATTTTTGGTGGGGCTATTACAAATGGAGTTGCTTTCCTAATTTCAGCCACACTTTTCTCATTGTTGGCATACAGAAAAGCCATTGATTTTGGGGGGTTAATTTTATAACCTGCTACTTTGCCAAAGTTTTGAATCAGCTTGAGTAATTTGGGAGTGAAGTCTATGGGATTCTTTAAATACAAGATCATGTCATCTGCAAAGAGGGAGAGTTTTATTTCTTCTTTCCCTATTTGGATCCCCTTTATGTCTGCATCTTGTCTTATTGCTGTAGCTAGGCATTCTAATACTAGATTGAAGAGAAGTGGAGAGAGTGTGTATCCTTGTCTTGTTCCTGAGTTAAGAGGAAATGGCTTTAGTTTTTCACCATTGAGTATGATGCTGGCTGTAGGTTTGTCATATACAGCCTTTATTGTATTGAGGAATGTCCCATGGATTCCTAATTTTTCCAAAACCTTCATCATAAAGGGGTGTTGGATGTTGTCAAATGCTTTTTCTGCATCTATTGAGATAACCATGTGGTTCTTATTCTTGCTCCTTTTGATGTACTGAATAATATTAATTGATTTGCGTATATTGAACCAGTTTTGCATCCCTGAAATGAATCCTGTTTGATCATGGTGTATGATTTTTTTGGATGATTTTTTTGTTGATGTCGATTGGCCAAAATTTTGTTGAGAAGTTTTGCAACAATATTCATCAAAGAAATCAGTCTATTGTTCTCTTTCTTTGAAGAGTCCCTGCCTGGTTTTGGGATGAGGGTTATGATGGCTTCATAGAATGTGTTGGGTAGTGAGCTTTCTCTTTCAATTTCATTGAAGAGTTGGAGGAGTATTGGTGTGAGCTCTGCTTTGAAGGCCTTGTAAAATTTGTGGAATGATATTTTTGTGTGTGCTTGGCTTACAGTGCTTGGACGCTGTCCTTGAGCTTTTTTTTTTTGGTCAAGACTAGTGCTCTACTCATTAAGTCATAGCTGAACATTCACCTTTTTTGATTGTTTTGTATCCTTTCATAATCAACTGGAGATATGAGACTTTTAGGCTTTTCTAATAGGGATAATTTGGAACTATTATCCTCAGATCCTAGCCTCCGGAGTAGTTAGGATGACCGGCATGAGTCACCAACAACTGGCTGACTGAACATTTGTAAAAAATATCTTGGATATGTTATTTTACACACACACACACACACACACACACACACACACACACACACACACACACACACACACAAACAGACACAGGTACATATGATAGTGTCCTGAAGGATTGCAGTTACATGAGCAAGGTAATGAGTCCATTTCTTAATGAGCATTTGTTACCCCCTCATTTGTTTTTCCCCTACCATCCCTTTACTCCTCATCTCCCCAAGGCTTCCTGCCCACCAAAATTGTAAAGTTCCTTTTCAACATAGTTCCTTGTACATGAGATTGTTACAATGTGTCATCCTGTATTCCTATTTCAGCATTTTGTTACTTCCCTTCCCCTCCTCAATTAGAAAAAGCTATATACAAGATGCAAGACACCGGAATCCAAGAGAGTGACAACAAGGTTTATGCTATGGCAGAAGAACATACAAAGAAACAAAAAATATCATATAATACATTAGAAGCCCATCAAAAACAACAGCAAGAAAAATAAAATTTCTTCTTTCCCTTCTTGGGCTTCATTTCGCTTAGCATCAGCTTATATGTCCATGTCCTAGACATGGACTAGTTATTGCAGATAAGGGAAACTATTTTTTCCCTTACATTTAATTAGTGTATATTTGTTGAACAGAGGAGGTTCATTGTGTATTTCCATTATGTATGTGAATGGACACTCATTCTATTCCTTTAACAACCAGTGGGGTGGGAAGGCCACACCTCCTGGTGATGCCATTGCCCAAGGTTCTGGGCCACTGAAAGGGGCAGGGTGTCCATCATGGTTGTGAGTGGGTGGTTTGGGGGAGGAGGGTGAGTGGCAGATGAAAGTGTTGGAGGCCGGAAGGGGACAGTGCCTATATATAGCCTGCATATTCCCATGAGGAGGGGTGGAGATTGAGATGGCATAGAAAACTACAGTAAGAGGAGCCTATTGCAGCAGATCAGGGCCTGATCAGGCAGCAGATCTGAGGCTCCAGGCCTCTGGAGAGGCCAGTGGCAAGGGATAAGACCTGCAAAGAGGCCTGAGTTGAGTGGAGAGGCCTGCAGAGTAGGAAGAAGGAAGCAAAAGGAAAAGCCTTCCCCTTTGGAGCTTGGCAGCTTTGGAGCATTGGAGCTTTGGAGATTTTCAGACTGACTAATAGGAGGTTTGCAGTCCAACTAGTAAAGGTAGGACCTGCCCATTGGAGGCTTGGAGGTTGAGGCTGCTCTTGGTTCTGGGTACCCAGCCATGCACAAGATAGTCGCAGGCCTCCTTTCTGGTGTAAGTAGTGTAAATAACGTTCCTTTGTCACCTTTAACTGTGCTTGGATAGATTGTCATGACATTCCCTTCATCATCCCCTTTCTGAAAACAATATGAACACATTCCATTGTTACATTTGCACAAACATATATAAGGATTGTTTCATCATTCGGGCCTCTTTATCCTATCTTCCCTGCTCCTACTGCTACTCCTATCCTCATCAGAAACTATTATGTTAGTGTTACTTGTTTATTCTTTTTAATTTTTACTATAATGGTGATGTACAAACACATCACAGTTCAATAGTCATGCATTGAGAACATTACTTTTTGAACTGTGTAATTTTTTGTTTTTTATGTTTTTGTTAGTTGCGCAAATTTGTTTCACCTAGGGACAGAGCCCACCCCAACAAAGTTGTTAATAAAGAAGCAACATGATTGAGAATATTCCTACACTGACCAGTCAGGGCCGCAGCACAGTCTTGCGAGCTGAAACTGGGACCTGGAGCAGCCAGATTCTTTGTTTTTAAAGGCAAAATCCATGAGGTCGAACCTGGTCACTTGCAGGTGACCAATGGGATTGTAACACACGAAGGATTGTACAGTCCTACCAGACCACAAACAGGTGGCCAACAGCCGGAGTTTACCATAAGCATGTGCAAAACACAGGGTTACCTGAAGCACCTGGTGTCAGTAGTTGGAGCCAGATTACAATGTATCTGTCTCAAGGGTGAGACTTTAAGTCAACAATCAATGGTCGGTTAGGTTGTTAAAGGGAGGGGTACCAGATGCATTTTTTTAATTCTGGGAACTAGGTCCATCAAGGCTAAAATCCCTAAAACAAAGGCAAAGCTCAAAATGGAATCATACCAGCTGGGGTCTCATCTCAGGGTTCACTTCAATATTACAATTTTGGTTTAAGAATGTGATTGTACAATATGCATATGCATATCCCTTAGGACCCCATTCCATTCCTTTATAGAAGACAAAAAACATAATATTTACCTGTATTAACCTAATTTATTTTGAATAACAAGTCGCTATATAGTTACATTCTTTTAGCAGTAAATGCCGTATTATCTCGTTTGTAGCTGAATAAGGGCCCAATGAATATGCATATTACATTTTCTTTTTATTTATTCTGAAGGCGTTTATGTTGCTGTTTATCCAGCGATAACTAGGAATACAAATCTGGTAGGCAGAAAGAGGGCTACACCATGTCGGCATACACAAAGCTGATTGAAATAGCACATGCTTGTATACAGTATACAGGCAGGAAAGTAAATCTTCACACAAGGGCAAGAAAGTCAATCTTAAACAGTTTAAGCAGAATACAGATGATGAGAATTTACTTTAAGTCAGTTAGCAGAAAGAATTAATCCTTGACAACAAAGGTGAGGTAACTCTAGTGATCAAAGATTACTGAGAGTATGCAAGGCACAGATGAGCAACGTTAGACACACAAAGGGAGTCTAGAGGCCTTGTTCTATGGGATGAATAGGAGGGGCAAGGATGGCACTTCCGTCACACCTTCACTTCAGACTTGTTGCTTGGCGTGGGACTTTTGCCCTGACTTGGAAGGGGCGTTCCCTTTTTCTGTGCCCAAGGGAATGCATGCGGGCATATTGCATCCTCATGGCACCCAGGACCTCAGATGGGGTCACAAACGTTCATGCTTTCAAGAGTTGTTAATACAATATCTCTTGATCAATGTCACTCAGGTCGACATACTCATTCATCCCTCCCCTACTTATCCTTTGGCTTTTCTTAATTTTGTAAGGTATACATTGGATTTCAGACTGCATTTTCCTCTTCTTTTATTGTCTTTCTCTTTAACCCAACCGCATGCTTTTCAAGTACCCACTTCCTGGTACAAATTTTGCAAATCTGATTCCCACCACCTTTTGTACCTACTCTACTTAATTTTTGTCAGTTAGTCCTTCTGCCTACTAAGAGGAGAAGTATCATAATACCCTAATACAAAGATGGAAGTTGAGTTGTAGTTCTTTGCATTATAGTGATTGATACAAGCTGAGATATCTTATTTTTTTTTTTTTTTTGGGTCCGGTCATGGGGCCTGAACTCTGGGCCTGGGCGCTGTCCCTCAGCTCTTCAGCTCAAGGCTAGCGCTCTACCACTTGAGCCACAGCGCCACTTCCAGCTTTTTTCTTTTTGCTTATGTAGTGCTGAGGAATCGAACCCAGTGCCTCAGGCATGCAAGGCAAGCACTCTAACACTGAGCCACCTTCCCAGCCCTAAGCTGAGATATCTTAATCCTTAATTATGTAATTTTTAAAACTGTGGTACAGAGGTCAGGCACATATTCCTGAATTCAAGAAATAAGAACCCACTCATTTAATCATGGAAAAAACAGACCCCTGTTACTTGGGATTTCATGAAATATTCCAGAGTTTCAATCATTTCCACATTCTTTAATATCTTCACAGACTACCCTGTCTTTCGCTGACCGTGTAGATTACAGTTTACTGAGGCAAGTTGACTGTTTTTGCAATTCACTAACACTGAGACTCAGGCATAGTTAAATAACCCTTTGGACCTCTCATATCCCTTCTATACAATGGCAGAAATAAATCCCTGCCTCTGTAATGTGGAGATTGATAGTTCTGACATGATAGCATTGTTAGCAGAAGGGAAGGATATCATATAGAAACTGCCTAGATCTTGGTATATGTAAGCCACATTTTCTATGTCTATTCATCAACGGTAGTTCTTCCAGACTGCTTCCAGATAGGCTCTTGGGTAAAGGAGTACAATTAAGATGGGTGTAAATATGACCCTGTTCTCTCCTGACAAATTCCTTCAGCGTTCCAGAAGGGTGGTGGAGGAGAAGCTGGGGGCTAATCAAGCTCTCCTATAGAATGCAGTTTCAATGTTCCAGCGAACAGTCCTAAGTCTTTTTTTGTACCTTGAAGAAAATTTTTTTCTAAATCATTTTTTAATTTTTCATTTTCAACTTTATAAAAATTGTTTTCTATTAACTTTTTTTCTTCCCCTTATAATTTTTATTTTAGGGGTACATGTGTGTGAGCTTTTATCTTTTTCGTTTTTTTCAGTTTTTTTGTTTAGCTCTAGTGAACTTTTGATCTTTTTTTGTCTTTCTCATTCATTTCACCTTTTCTTTTCTTTTGTTCTTCTTTGCGTGACTTAATTGCTGTTCTGCTCGTCCTCAAATACGCCCAGAGTCCATTATTAGATCTTATTCCCCATTGTGTACACACTTAATCCAGAAATTTATTACTCAATTCAAACCTTCTTAGACTTAAATTCCTGAATAGCAATACTACCTCTTTATACCAATATAACATTTTAAGCATTTTTATTTTTAAGTTTTTCACGTCTCCTTTATATCCTTCCCCTTCTCTCATTCTATCCACATTCTTCTCTGAATATTTCGTTTTCAAATTTGCATAACTTTTAAGTGTTGCAATTTTTAATTTCTAATGTTTGCTTTTCTATTTTTTCTTGTCTTTTTTTTCTTTCCCTTTCTTTTTATCTCTGTCTACTTTCATTCTATTCAACCTATTTCCTGCTTTGAGATTAGGAGTTAGTTAACTCTCCCTCTGCCTTTCCACATCCCTCAATTCCTATTTTATCCACATCTCTCCTTAAACGTAATAATTTCTGATTTGCCAAATTCTTTTTTCGGGTTTGTAGCCCACTAATACATAATTGTTTAATGTTGAATAGATATATCTGATGAACTAGATTGTATCTGCAGACTATTGACTGTGCAACTACAGTCTTTGGTTGATGCTTGCCTTAAGATAGTGTTCTAGCATAAAACGTGTTACTTTCATCCCTAATGGGCAGAGCAAGCTGGAAAAACAAAGAATAATGGCAAGTCAAGGTACCTCAACTCCCACTCATGATAATCAGGGGACAGATCAGATAATGAATAATCCAGAGGAGAGTTCCCAAATAGCTCTACAAACACCACTGGTAAACATGGAAATGAAAAGATTGAAAACTTGCAAAGGACTCTCTATGATCATGATAGGAAGAGAGAGGAGGCAAACCAAAGTTTCATATAGGAAAAAATTTGATACAGCTTTTGCGTGAGCAGCTTCAGAACACTCAAAGAGAAAGAAAGAAATTTGGTGAGAAAGCTGATCAGTCAAAGAGAAAGTCAGTAATGGAGTGAGCAGACTGAGAACACTCAAAGAGAGCTACAGGAATTGCATGAACATGAGGAAGCTAATCAAAGAGAAATAGAGGAATTGAGAGAGCAGGATGAGAATACACAAAGATCACTAAAGGCATTCATGGAATCCATTAACAGAGAGCTGAAAGAAGTCAGGGACACCACAAAGGGAATGCTGAATGTAACCCAACAGTAGGATTGGGAGTCCAAGGAAACCATAACCAATCAACTAAGTGATTTCAGAATAAACACTGAACACCAAATTAAGGAAGTAAAGAAGTTCATACAACATTTAAAACAAAGCTCCAACAAAGAATTTGAAGCCATCAAAGCTGACCAATTAGAAGGAAAATAAATAAAAAAGAAAGTAGAAAGTCTTCACAGTAGGTTACACCATGCAGAAGATCGAATCTCGGGGATTGAAAACAGCCTCGATATTATAGAGAAAGAACATACAACCATCCAAGACAAATCCAAGAAATATGATAGATCTATTCAACACTTGGAATACACCATCAGAAGGCCTAATCTGAGGAAAATGTGTGTAGAAGAGCACCTAGAAACAGAAGTTAATGGTCTAGGAAAATTGTTTCACAGGATCCTAGGAGAGGACTTCTCAAACACGCAAAAAGATGGGCCTATTCAGTTATAAGAAGCTTTTAGAAGTTAAAATAGACCAGATCAGAATAGAACATCCCACCATCACATTATATTTCTCACAGAATCAATTCAGACCAAGGAAAAGATCCTTAAAGCTATCAAGGAGAAAAGATCAATCACCTATAAAGGGAAACAAATTAGAATCACCTCAGATTTCTCAGCAGAGACAATTAAGCAAGAAGAACCTGGAATGATGTATGCCATGTCCTAAAGACAAACAACTATCAGCCAAGAATACAGTACCCATCTAAGCTCTCCTTCATCACCGAAGGTCAAATTAAAACCTTCCATACGAAAGAAAAATTGAAACAATATATCTTCACCAAATGAGCCCTACAAAAGATTCTTAAAGATTTCCTACACATAGAAAACCAGCAAGAACACAATAAAGGCCAAGAAACCGCACCCAAACTGAGAATCCAAGAACCATAGGAAGAACCCAGTTGCTGCAGCCTCCAAGAAGGTGGATTAAATGGCAGGAACTCCCAAATACCTTTCAGTCCTCTCTCTCTACATAAACGGACTTAACTCTCCAATTAATGGACCTAGACTGTCTAGTTGGATTAAAAAGCAAGATCCTTCTATATGCTTCCTTCAGGAGTCATATCTTGCCCATAAAAACAAACACATTTTCGATGTGAAAGGCTGGAATAAAATCTATCAAACACATGGCCCCCATAAACAGGTGGAGTTGTAATCCTAATATGAGATAAAATAGACTTCAAATTAAAATTCGTGACATGAGATAAAGAAAGTCGCTACATACTAATTAAGGGATCTCTCCTTCCGGAGGATATTACAATTCCAAGTATATATTTGTCAAACAACGATGCACCCAAATTTATCCAAAAAACACTACTTTCCCTCAAATCCCACATAGATACAAAGGCATTAATTGTTGTGAACTTTAACACAACACTTTCCCCACTAGACAGATCAACTCAGCAACAACTCAACAGAAATCACAGATCTAAACAACTGCCTCGATCAACTAGATTTAACAGACATCTACCGAATATTTCACTCACCAGCATCAGAATACACGCTTTTCTCAGCAGCACATGGATCATTTTCCAAAATAGACCACATGTTAGGCCAGAAAGCAAACTTGTCCAAATTCAGAAACATTGAATTTATACCTTGCATTCTCTCAGACCACAAGGGAATAAAATTAGAACTCAACACCAAAAGCCACCAAAGAAAGTCCTGTAACACATGGAGGCTGAACAACACACTGCTGAATCACCAGCGGGTCATGGAAGATATTAGAAAGAAATTCAAATGTTCATAATATTCAACAAAAAGGAACAAACAAATTACCAGCTCCTCTAGGAAACAGTAAAGGCAGTTCTTAGATGCAAGTTTGTAGATCTGAGTTCCTACATCAACAAATTGGAGAGATCTGAAACCAGCAATTTAATGAGACATCTGATCCTACTTGAAAAAGAGCAGAAAGATAAACCCCGATGAAGGAGATATAAAGAAATAATTAAAATTAGATCCGAATTAAATGAATTAGAATTCAAAAAGAAGTATAGAACGAATCAACAAAACAAAGAGTTGGTTCTTTGAAAAAATTAACAAAATTGATAGACCCTTAGCAAATCTTCTCAGAAAAAGAAGAGAACACATCTAAATAAATAAACTCAGAGATGATAATAGGAACATCACCAAAGAATAAACCAAGATTCAGAACATTGTGAGGGAATACTCCTCGCAAATACCTACATGCTGAAACTAAACTAAGATGAGTTATACCATCTTAACAGGCCCATATCAAGCATTGAAAAAGAAATAGAAATAAGTGTCCTCTCATCTAACAAAAGGCCAGGACCAGATGGTTTTACAGCAGAATTCTACAAGGTCTTTAAAGGAGATCTTACAACAATACTCCTCCAACTCTTCAATGAAATTGAAAGAGAAAGTTCACTACCGAACTCATTCTATGAAGTCGTCATAACCCTCATCCCAAAACCAGGCAGGGACTCATCAAAGAAAGAGAACTATAGACCCTTTTCTTTGATGAACATTGATGGAATATATCTCAAAAAATTTTGGCCAATCGACTTCAAAAATTCATCCAAAATATCATACAACACTTGAAAAAGGAAAACAAAACACAGCTTAGAAAGTGGCAAACACTCCCATGTTCTCGGATTGGAAAGACCAAGATTGGGAAAATGGCAATACTTCCTAAGGCTATCTACAAATTCAACGTGATACCTATCAAAATTCCAGCCTCATTCTTCAAGGAAATAGGAGAGTGAATCCAGAAATTCATATGGAACAATAAAAGACTCTGAATTGCAAAAATGATCCTCAACAGAAAGAACAGTGATGGAGGAATTTGGTATTGACAAAATTTCAAACACTACAATAAAGCCATAGTAATCACAACAGCTTGTTACTAGCACAAGAACAGACCTCAGGACCAATGGAATAGAATTGAAAACCCAGAAATGAACTACAGACTTATGGCCATCTAATCTTCAATAAGGGAGTGAAAAAATTAGAACTGAAGAAAGACAGCCTCTTCAGTAAATAGTGCTGGCAAAATTGGTTAACTACTTGTAGAAAACTAATGCTAGATTCATATATATCACCCTGCAGCAGAATCAACTCCAAATGGATCAAAGACCTCGGCGTCAAAGCAGACACTGTGAAAACATTACAGGATGGAATAGGAGAAACCCTAGGTCTCCTTGGCACAGGCCCAAATTTTATTGAGACCCAGAAACAGAACAAATCAAAGAAAGATTAGACAAATGGGATTGCATAGAATTGCAGCATTTGTGCATGGCAAAGGACATAGCTAGCAAGATCAATAGAAAGCCTAAAGATTGTGAGAAGACCTTCACTAGCCAAACAATGCACAAGGGTCTCTTATGTAATATATACCTGGAACTCAAAAAATTAAATCCCCCAACAACAAATCTTCAAAGAAACAACTGCCCAATAAATAAGTTGGCTGAAGATTTAAAGAGAAACTTCTCTGAAGAGGAAAGAAGGATGGCCAATAGACACATGAAGAAATGCTGGGAAGGTGGCTCAGTGTTAGAATGCTTGCCTTGCAAGGCTGAGGCCCTGGGTTCAATTCCTCAGCACCACATAAGCAAAAAGAATGAACCCTTAGATATGTATTTTAATGTTTTTTTCTTTCATGCATGTTTTTCTAACGCATTTATAAGATTATCTCTTTGTTGCTTTGTATGTCCCTCCCCCACAGTATAACCCCTGCTTTCACTATATTTGATGTCAGTATAACTTGTGGAGGAGATGGGGAAAAACCAGTTGTTTAAGGATACAGGTGGACCTGTTGCAACAATGAGAAGTACAAGTTGTCATGTCCAAAACGAGCTTTACAACGTCGGTGCAGGGGGGGGGGAAGGGGGGAAAGAGACGGATTGGGATTGGGGGGAGGGGGGAGGCTGGGAAGGGATGTGAAGGGTAAACAAAGGAGGAGGCTGTAATGCTTGGTAAGAAATGTACACATTATCCTGCCCATGTAATTGTAACCCCTCTGTATTGTATGTTCACAAATTAAATTAAATTAAATTTAAAAAAAACTAAAGTACTTTATGTTTATATGTATGCACGTATTTTTGTATATGAATATATAAACATATATACACACATGCATATATATACACAGTTGCACACTCATGTATATATTATATGGTATATATTAATATATTATATATTGCATGTATTTGTTGCTCTCAAGGAAGAAAATCCTTTCTTCCTTTATTTGGTTTTGAATTATAAGCCTACCGAAACACACCTAGCTTACTAACTTTATTTCAGATGAATACACTGCTGTGCTCAAATCAAATGAGTTTCTCATTATTAAGGATGGATAATCTTTAGAGGAACTAATAATGAACTAACTTCACAGCCTTATCATATTAACTTATTCTTCTCTTTCTAAGAGGATTCCTTAAAAGTGTGCATAATTACAAAATGAAGTTCAATTACCACAATGGTATTGATTTCTGTACATCAGTCAAACATGCAAAAGTTAGCATTTGATCCCATTGCCTAGGTGCTATTCCTGAGTTTCTTTGCTTAAGGCTAGTCCTCTAGCACTTGAGCCACATATCTATTACTTATGACCTTTATGGTGGTTAATTGGAGATAAGACTCTGCTGTTCATTTTGCCCAGGCAAGCCTCAAAGTTTGGTCTTCATATTTCAGAATTGCAGGTATGAGTGGCCTGAGCCCAGGATCTTTACATATTGTTATTTACATGCCTTCAGTTATTTCTGGTGCTGAATAAGGTTTGTTTGCTTTTTTTGCTGGTCCTGGGTCTTGAACTCAGGGCCGAGGTGCTGTCCCTGAACTTTTTTGCTCAAGACTAGTATCACTTGAGCCACATGTTCACTTCATGCCTTTGGGTGGTGAATTGGAAATAGTAATTTCAATGACTCCTGTAGCTGGGCTGGTTTTGAACTATGATCCTAAGATCTCAGCCTCCTCAGTAGACAGGAGTAGAAATGTAAACCACATGTGCCCAGCTGCTTCATAAGTGTTCTGAATCAGTGTTTCTGAATACTTTACACTGATCAACAGTTTTCATCAGGTGGGTTTCAGACACTTTTCAGGGTGAAAGGGAGAAAAAAGCTGTGAGGGGGAACTAAGAATATTGCTCAGGTGCTAATGTAGCAGAGAAACTATTCTTGGTGAGATGAATTGTGCTTTTATTTACAATCAATGAAATTCCTTCACTTTTAGTCTCCTTCTTTGTAAGAATCTTCACCTCTTGGGTTTTCAATTCCAAACAATTTGAATAAGCTTACTGCTATCACTTCTTTTTTTTAATTTAATTTTATTTTATTTGTGAACATACTGTACAGAGGAGTTACAATTACATGGGCAGGATAATGCATATATTTCTTACCAAGCATTGCAGCCTCCTCCTTTGTTTACCCTTCACATCCCTTCCCAGCCTCCCCCCTCCCCCCATCCCAATCCTATTCCTTCCCCCCCCCTGCACCAATGATTGTGGAAAAGGTCTGATAAATTGCAAGGTGCTTTGGAGGATTATGGGTGGATGCCAGTGAGTGGATGAATTTGTACATATCTATATCTATATCTATCTATATACATACATACATACATAGATACACACACATATCTCTCTCTCTGTCTATATATATATATATATATATATATATATATATATATATATATATATACATCACTGATTTAATATTCCCAATAATTGGAATGTAATCTTATTCTAGCTGAAAATGAATTATATATGTGAAAGCTCAGTATCTTATATACATTAAGCATATATAGACATATATATGTATATGTTTGCATACATGTATATATGTGTATATATATATATATCTTTCTCAGAAAGAACTTCAAGTATGTATTTTGTCAATTCTGTTGTGATAGAGTATATGAATATATGACAAATCCTACCACCCCGCCCCCCAGACTTGCCTTGAAACCCCTTGTGTGGCCAATGCTATTCTTACCAAAGTAATCCTGTTAACATAACCTTTACAGAGGAGGGGAAAAGGATAACAAACTGGGAGGTGGGTCTGCCATTAAAACAAAAAGGGGGAATCTGTGAGGCACATTACCAGCAAAGATGACCCTGAGAGGAAGTTGAGTGTGCAGAGCCCAATTTGTTTAAGTTCAGGGCATAAACAGCTCATGGAATCTTAGGTGCATGATAGGGTGTGCCCTTTACAGTGATTGGTTGGTTCCTTTTTCTTCCCTCCCACGAGGTCTTTTGCTTTACAAAGTGCTTGTTGCATGGTAATAAACGACTTCCTGCTTGACTTGATTCCCCACTGCTTCTGATTGCCTCCAAGGCTAACGGAGGCTGGGGAACAGGCGAGAGGTGCATGTACATTTCCTCAGACCCAGTCCATCTTTCATGGGACGGATGAAGACTTGACAATTGTTAAGCATGAATCACTATTATGTGTACATATTGATAAGCCTACATTCTTTTCTTACAATATTTGTAGTAGCAAATTTGAAACCCTGGGCCTCACACATGTAGAGTACAGGCTCCAACCCAAGCCACCATACTCAGCTGTTTCGTAGTACACAGCTATTTTTGTCATATGTTGAATGATGTTTAGTGTGTGCTTGGCCTACAGCTTTAATTCAGGGCTTGAGAGCTGTCCCTGAGCTTTATTTTATTTTTTGCTCAATGCTAGTGCTCTATTCCTTAAGCCACAGCTCAAGATTTAGTTTTTTTGCTTGTCTTGCATCCTTTCATAATCAATTTTAGATATGAGTCTTCTAGTCTTTTCTAACAGGGATAATTTGGAACTATGATCCTCAGATCTCTGCCTCCTGAGTTGTTAGGATCACAGGCCTGAGTCACCAGCACCTAGCAGTCTGAACATTTTATAAAATACCTTGGATATGTTATTTTCCTTACACACACACACACACACACACACACACACACATTTTAAAAGATAGTTTCCAGGGGCTGGGAATGTGGCTGAGTGGTAGAGCCCTTACCTTGCATGCATAAGGCCCTGAGTCCAATTCCTCAGCAGCACATAAGCAAAAAGAAAAAAGCCAGAAGTGGCACTGTGGCTCAAGGTGTAGAGCGCTAGCCTTGAGCTGAAGAGCTGAGGGACAGCCACCAGGGCAGCAGTTCAGGCCCCATGACCAGAACAACAACAAAAAAAGATAGTTTCCAGAGGGATTCCAGTTACATGAGCAAGGTAATGAGTCCATTTCCTATTAAGCATTTGTTTCCCCCTCCTTTGTTTTTCCCCTACCATCCCTTTCCTCCCCACCTTCCTGTCTTCCTGCCCCGCCCTCCAACTTTGTAAAGTACGTTTTCAACAGAGTGTCTTGGACACCTCATTGTTACAATAGTTCATCCTCTATCCTTATTTCAGCATTTTGGTGTTTCCCCTCAATTAGAAAAATATATATAAAATTTGCAAGACACTGGAATCAAGTACAGTGACAACAGGGGTTATACCATGGCAGAAGAACATACAAAGAAACGAAAAATATCATATAGTATATTATCAGCACATCAAAAAGAACAGCAAGAAAAATAAAATCTGTTGTGGCCCTATCTTGGGCTTCATTTCACATAGCATCAGCTTTTATGGTCATATATACATAGCTCTTAACCTCTTCTGCTTGTCCTAGACATAGACTAGTTAATGCAGATAAGGGAAACTGATTTCCCTTACATGTAATTAGTGTATATTAGTTGAACAAACGAGATTCATTGTGCTATTTCCATTATGTATGTTAATGCACCCTCATTCTCTTCCTTTAATAACCAGTGGGGTGGGAAGGCCCACTTCCGTGGTGATGTCATTACCCAAGGGTCTGGGCTGCAGGAAGGGGCAGGGTTTGGCTTGAGGGAGGAGCGTGAGTTGCAGCTGAAACTCCTGGAGAGGGGAGGAGGTGCAGCCTATGTACAGGCTGCAGGTTCCAAGTAGCGAGAGTGGAGATTGAGATGATGCAGAGAAAGACAGTCAGAGGGCCTGTGGAGAATCCTGAAGGCTCAGGAGAGGTCTCTGGAAAAGAAAGTGGCAAGGCATGAGGCCTGCAAAGAGGCCCATGTGGAGTGGAAAGGCCTGCAGAGAAGGAGGAAGGAAGCAAAAGGAAAAGCCTTCCCCTTTGGAGCTTGGGAAATTTGCAAACTGACTAATAGGTTTGCAATTCAACTAGTAACAGTCGGGGCTGCCCATTGGAGGCTTGGAGTTTGAGGCTGCTCTTGGTTCTGAGTAGCCAGCCAGCACAAGGCAGTCACAGGTCCCCTTTCTGGTGTAAGTAGTGTAAATAAAGTTCCTTTGTCACCTTTAAGGGTGTCTTGATGGATTGTCATAACATTCCCTTCCTCATTCCTTTTCTCAAAACAATAAGAAGACATTCCATTTTTATATTTGCACAAACATACCTAAGGTTTTTTTTTTTTCCAATTATATGCCTTCCTTATCTTATCTTTCCTGCTCCTACTGGTACTCATATCCTCCACAGAATCTGTTTTATGCTCCTGTTACTTGTTTTTTCTTTTTAATTTTTACCATAAAGGTGATGTACAGAGGGGTCATAGTTCCATAGTTATGCATTGAGTGTATTTCTTTTTAAACGGTGCTATTATTAGTTTTTGTATTTTTGTCAGTTGTGCAACTTGGTTTCACCTAGGGATTTCAAAATACATATATTTACTTTAATCCGATGACCTTATTCCAGGGTCCTCTCTTTACTTGTCCATTTGTATTATTCAACTACTTTCAGTCAGTTCCTGTATTCAGTCGTCATAGTACATATCTTCTATATCAGTATTATTCAGTGTTTCTCAATCGTGTTCTCTCTAGTACTTCTCCTTGGAATCCCCAAATAGACCACATATTGTAGTAGGAAGACAACTACTCAGGCAGGCAAGCCCACCTAGCTGTCCAGAGTGACA
The DNA here is from genome assembly GCF_024711535.1 of Dipodomys merriami. Lineage (NCBI taxonomy): Eukaryota > Metazoa > Chordata > Mammalia > Rodentia > Heteromyidae > Dipodomys > Dipodomys merriami. Next base: position 1,386,940 of record NW_027203104.1, on the reverse strand, counting down.
GAGCCCACCGCAACAAAGTTGTTCACAAAGAAGCAACTTTATTGAGAAGGTTACTACACTGACCGGTCAGGGCCACAGCACAGGCTGGGGAGCTGATACTGCGACCTCTAGCAGCCTCCATTCTTTGGTTGTTAAAGGCAAACTCCATGAGGTCCAGCCTGGTGACGTGCAGGTGACCAATGGGTCACAAAGGATTGTACAGTCATAACAGACCACACACAGGTGGCCAATAGGCCGAGTTTACCGTACGCATGTGCAAAAGCAAAGATTTACCATAAGCACAGTGGTGTCACCAGTTGGAGTCAGATTATAATCTCTCTATTTTATGGGTCAGTCTTTAACAAAAGGGGGAGTTTGGTTGTTAAGGGGAGGGGGCCAGATGCATTTTGTTTCATTCTGGGAACTAGGCCCATCAAGTCTAAATGACCTAAAACAAAAGCAAAGGTCAAAATTGAATCATACCAGCTGTGGCTTATCTTAGGGTCCATTTCAATATCACAAATTTTGTTTAAGGATGTGATTATACACATATGTACACACAGGTATGCATATGTATATCTCTTAGGACCCCATTCCATTCCATTTTATAAGACAAAACACATAACATTTGCCTCTATTAATCTAATTTAGTTCAAATAACAAGTCGCTATACAGTTCCATCCTTTTACCAGTGAATGCCCTATTACGCCGTTTGTAGCTGAATAAAGGTCCCTTGATTATGCATGCATCATTTTCTTTTTGTTTATCTTGAAGGAGTTGTAGGTTGCTGTTCACCCAACGAGACCTAGGAATACAAATCTGGTAGGCAGAAAGTGGACTACACCATGTGGACATACACAAAGTGGATTGAAATATCAAATGCTTATATACAGCATACAGGCAGGAAAGTAAATCTTCTGTCAGGGGGAAGAAAGTCAGTCTTAAAGAGTTTAAGGGGAATACAGATGATGAGAATTAACTTTAAGTCAGTTAGCAGGAAGAATTAATCCCTGACAACAAAGGTGAGGTAGTTGTAGTGATGAAAGATTACTGAGTAAGCAAGGCACAGGTCAGCTACCTGAGACACACAAAAGGAGTCTGGAGTCCTTGTTCTATGGGATGAATAGGACAGGACAAGAATGGCATGTCCTGACATGTGCCTGGGCGTGGGACTTTTGCCCTGAGGTGGAAAGGTGTTTCCCTTTTCATTGTCCAAGCAAATGCATGCCCTCATATTGCATCCTCATGGCACACAGGACCTTAGATGGGGTCACAGGCATCCATGCTTTCATGTACAAAGGACTTTCTCTTTATCCAAGCAATTATAAATATAATATGTCTTGATCAATGTCACTCAGTTCATCATTCTCACTCATCCTTCCCCTACCTATCCTTCCTCTACCTATCCTTCCTCTTTTCTTAATTTTGTAAGGTATACATTGGATTCCAGACTGTATTTTCCTCTTTTTCTCTTGTCTTTCCCCTTAACCCCACCTCAGGCTTTTCAAGTACCCACTTCCTGGTAAAAATTTTGCAAATCTAATTCCCACCACCTTTTGAACCCCCTCTACTTATTTGTGTCTGTTAGTCCTTCTGCCTACGAAAAGTAGAAGTGTCTTAATGCCCTAATACCAAGATGGAAGTTGAGTTGTAGTTCTTAGCATTACAATGACTGATGCAAGCTGAGATATCCTAATCCATAAAGGTGTAACTCTTTAAACTGTGGGACAGAGGTCAGGCACATATTCCTGAATTCAAGAAAGAAGAACCCATTCATTCAATCATGGAACAAACACACCACTGATTGCTTGGGATTTCATGAAATATTCTAGAGTTCTCAATCATTTCCACATTCTTTAACATCTTCACAGACTACCCTGTCTTTAGCTGACTGTGTAGATTACAGTTTACTGAGGCAAGTTGAATGTTATTGTAACTCACTAACACTGAGGCTCAGACATAGTTAAAAAACCCTTTGGACCTCTCATTTCCCTTAGATACAATGGCAGAAATAAATCCATGCCTCTGTAATGTGGAGATTGATAGTTCTGACAGGATAGCATTGTTAGCAGAAGGGAAGGATATCATATAGAAACTGCCTAGATCTTGGTATATGTAAGCCACATTTTCTTTGTCTAGGCATCAACTGTAGTGCTTCCAGACTGCTTCCAGTTTGGCTCTTGGGGATAAGGGTACAATTGAGATGAGTGTAAACATGACCCTGTTCTCTCCTGACAAATTCCTTCAGATGTAGTCCCATGAGTAATATTGCTAACCCTATGATACTTCTACTTTTAGCTTTTTGAGAGACATCTATACCACTTTCCCTAGTTCATCCACTAATTTAAACTCACACAAACGGGGCTGGGAAGGTGGCTCAGTGGAAGAGCGCTTGCCTTGCATGCATGAGGCCCTGGGTTCGATTCCTCAGCACCATATAAGCAAAAAGAAAAAAAGCCAGAAGTGGCCCTGTGGCTCAAGTGGTAGAGCATTAGCCTTGAGCTGATGAGATGAGGGACAGTGCTCAGGCCCAGAGTTCACGCCCCACGACCGGACCCAAATATAAATAAATAAACTCATACATACATCCTCACCATCAGTTATTCCTTTATATGCACTTGCTGATTTCCACTCTGATGGAAATGAGATGAAACTTTTATGACATTTCAAATTGCATTTCCGTTCTGGCCAAGTATGCTAAGCATTGCTTCATCTACAGATGTTCTCAGTTGTATATCTTGGGAGTTAAGTACACTCATTTGTCCTGCCAGTTCATTTATTCATTATATATTTATTAATTGGATTATTGGTTCTTTGGGAGTTTAGAAATTTGAGTGCTCTCTGTGTCTTGGTCAATAGTCTGTTTTCAGATGTATTGCTGGCAAATATGTTTTCCCATGCTTCAGTCTATTATGCAGTGTTTTAGTTCTACTTATCAAAATCTGTGATGTGTTGAGAATGAGGCTCCGTGGTAGAGTGCTTGCCAAGCATGCATGAAAACCATGGTTTGATTCCTCCGTACCACATAAACAGAAAAAGCTGGAAATGGCACTGTGGCTCAAGTGGTAGAGTGCTAGTCTTTTTTTTTTTTTTTTTGGGTCCGGTCGTGGGGCCTGAACTCTGGGCCTGGGCGCTGTCCCTCAGCTCTTCAGCTCAAAGCTAGCGTTCTACCACTTGAGCCATAGCGCCACTTCCGGCTTTTTTCATTTTGCTTATGTGGTGCTGAGGAATCGAACCCAGGGCCTCAGGCATGTAAGGCAAGCACTCTACCACTGAGCCACCTTCCCAGCCCATAGTCTTAAGCAAAAGAACTTCATGTACAATGCCAAGGCCCTGAGTTCAAACCTCAGGACTGGCAAAATAAATAGAATCTGTCATAAAATTATTCAAATACCTAAAGGCCTTACACTGTTATTTCATACATATCTGCTATGATCCTAAGAACAATATACTCCCTGTTCTCCAGATAGCTGATTTATATTTTAAATTGGCTCATGCCTATTTGCTTATTTTTGCCAGTACATGAGCTAGAACTCAGGTTTTGTGCTTGTTCACTTTCCTCTCTCCTGGGTCAAGGATATGTGAGCCATGCCTCCCATTCAGCTTTTTTGCTGGTTAATTGAAGCAAATGTCTTGTAGGCTTCTGGGTCTGTGCTTGCTCTATTCCTTGATCCTCATATCTCAGCCTCCTGACTATGGGGGCTTACAGGCAAATTCCATCAATCCCTTGCAGGCACAAGCCAACAGTGCCTACATGGTTTTTTGCTTTTATCTCTTTTGCCATACAAAATAAGATGAATATTCAAATGCCATAAAGCATGTCCCAATCTGTTTGGACCATACTCTCTCTCTATATATATACATATACATATACTCCGTTTTAGTTGGGGAAACTCAGGCATTCACACACACACATATATGAGAAAACAACACACTGTCTGTGGTTTGACATCATCAGCAGAGAAACCATGACCATTAATATTCCTTACAAATAACAAATTTCTTTATATGTATGCACCTATGTTTGTATATAAATATATAAACATATACACACATGCATATATATACACACTTGCACACTCATGTATATATTATATGGTATATATTAACATATATTTTGTATATACAAATGAAGCAGAGTTTCGCTATGTAGCCTATGTTGCTCTCAAAGAGGTGAAAATCCTGTCTTCCTTCACTATGTTTTGAATTATAAACCGGCTAAAACATACCTAGCTTACTCTATTAATTTCAGATGAATACACTACTGTGCTCAAATCAAATGAGTTCCTAATTATTAAGGAAGGGAAATGTTTAGAGGAACTACTAAATGAACTAGCTTCACAACCCTATCAAAGAAACTTATCTTTCTGTTTTAAGAGGATTCCTTAAAAGTGTGCATTATTACAAAATGAAGTTCAATTACTACAATGGTATTGATTCCTGTACATCAGTCAAACATGCAAATGTTAGTACTTGATCTCATTTCCTAGGTGCTGTTCTTGATCTTCTTTGCTTAAGGCTAGTCCTCTACCACTTGAGCCACATATCTTTTACTTATGACCTTTATGGTGGTTAATTGGGGAGAAGAGTCCCCTGTTCATTTTGCCCAGGCAAGCTTCAAAGATTGATCTTCAGCTTTCAGAATTGCAAGCATGAGCGGCCTAAGTCCAGCAGCTTTACATATTGGTATTTACATGCCTTGAATTATTGCTGGTACTGAATAAGGGCTTCGATGTTTGTTTGCTTTTTTGCTGGTCCTGGGGCTTGAACTCAGGGCCTAGGTGCTGTCCCTACACTTGATTGCTCATGACTAGTACTGTATCACTTGAGCCACATGTTCCCTTCAAGCCATTGGGTGAATTGGAAATAGTAATTTCAATGACTTCTGCAGCTGGGCTGGTTTTGAAATATGATCCTCAGATCTCAGCCTTCTGAGTAGATAGGAGTACATGTGTGAACCACAGGTGCCCAGCTGCTTCACAAGTGTTCTGAGACCTCTTAAAATCAGCCAAATACTTTACACTGACCCAACAGTTTTCATCAGGTGAGTTTCAGACACTCCTCAGGGTGAAAGGGAGAAAAAAGCTGAGTTGGGAACTAGGAATATTCTCAGGTGCTAATGTGTCAGAGAAACTATTCATGGGAGATGAATGTGTTTTTCTTTTATTAAGGAGGTGCCATGGACTGGCTCTGTCGGGACTCGGAGGACACCTAGTGGAGGTAACTGGAATAGGTGGGGAGATGGCCAACAGACAATTCACACAAGAGGAGTGACTGCTGAATGCGATTTACTGCAGAGGATAACAAGCTTTTATAGAATAAGTCTCCATGAGAAAGGGCAAAAGGTTACACAATCTTGCTGCAAGGCTTCGTTCTTGGGTGGTCATCAGCTGCTCGCCTGATCTTGTTTTTTGCATGATGAGCTATGACGATAGGCACTTGTTTTTGGCTTTACCTCTATTTTTAAGAAATACAATTGTTTCGAGATGTTTATCACCTATTAACCATTAACCAGAGCATATGGGCAAGGTGCTGGACAGAAAGGCATGAACTCTAGTACTTTATTGTTACTTTTGTTTAGTTTTGTACTTTATGCATTTCAAATCTTTTCTAAGCAAATATTCTTCTTTGCCATTTTTTAGAGGGTCCCCATTTTGTGGCCAAAAATCATGATATTCAGTATACTTAGTTAAATCTGGCCATGTATCTAATTCAAGCTCATAGTGTCTTCTCTGTAACCCTTTCACATAATCGTTTTCTCCTCTCCATAGAGGCCTTGACTGTCTCATAAGATCATTCTTGTTCCTTTTTTGATAGTAAGCACCAAGGAGGCCTAGATCTAGCAAGTCTCTCAGTAAATGCAAGAGAGTAATAGGAAGTTCTTTCTCCTAAGTAGTTTTCCCAATGGTTGCCATCCTTATCATACACACCTGCAAAAGGTTATGGATCTGGGTAAGTCTCTGGGGTCCTCTTGAAAATGGAGGATCCCAATATTTTCCTCTGACCCATTGCCACCTTCCATCTACCAACCTTTTAGGAATCTTATTAAGCTTTTGGTCTAAATATTCCTCTACTTCTTTCTTATCTACAGGATATCTATATGAGTCTATTGTCTATGCTCCAGGATTAAAGGGAAGTCTCCAATAGCCATACACTCTTTCTGCTCTAGCCATGCCTACAGCTTCTTGTAAATTTCTTACAAACAATTCCTTTTGCTGAAGTGACGTCATGAAACCTCCCAATACTTTTATATTTGCTTATGACTTGTCTAATAGCCTCCATAAGAGGGGCTTTCAGGGTAGCACTTAACTCTGGTGAGTAGTCATGTTCTCAGGACACTCATCAGATGTTGGAGTCGTCAACACTTCCAAGAAAGAGCCCTGAATAAGGGAAAGTTGAGCATGAGTAAGTAGAACAAGCAACAGGAGCAGTAAAAGATTAATAGGCACTCCTATTCAGCGAACAAAAGAAAAACAGGAACATATCTTTCCCAGGGGCTTGCCAGCCTTTTTAGGAGGTAGGCCTCTTTGAAGCCCCATTCTCTGAGGTAGACTTCTGTGAAGTCCCATTCTCTGAGGTAGGCTCCTGTGAAGTCCCATTCTCAGAGGTAGGCTTCTGTGAAGCCCATTGTCTGAAGTAGACTTTTGTGAAATCCCAAACTCAGAGGTAGGCTTCTGCTTAGTAGCACCAATGATTGTGGAAAAGATCTACCAAAATGAATGGTGATATGGAGGGTTATGGATGGATTCAAGTGACTGGTTGAATTTGTACTGATATATATGTATATTTACATACATAGATATGCACACACACACACACACACAATGTAATCACACCGGTGACCTGCTGATGCATGCCTTCCCTTGTAATTTGTCACTCAAAGCCAAGAGGTTCACATTCATGAACCATTGGGACATTCTCAAGTATGTCTCTAAAGTCCTCATAAGCTGTTGCTATGGAGACATGTTCATGTGGGGCTTCAGAATGCTGTTTTTACACATGGGATTGTGGAATGTTAAGTGTATATTATGTTTTGTATTTTTTAGCTCCAGGACTGGGACTCAAAGCCAGTACATGATACTTTTGCTCACTTGCTAATGCTCTAACAACTATGCCATACCTATATTCCTTAAAGTATGTATTTTGTCTATTCTGTTGTGAAAGACAATATGAATATATGACAAATTCTACCAGCTCTATAAAAATTATAGAACTGTTCATTTCCGGGGGGGGGGGGGGGAAGACACTGTTATAGAAGGTATTCTAGGTTTACAGAAAAATTTGAAAATTGCTTTCCACATAAAATCTGAATGGACTCTATGTCACTTTAATTGAATTTCACCACATAAAATAAGTATTTACTAAATCAACTTTATTACTCATCTTTAATCCTCAAATATTTCTCATTTTTAAGTGTTACAAATTCCTTAAATCAATTTCTTTATAGATTCTATAAACTACTTATTTTCCTAATTTATAACATTTCAGTTTTACTTTCGTAAGTTTTGTAAACACCTTTGAAGAAAGTAGACTGCTTCCCAATGATAGGACTCATGATACTAAATACAACAACCTCAAAATTAGAGATGTGGCACAAAGGGTAGAGTGCTAAGCTTGAGAATAAAAGCCAAAGGGAACTAAAGGGCTATGAGTTCAAATGAAACTAACAGCAAAATAAAAGGAAAAAGGTAAATATCATCCTAGAATTTGGGAGATCTACAAGAAGATGATCTCCCAATAGAGAATGTTAGAAATGGAACTTGAGATATTTTAGAAGATGGACATTCAGGGAAGAATGACTGAGAGTTTACTTAGAACGTTTTTGAAAAAATTTCTACATGTTTTACATTGCCATGATTTCTCTTGTGTGTGTGTGTGTGTGTGTGTGTGTGTTCAATGATGAACCCTGAGCTGTGCCTACTGGTTGAAGAACTCCACATTTGCTACCTTGAGAAGGTTTGTATCCTGTGTTGGTTCTCTATTGCAAACTGACTTTTCTTCTAGATGAAAGACTTTCCCTACTTGTTACATTCTAGAGATTTCTCATTTGGGTGAATTTTCTTATATGCTAGGCTGTGGCCTCCTGTTGACGGTTCTTTCCACATTTGTTGCATTCATAAGGCTTCTCTCCTGTGTTGTGCTCTCTGATGAAAAATAAGGGTTGATTTCTGTGTGAAACTCTTTCCATAGCTGTTACATTCCTAAAGTTTTACTCCTGTGTGTTCTCCAATGGACAGTAAGGTTTCCCCTGTGGCTGAATGACTTTCCACACAGATTACATTCATAAGGTTTCTCTCCTGTGTGTTTTGTCAGATGGACAGTAAGGTGTGTCTTCTGGCTGAAAGACGTTCCACACACATTACATTCATAAGGTTTCTCTCCTGTGTGTGTTAGCTGATGGACAGTAAGCTGTGCCTTCTGAGTGAAAGACTTTCCACACAGGTTACATTCAAAAGGTTTCTCTCCTATGTGTGTTGTCTGATGGACATTAAGGGTTGTCTTCTGGGTGAAAGACTTCCCACATTTCTTACATTCATAAGGTTTCTCTCCTGTGTGTGTTCTCTGAAGGACAGGAAGATATGCCTTCACGTGAAAAGATTTTCCACACTTGTTACATTCATAAAGGGTCTTTCTTGTGTGAATATTCTGATGAAAAGTAAGGTTTCCCTTCCGGGTGAAAGACTTTCCACACACGTTACATTCATAAGGTTTCTCTCCTGTGTGTGTTTTCTGATGGACAGTAAGGTGTGCCTTCTGGATGAAAGACTTTCCACACACATTACATTCATAAGGTTTCTCGCCTATGTGTATCCTGTGGTGATATGTAAGTTTTGACTTCCGCATGAAAGACTTTCCACACAGGTTACATTCATAAGGTTTCTCACCTGTGTGTGTTCTCTCGTGGGCAGTAAGGATTGCCTTCTGGGTGAAAGACTTCCCACACTGGATACATTCATAAGGCTTCTCTCCTGTGTGTGTTCTCTGATGGACAGTGAGGTATGACTTCTTGCTGAAAGACTTTCCACAAAGCTTACATTCATAAGGTTTCTCTCCTGTGTGTGTTGTCAGATGGACAGTGAGGTGTGCCTTCTGGCTGAAAGACTTTCCACACACATTACATTCATAAGGTTTCTCTCCTGTGTGTGTTAGCTGATGGACAGTAAGGTGTGCCTTCTGGCTGAAAGACTTTCCACACAGGTTACATTCATAAGGTTTCTCTCCTGTGTGTGTTGTCAGATGGACAGTAAGGTGTGACTTCTGGCTGAAAGACTTTCCACACACATTACATTCATGAGGTTTCTCTCCTGTGTGTGTTAGCTGATGGACAGTAAGATTTGCCTTCAAGTGAAAAGATTTTCCACATTTGTTACATTCATAAAGTGTCTTTCTTGTGTGAATTTTCTGATGAAAAGTAAGGTTTCCTTGCCGGATGAAAGACTTTCCACACACGTTACATTTATAAGGTTTCTTTCCTGTGTGTATTCTCTGATGGACAGTAAGATTTGCCTTCAAGTGAAAAGATTTTCCACATTTGTTACATTCATAAAGTGTCTTTCTTGTGTGAATTTTCTGATGAAAAGTAAGGTTTCCCTTCCGGATGAAAGACTTTCCACACACGTTACATTCATAGGGTTTCTCTCTTGTGTGTGTTGTCTGATGGACAGTAAGGTGTGCCTTCTGGCTGAAAGATTTTCCACACACATTACATTCATAAGGTTTCTCTCCTGTGTGTGTTCTCTGATGGACAGTAAGGTGTGTCTTCCGGGTGAAAGACTGTCCACATTGGTTAGATTCTTTAACTACAGGAGATACTCCAGGACTATAAGCAGCACACATCCCATTAGACTCGCCATGGAGAAGCATGTTCTGACACTGCCTGAAGTCCTCTGTCCTTATCCCTAAGGAGTTCCTATTATTCCTAATCAGCTCTGACTTAGGTTTGGATCTCAAATTAAAAGTTGTTATTAATTTCACATTTTTCTCCCCTGTGTTAGTATTCATGACTCCGACTTCAGACAGACAATCATAGGGACTCCTCTGAGAGGTCTTAGTCCTGTACTCCTTTTCTTGGACATCTACAATGAGATATAGAAAGACAGATAAAAACAGAAATGAGACCTCAAGATTCCTTAATGTAACAGTAAAGGCATTTCCGTACATCCTAACTGTTACCAGATTTTAAAAGATCAAAGCAGGAACTCTTTGATGCAGAATATAAGCTTTTCTCTGTAATGTATTAGTTAACAAAGTAGTACTGACATTTTACAATGGTAAATAATGTTTTTCTGTTTGTTTTTTTTCAGTTTTTCTCAAGGAATTAATTACGCAAATGATTCAGCTACACACTATTAGTTATAAACTGAGTACTGAACATTTGCCTTTAATACCCTCGAGGTTTGGTCCTAAGGGAATAGCTATTATTTTTCTTTTAATTTGTGGAAATAATTTATCCATTTTGCTGCTTTGCTTCTCAACCACTAGGTGAGGAACAGAAATACTGTCTAGATTTAGGGACCATTAGGGTGTTTGATACATCCCTTGGCCTTTCCGCTAAGCATGGAAGGTTCCTGAGAGTAAGGATTTATACCTCCATCTCTTCAGTTCTAACTTCTCACTAAGAATTACTTTAGGGATTGGTGGCATTTTTAAAATTGGTTTCCCTCACCCTTAGTCAAATTCTCATCAAATTTCCTTTTCTAACACTCCTGCTCCTTCACAACCATTCAAGACCAAAGATACTACAGCTCACCACCCAGGTAGTCATCCCCTATGAACCAAAAGCTTTGCTTCTGAATCTCACTCACTTCCACCATCACCAAGAAGCAATTTTCCTCTTCACAGGATAGCAGTCCTGGCATACTCCTTATTTCCTCATACCTGCATAGCCCTTGTTTCAATGAAAATGAGACCTCATTTTCTACATTTCTCATTTTCTTTTTCTGTTTAAGAATGACTTCTACAAAGTAAAAGAAAATTGCTCACTTTAACTATACTGGGACAGCCAAATCAGTTTGTTTCCATGTAAATTCTTGATTGTCATGTCCTTAAGACAAAGGATCACCTAGTTCTCTGCCACACATGACTCAGGGAACTAGGAACATTATTGCTCAGTACAGCTCATTAAACTTACCAAGTGGACTCTGGCTACAAAACCACCATGCAAGATGCTTTATCTCACCTGTGAGATTCTTGTCTGAGGCTTCTCTTATCCATGCTTCTGCACCTTGCTCTAGCTTGGCAATCAATTTAGGTTTAGGAACACAGTGTCCTGTTATTAACAAGTGGAGAAGAACTATTGGTAGGCTGGGTCATCATTACTGTAAGGTCTTAGACATCATGTTCACAAACTTGCTCCTAAACCTTGTTTCTCATTTCTTAACAACTTCCTGGTTGATATTCCCCAGCTTTCAACTTATTTTGCCAATTGGGTGGCTTGAACTCAGCTCTTTTGCTCAAAGCTAGCATTCTGCTAGTTTTAGTCCCAGCTACATTTGTAGATTGTGAGGGGATTTGGAGATAAAAGCCTCATGGTCACTTTTCTGTAGTTGCTGGCTTCAAACCAAAATCCTCACATTTCTGCCTCCAGAGAAGCTAAGATTACAGGTGTTAGCCACTGCACCCAGGATCAGGGTTGATTAAAAATAACCACTTTCAACTAGTGATTTTCAGATCATACTTCAAATAGTGATGTACTTTCTATTCTAGAGTATATTTACACCTACAATAATCACCCCAAGTTTAGGAAGACAGTCTTCTTTCTATTAGTGGAATGCAGTTTAGATTTTGGGTCCAAGTGCTGATTGGGTTTCTTGATGAATGGGAATAAAATTGTCTCCAATTACATAATGAAGTGGAAAAAATGGACAGGAATTTTATATTCCCACGGACTGGAATCGTCTACCGAAACAACATAAATATTTATATATCTACTTAAAAAAGAAAACAGCCTTTGATCTCGCATGTTCAAATGACTTTTGCTCACCTAAAGACAAGAGGTTGCTGTAGGTCTCCAGCATTACATCTTTATGCAGGGTCCTCTGAGCATGATCCAGGTCTTGCCACTCCTCCCAGCTGAAGTCCACAGCCACATCATCAAATGATACCAGCTTCTGTAATGGCACATTTGAATCAAGTAATTAGCCCAAGTCAGGAAGGTCTGTGGGACTCATCCCCAATTAGTCACCAGGAGAAAAGCAGAACTGGTGCTATGGCTCATGTGGTAGAGCACTAGCCTTGAGGGGAAGAATTCAGGTACAGTGCTCAGGTCCAGAAATCAAACCTCACAACCAACCAATACACACACACACACACACACACACACACACACACACACACACACACACACGGTATCTCATAAGCAATCACAACACATTTAGGACATCACATGGAATACATAGCACATTACTGATTCATGAAAAGTAAGTGTCCACATAAATGTTAAAGGCAGTAACAGTACTTAAAACGTCACTAATGATGGATTGGCCCTTATAAGATCTGATTTACTTCCCATATATAAATATCCTATGTTAACTATATTGTAGTTTAAGTGCTAAATACTGAAGTATGGTCATAGATACCCTGATATTTCTTTCCTATGTATAAAAGAACTGCTAGAAGGAAGTTTTGTGAACTTGGCCTATCTTCTACAATCCACAATATAGTTGTGAGGGGCATACCATGTTCCCTGACTACATTTTCATTTAAATATGCCTTCATGGAAGGATGGAGGATGGATAGAGGCTCAAGGAACATTCAAGATGACAAAAAATGAAAAATAGGACCACGACAAGCAAGACAGAGAAAAATTAGAAGAGGGATGTAATCTAAAGATACAGAAGACAAATTTACAAGTTGGAAGGAAATAAGAGTGCTAATTTGCCTGCAGAGGCTAAGAGGAGAGGTTTTGAACTCCCACACTGAACCCTATTACAAATGATGAATGGCCAAGCCAGCCATGCTTGGCAATAGCAGAGGTGAATGCTGACTAAGACACCAAAGGGAAATATATATGTGAAGAATTGAAAGAAAATAACATTCAATTCACAATCCATTGGGCAGAGGAACTCTACTAAAAATGTAGATTGAAGATATGGTCAGGGAAAGAGAGTTGATTAATTACACATCTGCATTTTACGAGTGTTACAAGAGAAGTGCTTCAAGAGAAGAGCAAAATGAGTGCACATATATATACAGGTAGGACAAAAAAACTAAAATGGTAAATGTGTAGGTAAGTATAAAGGAATATATTGGTCATATATTTTATGTAATATTTCTGCAATAGTTTGTTGAAATAAAACTTATAGTACCATATTCATGATTCACAATGCATGAAGATCCAATATATAAACTCATCACTTTTTTAAAAGAAATGTATGTAGAATACTCATATGCATAAATAAATATTGCAATTACAAGGCAAATCGGAAGGCCTCAGTTCAAAGAATTAATTGTACCAAAAAACAGGGTACTAGATTTAGGGCTGGGAATGTGGCTTACTCCAGAGCGCTAGTCTAGAATGCACGGGTTCAATTATTCAATGCCATGTGAACAGAAAAACTAGAAATGGGGAAAACGATTGAAGACACTTTAAAAAAAATCTACAAATAATTCCTTGAAATATACAAAGCTCAGTATCAATAGTCAGGAGAAGAATTCAAATCAAAATTCTACAGAAATAACTACTTTATATATGTTACTATGGACAGTTTTAAATAAAAACAACAAATATCCTTCCAAAGTCTAACAAAGGCTGGGAAGGATGTGAATTCAATTTGAACCTTGCTGCATGTCTGGCAGGAATGTAAAACAATCAAAGATGGTATGGACAGAGCTAAAAAGAACTAAATAGAGAATTACATAGGAATATGGTCCAGCACTTCTATTTCTAGATTTGTACCCAGCAGAAGAGAAAGCAGGGAGGAGAAGTAGTATTAGAGAATTACTTCAGAGCAAATACTGACAAGAACCAAAAGACAGACACAGGTAAAAGAATAGATAAAGACATTGAAAAGGAAGACAAGTTTGCTACATTTTATAGCAGGGTTGATCTTTGAATACATTAAGCTAAGTAAAATACACCAGTCATAAAAGCACAGCCATGGTATGATTTCCCTGACTGAGCTTTCAAGGATCAACAAAGTCATAGAGCCAAAAAGTAAGATGGTTCCAGAGACTGGGGTAGAGAGGAAAAGGAGCTGCCTATTAATGATTATACAGCTTCATACATGGAAAATGAAACATGCTGTACATGGATGGAAGAGATGGCTGCACAACAACGCAGACATATGAACGATCAGTGAACTCTGAATTGAAAATGGGTAATGTAGCCACACAGGATGGAACATACCTATACACCCTGACCTTGGGAAATTCAAAAAGGATGACCAGCCAGGCTAGCTTCCATAACAATTTCAAGAGCATGCTGGACTACATATCAAGACCTGTCTTCAAAAGGAATAGGGAATGATTTGTATTGACAAAGCTCATAAAATTCACAAACTTTATAGACCATGACAATGACAATTTGCCTTGAAGGTGAAAATGTGTTTTTGACTTCAACTAAGCATCTCTGTTCCACAATACTGTGACATATGTGAAATTTAAATAATCACTTTCTCTCAATGTAAACAACAAAAAAAGAAAATTCAGAGAAGGGGTGGTTTAGGAGCAATGGGTGACAGACATCTTCTATTCACATATTGTTTTGTAGAATGGCAACTTCTTTGTACAACTACTTAAACCTAATAATAAAATAAATTGTTTGAAAAAAGGAATATGGAAAAATCAAATTTTAGACTCTCTGAATAGGATCAGAGATATAGGTGCCATGTGTGTCTATTTTCCAGTTAAAATAACAAATTAAAATTTAAGAACAAACGTTAAGTCACATTTTAGCTGGAAACATACAGCTACAAATAGCATTAGTAACAAACACACATAGACCAAAAATGCAAAGTATTCCTTTTTTTTTTTTTTTTAATCGGTTGTGTAGCTTGAACTCTAGGCTTGGGCACTCTCCCTCAGGTCTTCAACTAAAGCCTAATGCTCCACCACTTGATCCACTGTGCCACTTCCGGTGTTCTGAGTGATTTATTGGAGATAAGTGTCTCATGGACTTTCCTGTCCAGGCTGGCTTTGAACCAGGATCCTCAGCTCTCAACCTCCTGAGTAGCTAGGATGACAGGTGTGGGCCACCGGAACCTGAACAAAAATGCAAATTACTCTAATCTGTGCATCTTAATTTTAGTTTTTGTATATCTTTTCACTGACTATTTTTCAAGTGTATCTCATATTGCTGAATCAGTTCTCTAGTAAGCTTCCCAAGGATATTTCTTGCTGTTCTTTTTGATGGGCTTATAATGTACTATATGATTTTTTTTTTGTTTCTTTGTATGTTCTTCTGCCATGGCATAAACCTTGTTGTCACTCTCTTTGATTCTGGTGTCTTGCATATTGTATATACATTTTTCTAATTGAGGAGGGGAACAGAAATTATAAAATGCTGAAATAAGAATACAGGATGGCCCATTGTAACAATGACTTGTACAAGGAACTATGTTGAAAAGGAACCTAACCTGACCTGCTAGGCTCAGCTCCACACAAAGGGAAGTCTCCCAGCCAGGGCTCCAGCCCCAGGAGTGGCTTTCTTCACTGAGAAGAAAGAGGCTGCCCCTCCCTATAAGAGCCTTGACAATCAATTGAAATTCAGTAAACATAAACCCTGAGAATGGCTTCAGGCTGGGCTCTGAGAGTCTCTCAGAAGCTAGTCCCTCAGGGAAAAGCTACTGTTTGCTGAAAGGCCTCAACTCTATCCAGAACCTAGCCTCTTCACAGCATCTCCACACTAGAGGAAACAGCCAACTCCATCTTTTGTGATACTCAGAACAGATCTCCCTCCCATTAAATTGCCCTGGGAGAAGGATCACAAACTCCTGTGTAAAGCAGAGCAGTTTTCTGCCTGCTCAAACAAATTGACCTAAGAAACCAACCAAGCCACAGGAAAATCAAATACTGCAAGAGGATCAGAGACTGTAACAAGAGACTGGTTAAGGACACAAGGGATCTTCCCATAACCTTCCCCCACAAAAAAATCAAATAGTCTTTTTTTTTGTACCTTTCATAAAAGTTTTTTTCTAAAACTTTAATTTCATGTTTTTATTGTGAAAATACTGCACAGATGGGTTACAATTACATGGGCAAGATAATGAATACATTTCTTATCAAGCATTGTAGCCTCCTCCTTTGTTTCCCCTTCCCATCCCTTCCCAGCCTCTCCTGGCGCCCCCACACAATCCTCCCCTGCACCAAATTTGAAAAGTTTGTCTAAATCTTTCTTTAATTTTTAACTTAAAAAATTGTTTTGTATTAACTTTTTTTTCCCCTCCTCTTATAATTTTTATTTTAGGGGTATAAGTTTGTGTGCTTTTTTTTCTTTAAAAAAATTTTTTTTGAGCTGGAAGTGGTGCTGTGGCTCAGGTGGTAGAGCGCTAGCCTTGAGCTGAAAAAGCTGAGGGACAGTGTCCAGGCCCAGAGTTCAGTCCCCACGACCGGACCAAAAAAAAAAAAAAAAAAAATAATAAAAAAAAAAAATTTTTTTTGTTTAGCTCTACTGACCTTTTGATCCTTTTTTTCTTTCATTCCCATTCTTTTCACCTTTTCTTCTCTTTCATTTTTTTTGCGTGACAATTGGTTTTCTGCTTATCCTGATATACCCTTAGTCGATTACTAGACCTAATACCCCATTGTGTACAACTTAATCCAGAAATTTATTACTGAATTCAAAACCTCTTAGACTTCAATTCATTAATAGCAGTACTCTTTATACCTATATAATATTTTAAGCATTTTAAAAACATTTTTTCTAGTCTCTTTAGCCCTCCACTTCTATCATTCTATCCACCTTCTTCTTGGAAATTATGTTTTTAAATTTGAAGTCAGTGTTTCACTGTTTAATTTTTAATTTTTATTTTCCTATTTTTTCTTGTCTCTTTGTTTCTTTCTCTTTCTCCTTTTTTAAGCTCTCTTACTTTCATTCTATCCAATCTATTTCCCACTTTGAGATTAGGACTTAGTTAATTCTCCCTCTGCCTTTCCACATCCCTCTATTCCTATTTTTACCCACATCTCTCAATAAACCTAATAATTTCTGGTTTGTCAAATTCTTCTTTGCGCTTCTTAGCCCATGAATACACAGTTGTTTGATGTTGAATAGTATATCTGTTGAACTAGATTGTATCTGCAGACTTTTGACTGTGCAACTACAGACTTTGGATGATGCTGGCCTTAAGATAGTGTTCTAGCATAAAAGTGGTGTTACTTTCATCTCTAATGGGCAGAGCAAGCCAGAAAAACACAAGAAAAATGGCAAGTCCAGGCATCTCAACTCCCACTAAGGATAATCAGCTGACAGACCAGATAATGAATAATCCAGAGGGGAGTTCCCAAATAGCTCTACAAACACTGCTTGTAAACATTGTAAATGAAAAGACTGAAAACCTGCAAAGGACTCTGTGAGCATGATACGGAGAGAGAGGAGACAAACCAAAGGTTAATACAGGAATATCATGAACGTGAGGAAGCTACTCAAAAATTGATACAGGAATTGGTTGAACACCTTGAGAACACTCAAAGAGAAATAAAGGAATCCATGAGCTGGCAGAGATCAGTCAAAGGGAAAGAGGAATGGCGTGAGCAGGCTGAGAACACTCAAGGAGAACTACAGGAATTGGATGAACTTGAGGAAGCTAAGCAAAGAGTAATACAGGAATTGAGAGATAAGGATGAGCATACACAAAAATCACTAAATGCATTCATGGAATCCATTAACAGAGAACTGAAAGAAGTAAAGGAGACCACAATGGGAATGCTGAATGGAACCCAACAGAAGGAATGATAGCCAACAGAAACCATAACCAATCACCTAAGTGATTTGTGAATAAACAATACCAAATTAAGGAAGTCCAGTGCTTCATACACGATCTAAAACAAAGTTCCAACAAAGAATTTGAAGCCATCAAAGCTGACCAATTAGAAGGAAAAGAAGTAAAAAAACAAAGTAGAAAAATCTTGACAGTAGGTTAGACCATTCAGAAGATCAAATCTTAGGGACTGAAGACAACCTAGATATTACAGAGAAAGAACATATAACCATCCAAGACAAATCTAAGAAATATGATAGATCTATTCAACACTTGGAAGACACCATCAGAAGGCCCAATTGGAGGAGAATAGGTGTAGAGGAGAACCTAGAGACAGTAGTTAATGGTCTAGAAAATTTGTTTAACAGGATCCTAGCAGAGAACTCCCAAACATGCAAAAAGATAGGCCTATTCAGATACAAGAAGCAAACGGCCCCCATAAACAGGCTGCAGTTGCAATCCTAATACCAGGTAAAATAGACTTCAAAGTAAAATTTGTGAGAAGAGATAACGAAGGTTGCTACATACTAATTAAGGGATCTGTCCTTCAGGAGGATATTACAATTCTAAATATCTATTCACCAAACAACGGAGCACCCAAATTTATCCAAGAAACACTACTTACCCTCAAATCCCACATAGATTCAAAGACAGTAATTGTTGGGCACTTTAACACACCACTCTCCCCACTGGATAGATCAACTCGGCAAAAACTCAACAGGGAAACCTAACAGATCCTAACAACTGCATAGATCAACTAGATTTAACAGACATCTACCAAATATTTCACGCAACAGCATCAGAATACATGTTTTCCTCAGAAGCACATAGAACATTTTCCAAAATAGACCACATTTTAGACCACAAAGCAAACTTGTCCAAATTCAGAAACATTGAAGTAATACCTTGCATTCTCTTAGACCAGAAGGGAATAAAATCAGAACTCCACACCAAAAGCAACCAAAGAAAGTCCTGTAATACATGGAGGCTGAACAACACACTGCTGAATCACGAGTGGGTCACGGAAGAGATTAGAAAGAACATTCAAATATTCATGATATTCAACCAAAATGAACACACAAATTACCAGCTCCTCTGGGACACAGCAAAGGCAGTAGGCAGGGGCAAGTTTAGAGATCTGAGTTCCTACATCAACAAATTGCAGAGATCTGAAATCAACAATTTAATGAGACATCTGAGTCTCCTTGTAAAAGAGCAGCAAGATAAACCCCAATCCAGTAGACAGAAAGAAATAATAAAAATTAAATCAGAATTACATGAATTACAATCCAAATAAAGTATAGAAAGAATCAACAAAACAAAGAGTTGGTTCTTCTAAAAAATTAACAATATTAACAGACCCTTAGCAAATCTTCTTAGAAAAAGAAGAGAACACACCCAAATAAATAAACTCAGAGATGAGAATGGAAACCACCACAGAAACAACCAAGATTCAGAACATTACAAAGGAATACTTCTTAAACATTTATGATAAGTTTGAGAACTTGGCAGAAATGGACCTTTTCCTAGCAAATATTGACTTGTCGAAACTAAACCAAGATGAGTTAAACCATCTAAACAGGCCCATAACAAGCATTAAAATAGAAACATCTAAGAAAAGTCCAGGACCAGATGGTTTTACAGCGGAATTCTACAAGGCCTTCTAAGCAGAGCTCACACCAATACTCCTCCAACTCTTCAATGAAATTCAAAGAGAAAGTTCACTACCGAACTCATCCAATGAAGCCCTCATAACCCTCATCTCAAAACGAGGCAGGGACTCATCAAAGAAAGAGAACTTATAGACCCATTTCTTTGATGAACATTGATTCAAAACTTCTGAACAAAATTTTGGCCAACTGACTTCAACAATTCATCCAAAAAATCATACAACACAATGAAATAGGATTCCTTTCAGGGTTGCAAAGCTGGTTCAATATATGCAAATCAACTAATATAATTCATCACATCAACAGGAGCAAGAATAAGAACCACATGGTTATCTAAATAGATGCAGAAAAAGCATTGGACAAGATCCAACACCCCTTTATGATGAAGGTTGTGTAAAAATTAGGAATCCATGGAACATTCCTCAATACAATAAGGCTGTATATGACAAACCTACAGCCAGCATTATACTCAATGGTGAAAAACGAAAGCCATTTCCTCAACTCAGGAACGAGACAAGGATGTCCACTATTTGCACTTATCTTCAATCTAGTATTAGAATGCCTAGCTACTGCAATAAGACAAGATGCAAACATAAAGGGGATTCAAATAGGGAAAGAAGAAATAAAACTCTCCCTCTTTGCAGATGACATGATCTTATATTTAAAGAATCCCACAAACTGCACTCCCAAATTACTCAAGTTGATTCAAAAGTTAGGTGAAGTATCAGGGTATAAAATTAACCCTCAAAAACCAATGGCTTTTTTGTATGCCAACAATGAGAAAAGTGTGGCTGAATTTAGGAAAGCAACTCTATTCGTAATAGCCCCCCAAAAATAAAATACCTAGGAATTAACTTAACCAAAGAAGTGAAGGGCCTCTATGCTGAAAACTGAAAAACTTGAAAAAGGAAATCAAAACAGAACTTAGAAAGTGGCAAAAACTCCCATGCTCCTGGATTGGAAAGATCAACATGGTGAAAATGGCAATACTTCCCAAGGCAATCTACAAATTCAATGCGATACCAATAAATATTTCAACTTCCTTCTTCAAGGAAATAGAAGAGGCAATCCAAAAATCCGTATTCAACAATAAAAGACCCCGATAGCAAAAACGATCCTCAATGGAAAGAACACAGCTGGAGGAATAAGAATACCAAATTTCAAACTCTTCTACAATGCTATAGTAATCACAACATCTTCTTACTGGCACAAGAACAGACTTCAGGACCAATGGAATAGATTGAAAATCCAGAAATGAACCTACAGACCTATAGCCATTTAATCTTGGATAAGGGAGCAAAAAAAGAAAAAAAAAAGAATGGAAGAAAGACAGCCTCTTCAGTAAATGGTGCTGGCAAAATTGGTTAACTACTTGTAAAAAACTAAAGCTGGATCCTTATATATCACCCTGCAACAGAAGCAATTCCAAATGAATCAAAGCCCGCAGTGTCAAGGCAGACACTCTATAAACCATACAGGATGGAATAGGAGAAACCATAAGTCTCCATGGCATAGGCCAAAATTTAAAAATAGAAATCCAGAAACAAAAAAATCATAGAAAGGTTGGATAAATGGGATTGCATGAAATTGCAGCACTTCTGCATGGCAAAGGCCATAGCTAGCAAGATCAATATAAAGCACAGGGATAGGAAGAAGATCTTCACTAGCCATACAATGGATAAGAATCTCATATCTAAAATATACCTGGAGCTCAAAAAATTAAATCCTCCAACAACAAATCTTCATAGAAACAACTGCCCAATAAATAAGTGGGCTAAAACTTAAAGAGAAACTTCTCTGAAGAGGAAAGAAGGATGGCCAATAGACACATGAAGAAATGCTCAACTTCTCTAGACATAAAAGAAATGCAAATCAGGGGCTGGCAACATAGCTCAGTGGTAAAGTGCTTGCCTTGCATGCCTGATGACCTGGGTTCAATTCTTCAGCACCACATAAGCAAAAGAAAAAAGTCAGAAGTGGTGCTGTGGCCCAAGTGGTAGAACGCTAGCCTTAAGCTGAAGAGCTGAGGGACAGTTCAGGCCCCACGACCTGACCGCAGAAAAAAAAAAAAAAGAAATGTAAATGAAAACAACATTGAGATACTACCTCACCCCAGTTAGAATGGCAAAAATCAAGAACTCTAATTAAACAACATATGCTGGAGGGGATGGGGACAGAAGGGAACATTACTGCATTAGTGGTGGGAGTGTAAAATTGTTCAACCACTTTGGAAAGCAGTATGGAGGTTCCTGAAAGAACTCCACATAGAGCTCCCCTATGACCCAACAATCCCACTTTGGGGCATTTACCCAAATGTTCACAAACAAGACCACACTAAAACTACCCTCACAACTATGTTTCTTGCAGCCTTATTTACCATAGCTAGGATATGGAACCAACCCAGATGCCCCTCAGTAGATTATGGATCAAGAAAATGTGGTAAACATGGGTGAGGAGAGGATGGAAAGGGATGAGAAGGAGAAACAAAGGAGAAGGCTATAATGCTTGATAAGAAATGTACCCATTATCTTGCCCATGTAATTGTAACCCCTCTGTACAGTATTTTCACACACACCAAAAAAGAATAACATAGGAAAGGTCTCTCACAAACTCTGTTTGGCTCTAAATGTAATATTAATAGAGATTTTTAATTTTTTTTTTTGATGTACTCATGGTAACCTTCCTTGTGTGAACCCAAATGAAGATGCTTAGTTGAAGGAATTCGGGGCACAACTGGCAGTGAGCTTTAGGACCCCTACTTCCTCCCTATCTCTCTGTCTGTGCTTTTGTGTTTTTCTAATTTTCTTTAGCTCTGGACTCTTCATAGAAGTACCTCGGCTTACATTTAGCAACATGTTTCCTTCATAATGGGTAAAAACATGTTAATTCTAAGAGTCATGTCAATAAAGGAAAAGTGATCAGTAAGAAAAACTAGTTCTAGTAGGGCACTGGTGACTCACGCCTGGAATCCTAGCTACTGAGGAGGCTGAGATCTGAGGATCACGCTTTAAAGCCAGCTCAGACAGAGAAGTCCCTTAGACGCATAGCTCTAATAAACAACCACAAAACTGGACGAGGGACTGTGACTCAAGTGGTAGAGTACTCGCCTTGAGCTGAAGAAGTGAGAGACAGTACCCAGGTCCAAGAATTCAAGCCCTACAATGGACAAAAAAAAAAAGAAAACAGAAATACTAGCTCCTAGATACAGCATTTGAAGCAAAGAAAAAAGCAAGAGACAGATGGAGGGAGGAGGGTCTGAGAGAAACAATGAGAAAGAGAGAGAGAAAAACAGATGAAATCAAAGAGAAGAGAGAAAGAAAGCTAGAGAGCAAGAAACAGAGAATGAATAGACAAAATACAGACAAAAATCTAGTCAGGAGTTCTTTGAGAAACATGGAGGGATTTCTAGAAAGGATATACACTATATAATGAAATATAGCCTAAGTTTCAAGTAGAAAAAGCCTATGAAGCAGTCGAAGAACTAGTAATTTAAGTACACATATGTTACTCAGTACACTTCAATAGTTGAAGGTATATGTGACTACAGTTTTCAGAAAGTATAGTAAAAATTTCATTAGGACAGTTTAATGTTATTCATAGGGATGTGATCTCTGACCAGTTGCTTCCATGAGCAGTCACCTCCTCGGTGTCAGTGAATCCCTTAACAATTTTGACTACTTCTAACAACATCAGAACAACTAGAAACAAACTGAAGTAATCTACTCATTTTAGCCAGAATGTCAGATTAATAATGTGCAAAATCTACAAGCCATCTTTATCTGATTTAGGAGCATGTTCCTCAAGTTGAATCTGTTTTTCTGTTTTTCAATCTTGTCCACTATTAGGTTCAAAAAATGGAATGTAAAACAGAGAAATCAAAAGCAACTTACCACAGATCCTTTCATTCTTTCTTGCTGTTGACAATGGACAGAAGATTCTGGAAGCATGGCTGGGAGAAAAGGCAAATGAGGTAGTCAGGAAAGAGTCTGTGTGATTTTGCCCCAGGTTTTCCTGCTTATAACATTACCCATGGGCCGGAAAAGCATAAAGCCTTCTTATGGGAGAACAAGTATGGTTTATGTCTGAAGTAGTGCATTAATCAAACATTCCAGTAAAGATGAAGCCATAGTCGATTAATTGGTAGATAGATAGAATAAAAGCAATTCATTTCTAGGTTAAGATACATTCCGTATTCCTAAAAACTAATACCCCACAAAAATAATTGAAAAATAAAAACATACCACATTTCATTAAAACTAGTTTTTACTGAAATATACTTAGGGATGCAAGAACTATTTTTTCCTTTAACGCAAAGGGATCCTAGCACTCCACTGGGCATTTGTACTCCACCTCATTCATTTCCAGATTCTCATACCAGGGAAATCATGTATAGTATAGCTCAGTATTTTTCACAAAGGGTATACAGGAAGGACATATGCAATGCATGTTTCTAGTGCTATAATGTTGGAAATGGCACATTTCCTTATATCCAAATACGCAGAGCACCCTTATACCAGGACTTTCAATTTGCCATTTAAGCTACTTTGGCCAAATGGACATCACTGAAGATCTTATGTCAGTAATGCTCACTTTCCTGAACAGTCATATGAAGAACCTTGGCCATAATGCTGAAGGTACAGGGCCTAATAAGATGAACATAAAATACTGGGTCATAGGAGAGACACAATTCCAATCAACCATCCTCAGGGAAGGATTTAGAAGATTAAAGTCTTATCTGTGATTTAAACAATATTAACACAAAATAGCAAGTTGAGGGCACCCCAAAATGTAGATCCATAAAAGTTAAATCGGTATGGGAATTGTTTGGTACTTGTTGGTTGGTTTCTTACACAGGAAATGCTGTTATCCACAGATCATTTGTTTCTTTGCACAATTATGTAGAATTGCGTTTAAATTATATTATTAGATTATATTTAACTTAATTTTCTATATTATTAAATGATTTATCAAGTGTTTGGGAATGCATGTTGAGGCAGTCTCTCTCATTTTAAGTAATGTAAAATAGCCTCATTAGCATATGGAGAAGTTGCTGTTTCTCAGAAACAAATATAGTGCAGAATATCCCTAACATTTTAAAGTTGCAGAAGCCATAGGATATGAAGAGGATAAAAATAGGATCAATATGTATCTATACGATATTTTAAAGGACTGTTTATGATTCACTGACTTCAAATACCAAAAAGAATTTTCTATGTAAAATAATACTTCTTTGAGCAGATTTTAACACAACGGATAACACAAGCTAAATCTTCAGGACAGGTTATATCTATGCATCATATATCCTTGAGCAATATACATTACCTCCAACTTTTTTCTATATATTTTTCATAGAAGTCCAAGTTTCTAGATCAACACTTCCTGAACGGCCAGGAAAAACTTAACATGTTACAAGTAGCTTCAGGAAATCCACTGATGAGACATCTGGATTAAGTCTGAGGGATCCCATACTAGAAATGAGAGTGGGAAGAGGTTGAATCAATCAGTGGGAATAGGATTAGGGATCTAGTACATAGAGAGACACTTTCAGATGTGACATTTATCCCTCCAGCCCAAACCACAGTCTCATGCCCCCTCTGATTACTAGGCTTCGGCTTAATCCTCA
Organism: Dipodomys merriami; assembly: GCF_024711535.1. Taxonomy (NCBI): domain Eukaryota; kingdom Metazoa; phylum Chordata; class Mammalia; order Rodentia; family Heteromyidae; genus Dipodomys; species Dipodomys merriami. Next base: position 1,361,750 of record NW_027203104.1, on the reverse strand, counting down.
GGCCAGATGCGTCCCTCCTGAAAGAGGGTCTAAACCTTCCAACAGAACCAAGTGATTTGAGAAGAGTTGGCGGGAAGAGTATCACGTCAATCTTGTGCTCTGGGAAGGAGATTCCACAAGCTGGATCCAAACCCGTGTGAACTCCAGCCCAGAGTGCTAAGAAGGCTGCCAAGCAGGGGCAGAGCAGAGACACCTCTAGCAGAAACAACACAGAAGCCCAAAAGGCAACTGCCATGGAAGGAGACTCAACCCTGGCACACACACTTCACAAGGTCACGACAACCGTTTCCGTGCTCAGCTTACAGCTGGGCAAAGTGAATCAGGTGGCGTGGGTGCCGGCAGCATCTCTCAGTCGTGGCGTTCACACGCACAGCTCCCGGCTCTCCTAGTCTGGAGAGCCACCCAGCTTGCTCTTGGGGTTCCGGGAGCCAGTGTCCGGTTTCTGGAGGCTCGCGGGCCAATGGCAGCACAAGCACTTGAACCCCAAACAAATCACCAAGCCCAGACAGGAGGCACACGTGGGGCTGACTCCGGTCCTGCACCCAGCTTGCCGTTCATACCTGAAATCGGATCCGCAGCCTGAGATTCCTTCAAGTTACAGCTCCCAAGGTCCCCTGAAGAGCGGCTGGGCGCCTGCCTCGGGGCTTGGACCTCGGGAAAGCAACACCGAACTTCCCAGAACTTCTAGCAGAGGGGGAAAAGGAAAGAACCCGGAATTACCGGACAGAAAAAAAAATCAACAGTGGGTGGGGAGACGCATGCGCAGAAAGAACTTCCCGCCCCTTGCCCCAAATCATCTGGTTCCAAGGTCTGTGCCTCAACTAAGACTACAATTCCCACAATGCACGGCGCACAGAGCCACCTGGACCTGGTTGGGATTGGCCCTGGGATTCTGACCAGTACCACACCTCAGGTCCCAGAATTGCATGGAGGTCTGCAGATCTTGCTCTCTTGGCAGTGGGAGCAAAGGCGAGTTTCTTCCTGAAAATTATTGTGTGGCTCCTGAAATATTCAACGACTAACCCGAAGATGGAAATGTGTTAGGAGCATTGCATAAGTTGGCTTTTTAATTCTTAGTTCTAATCATGCAATTGAGGTGATGAGACTGTGTTGTTATTTTCAGTTTTGTTCAACTCTTATGTTCTCCTGAATATAAATTACATCTCCGTTTTGCCTTCAGTTTTTTAATATCTCTCGTCTCACTTTAAAACGGTATTCGCAGCCCCTAACATTTTCCACTGCTGTAATGTAGACGTTGAAATAAAATAGGTAGATAGGCAGCATAATCCTTTTCTCAATTTAGATTTCTCAAAATCGATTTCCCTGAAACTCCCAAATTCCACCTATGAAAGCATAAGGAGTTTTTGGTTGTTTGTTTCTGAATTTTGTCTTTCCGCTTAGACATTTTTATTTTCTTTTCCTTTTTTTGCTGTTGGTCCTGTGGCTTGAACTCAGACCTTGGGCACCATGTGTGAGTTTTTTTCTGTGCTCCATTTACCAGTTCTTTAATAGTTTCTTCAGCTAATTTGTGACACGTTCCCTCACAGGGCTTTCTTAGACCATGGATCATCACCTCCCTTGCTCTTCAAAGAGATGGTGTTTTGGGGGATCTGGAAGAGTGTGGGTTTGGGTAGAAGAGTGAAGTTTAGGGTAGGTCTGTTTTGATGTGAAGTTTGATCATTTCCCCCATCCAGTCTGTTTTTGTGTTTCAATCTTTGTTTTGAATTCCTATCTCTTCTGTGATCCTAAATGTTCCTTCCTCTCGGTAACTCAATGCTGCATACCTAGGAAACCTCAGACTGGTCTTCCCAGACCTTATCCATTAAACTGTGGAATACATCTGTTGTCTCCTTCCCTCATATCTGAGATCCTATTCGTGTCTCTTAAAGGTTTACTGTGATATTTGCTGAACCTGTTCATTGGTTCCTGCAAGGTTTAGGGAGGGAAACTTTCGTGCCTACTATTCAGTCCTCCAGTGTGTGGGTTCTCCAGGACTCTTCAGTGGACCTCAGTTATTCCTTATGAAAGTGGAGATCATAGAACATAGATGGGTATATAGACTTCAACGAAGTGCATATATAAAAATATACAGAAAAACCCAATAAATATATTCTGTAAAAGTCAATAGGTTCAGAGGCAAGGAGAAAAGGATCAAGTAAAAACTGGAGTGATTCCAAGACTAGGTTTGACATGTACTTTTCATTGTTCAAGATTATATTTCTCATCAATTTCTCTTTTATTCTCTTTCTTTATTTCCTTTATTTTCCTTTACCATTCCTAGGACTTCAACTCAGGGCCTAGGCACTGTCTGTGAGCTGCTTTAGTTCAAGACTAGCACCTTACTATTTTAAGTCATAGCAGTGCTTTCTGCTTTTTCTGTGGATGTGGTACTGAGGAATTGAACCCAGGGCTTCATGCATGCTAAGCAAGCACCCTAACTCTAGCCACAGTCCCAACCCATATATGTATTTTTCATTTCTTTAAAGCAGTATAAATAGTCTTGACTTCCTACATTAAATTAAAATTGTTCATTGCTCACATATATGTCCAATTATATTTATACAAAAATTATATCCTGTTAGTGCAGTGTATTCCACTAGTGACTCTAATAACTTTCAGTGTATCCTTGTGATTTTCTAATTAAAAATAATGTCAGCTTTGGGAGTCAGTGGCTGCTACCTGTCATCCTAGCTACTCAGCAGTCTGACTTCAGAGCCTTGGTCTTGGAAGACAGCCTGGGCATGGAAGTATATGGGAGCCTTATTGCCAGTTAACCATCAGAAAGCCAGAAGTAGAGCTGCAGCTCTAGTGGTAGAGCTCTAGCATTGAGTGAAAACGCACAGAGACAGCACATAGTCCCTGAGTTAAAGCCCCAGGATGGCACAAATAGAAAGTTAATGTTACCTGCACATAAAGATAATAACACCCCTTCTATGTGAAGTCTTTTGAGGAACCTCCATACTGCTTTCCAAAGTGGTTGAACAAGTTTACATTCCCACCAACAATGAAGTAAGGTTCCTTTCTGTCCACATCCCCTCCAGCATCTGTTGTTGTTAAACTTCTTGATTTTTGCCGTTCTAACTGGAGTGATGTGATATCTCAATGTTGTTTTGATTTGCATTTCTTTTATGGCTAGGGATGTTGAACATTTCTTCATTTGTCTATTGGCCATCCTTCTTTCTTCTTCAGAGAAGTTTCTCTTTAAGTCTTTCGCCCACTTATTTATTAGGCAGTTGTTTCTTTGAGGATTTGTTGTTGGATGGTTTAATTTTTTGAGTTCCAAGTATATTTTAGATATGAGACCCTTGTCCGTTGTATGGCTAGTAAAGATCTTCTCCCAATCCGTGGGCTTTCTATTGGTCTTGCTAGCTATGTCATTTGCCCTGCAGAAGCTCTGCAACTTTATGCAATCCCATTTGTCCAACCTTTCTTTGATTTGTTGTGTTTCCGGGTCTCTATTCAGAAAATTTTGGCCTGAGCCACGGAGACCTAGGGTTTCTCCTATTCTATCCTGTAATGTTTTCAGAGTGTCTGCTTTGAGTTCAAGGTCTTTGATCCATTTGGAGTTGATTCTGGTGCAGGGTGATATATAAGGATCTAGCTTAAGTTTTCTACATGTAGTTAACCAATTTTGCCAGCACCATTTACTGAAGAGGTTGTCTTTCTTCCATTCTATTGTTTTAGCTCCCTTATCAAAGATTAGATGGCTATAGTTCTGTACGTTCATTTCTGGGTTTTCAATTCTATTCCATTGGTCCTGAGGTCTGTTCTTATGCCAATACCAAGCTGTTTTGATTACTATGGCTTTATAGTAGAGTTTGAAATTTGGTATTGATATTCCTCCAGCAGTGTTTTTTCCATTGAGGAGCGTTTTTGCTATTTGGGTCTTTTATTGTTCCATATGAATTTTTGGATTGCCTCTTCTATTTCCTTGAAGAATGAGGTTGGAATTTTGATAGGTATTGCATTGAATTTGTAGATAGCCTTGGGAAGTATTGCCATTTTCACAATGTTAATCTTTCCAATCCAGGAGCATGGGAGTTTTTGCCATTTTTTAAGTTCTGTGTTGACTTCCTTTTTTAAGATTTTAAAGTTTTCATCATAGAGGTCCTTCACTTCTTTAGTTAAGTTAATTCCTAGGTATTTTATTTTTTGTGGGGCTCTTACAAATGGAGTTGCTTTCCAAATTTCAGCCACACTTTTCTCATTGTTGGCATACAGAAAAGCCATTGATTTTTGGGGGTTAATTTTATAACCTGCTACTTTGCCAAAGTTTTGAATCAGCTTGAGTAATTTGGGAGTGAAGTCTATGGGATTCTTTAAATACAAGATCATGTCGTCTGCAAAGAGGGAGAGTTTTATTTCTTCTTTCCCTATTTGGATCCCCTTTATGTCTGCATCTTGTCGTATTGCTGTAGCTAGGCATTCTAATACTAGATTGAAGAGAAGTGGAGAGAGTGTGTATCCTTGTCTTGTTCCTGAGTTAAGAGGAAATGGCTTTAGTTTTTCACCATTGAGTATAATGCTGGCTGTAGGTTTGTCATATACAGCCTTTATTGTATTGAGGAGTGTCTCATGGATTCCTAATTTTTCCAAAACCTTCATCATAAAGGGGTATTGGATCTTGTCGAATGCTTTTTCTGCATCTATTGAGATAACCATGTGGTTCTTATTCTTGCTCCTTTTGATGTACTGAATAATATTAATTGATTTGCGTATATTGAACCAGTTTTACATCCCTGAAATGAATCCTGTTTGATTGTGGTGTGTGACTTTTTTGGATGTTTTTTTTGTTGATGTCGATTGGCCAAAATTTTGTTGAGAAGTTTTGCAACAATATTCATCAAAGAAATCAGTCTATAGTTCTCTTTCTTTGAAGAGTCCCTGAATGGTTTTGGGATGAGGGTTATGATGGCTTCATAGAATGTGTTGGGTAGTGAGCTTTCTCTTTCAATTTCATTGAAGAGTTGGAGGAGTATTGGTGTGAGCTCTGCTTTGAAGGCCTTGTAAAATTTGTGGAATGATATTTTAGTGTGTGCTTGGCTTACAGTGCTTGGACGCTGTCCTTGAGCTTTTTTTTTGGTCAAGACTAGTGCTCTACTCGTTAAGTCAAAGCTCAACATTCACCTTTTTTGATTGTTTTGTATCCTTTCATAATCAACTGGAGATATAAGTGTTCTAGGCTTTTCTAATAGGGATAATTTGGAACTATTATCCTCAGATCCCAGCCTCCGGAGTAGTTAGGATTACCGGCAAGAGTCACCAGCACCTGGCTGACTGAACATTTGTAAAAAATATCTTGGATATATTATTTTACACACACACACACACACACACACACACACACACACACACACACACACACACACACACACAAACAGACACAGGTACATATGATAGTGTCCTGAAGGATTGCAGTTACATGAGCAAGGTAATGAGTCCATTTCTTAATGAGCATTTGTTACCCCCTCATTTGTTTTTCCCCTACCATCCCTTTACTCCTCACCTCCCCAAGGCTTCCTGCCCACCAAAATTGTAAAGTTCCTTTTCAACATAGTTCCTTGTACATGAGATTGTTACAATGTGTCATCCTGTATCGTTATTTCAGCATTTTGTTACTTCCCTTCCCCTCCTCAATTAGAAAAAGCTATATACAAGATGCAAGACACCGGAATCCAAGAGAGTGACAACAAGGTTTATGCCATGGCAGAAGAACATACAAAGAAACAAAAAATATCATATAATACATTATAAGCCTATCAAAAACAACAGCAAGAAAAATAAAATTTCTTCTTTCCCTTCTTGGGCTTCATTTCGCTTAGCATCAGCTTATATGGTCATATGTACACAGCTTTTGGCCACTTCTGCTTGTCCTAGACATGGACTAGTTATTGCACATAAGGGAAACTACTTTTTCCCTTACATTTAATTAGTGTATATTTGTTGAACAAAGGAGGTTCATTGTGTATTTCCATTATGTATGTGAATGGACACTCATTCTATTCCTTTAATAACCAGTGGGGTGGGAAGGATACACCCCGTGGTGATGTCATTGCCCAAGGGTCTGGGCCACTGAAAGGGGCACAGGGTGTCCATCATGGTTGTGAGTGGGTGGTTTGGGGGAGGAGGGTGAGTGGCAGATGAAAGTGTTGGAGGCGGGAAGGGGACACTGCCTATATATAGCCTGCATATTCCCATGGTGAGGGGTGGAGATTGAGATGGCATAGAAAAGGACAGTAAGAGGAGCCTATTGCAGCAGATCAGGGCCTGATCAGGCAGCAGATCTGAGGCTCCAGGCCTCTGGAGAGGCCAGTGGCAAGGCATAAGACCTGCAAAGAGGCCTGAGTTGAGTGGAGAGGCCTGCAGAGAAGGAAGAAGGAAGCAAAAGGAAAAGCCTTCCCCTTTGGAGCTTGGCAGCTTTGGAGCATTGGAGCTTTGGAGATTTTCAGACTGACTAATAGGAGGTTTGCAGTCCAACTAGTAAAGGTAGGAGCTGCCCATTGGAGGCTTGGAGGTTGAGGCTGCTCTTGGTTCTGGGTACGCAGGCATGCACAAGGTAGTCGCAGGCCCTCTTTCTGGTGTAAGTAGTGTAAATAACGTTCCTTTCTCACCTTTAACTGTGCTTTGATAGATTGTCATGACATTCCCTTCCTCATCCCCTTTCTGAAAACAATATGAACACATTCCATTGTTACATTTGCATAAATATATATAAGGATTGTTTCATCATTCAGGCCTCTTTATCCTATCTTCCCTGCTCCTACTGGTACTCCTATCCTCATCAGAAACTATTAGTGTTACTTGTTTATTCTTTTTAATTTTTACTATAATGGTGATGTACAAACAGATCACAGTTCAATAGTCATGCATTGAGAACATTACTTTTTGAACTGTGTTATTTTTTGTTTTTTATATTTTTGTTAGTTGCGCAAATTTGTTTCACCTAGGGACAGAGCCCACCCCAACAAAGTTGTTAATAAAGAAGCAACATGATTGAGAATATTCCTACACTGACCAGTCAGAGCCGCAGCACAGTCTTGTGAGCTGAAACTGGGACCTGGAGCAGCCAGATTCTTTGTTTTTAAAGGCAAAATCCATGAGGTCGAACCTGGTCACTTGCAGGTGACCAATGGGATAGTAACACACGAAGGATTGTACAGTCCTACCAGACCACAAACAGGTGGCCAACAGCCGGAGTTTACCATAAGCATGTGCAAAACACAGGGTTACCTGAAGCACCTGGTGTCAGTAGTTGGAGCCAGATTACAATGTATCTGTCTCAAGGGTGAGACTTTAAGTCAACAATCAATGGTCGGTTAGGTTGTTAAAGGGAGGGGTACCAGATGCATTTTTTTAATTCTGGGAATTAGGTCCATCAAGACTAAAATCCCTAAAACAAAGGCAAAGCTCAAAATGGAATCATACCAGCTGGGGCCTCATCTCAGGGTCCACTTCAATATTACAATTTTGGTTTAAGAATGTGATTGTACAATATGCATATGCATATCCCTTAAGACCCCATTCCATTCCTTTATAGAAGACAAAAAACATAATATTTACCTGTAATAACCTAATTTATTTCGAATAACAAGTCACTATATAGTTACATTCTTTTAGCAGTAAATGCTGTATTATCTCGTTTGTAGCTGAATAAGGGCCCAATGAATATGCATATTACATTTTCTTTTTATTTATCCTGAAGGTGTTTATGTTGCTGTTTATCCAGCGATAACTAGGAATACAAATCTGGTAGGCAGAAAGAGGGCTACACCATGTGGGCATACACAAAGCTTATTGAAATAGCACATGCTTGCATACAGTATACAGGCAGGAAAGTAAATCTTCACACAAGGGCAAGAAAGTCAATCTTAAACAGTTTAAGCAGAATACAGATGATGAGAATTTACTTTAAGTCAGTTAGCAGAAAGAATTAATCCTTGACAACAAAGGTGAGGTAACTCTAGTGATCAAAGATTACTGAGAGTAAGCAAGGCACAGATGACCTACGTTAGACACACAAAGGGAGTCTAGAGGCCTTGTTCTATGGGATGAATAGGAGGGGCAAAACCTTCACTTTAGACTTGATGCTTGGCGTGGGACTTTTGCACTGACTTGGAAGGGGCGTTCCCCTTTTCTGTGCCCAAGGGAATGCATGCGGGCATATTGCATCCTCATGGCACCCAGGACCTCAGATGGGGTCACAAACGTTCATGCTTTCAAGAGTTGTTAATACAATATCTCTTGATCAATGTCACTCAGGTCGACATACTCATTCATCCCTCCCCTACTTATCCTTTGGCTTTTCTTAATTTTGTAAGGTATACATTGGATTTCAGACTGCATTTTCCTCTTCTTTTCTTGTCTTTCTCTTTAACCCAACCGCATGCTTTTCAAGTACCCACTTCCTGGTACAAATTTTGCAAATCTGATTCCCACCACCTTTTGTACCTACTCTACTTAATTTTTGTCAGTTAGTCCTTCTGCCTACTAAGAGGAGAAGTATCATAATACCCTAATACAAAGATGGAAGTTGAGTTGTAGTTCTTTGCATTATAGTGATTGATACAAACTGAGACATATATATTTTTTTGGGGGGTCCAATCATGGGGCCTGAACTCTGGGCCTGGGCTCTTCAGCTCAAGGCTAGCGCTATACCACTTGAGCCACAGCACCACTTCCAGCTTTTTTCTTTTTGCTTATGTGGTGCTGAGGAATGGAACCCAGTGCCTCAGGCATGCAAGGCAAGCGCTCTACCACTGAGCCACCTTCCCAGCCCTAAGCTGAGATATCTTAATCCTTAATTATGTAATTTTTTTAAACTGTGGTACAGAGGTCAGGCACATATTCCTGAATTCAAGAAATAAGAACCCACTCATTTAATCATGGAAAAAACAGACCCCTTTTACTTGGGATTTCATTAAATATTCCAGAGTTTCAATCATTTCCACATTCTTTAACATCTTCACAGACTACCCTGTCTTTAGCTGACCGTGTAGATTACGGTATACTGAATCAAGTTGACTGTTTTTGTAATTCACTAACACTGAGACTCAGGCATAGTTAAAAAAACCCTTTGGATCTCTCATATCCCTTCTATACAATGGCAGAAATAAATCCATGCCTCTGTAATGTGGAGATTGATAGTTCTGACATGATAGCATTGTTAGCAGAAGGGAAGGATATCATATAGAAACTGCCTAGATCTTGGTCTATGTAAGCCACATTTTCTTTGTCTATTCATCAACGGTAGTACTTCCAGACTGCTTCCAGTTTGGCTCTTGGGTATAGGGGTACAATAAAGTGGGTGTAAACATGACCCTGTTCTCTCCTGACAAATTCCTTGAGTTCCAGAAGGATGGTGGAGCAGAAGCTGGAGGCTAATCAAGCTCTCCCATAAAAGCAGTTTTTAATGTTCCAGTGAATAGTCCTAAGCCAAAGAATCACACCAAGTGTGCCATGACATTACAGAGAGTTAGTCCAGAGAGGGAAAATCCAGGCAAGGAGACAGATCTGAGAACTTGCAAGCAGCCGTGGCTGTGGCTGTGGCGGTGGTGGCAGCGGCGCCGTAGCCGCCATACCTGCAACATAGAGAGTCTGGGACAAAGGTGTCAGACCCTGCAGATGAGCCGATTCTACTCAACACCAGCAAGAACTGACAAGGAGCAGACATCTTCATCCTGCAGTTTGCAGACGAGAGACGACCCAGGAACCAAGACTCCAGTGTGAGTAGAAGCCTGACATTCTCACTCCTTTTCAGGGAGCAGAGGAGGGAAGGCCACCCCTCCCCATCCACTACTGAAGATCTCCATCTTTGATACTGACAAAGGCCTGGCTGAGCATCTAGCTCCAACTCAGGCCTTGGAAGAAAACTAGAGTCATTTAGCAGGTCACTGGAGTCTATAATGGCCTGCCAGGCTCAGCTCCACCCACGGAAATATCACCAAGCCTGGGCTGGCTGCCATCCCCAAGAGTGGCTTTCTGCACTGGGTAAACAGAGAAAGAGGCTGCCCCTCCCTACAGCAGCCTTGACAATCAATTGAAATTCAGTAACCATAAACCCTGACAATGGCTCCAGGCTGGGCTCTGTGAGTGTCTCAGAAACTAGCCCCTCAGGGAAAAGCTACTGTTTGCTGAAAAGGCCTCAACTCTACCCAGAACCTAGCCTGGTCACAGCATCTCCAAACTAGAGTCAACAGTCATCTCCTTCTTTTGTGATACTCAGAGCAGATCCAACTCCCATTGAAATAGCCTGGGAAGAGGATCACAAACTCCTGGGTAAAGCAGAGCATTTTTCTGCCTGGTCAAACAAACTGACTTAAGAAACCAACGAGCAAATGATTTGCATTTTAATGATAAATAAACGAAAGCCGGCAAAAAAAAAAAAAAAAAAAGAAACCAACGAATCGACAGGAAAATCAAACACCACGAGCAGACCAGAGACTCCAACAAGAGACTGGTTACAGACACAAGAGAGATACAGGATCTTCCAATCCCCTCTAAAAATATCAAAGAAGTCTTTTTTGTACCTTGAATAAAATTTTTTTTCTAAAACATTTTTTAATTTTTCATTTTTAACTTTAGAAAAATTGTTTTCTATTAACTTCTTTTTCTTCCCCTTATAATTTTTATTTTAGGGGTACATGTGTGTGAGGTTTTATCTTTTTTGCTTTTTTCAGTTTTTTTGTTTAGCTCTACTGAACTTTTGATCTTTTTTTGTCTTTCTCATTCTTTTCATCTTTTCTTTACTTTTGTTCTTCTTTGCGTGACTTAATTGCTGTTCTGCTCATCCTCAGATACACCCAGAGTCCATTATTAGCTCTTATTCCCCATTGTGTATACACTTAATCCAGAAATTTATTACTCAATTCAAAACTTCTTAGACTTAAATTCCTTTATAGCAGCACTACCTCTTTTTACCTGTGTAACATTTTAAGCATTTTTATTTTTAAATTTTTCGTGTCTCCTTTATATTCCTCCCCTTCTCTCATTCTATCCACATTCTTCTCTGAATATTTCGTTTTCAAATTTGCATAACTTTTAAGTGTTGCAGTTTTTAATTTCTAATTTTTGCTTTTCTATTTTATCTTGTCTTTTTTTTCTTTCCCTTTCTTTTTTCTCTTTGTCTACTTTCATTCTATTCAACCTATTTCCTGCTTTGAGAATAGGACTTAGTTAACTGTCCCTCTGCCTTTCCACATCCCTCAATTCCTTTTTTACCCACATCTCTCCTCAAACCTAATAATTTCTGGTTTGCCAAATTCTTTTTTCTGGTGTAGCCTATTAATACATAATTGTTTGATGTGGAATCGGTATATCTGTTGAACTAGATTGTATCTGCAGACTATTGACTGTGCAACTACAGACTTTGGTTGATGCTTGCCTTAAGATAGTGTTCTAGCATAAAACGTGTTACTTTCATCCCTAATGGGCAGAACAAGCTGGAAAAACAAAGAATAATGGCAAGTCCAGGTACCTCAACTCCCACTCATGATAATCAGGGGACAGATCAGATAATGAATAATCCAGAGGAGAGTTCCCAAATAGCTCTACAAACACTGCTGGTAAACATGGAAATGAAAAGATTGAAAACTTGCAAAGGACTCTCTATGATCATGATAGGAAGAGAGAGGAGGCAAACCAAAGTTTCATATAGGAAAATATTTGATACAGGATTTGCGTGAGCAGCTTGAGAACACTCAAAGAGAAAGACAGAAATTCGAGGAGAAAGCTGATTAGTCAAAGAGAAAGTCAGTAATGGCATGAGCAGACTGAGAACACTCAAAGAGAGCTACAGGAATTAGGTGAACATGAGGAAGCTAATCAAAGAGAAATAGAGGAATTGCGAGAACAGTATGAGAATACACAAAGATCACTAAAGGCTTGCATGGAATTCATTAACAGAGAGCTGAAAGAAGTCAGGAAGACCACAAAGGGAATGCTGAATGAACCCAACAGAAAAAATGGGAGTCCAAGGAAACCATAACCAATCAACTAAGTGATTTGAGAATAAACAGTGAACACCAAATTAAGGAAGTCAAGTGGTTCATACACGATCTAAAACAAAGCTCCAACAAAGAATTTGAAGCCAGCCATCAAAGCTGACCAATTAGAAGGAAAATAAATAAAAAAAAACAAAGTAGAAAGCCTTGACAGTACATTACACCATGCAGAAGATCGAATCTCGGGGATTGAAGACAGCCTAGATATTATAGAGCAAGACCATACAACCATCCAAGACAAATCCAAGAAATATGATAGATCTATTCAACACTTGGAAGATACCATCAGAAGGCCTAATCTGAGGATAATGGGTGCAGAGGAGCACCTAGAAACAGAAGTTAATGGTCTAGGAAAATTGTTTAACAGGATCCTAGGAGAGGACTTCCCAAACACGAAAAAAGATGGGCATATTCAGATACAAGAAAGTTTTAGAAGTTAAAATAGACCAGACCAGAATAGAACATCCCACCATCACATTATATTCCTCACAGAATCAAGTCAGACCAAGGAAAAGATCCTTAAGCTATCAAGGAGAAAAGATCAATCACCTATAAAGGGAAACAAATTAGAATCACCTCAGATTTCTCAGCAGAGACAATGAAAGCAAGAAGAGCCTGGAATGATATATGCCATGTCCTAAAGACAAACAACTATCAGCCAAGAATACTGTACCCAGCTAAGCTCTCATTTATAACCGAAGGTCAAATTAAAACCTTCCACAAGAAAGAAAAATTGAAACAATATATCTTCACCAAATGAGCCCTACAAAAGATTCTTAAAGATGTCCTACACATAGAAAACCAACAAGAACACAATAAAGGCCAAGAAACCGCACCCAAACTGAGAATCCAAGAACCATAAGAAGAACCCAGTTGCTGCAGCCTCCAACAAGGTGGATTAAATGGCAGGAACTCCCAAATACCTCTCAGTCCTCTCTCTCTACATAAACGGACTTAACTCTCCAATTAAGGGACATAGACTGTCTAGTTGGATTAAAAAGCAAGATCCTTCTATCTGCTTCCTTCAGGAGTCACATCTTTCCCATAAAAACAAACACATTTTCGATGTGAAAGGCTGGAACAAAATCTCCCAAACAAATGGCCCCCATAAACAGGTGGAGTTGTAATCCTAATATGAGATAAAATAGACTTCAAATTAAAAGTTGTGACATGAGATAAAGAAAGTCGCTACATACTAATTAAGGGATCTCTCCTTCAGGAGGATATTACAATTCCAAATATCTATTTGTCAAACAACGATGCACCCAAATTTATCCAAGATACACTACTATCCCTCAAATCCCACATAGATACAAAGGCATTAATTGTTGTGAACTTTAACACAACACTTTCCCCACTAGACAGATCAACTCAGCAAAACTCAACAGAAATCACAGATCTAAACAACTGCCTAGATCAACTAGATTTAACAGACATCTACCGAATATTTCACTCAGCAGCATCAGAATAACGCTTTTCTCAGCAGCACATGGTTCATTTTCCAAAATAGACCACATTTTAGGCCAGAAAGCAGACTTGTCCAAATTCAGAAACATTGAATTTATACCTTGCATTCTCTCAGACCACAAGGGAATAAAATTAGAACTCAACACCAAAAGCCACCAAAGAAAGTCCTGTAACACATGGAGGCTGAACAACACACTGCTGAATCACCAGCGGGTCATGGAAGAGATTAGAAAGAAATTCAAATGTTCATAATATTCAACAAAAAGGATCAAACAAATTACCAGCTCCTCTAGGACAGAGCAAAGGCAGTACTCAGATGCAAGATTATAGATCTGAGTTCCTACATCAACAAATTGTAGAGATCTGAAACCAGCAATTTAATGAGACATCTGATCCTACTTGAAAAAGAGCAGAAAGATAAACCCCGATGAAGGAGATATAAAGAAATAATTAAAATTAGATCCGAATTAAATGAATTAGAATCCAAAAAGAAGTATAGAACGAATCAACAAAACAAAGAGTTGGTTCTTTGAAAAAATTAACAAAATTGATAGACCCTTAGCAAATCTTCTCAGAAAAAGAAGAGAACACACCCAAATAAATAAACTCAGAGATGATAATAGGAACATCACCAAAGAATAAACCAAGATTCAGAACATTATAAGGGAATACTCCTCGCAAATACCTACATGCTGAAACTAAACCAAGATGAGTTATACCATCTTAACAGGCCCATATCAAGCATTGAAAAAGAAATAGAAATAAGTGTCCTCCCATCTAAGAAAAGGCCAGGACCAGATGGTTTTACAGCAGAATTCTACAAGGTCTTTAAAGGAGATCTCACACCAATACTCCTCCAACTCTTCAATGAAATTGAAAGAGAAAGTTCACTACCGAACTCATTCTATGAAGCCATCATAACCCTCATCCCCAAACCAGGCAGGGACTCATCAAAGAAAGAGAACTATAGACCCTTTTCTTTGATGAACATTGATGGAAAATATCTCAAAAAATTTTGGCCAATCGACTTCAAAAATTCATCCAAAAAATCATACAACACTTGAAAAAGGAAATTAAAACACAGCTTAGAAAGTGGCAAAAACTCCCATGTTCTTGGATTGGAAAGACCAAGATTGGGAAAATGGCAATACTTCCTAAGGATATCTACAAATTCAATGCGATACCTATCAAAATTCCAGCCTCATTCTTCAAGGAAATAGGAGAGTGAATCCTGAAATTCATATGGAACAATAAAAGACTCTGAATAGCAAAAATGATCCTCAACAGAAAGAACAGTGCTGGAGGAATTTGGTATTGACCAAATTTCAACCACTACAATAAAGCCGTAGTAATCACAACAGCTTGTTACTAGCACAAGAACAGACCTCAGGACCAATGGAATAGAATTGAAAACCCAGAAATGAACTACAGACTTATGGCCATCTAATCTTTAATAAGGGAGTGACAAAATTAGAACTGAAGAAAGACAGCCTCTTCAGTAAATAGTGCTGGCAAAATTGGTTAACTAGTTGTAGAAAACTAATGCTAGAACCTTATATATCACCCTGCAGCAGAATCAACTCCAAATGGATCAAAGACCTCGGCGTCAAAGCAGACACTGTGAAAACATTACAGGATGGAATAGGGGAAACCTTAGGTCTCCTTGGCACAGGCCCAAATTTTATTGAGACCCAGAAACACAACAAATCAAAGAAAGATTAGACAAATGGGATTGCATGCAATTGCAGCATTTGTGCATGGCAAAGGACATAGCTAGCAAGATCAATAGAAAGCCTAAAGATTGGGAGAAGACCTTCACTAGCCAAACAATGCACAAGGGTCTCTTATGTAATATATACCTGGAACTCAAAAAATTAAATCCCCCAACAACAAATCTTCAAAGAAACAACTGCCCAATAAATAAGTGGGCTGAAGATTTAAAGAGAAACTTCTCTGAAGAGGAAAGAAGGATGGCCAATAGACACATGAAGAAATGCTGGGAAGGTGGCTCAGTGGTAGGATGCTTGCCTTGCAAGGCTGAGGCCCTGGGTTCAATTCCTCAGCACCACATAAGCAAAAAGAATGAACCCTTAGATATGTATTTTAATGTTTTTTTTCTTTCATGCATGTTTTTCTAACGCATTTATAAGATTATCTCTTTGTTGCTTTGTATGTCCCTGCCCCACAGTATAACCCCTGCTTTCATTATATTTGATGTCAGTATAACTTGTGGAGGAGATGGGGAAAAACCAGTTGTTTAAGGATACAGGTGGACCTGTTGCAACAATGAGAAGTACAAGTTGTCATGTCCAAAACGAGCTTTACAACGTCGGTGCAGGGGGGGGAAGGGGGGGAAAGAGTCGGATTGGGATTGGGGGGAGGGAGGAGGCTGGGAAGGGATGTGAAGGGTAAACAAAGGAGGAGGCTGCAATGCTTGGTAAGAAATGTACGCATTATCCTGCCCATGTAATTGTAACCCCTCTGTATAGTATGTTCACAAATAAAATTAAATTAAATTTAAAAAAAACTAAAGTACTTTATGTTTATATGTATGCACGTATTTTTGTATATGAATATATAAACATATATACACACATGCATATATATATACACACTTGCACACTCATGTATATATTATATGGTATATATTAATATATTATATATTGCATGTATTCAAATGAGGCAGAGCCTTACTATTTAGGCTATGATGCTCTCAAGGAAGAAAACCCTTTCTTCCTTTATTTGGTTTTGAATTATAAGCCTACCGAAACACACCTAGCTTACTAACTTTATTTCAGATGAATACACTGCTGTGCTCAAATCAAATGAGTTTCTCATTATTAAGGATGGATAATCTTTAGAGGAACTAATAATGAACTAACTTCACAGCCTTATCATATTAACTTATTCTTCTCTTTCTAAGAGGATTCCTTAAAAGTGTGCATAATTACAAAATGAAGTTCCATTACCACAATGGTATTGATTTCTGTACATCAGTCAAACATGCAAATGTTAGCATTTGATCTCATTGCCTAGGTGCTTTTCCTGAGTTTCTTTGTTTAAGGCTAGTCCTCTAGCACTTGAGCCACATATCTATTACTTATGACCTTTATGGTGGTTCATTGGAGATACGACTCTGCTGTTCATTTTGCCCAGGCAAGCCTCAAAGTTTGGTCTTCATATTTCAGAATTGCAGGTATGAGTGGCCTGAGCCCAGCATCTTTACATATTGTTATTTACATGCCTTCACTTATTTCTGGTGCTGAATAAGGTTTGTTTGCTTTTTCTGCTAGTCCTGGGGCTTGAACTCAGGGCCGAGGTGCTGTCCCTGAACTTTTTTGCTCGACTAGTATCACTTGAGCCACATGTTCACTTCAGGCCTTTGGGTGGTGAATTGGAAATAGGAATTTCAATGACTTCTTTAGCTGGGCTGCTTTTGAACTATGATCCTAAGATCTCAGCCTCCTCAGTAGACAGGAGTACAAATGTGAACCACATGTGCCCAGCTGCTTCATAAGTGTTCTGAATCAGTGTTTCTGAATACTTTACACTGATCAACAGTTTTCATCAGATGGGTTTCAGACACTCTTCAGGGTGAAAGGGAGAAAAAAGCTGTGAGGGGGAACTAAGAATATTGCTCAGGTGCTAATGTAGCAGAGAAACTATTCTTGGTGAGATGAATTGTGCTTTTATTTACAATCAATGAAATTCCTTGACTTTTAGTCTCCTTCTTTGTAAGAATCTTCACCTCTTGGGTTTTCAATTCCAAATAATTTGAATAAGCTTACTGCTATCACTTCTTTGTGGACTTGATCATACAATAAATGAGTTTCCTCTTTTATGTGCCTGTATTTAAGGGTCTGATATGGGTCTGTGCTCTGTTGCACCATGTCTGCTCCTGAGATGAGCTGCTTAGTAGAGCCAATGATTGTGGAAAAGGTCTGATAAATTGCAAGGTGCTATGGAGGATTATGGGTGACTGGATGAAGTTTACACACAAGACCACACTAAAGCTACCAGCTCAACTATGTTTATTGCAGCCTTATTGACCATAGCTAAGATATGGAACCAACCCAGATGCCCCTCAGTAGATGAATGGATCAAGAAAATGTGGTATATATACACAATGGAATTCTATGCCTCCATCAGAAAGAATGACATTGCCCCATTTGTTAGGAAATGGAAAAACTTGGAAACAAATTTCTTTATATGTATGCACCTATGTTTGTATATAAATATATAAACATATACACACATGCATATATATACACACTTTCACACTCATGTATATATTATATGGTATATATTAACATATATTTTATATATACAAATGAAGCAGAGCCTTGCTATGTAGCCTATGTTGCTCTCAAAGAGGTGAAAATCCTGTCTTCCTTCACTATGTTTTGAATTATAAACCTGCTAAAACATACCTATCTTACTCTATTTATTTCAGAGGAATACACTACTGTGCTCAAATCAAATGAGTTCCTAATTATTAAGGAAGGAAAATGTTTCGAGGAACTACTAAATGAACTAGCTTCACAACCCTATCAAAGAAACTTATCATTCTGTTTTAAGAGGATTCCTAAAAAGTGTGCATTATTACAAAATGAAGTTCAATTACTACAATGGTATTGATTCCTGTACATCAGTCAAACATGCAAATGTTAGTACTTGATCTCATTTCCTAGGTGCTGTTCTTGATCTTCTTTGCTTAAGGCTAGTCCTCTACCACTTGAGCCACATATCTTTTACTTATGACCTTTATAGTGGTTAATTGGGGAGAAGAGTCCCCTGTTCATTTTGCCCAGGCAAGCTTCAAAGATTGATCTTCAGCTTTCAGAATTGCAAGCATGAGCAGCCTAAGCCCCGCAGCTTTACATATTGGTATTTACATGCCTTGAGTTATTTCTGGTACTGAATAAGGGCTTCGATGTTTGTTTGCGTTTTTGCAGGTCCTGGGGCTTGAACTCAGGGCCTAGGTGCTGTCCCTACACTTGATTGCTCATGACTAGTACAGTATCACTTGAGCCATATGTTCCCTTCAAGCCTTTGGGTGAATTGGAAATAGTAATTTCAATGACTTCTGCAGCTGGGCTGGTTTTGAAATATGATCCTCAGATCTCAGCCTTCTGAGTAGATAGGAGTACATGTGTGAACCACAGGTGCCCAGCTGCTTCATAAGTGTTCTGAGACCTCTTAAAATCAGCCAGATACTTTACACTGACCCAACAGTTTTCATCAGGTGAGTTTCAGACACTCCTCAGGGTGAAAGGGAGAAAAAAGCTGAGTTGGGAACTAGGAATATTCTCAGGTGCTAATGTGTCAGAGAAACTATTCATGGGGAGATGAATGTGTTTTTCTTTTATTAAGGAGGTGCCATGGACTGGCTCTGTCGGGACAACGGAGGACACCTAGTGGAGGTAACTGGAATAGGTGGGGAGATGGCCAACAGACAACTCACACAAGAGGAGTGAATGCTGAATGCGATTTATTGCAGAGGATAACAAGCTTTTATAGAAAAAGTCTCCATGAGAAAGGGCAAAAGGTTACACAATCTTGCTGCAAGGCTTCGTTCTTGGGTGGTCACCAGCTGGTCGCCTGATCTTGTTTTTTGCATGATGAGCTATGACGATAGGCACTTGTTTTCGGGTTTACCTCTATTTTTAAGAAATACAATTGTTTCGAGATGTTTATCACCTATTAACCATTAACCAGAGCATATGGGCAAGGTGCTGGACAGAAAGGCTTGAACTCTAGTACTTTATTGTTACTTTTGTTTAGTTTTGTACTTTATGCGTTTCAAATCTTTTCTAAGCAATTGTACTTCTTTGCCATTCTTTAGAGGGTCCCCAATTTGTGGCCCAAAATCATGATATTCAGTATACTTAGTTAAATCTGGCCATATATCTAATTCAAGCTCATAGTGTCTTCTCTGTAACCCTTTCACATAATCGTTTACTCTTCTCCATAGAGGCCTTAACTGTCTCATAAGATCTTTCTTGTTCCTTTTTTGATAGTAAGCACCAAGGAGGCCTAGATCTAGCAAGTCTCTCAGTAAATGCAAGAGAGTAATAGGAAGTTCTTTCTCCTAAGTAGTTTTCCCAACCGTTGCCATCCTTATCATACACACCTGTAAAAGGCTATGGATCTGGGGGAAGTCTCTGGGGTCCTCTAGATAATGGAGGATTCCACTATTTTCCTCTGATAACCCATTGCCACCTTCCATCTACCAACCTTTTAGGAATCTTATTTAGCTTTTGGTCTAAATATTCCTCTACTTCTTTCTTATCTACAGGATATCTATATGAGTCTATTGTCTATGCTCCAGGATTAAAGGGAAGTCTCCAATAGCCATACACTCTTTCTGCTCTAGCCATGCCTACAGCTTCTTGTAAATTTCTTACAAACAATTCCTTTTGCTGAAGTGATGTCATGAAACCTCCCAATACTTTTATATTTATTTATGACTTGTCAAATAGCCTCCATAAGAGGGGCTTTCAGGGTAGCACTTAACTCTGGTGAATTAGTCATATTCTTAGGACACTCATCAGATGTTGGAGTCGTCAACACTTCCAAGAACGAGCCCTGAATAAGGAAACGTTGAGCATGAGTAGATAGAACAAACAACAGGAGCAGTAAAAGAGTAATAGGCACTCCTATACAGTGAAAAAAAGAAAAACAGGAACACATCTTTCCCAGGGGCTTGCCAGCCTTTTTAGGAGGTAGGCCTCTTTGAAGCCCCATTCTCTGAGGTTAGATTCCTGTGAAGTCCCATTCTCAGAGGTAGACTTCTGTGAAGCCCATTCTCAGAGGTAGACTTCTGTGAAGCCCCATTCTCTGAGGTAGACTTCTGTGAAGTCCTATTCTCAGATCTAAAAGCAGGTGTTCCATGCTAAGCAGACTACACCAGAGTATGCGTGGCAAGGAGTCTATTTTTATTTTTATTTTTTTGGGTCCGGTCGTGGGGACTTAACTCTGGACCTGAGCGCTGTCCCTCAGCTATTCAGCTGAAGGCTAGAGCTCTACCACTTGAACCACAGTGCCACTTCTGGCTTTTTCCTTTTTGCTTATATAGTGTTCGGGAATCAAACCCAGGGGCTCATGCACGTAAGGCAAGCACTCTACCACTGAGCCACCTTCCCAGCCTTGCTTTTATTTTCAGTCAATGAAATTTCTTCACTTTTAGTCCTCTACTTTTAAGAGTCTTCATTTCTTGGCTTTAAAATTCCAAAAAATTTAAATAACCTTACTGCTATCCCTTCTTTGAGGACTTGATCATACAGTAAAGGACTTTCCTCCTTTATGTGCCTGCATTCAGGTCTTGATATGGGTCTGTGTTCTGTTGCACCATGACTGCACCTGAGATAAGCTGCTTAGTAGAGCCAATGATTGTGGAAAAGATCTGACAAAATGAATGGTGCTATGGACGGTTATGGATGGATTCAAGTGACTGAATGAATTTGTACTGATATATATATATATATATATATATATGTATATATATGTATATGTATATTTACATAAATAGATATGAATACACACACAAACAATGTAATCATCCCGGTGACCTGCTGATGCATGCCTTCCCTTGTAATCTGTCACTCAAAGCCAAGAGGTTGACATTCATGAACCATTGGGACATTCTCAAGTATGTCTCTAAAGTCCTCATAAGCTGTTGCTATGGAGACATGTTCATGTGGGGCTTCTGAATTCTGTTTTTACACATGGGATTGTGGAAAGTTGTGTATATTCTTTTTTTAAAGCTGCAAGAATGGGACTCAAAGCCAGTACATGATACTTTTGCTCACTTGCTAATGCTCTAAAAACTAAGCCATACCTCTATCCCTTAAAGTATGTAATTTGTCTATTCTATTGTGAAAGACTATATGAATATATGACAAATTGTACCAGCTCTATAAAAATTACAGAACTGTTCATTTCCAGGGGTGGAAGAGACTGATGTTATAGAAGGTGTTCTAGGTTTACAGAAAAATTTGAAAATTGTTTCCCAGAAGAAATCTGAATGGATTCTATGTCACTTTTATTGAATTTCACCACATAAAATAAGTATTTACTAAATCAACTTTATTACTCATCTATAATTCTCAAATATTTCTCATTTTTAAATGTTACAAAATTCCATTAAATCACTCAATTTCTTTATAGATTCTATGAAACTACTTATTTTCCTAATTTATAACATTTCAGTTTTACTTACATAAGTTTTGTAAACACCTTTGAAGAAAGTAGACTGCTTCCCAATGATAGGACTCATGATACTAAATACAACAACCTCAAAATTAGAGATGTGGCACAAAGGGTACAGTGCTAAGCTTGAGAATAAAAGCCAAAGGGAAGTAAAGGGCCATGAGTTCAAATGAAACTAACAGCAAAATAAAAGGAAAAAGGTACATATCATCCTAGAATTTCATGAAACAGGAAATTAGACATACTCATCTTCTTGTAGATCTCCCAAAAGAGAATGTTAGAAATGGAACTTGAGAAATTTTAGAAGATGGACATTCAGGGAAGAATGACTGAGAGTACTTAGAACTTTTTTGAAAAACTTTCTACATGTTTTACATTGCTATGATTTCTCATGTGTGTGTGTGTTCAATGATGAACCCTGAGCTGTGCCTTCTGGTTGAAGAATTCCACATTTCTACCTTGATAAAGTTTGTATCCTGTGTGGGTTCTCTATTGCAAACTGACTTCTCTTCCAAATGAAAGGCTTTCCCTACTTGTTACATTCTAGAGATTTCTCATTTGGGTGAATTTTCTTATATGCTAGGCTGTGGCCTCCAGTGGATGGTTCTTTACACATTTGTTGCAGTCATAAGGCTTCTCTCCTGTGTTGTGCTCTCTGATGAAAAATGAGGGCTGAATTCTGTGTGAAACTCTATCCACAGCTGTTACATTCCTAAAGTTTTACTCCTGTGTGTTTTCCGATGGACAGTAAGGTTTCCCCTGTGGCTGAATGACTTTCCACACAGGTCATATTCAAAAGGTTTCTCTCCTGTGTGTGTTCTCTGATGGTCAGAAAGGTATACCTTCCTGGTGAAAGACTTTCCACAGCTGTTACATTCATAAGGTTTCTCTCCTGTGTGCATTATCTCATGGATGTTAAGTGCTGCCTTCCACCTGAAAGACTTTCCACACTCCATACATTCATAAGGTTTCTCTCCTGTGTGTAATATCTGATGTGATTTAAGGATCGACTTCTGGATGAAAGACTTTCCACACCAGCTACATCCATAAGGTTTTTCTCCCGTGTGTTTGCTCTCGTGGAAAATAAGGCCGATTTTCTTGGTGAAAGACTTTCCACACCTCCTACATTCATAAGGTCTCTGTCCTGTATGTGTTGCCTGATGAGCAGTAAGTTGTGACTTCATGGCGAAAGACTATCTACACACATTACATTCATAAGGTTTCTCTCCTGTGTGTATTGTCTCATGGATAGTAAGGCTTGTTTTCCGGGCAAAAACCTTTCCACACCTGCTACATTCATAAGGTCTCTCTCCTGTATGTGTTGTCTGATGGATCCTAAGGTTTCCTTTCTGGGTGAAAGACTTTCTACACACATTACACTGATAAGGTTTCTCTCCTGTGTGTGTTGTCTGATGGATTTTAATTTGTGCCTTCTGGGTGAAAGACTTTCCACATATATTACATTTGTATGGTTTCACTCCTGTGTGTGTTGTGTGATGGACAATAAGGGTTGTCTTCTGGGTCAAAGACTTCCCACATTTGTTACATTCATAAGGTTTCTCTCCTGTGTGTGTTCTCTGATGGACAGTAAGGTATGCCTTCAAGTGAAAAGATTTTCCACACTTGTTACATTCATGAAGTGTCTTTCTTGTGTGAATTTTCTGATGAAAAGTAAGGTTTGCCTTCCGGATGAAAGACTTTCCACAGACATTACATTCATAAGGTTTCTCTCTTGTGTGTGTTGTCTGATGGACAGTAAGGTGTGCCTTCTGGCTGAAAGACTTTCCACACACATTACATTCATAAGGTTTCTCTCCTGTGTGTGTTAGCTGATGGACAGTAAGCTGTGCCTTCCGAGTGAAAGACTTGCCACACAGGTTACATTCATAAGGTTTCTCTCCTGTGTGTGTTGTCAGATGGACAGTAAGGTGTGACTTCTGGCTGAAAGACTTTCCACACAGGTTACATTCATAAGGTTTCTCTCCTGTGTGTGTTGTCAGATGGACAGTAAGGTGTGTCTTCTGGCTGAAAGACTTTCCACACACATTACATTCATAAGGTTTCTCTCCTGTGTGTGTTAGCTGATGGACAGTAAGCTGTGACTTCTGAGTGAAAGACTTTCCACACAGGTTACATTCATAAGGTTTCTCTCCTGTGTGTGTTGTCTGATGGACATTAAGGGTTGTCTTCTGGGTGAAAGACTTCCCACATTTGTTACATTCATAAGGTTTCTCTCCTGTGTGTATTCTCTGATGGACAGTAAGATATGCCTTCAAGTGAAAAGATTTTCCACATTTGTTACATTCATAAATTGTCTTTCTTGTGTGAATTTTCTGATGAAAAGTAAGGTTTGCCTTCCGGATGAAAGACTTTCCACACACGTTACATTCATAGGGTTTCTCTCTTGTGTGTGTTGTCTGATGGACTGTAAGGTGTGCCTTCTGGCTGAAAGACTTTCCACACACATTACATTCATAAGGTTTCTCTCCTGTGTGTGTTAGCTGATGGACAGTAAGCTGTGACTTCTGAGTGAAAGACTTTCCACACAGGTTACATTCATAAGGCTTTTCTCCTGTGTGTGTTGTCAGATGGACAGTAAGGGTTGTCTTCCGGCTGAAAGACTTCCCACACACATTACATTCATAAGGTTTCTCTCCTGTGTGTGTTCTCTGATGTACAGTAAGGTGTGTCTTCCGGGTGAAAGAATGTCCACATTGGTTAGATTCTTTAACTACAGGAGATACTCCAGGACTATAAGCAGCACATATCCCATTAGACTCGCCATGGAGAAGCATGTTCTGACACTTCCTGAACTCCTCTGTCCTTATCCCTAAGGATTTCCCATTATTCCTAATCAGCTCTGACTTAGGTTTTGACCTCAAATTAAAAGTTGTTATTAATTTCACATTGTTCTCCCCTGTGTTAGTATTCATGACTCCGACTTCAGACAGACAATCGTAGGGATTCTCCTGACAGGTCTTAGTCCTGTACTCCTTTTCTTGGACATCTACAATGAGATATAGAAAGACAGACAAAAACAGAAATGAGACCTCAAGATTCCTTAATGTAACAGTAAAGGCATTTCCGTGCATCCTAACTGTTACAAGATCAAAGCAGGAACTCTTTGATGCAGAATATAAGCTTTTCTCTGTAATGTATTAGTTAAGAAAGTAGCGCTGACATTTTACAATGGTAAATAATGTTTTTCTGTTTCTGTTTTTTTCTGTTTTTCTCAAGGAATTAATTACTCAAATGATTCATCTACACACTATTAGTTATAAGCTGAGTACTAAACATTTGCCTTTAAGGTTTGGTCATAAGGGAATAGCTATATTTTTCTTTTAATTTGTGGAAATAATTTATATATTTTGCTGCTTTGCTTCTCAACCATTAGGTGCGGAACAGAAATACTGTCTAGATTTAGGGACCATTAGGGTGTTTGATACATCCCTTGGCCTTTCCGCTAAGCATGGAAGGTTCCTGAGAGTAAGGATTTATACCTCCATCTCTTCAGTTCTAACTTCTCACTAAGAATTACTTTAGGGATTGGTGGCATTTTAAAAATTGGTTTCCCTCACCCTTAGTCAAATTCTCATCAAATTTCCTTTTCTAACACTTCTGCTCCTTCACAACCATTAAAGACCAAAGATACTACAGCTCACCACCCAGGTAGTCATCTCCTATGAACCAAAAGCTTTGCTTCTGAATCTCACTCACTTCCACCATCACCAAGAAGCAATTTCCCTCATCACAGGTAGCAGTCCTGGCATACTCCTTATTTCCTCATACCTTGTTTCAATGAAAATGAGACATCATTTTCTACATTTCTCATTTCCTTTTTCTGTTTAAGAATGATTTCTACAAATAAATAGAAAATTGCTCACTTTAACTATACTGGGACAGCCAAATCAATTTGTCTCCATGTAAATTCTTGATTGTCATGTCCTTGAGACAAAGGATCACCTAGTTCTCTGCCACATATAACTCAGGGGAACCAGGAACATTATTACTCAGTACAGCTCATTAAACTTACCAAGTGGACTCTGGCTACAAAACCACCATGCAAGATGCTTTATCTCACCTGTGAGATTCTTCTCTGAGGCTTCTCTTATCCATGGTTCTGACCCTTGCTCCAGCTTGGCAATCAATTTAGGTTTAGGAACACAGTGTCCTGTTATAAACAAGTAGAGAAGAACTATTGGTAGGATGGGTCATCATTACTGTAAGGTCTTAGACATCATGTTCACAAACTTGCTCCTAAACCTTGTTTCTCATTTCTTACCAACTTCCTGGTTGATATTCCCCAGCTTTCAACTTATTTTGCCAATTGGGTGGCTTGAACTCAGCTCTTTTGTTCAAAGCTAGCATTCTGCTAGTTTCAGTCCCAGCTACATTTGTAGATTGTGAGGGGATTTGGAGATAAAAGCCTCATGGTCACTTTTCTGTAGTTGCTGGCTTCAAACCAAAATCCTCACATTTCAGCCTCCTGAGAAGCTAAGATTACAGGTGTTAACCACTGCACCCAGGATCAGGGTTGATTACAAATAACCACTTTCAACTAGTGATTTTCAGATCATACTTCAAATAGTGATGTACTTTCTATTCTAGACTATATTTGCACCTACAGAAATCACCCCAAGTTTAGGAAGACAGACTTCTTTCTATTAGTGGAATGCAGTTTAGATCTTGGGTCCAAGTACTGATTGGGTTTCTTGATGAATGGGAATAAAATTGTCTCCAGTTACATAATGAAGTGGAAAAAATGGACAGGAATTTTATATTCCCACGGAGTGGAATCGTCTACCGAAATAACATAAATATTTATATATCTACTTAATAAAGAAAACAGTCTTTGACCTTGCATGTTCAAATGACTTTTGCTCACCTAAAGACAAGAGGTTGCTGTAGGTCTCCAGCATTACATCTCTATGCAGGGTCCTCTGAGCATGATCCAGGTCTTGCCACTCCTCCCAGCTGAAGTCCACAGCCACATCATCAAATGACACCAGCTTCTGTAATGGCACATTTGAATCAAATAATTAGCCCAAGTCAGGAAGGTCTGTGGGACTCATCCCCAATTAATCACCAGGAGAAAAGCAGAACTGGTGCTATGGCTCATGTCGTAGAGCACTAGCCTTGAGGGGAAGAATTCAGGGACAGTGCTCAGGTCCAGAAATCAAACCTCACAACCAACCAACACACACACACACACACACACACACACACACACACACACAGACACACACACAGACACACACACGGTATCTCATAAGCAATCACAACACATTTAGGACATCACATGGAATACATAGCATATTACTGATTCATGAAAAGTAAGTGTCCACATAAATGTTAAAGGCAGTAACAGTACTTAAGAACGTACCTAATGATGGATTGGCCCTTATAAGATCTGATTTACTTCCCATATATAAATATCCTATGTTAACTATTTTGTAGTTTAAGTGCTAAATACTGAAGTATGGTCATAGATACCCTGATATTTCTTTCCTATGTATAAAAGAACTGCTAGAAGGAAGTTTTGTGAACTTGGCCTACCTTCTACAATCCACAATATAGTTGCGAGGGGCATACCATGTTCCCTGACTACATTTTCATTTAAATATGCCTTCATGGAAGGATAGAGGATGGATAGAGGCTTAAGGAACATTCAAGATGACAAAAAACGAAAAATAGGACCACGACAAGCAAGACAGAGAAAAATTAGAAGAGGGATGTGATCTAAAGATACAGAAGACAAATTTACAAGTTGGAAGGAAATAAGAGTGCTAATTTGCCTGCAGAGGCGAAGAGGAGAGGTTTTGGACTCCCACACTGAACCCTATTGCAAATGATGAATGGCCCAGCCAACCATGCTTGGCAATACCAGAGGTGAATGCTGACTAAGAGAGAAAAGTGAAATATATATGTGAAGAATTGAAAGAAAATAACATTCAATTCACAATCCATTGGGCAGAGGAACTCTACTAAAAATGTAGATTGAAGATATGGTCAGGGAAAGAGAGTTGATTAATTACACATCTGCATTTTAAGAGTGTTACAAGAGAAGTGCTTCAAGAGAAGAGCAAAAGGAGTGCACATACATATACACGTAGGACAGAGAAACTAAAATGGTAAATGTGTAGGTAAGTTTAAAGGAATATATTGGTCATATATTTTATGTAATATTTCTGTAATAGTTTGTTGAAATAAAACTTATAGCACCATATGATTCACAATGCATGAAGATCCAATATATAAACTCATCACTTTATTAAAAGAAATGTTTGTAGAATACTCATATGCATCAATAAATATTGCAATTACCAGGCAAATAGGAAGGCCTCAGTTCAAAGAATTAATTGTACCAAAAAACAGGGTACTAGATTTAGGGCTGGGAATGTGGCTTGCTCAAGAGCGCTAGTCTAGAATGCACGGGTTCAATTATTCAGTGCCATGTGAACAGAAAAACTAGAAATGGGGAAAACGATTGAAGACACTTAAAAAAAATTCTACAAATAATTCCTTGAAATATACAAAGCTCAGTATCAATAGTCAGGAGAAGAATTCTAATCAAAATTCTACAGAAATAACTACTTTATATATGTTACTATGGACAGTTTTAAATAAAAACAACAAATATCCTTCCAAAGTCTAACAGAGGCTGGGAAGGATGTGAATTCAATTTGAACCTTGGTGCATGTCTGGCAGGAATGTAAAACAATCAAAGATGGTATGGACAGAGCTAAAAAGAACTAAATAGAGAATTACATAGGAATATGGTCCAGCACTTCTATTTCTAGATTTGTACCCAGCAGAAGAGAAAGCAGGGACGAGAAGTAGTATTAGAGAATCACTTCAGAGCAAATACTGACAAGAACCAAAAGACAGACACAGGTAAAAGAATAGATAAAGACATTGAAAAGGAAGACAAGTTTGCTACATTTTATAGCAGGGTTGATCTTTGAATACATTAAGCTAAGTAAAATACAGCAGTCATAAAAGCACAGCCATGGTATGATTTCCCTGACTGAGCTTTCAAGGATCAACAAAGTCATAGAGCCAAAAAGTAAGATGGTTCCAGAGACTGGGGTAGAGAGGAAAAGGAGCTGCCTATTAATGATTATACAGCTTCATACATGGAAAATGAAACATGCTGTACATGGATGGAAGAGATGGCTACACAACAATGCAGCCATATGAACTATCAGTGAACTCTGAATTGAAAATGGGTAACGTAGCCACACAGGATGGAACATACTTATACACTCTGACATTGGGAAATTCAAAAAGGATGACCAGCCAGGCTAGGTTCCATTAACAATTTCAAGAGCATGCTGGACTACATATCAAGACCTGTCTTCAAAACAAATAGGGGATGATTTGCATTGACAAGGCTCATAAAATTCACAAACTTTATAGACCATGACAATGACAATTTGCCTTGAAGGTGAAAATGTGTTTTTGACTTCAACTAAGCATCTCTGTTCCACAATACTGTGACATATGTGAAATTTATGTAATCACTTTCTCTCAATTTAAACAACAAAAAAAGAAAAGTCAGAGATGGGGTGGTTTAGGAGCAAGGGGTGACAATGTTGTCAGACATCTTCTATTCACATATTGTTTTGTAGAATGGCAACTTCTTTGTACAACTACTCAAACCTAATAATAAAATAAATTGTTTGAAAAAAGGAATATGGAAAAATCAAATTTTAGACTCTCTGAATTGGATCAGAGATATAGGTGTCATGTGTGTCTATTTTTCCAGTTAAAATAACAAAGTAAAATTTATGAACAAACGTTAAGCCACATTTTAGCTGGAAACATACAACTACAGATAGCATTAGTAACAAACACACATGGACCAAAAATGCAAAGTATTCCTTTTTTTTTTTTTTTATCGGTTGTGTGGCTTGAACTCTAGGCTTGGGCACTCTCCCTCAGGTCTTCAACTAAAGGCTAATGCTCCACCACTTGAGCCACAGTGCCTCTTCCAGTGTCCTGAGTGGTTTATTGGAGATAAGTGTCTCATGGACTTTCCTGTCCAGGCTGGCTTTGAACCAGGATCCTCAGCTCTCAGCCTCCTGAGTAGCTAGGATGACAGGTGTGGGCCACCGAAGCCTGAACAAAAATGCAAATTACTCTAATCGTACATCTTAATTTTAGTTTTTGTATATCTTTTCACTGACTATTTTTCAAGTGTATCTCATATTGCGGAATCAGTTCTCTAGGAAGCTTCCCAAGGATATTTCTTGCTGTTCTTTTTGATGGGCTTATAATGTACTATATGATTTTTTTTTGTTGTTTCTTTGTATGTTCTTCTGCCATGGCATAAACCTTGTTACTGTGTTTGATTCTGGTGTCTTGCATCTTGTATATACATTTTTCTAATTGAGGAGGGGAACAGAAAATATAAAATGCTGAAATAAGAATACAGGACGGCCCATTGTAACAATGAATTGTACAACGAACTATGTTGAAAAGGAACTACAACTTTGATAGGGTGGGAAGACTTGGGGAGGTGGGAAGTAAAGTGATGGTAGGGGAAAAACAAAGGAGGGGGAAACAAATGCTCTATAAGAAATGGACTCATTACTTTGCTCATGTAACTACAATCCCTCTGGACACTATTATATATATATATATATACATATATATATATACATATATATATGTATATATATATATATGCCTGTGTGCGTGTGTGTATGTTTGTGTGTGTGGAAAATAACATATCCAAGATAATTTTTAAAAATGTTCAGTCAGCCAGGTGCTGGTGACTCATGCCTCTCATCCTAACTACTCCGGAAGCTAGGATCCAAGGATAATACTTCCAAATTATTTCTATTAGAAAAGCCTGGAAGACTCATATCTCCAGTTGATTATGAAAGGATACAAGACAAATAAAAAAGGTGAATGTTGAGCTATGACTTAAAGAGTAGAGCACTGGTATTGAGCAAAAAAAAAAAAAAAAAAAAAAAAAAAAAAAAAGCTCCGGACAGCTCTCAAGCACTGTAGGCCAAGCACACACAAACATATCATTCAACATATTACAAAAACACTGTCTACTATGAGACAGATGAGGATGGTGGCTTGGTGTGAAGCCTTTGCTCTGCATGTGTGAGGCTCAAGTTTTGAAATTTACTGCTAGAAATACAAATATTGTAAGGCAAGAATGAAGTCTTATCCATATGTAAACAATAGTGATTCATACTTAACAATATCAACCTGAAATTTCAAAAATGCATTTTGATATCATAGTTAATGATGTTACTTCATTAAAAAGGAACTGATGGAAGTTCCCGGAAGATGGCGGAGGAGAAGTTGGAAGCTAAACAAGCTCTCGCGTAGAAAGCAGTTGTAGTGTTTCAGTGAACAGTCCTAAGCCAGAGAATCACACCAGGTGTGCCATCACAGTACAGAGAGTTAGGTCAGAGAGGGAAAATCCAGTGAAGAGAGAGATCTGAGCACTTGCAAGCAGCCGTGACTGGGGTGGTAGCTGAGGCCATAGCCGCCATACCTGCAACAAAGGCTCCATATGTGGTGTGTGAGTCAATTCTACTCAAAACCAGCAAGAACTGAAAAGGAGCAGACATCTTCATCCTGAAGTTCCCAGACCAGAGAAGACTCAGGAACCAAGACTCCAGTGTGAGTAGAAGCCTGAAAGCCTCACTCCATGTCAGGGAGCAGAGAAGGGAAGGCTACCCCTCCCCCCACTACCAGAGATCTCCATCTTTGAGACTGACAAAGGCCTGGCTGAGCAGCTAGCACCAACTCAGGCCTTGGAAGAAAACCAAAGAGTCATTTAGCTGGTCACAGAAACCTAACCTGACCTGGTAGGCTCAGCTCCACCCAAGGGGAAGTCACCCAGCCAGGGCCCCAGCCCCAGGAGTGGCTTTCTTCACTGGTAAACAGAGACAGAGGCTGCCCCTCCCTATAGCAGCCTTGACAATCAATTGAAATTCAGTAAACATAAACCCTGAGAATGGCTTCAGGCTGGGCTCTGTGAGTCTCTCAGAAGCTAGCCCCTCAGGGAAAAGCTACTGTTTGCTGAAAGGCCTCAACTCTATCCAGAACTTAGCCTCATCACAGCATCTCCACACTAGAGGAAACAGCCAACTCCATCTTTTGTGATACTCAAAGCAGTTCTCCTTCCCATTAAATTACCCTGGGAGAAGGATCACAAACTGCTGGATAATGCAGAATAGTTTTCTGCCTGCTCAAACAAATTGAGTTAAGAAACCAACCAAGCCACAGGAAAATCAAACAGTGCAAGCAGACCAGAGACTGTAACAACAGACTGCTTAAGGACACAAGGGATCTTCCCATAACCTTCTGCCCCCGAAAAAAAAACAAATAGTCTTTTTTTGTACCTTTCATAAAAGTTTTTTTTCTAAAATGTTTTTAAATTTTTTTTTATTGTGAAAATACTGTACAGAGGGGTTATAATTACATGGGCAAGATAATGAGTACATTTCTTATCAAGCATTGTAGCCTCCTCCTTTGTTTCCCTTTCCCATCCCTTCCCAGCCTCCCCCCACTCCCACACACAATCCTCTTCCCCCCCACCAAAATTGTAAAGTTCGTCTAAAACATATTTTAATTTTTAACTTAAATTTTTTTTGTATTAACTGTGTTTTCCTCTTCTTATAATTTTTATTTTAGGGGTATATGTGCGTTTGCTTTTTTTTCATTTTTAAATTTCTTTTTGTTTAGCTCTACAGACCTTTTGATCCTTCTTTTCTTTCATTCGCACTCTTTTCACCTTTTCTTCTCTTTCATTTTTCTTTGAGTGACAATTGCTGTTCTGCTCATCCTGATATTCCTTTAGTGGATTTTTAGACCTAATACTCCATTGTGTACAACTTAATCCAGAAATTTATTACTGAATTCAAAATCTCTTAGACTTGAATTCCTTAATAGCAGTACTCTTTATACCTATATAATATTTTAAGCATTTTTAGTTTTAATTTTTTCATGCCTCTTTAGCCCTCCACTTCTCTCATTCTATCCACCTTCTTCTTGGAAATTATGTCTTTCAATTTGCATAATTCAGTGTTGCACTGTTTAATTTTTAATTTTTATTTTTCTGTTTTTTTCTTGTCTGTTTCTTTCTCTTTCTCCTTTTTTAAGCTCTCTCTACTTTCATTCTATCCAATCTATTTCCCACTTTGAGATTAGGACTTAGTTAGTTCTCCCTCTGCTTTTCCACATCCCTCTATTCCTATTTTTACCCACATCTCTCAATAAACCTAATAAGTTCTGGTTTGTCAAATTGTTCTTTGCAGTTCTTAGCCCATGAATACACAGTTGTTTGATGTTGAATAGTATATCTGTTGAACTAGATTGTATCTGCAGACTTTTGACTGTGCAACTACAGACTTTGGATGATGCTTGCATTAAGACAATGTTCTAGGATAAAACTGGTGTTACTTTCATCCCTAATGGGCAGAGCAAGCCGGAAAAACACAAGAAAAAATGGCAAGTCCAGGCATCTCAACTCCCACTAAGGATAATCAGCTGACAGAACAGATAATGGATAATCCAGAGGGGAGTTCCCAAATAGCTCTACAAACACTGCTTGTAAACATTGTAAATGAAAAGATTGAAAACCTGCAATGGACTCTGTGAGCATGATACAGAGAGAGAGGAGGCAAACCAAAGGTTAATACAGGAATATCATGAGCTTGAGGAAGCTACTCAAAAATTGATACAGGAATTGCGTGAGCTCCTTGAGAAAACTCAAGGAGCAATAAAGGACTCTATGAGCAGGCTGAGATCAGTCAAGAAGAAAGTGAGGAATGGCATGAGCAGGCTGAGAACACTCAAGGAGAACTACAGGAATTGCATGAACATGAGGAAACTAAGCAAAGAATAATACAGGAATTGAAAGACAAGGATGAGTATACACAAAGATCACTAAAGGCATTCATAGAATCCATTAACAGAGACCTGAAAGAAGTCAGGAACACCACAAAGGGAATGTTGAATGGAACCCAACAGAAGGAACAGGAGCCCATGGAAACCATAGCCAATCACCTAAGTGATTTGCAAATAAACACTGAATACCAAATTAAGTGGTTCATACAAGATCTAAAACAAAGTTCCAACAAAGAATTTAAAGCCATCAAAGCTGACCAATTAGAAGGAAAAGAAGTAAAAAAACAAAGTAGAAAAATCTTGACAGTACGTTAGACCATTCAGAAGATCAAATCTTAGGGACTGAAGACAACCTAGATATTACAGAGAAAGAATATACAACCATCCAAGACAAATACAAGAAATAAGATAGATCTATTCAACACTTGGAAGACACCATCAGAAGGCCCAATCTGAGCATATTAGGTGTAAAGGAGCACCTAGAGACAATAGTTAATGGTCTAGAAAATTTGTTTAACAGGATCCTAGCATAGAACTTCCCAAACATAGGCCTATTCAGATACAAAAATCAAACGGCCCCCATAAACAGGCAGGAGTTGTAATCCTAATACCAGGTAAAATAGACTTCAAAGTAAAATTTGTGAAAAAAGATAAAGAAGGTCGCTACATACTAATTAAGGGATCTCTCCTTCAGGAGGATATTACAATTCTAAATATCTATTCACCAACCAACGGAGCACTCAAATATATCCAAGAAACACTCCTTTCCCTCAAATCCCACATAGATTCAAAGACAGTAATAGTTTGGCACTTTAACACACCACTTTCCCCACTGGATAGATCAACTCGGCAAAAACTCAACAGAGAAACCGCAGATTCTAACAATTGCATAGATCAATTAGATTTAACAGACATTTAACAGACCAAATATTTCGTGCAGAAGCATCAGAATACACATTTTTCTCAGCAGCACATGGATCATTTTCCAAAATAGACCACATTTTAGGCCACAAAGCAAACTTGTCCAAATTCAGAAACATTGAAGTAATACCTTGCATTCTCTTAGACCAGAAGGGAATAAAATCAGTACTCAACACCAAAAGCCAACAAAGAAAGTCCTGTAACACATGGAGGCTGAACAACACACTGCTGACATTCAAATGTTCATGATATTCAACCAAAATGAACACACAAATTACCAGCTCCTCTGGGACACAGCAAAGGCAGTACTCAGGGGCAAGTTTAGAGATCTGAGTTCCTACATCAACAAATTGCAGAAATCTGAAATCAAGAATTTAATGAGACATCTGAGCCTCCTTGAAAAAGAGCAGCAAGATGAACCCCAATCCAGTAGACAGAAAGAAATAATTAAAATTAAATCAGAATTACATGAATTACAATCCAAACAAACTATAGAAAGAATCAACAAAACAAAGAGTTGGTTCTTCGAAAAAATTAACAAAATTGACAGACCCTTAGCAAATCTTCTCAGAAAAAGAAGAGAACACACCCAAATAAGTAAACTCAGAGATGAGAATGGAAACATCACCACAGAAACAACCAAGATTCAGAACATTACAAAGGAATACTTCTGAAACATTTAAGATAAGTTTGAGAACTTGGCAGAAATGGACCTTTTCCTAGCAAATACTGACTTGCAGAAACTAAACCAAGATGAGTTAAACCATCTAAACAGGCCCATAACAAGCATTAAAGTAGAAACATCTAAGAAGAGCCCAGGACCAGATGGATTTACAGCAGAATTCTACAAGGCTTTCTAAGCAGAGCTCACACCAATACTCCTCCAACTCTTCAATGAACTTGAAAGAGAAAGTTCACTCCCGAACTCATCCTATGAAGCCATCATAACCCTCATCTCAAAACCAGGCAGGGACTCATCAAAGAAAGAGAACTATAGACCCATTTCTTTGATGAACATTGATTCAAAACTTCTGAACAAAATTTTGGCCAATCGACTTCAACAATTCATCCAAAAATTCATACAACACGATCAAACAGGATTCCTTTCAGGGTTGCAAAGCTGGTTCAATATATGCAAATCAACTAATATAATTCATCCCATCAACAGGAGCAAGAATAAGAACCACATGGTCATCTCAATAGATGCAGAAAAAGCATTTGACAAGATCCAACACCCATTTATGAACCTTTATGAAGGATCTGTAAAAATTAGGAATCCATGGAACATTCCTCAATACAATAAAGGGTGTATATGACAAACCTACAGCCAGCATTATACTTAATGGTGAAAAACTAAAGCCATTTCCTCAACGCAGGAACGAGACAAGGATGTCCACTAACTGCACTTCTCTTCAATCTTGTATTAGAATGCCTAGCTACAGCAATGAGACAAGATCCAAACATAAAGGGGATCCAAATAGGGAAAGAAGAAGTAAAACTCTCCCTCTTTGCAGATGACATGATCTTATATTTAACGAATCACACAGACTGCACTCCCAAATTACTCAAGTTGATTCAAAAGTTAGGTGAAGTAGCAGGGTATAAAATTAACCCTCAAAAACCAATGGTTGTTTTGTATGTCAACAATGAGAAAAGTCTGGCTGAATTTAGGAAAGCAAATCTATTCGTAATAGCCTTCCAAAAATAAAATACCTAGGAATTAACTTAACCAAAGAGGTGAAGGATCTTTAATGCTCCTGGATTGGAAAGATCAACATGGTGAAAATGGCAATACTTCCCAAGGCGATCTACAAATTCAATGCGATACCAATCAATATTCCAACCTCATTCTTCAAGGAAATAGAAGAGGCAATCCGAAAATTCATATGCAACAATAAAAGACCCCGAATAGCAAAAACGATACTCAACGGAAAGAACACAGCTGGAGGAATAACAATACCAAATTTCAAACTCTTCCACAAAGCTATAGTAGTCACAACAGCTTGTTACTGGCACAAGAACAGACTTCAGGACCAATGGAATAGATTGGAAATCCAGAAAAGAAATCCAAATCAAAACAACATTGAGATACCACCTCACCCCAGTTAGAATGGCTAAACTCAAGAACTCTAATAATAACAGATGCTGGAGGGGATGGGGACAGAAGGGAACATTACTGCATTGGTGGTGGGATTGTAAAATTGTTCAACCACTTTGGAAAGCAGTATGGAGGTTCCTCAAAGAACTCCAAATAGAGCTCCCCTTGACCCAGCAATCCCACTTTAGGGCATTTACCCAAATGTTCACAAACAAGACCACACTAAAACTACCCTCATGACTATGTTTCTTGCAGCCTTATTTACCATAGCTAAGATATGGAACCAACCCCGATACCCCTCAGTATATTATGGATTAAGAAAATGTGGTAAACATGGGTGGGGAGAGGATGGAAAGGAATGAGAAGGGGAAACAAAGGAGGAGCCTATAATCCTTGATAAGAAATGTACTCATTATTTTGCCCATGTAATTGTAAGCCCTCTGTACAGTATTTTCACACACAAAAAAAAGAATAACACAGGAAACATAACTCACAAACTCTGTTTGGCTCTAAATGTAATATTTATAGAGATTTTTAACTTTATTTTTTGGGATGTACTCATGGTAACCTGGCTTGTGTGAACCCAAATAAAGATGTTTAGTTGAAGGAATTCGGGACACAACAGGCAGTGAGCTTTAGGACCCCTGCTTCCTCGCTATCTCTCTGTCTGTGTTTTAGTTTTTCTAATTTTCTTTAGCTCTGGACTCTTCATAGAAGTACCTCGGCTTACATTTAGCAACAAGTTTCCTTTATAATGAGTAAAAACATGTTAATTTTAAGAGTCATGTCAATAAAGGAAAAGTGATCAGTATGAAAAACTAGTTCTAGTTGGGCACTGGTGACTCATGCCTGGAATCCTAGCTACTGAGGAGGCTGAGATCTGAGGATCATGCTTCAAAGCCAGCTCGGAAAGAGAAGTCCCTTAGATGCATAGTTCTAATAAACAACCACAAAACTGGACGAGGGACTGTGACTCAAGTGGTAGAGTACTCGTCTTGAGCTGAAAACCTGAGAGACAGTAGCCAGGTCCAAGAATTCAAGCCCTACAATGGACAAAAAAAATAAAGAAAACAGAAATACTAGCTCCCAGATACAGCATTTGAAGCAAGGAAAAAAGCAAGAGACAGTGGAGGGAGGAGGGTCTGAGAGAAACAATGAGAAAAAAAGAGAAAAACAGATGAAATGAAAGAGAAGAGAGAAAGAAAGCTAGAGAGCAAGAAACAGAGAATGAATAGACAAAATACAGAAAAAATCTAGTCAGAAGTTCTTTGAGAAACATGGAGGGATTTCTAGAAAGGATATACACTATATAATGAAATATAGCCTAAGTTTCAAGTAGAAAAAGCCTATGAAGCAGTCGAAGAACTAATAATTTAAGTACACATATCTTACTCAGTACACTTCAATAGTTGAAGGTATATGTGACTACAGTTTTCAGCAAGTATAGTAAAAATTTCATTAGGACAGTTTAATGTGATTCATAGGGATGTGATCTCTGACCAGTTGCTTCCATGAGCAGTCATCTCCTCGGTTTCAGTGAATCCCTTAACAAGTTTGACTACTTCTAACAACATCAGAACAACTAGAAACAAACTGAAGTAATCTACTCATTTGAGCCGGAATGTCAGATTAATAATGTGCAAAACCTACAAGCCATCTTTATCTGATTTAGGAGCATGTTCCTCAAGTTGAATCTGTTTTTCTGTTTTTCAATCTTGTCCACTATTAGGTTCAAAAAATGGAATGTAAAACAGAGAAATCAAAAGCAACTTACCACAGATCCTTTCATTCTTTCTTGCTGTTGACAATGGACAGAAGATTCTGGAAGCATGGCTGGGAGAAAAGGCAAATGAGGTAGTCAGGAAAGAATCTGTGTGATTTTGCCCCAGGTTTTCCTGCTTATAACATTACCCATGGGCTGGAAAAGCATAAAGCCTTCTTATGGGAGAACAAGTATGGTTTATGTCTGAAGTAGTGCATTAATCAAACATTCCAGTAAAGATGAAGCCATAGTCGATTAATTGGTAGATAGATAGAATAAAAGCAATTCATTTCTAGGTGAAGATACATTCCGTATTCCTAAAAACTAATATCCCACAAAAATAATTGAAAAATAAAAACATACCACATTTCATTAAAACTAGTTTTTACTGAAATATACTTAGGGATGCAAGAACTATTTTTTCCTTTAACGCAAAGGGATCCTAGCACTCCACTGGGCATTTGTACTCCACCTCATTCATTTCCAGATTGTCACACCAGGGAAATCATGTATAGTATAGCTCAGTATTTTTCACAAAGGGTATACAGGAAGAACATATGCAATGCATGTTTCTAGTGCTATAATGTTGGAAATGGCACATTTCCTTATATCCAAATACTCAGAGCACCCTTATGCAAGGACTTTCAATTTCCCATTTAAGCTACTTTGGCCAAATGGACATCACTGAAGATCTTATGTCAGTAATGCTCACTTTCCTGAACAGTCATATGAAGAACCTTGGCCATAATGCTGAAGGTACAGGGCCTAATAAGATGAACATAAAATACTGGGTCATAGGAGAGACACAATTCCAATCAACCATCCTCAGGGAAGGATTTAGAAGATTAAAGTCTTATCTGTGATTTAAACAATATTAACACAAAATAGCAAGTTAAGGGCTCCCCAAAATGTAGATCCATAAAAATTAAATAGCTATTTGATTTGGCTGGTACTTGTGGTTGGTTTCTTACACAGGAAATGCTGTTATCCACAGATCATTTGTTTCTTTGCACAATTATGTAGAATTGCGTTTAAATTATATTATTAGATTATATATTAACTTAATTTTCTATATTATTAAATGATCTATCAAATGTTTGGGAATGCATGTTTAGGCAGTCTCTCTTATTTTAAGTAATGTAAAATAGCCTCAGGTGTATATGGAGAAATTGCTGTTTCTTAAAAACGAATATAATGGAGAGTATCCCTAACATC
Organism: Dipodomys merriami; assembly: GCF_024711535.1. Classification (NCBI taxonomy): domain Eukaryota; kingdom Metazoa; phylum Chordata; class Mammalia; order Rodentia; family Heteromyidae; genus Dipodomys; species Dipodomys merriami. The sequence continues at coordinate 1,322,197 of NW_027203104.1, read as the reverse complement.
TTAAAGCTGCAGAAGCCATAGGACGTAAAGAGGATGAAAATAGGATCAATATGTATGTATATGATATTTTAAAGTACTGTTTATGATTCACTGACTTCAAATGCCAAAAAGAATTTTCTATGTAAAATAATACTTCTTTGAGCAGATTGTGACAAAATGGGTAACACTAGCTAAAACTTCAGGACAGGTTACATGTATGCATCATATATCCTTGAGCAATATACATTACCTCCAACTTTTTTCTATATTTTTTTCATCGAAGTCCAAAGTTTCTAGATCAACACTTCCTGAACGGCCAGGAAAAACTTAACATGTTACAAGTAGGGTCAGGAAATCCACTGATGAGACATCTGGATTAAGTCTGAGGGATCCCATACTAGAAATTAGAGTGGGAAGAGGTTGAATCAATCAGTGGGAATAGGCTTAGGGATCTAGTACATAGAGAGACACTTTCAGATGTGACATTTATCCCTCCAGCCCAAACCACAGTCTCATGCCCCCTCTGATTACTAGGCTTCGGCTTAATCCTCAGGCCAGATGCGGTCCCCTCCTGAAAGAGGGTCTAAACCTTCCAACAGAACCAAGTGATTTGAGAAGAGTTGGCGGAAAGAGTATCACGTCAATCTTGTGCTCTGGGAAGGAGATTCCACAAACTGGATCCAAACACGTGTGAACTCCAGCCCAGAGTGCTAAGAAGGCTGCCAAGCAGGGGCAGAGCAGAGACACCTCTAGCAGAAACAACACAGAAGCCCAAAAGGCAACTGCCATGGAAGGAGACTCAACCCTGGCACACACTTCACAAGTTCACGACAACCGTTTCCATGCTCAGCTTACAGCTGGGCAAAGTGAATCAGGTGGCGTGGGTGCCGGCAGCATCTCTCAGTCGTGGCGTTCACACGCACAGCTCCCGGCTCTCCTAGTCTGGGGAGCCACCCAGCTTGCTCTTGGGGTTCTGGGAGCCAGTGTCTGGCTTCTGGAGGCTCGCGGGCCAATGGCAGCACAAACACCCGAACCCCAAACAAATCATCAAGCCCAGACAGGAGGCACATGTGGGGCTGACTCCGGTCCTGCACCCAGCTTGCCGTTCATACCTGAAATCGGTTCCGCAGCCTGAGATTCCTTCAAGTTACAGCTCCCAAGGTCCCCTGAAGAGGGGCTGGGCGCCTGCCTCGGGGCTTGAATCTTGTGAAATATACACCGAACTTCTCAGCACTTCTAGCAGAGGGGGAAAGGAAAGAACCCTGAATTAAGGATAGAAAAAAAATCAACAGTGGGCGGGGAGACGCATGCGCAGAAAGAACTTCCCGCCCCCTTCCCCAAACCATCACTTTCCATGGTCTGTGCCTCAACTAAGACTACAATTCCCACAATGCACGGCGCACGGCGCCACCTGGACCAGGTTGGGCTTGGCCCTGGGATTCTGACCAGTGCCACACCTCAGGTCCCAGAATTGCATGGAGGTCTGCAGATCTTGCTCTCTTGGCAGTGGGAGCAAAGGCGAGTTTCTTCCTGAAAATTATTGTGTGGCTCCTGAAATATTCAACGACTAACCCGAAGATGGAAATGTGTTAGGAGCATTGCATAAGTTGGCTTTTTAATTCTTAGTTCTAATCATGCAATTGAGGTGATGAGACTGCGTTGTTATTTTCAGTTTTGTTCAGCTCTTATGTTCTCCTGAATATAAGTTACATCTCCGTTTTGCCTTCAGTTTTTGAATATCTCTCACTTTAAAACGGTATTCGCAGCCCCTAACATTTTCCACTGCTGTAATGTAGACGTTGAAATAAAATAGGTAGATAGGCAGCATAATGCTTTTCTCCATTTAGATTTCTCAAAATCGATTTCCCTGAAACTCCCAAATTCCACTTATGAAAGCTTAAGGAGTTTTTGGTTGTTTGTTTCTGAATTTTGTCTTTCCCCTTAGACATTTTTATTTTCTTTTCCTTTTTTTGCTGTTGGTCCTGTGGCTTGAACTCAGACCTTGGGCACCATCTGTGAGTTTTTTCTGTGCTCCATTTGCCAGTTCTGTAATAATTTCTTCAGCTAATTTGTGACACGTTCCCTCACAGGGCTTTCTGAAACCATGGATCATCACCTCCCTTGCTCTTCAAAGAGATGGTGGTTTGGGGGATCAGGAAGAGTGTGGGTTTGGGTACAGGAGTGAAGTTTAGGGTAGGTCTGTGTTGATGTGAAGTTTTATCATTTCCCCCATCCAGTCTGTTTTTGTGTTTCAATCTTTGTTTTGAATTCCTATCTCTTCTGTGATCCTAAATGTTCCTTCCTCTCGGTACCTCAAGGCTGCATACCTAGGAAACCTCAGACTGGTCTTCCCAGACCTTATCCATTAGACTGTGGAATACATCTGTTGTCTCCTTCCCTCATATCTGAGATCCTATTCGTGTCTCTTAAAGGTTTACTGTGATATTTGCTGTACCTGTTCATTGGTTCCGGCAAGGTTTAGGGAGGGAAACTTTCGTGCCTACTATTCAGTCCTCCAGTGTGTGGGTTCTCCAGGACTCTTCAGTGGACCTCAGTTATTCCTCATGAAAGTGCAGATCATAGAACATAGATGGGTATATAGACTTCAACGAAGCGCACATATAAAAATATAAAGAAAAACCCAATAAATATATTCTGTAAAAGTCAATAAGTTCAGAGGCAAGGAGATAAGGATCAAGTAAAAACTGGAGTGATTCCAAGACTAGCTTTGTCATGTACTTTTCATTGTTCAAGATTATATTTCTCATCAATTTCTCTTTTATTCTCTTTCTTTTTTTCCTTTATTTTCCTTTACCATTCCTAGGACTTCAACTCAGGGCCTAGGCACTGTCTGTGAGCTGCTTTAGTTCAAGACTAGCACCTTACTATTTTAAGTCATAGCAGTGCTTTCTGCTTTTTCTGTGGATGTGGTACTGAGGAATTGAACCCAGGGCTTCATGCATGCTAAGCAAGCACCCTAACTCTAGCCACAGTCCCAACCCATATATATATTTTTCATTTCTTTAAAGCAGTATAAATAGTCTTGACTTCCTACATTAAATTAAAATTGTTCATTGCTCACATATATGTCCAATTATTTTTATACAAAAATTATATCCTGTTAGTGCATTGTACTCCACTAGTGACTCTAATAACTTTCAGTGTATCCTTGTGATTTTCTAATTAAAAATAATGTCAGCTTTGGGAGTCAGTGGCTGCTACCTGTCATCCTAGCTACTCAGCAGTCTGACTTCAGAGCCTTGGTCTTGGAAGCCAGCCTGGGCATGGAAGTATATGGGAGCCTTATTGCCAGTTAACCATCAGAAAGCCAGAAGTAGAGCTGCAGCTCTAGTGGTAGAGCTCTAGCATTGAGTGAAATGGCACAGGGACAGCACACAGTCCCTGAGTTAAAGCCCCAGGATGGCACAAATAGAAAGTTAAGGTTACCTGCACATTAAGATAATAACACCCCTTCCTATTTACATAGATACATGTGTTTGTATTGTCAAATTGACCTTGCTACCAACTGCAGTACAGTGCAAGTTAAACGTGGTGAGAGTAGATGTATTTATTTATTTATTTATTTATTTTTGTCGGTCGTGGGGCTTGAACTCTGGGCCTGGGCGTTGTCCCTTAGCTCTTCAGCTCAAGGCAAGCGCTCTACCACTTGAGCTACAGCGCCACTTCCGGTTTTCTGGTGTTTTTATTGGAGATAGGAGTCTCACAGTCTCTCCTGCCCGGGCTGGCTTTGAACCGTGATCCTCAGATCTCAGCCTCCTGAGTAGCTAGGATTACAGGCGTGAGCCACCAGTGCCCGGCGTATTTATCTTTTTGCTGGTCTTATGCTATAAGTACATATGATTTCACTGTTAAGTTGGATACTGGCTATCAGCTGCTCATGTAAAACCAAGTATTTTTATTAACATATTTTAGTTTCACAGGGGAGATTCATCTTGACATTTTAATAGAAGAATACAACTTTACTTGATTGAACTCACTCAATTATTCTTCCTCATTCCCCCTCTTTCTTAAAATAATTTCAATAGCTTTTATTGATCTACTTATCTATATGCTTATATAGTACTTTGACAGGAAGAAAAGAAACAGTTGATATTGATCATTGGAATATATGAAAACACTGAATCATATTAAAACTACCACATGATGTAGGGAATGTGACATTGGGGTGATGGTGAATAGAATATATTACAAACATATATGGAAATATCACAATGCAATCTGAAGTATCGTAGAATGTATACATTTCCTTGTGTTCTAGTCTCGGCAGTATTTCTGAGCTGTGTATCTCCCTCAAGTCTTGCTGCCTACCATTTTGATCTCATGTCCACCTCCAGCATTTAGATTTCTGTTTAGACTGGCTATAATCCCTAATCCTCAGAACTCAGCCTCTTTGAGAGCTAGAATTATGGCATGAGCCACCAGAACATGGGTATGTATACAATTTATATATATATATATATATATATAAATATATATGTATATATTTATATATATACATATATATATACATATATATATATATATATATATATATATACATTTTACACTTAATCAACCTCACCATTTTCCCTACTTCTACCACTGAGCTCATCTTCCAAGGGAGACTTTATTGCCTGTATGTGATTATTATTGTCTTTTGTTTCCTTTGAAATCTTTCTTTTAAATTTGATGTCTGGATCCACTCACAACAGCTACCTTTTCCCGTGGTGTCATGCTTACTGACAATTTCCATATCTCATACTTTTTAATAAAAATGAAATAACATAGTATAGCAACTCTGGATAGGACTTGTATATTTCTCTGCTTACATCAAGACCCTTGGAGAATTCTGCTTTTGTACAGAGCTGTTCCAAGGGCCAAACCTGAACATGTACACAGGCTCTTCAGGGTTTACGAGGCAAGCTGCTGCTTCTATTGCCCTCAGCACTCTTAGAAGTTCCACTAACACTAGCTGATTATTGCCTTGTTTGTGAGAGGAAATGGGGGCCTAGGAAGGTGAGAGATACCTGTTCCCAGTCTTGGCAGGCAGACATCCCTACAATTACAGCTATGGGGAGGACTGCCCTGTGGAATTTCTGAATTGGGAGGATGTAAGTGGTTATTTATGGTGCATAAATGATCTTTTTTGTTTTCACCTATGTTCTTTAAATGCTCTCAAACAACTCTGGAGTAGTTACAAATCTTTTGTGTTTTCTTCTTTTATTGTATGTCCTTAGGTTACTCCCTGTCAATCAATGGTATTTCGGGAATTGTATAAATATTGTGGTATGGCACATGTATTTCATAAACACCACAACCGCCACTACTACCCTACTGATTCTTTCTAACACAACTGGGAAATGCAGGTCTGAGTCATTTCAGGGGGAACAAGTCCCTTATCTTGGACCTTCATAAGCCAGAGCAGGTATAATGATTGCTTACTTATTGCTACTCTGAGAGAAGCTCCCTGGTCTATTTCTTTTTTTTTTTTTTTAATTGTGAAAATACTGTACAGACGGGTTACAATTACATAGGCAAGATAATGAATACATTTCTTATCAAGCAATGTAGCCTTCTCCTTCGTTTACCCTTCCCATCCCTTCCCATTCTCCTCCCACCTCCCCATCCAATCCTGCCCAACTCTCACCCTCACTCCCCCCACACACCAAAGTTGTAAAGTTCGTTTTCGACACAACGACTTGTACATCTGTACACACCTCTATCCCAATTGAAACGATTGGTTTTTCCCCTTCCCCTCCACAAATTATACCAACATCAAATACAGTGAAAGCAGGGGTTATAATGTAGGGGAGGGACATACAGAGCAACAAAGAAATAATCTTATAAATGTGTTAGAAACAATCGCATGGAAGAAAAATACCATTTGAATACATATCTTAGGGTTCATTTCCCTAATATCACCTTATCTGACCTTTTCTGCTTGATTCAGACATATACTAGATGTTGCAAGTAAGGGAAACCATGGGATCTATGTTTCTTTGGGCTTGGCTTACTTCACTCAATAAAATTTTTTCCATGTCTTTCCATTTCCTAACAAATGGGGCAATGTCATTCTTTCTGATGGAGGGATTGAATTCCATTGTGTATATATACCACATTTTCTTGATCCATTCATCTACTGAGGGGCATCTGCGTTGGGTCCATATCTTAGCTGTAGTACATAGTGCTGCAATAAAATAGTGGTGCTGGTAGCTTTAGTGTGGTCTTGTTTGTAAACATATGGGTAAATGCCCAAAAGTGGGATTGCTGGGTCATATGGGAGCTCTATGTGGAGTCTTTTGAGGAACCTCCATACTGCTTTCCCTGGTCTATTTGTTAAATGTGTCATTCTATCTTCTAGCTCAGACTACTACCTGGCATTGAGTGGTATATGTATCCATAATTGTTGATTAAATTGTTTAGTAAATGTTTGAAATGAAAGTGGTTGACTGTACATATAGGGAGTACAGTGAAAACAGAGAGACTGGACTGGAATATCCTAGACACAGTCTATTTTACTAATGAGGGGAACCATGCACCAAGTGTTTCTTTGGGTCTGGCTTGCTTCTCTTAGTATAATTGTTTTCAAGTTGTTCTATTTCCTTATGAATGAGCAATGTCATTTTTTCTGATGCAAGCACAGAAATTTATTGTGTATATATACCACATTTATTAATCCCCTCATCCAATGAGAGACATCTGCATTTATCCATATCTTAGCTATGATAGGTAATGCTGTAACGATCATGGTTCTACTGTAGCTTTAGTATGTCTTAGGTTGTGGTCATTTGGATCAATGCTCAGGAGTGGGATTGTTGGGTTATAGGAAAGCTCTACATTTAGCCTTTTGGGGAATTTCCACGCTGCTTTCCAGCATGGTTGAATAAGTTTACATTCCCAAAAGAATGTAGTAGTTTTCCGGTTTGGCCATACCCCCACTAGCATATGTTATTTGTTTTCCTGATAACGGCCATTGTAACTAATGTGAAGTGGAATCTCAGGGTTTGATTTCTGTTTTTTGTTTGTTTATTTTTTGTTTTTGTTTTTTGCCAGTCCTGGGCACTGTTACTAGGCTTCTTGAGCAGTCTAGCACTCTATCACTTTAGCCAAAGTGCCAATTCTGAATTTTTCTGTTTATGTGGTATTGACCAATTTAACCAGGGCTTCATGCATGCTAGGCAAGCACTCTACCACTAAGGACATTCTCAGCCCCATGTTGTTTGGTAGGAATTTCATTTATGGTCATCGATGTGGTACATTTCTTCCTATGTTTTCTCTTAGCTCTTTTATTAATGTGGTTGTTGAATATTGAGGACATGTTTTTGGGAGGGGATAATATTTTTCATTTTTTAATTTTTTATTGTGAAAATAATGTACGGACCTGTTACAAGATAAAGAGAACATTCCTTATCAAGCATTGTAGCCTCCTCCTTTGTTTCCCCTTCCCATCTCTTCCCAGCATCCCCTCACCCCACCCAACAAAACTTACCTCCACCCCCCTACCAAAGTTGTAAAATCCGTTTTCGACATGACAACTTGTACTTCTCATTGTTGCAACGGGTCCACTTGTATCCTTATTTAAACGACTTGTTTTTCCCCTTCCCCTCCACAAATTATACCGACATCAAATACAGTGAAAGCAGGGGTTATACTGTGGGGGAGGGACATACAAACTACAAAGTAATAAACTTTTAAATGCATTAGAAACAAATGCATGAAATAAAAAATACATTTAAATACATATCTCAGAGCTCATTTTCCTAGCATCACCTTATCTGACCTTTTCTGCTTGACTCATACATATACTAGATATTGCAAATAAGGGAAACCATGGGACCTATGTTTCTTTGGGCTTGGCTTACTTCACTCAATATAATTTTTTCCATGTCTTTCCATTTCCTAACAAATGGGACAATGTCGTTCTTTCTGATGGAGGCATAGAATTCCATTGTGTATATATACCACATTTTCTTGATCCATTCATTTACTGAGAGGCATCTGGGCTGGTTCCGTATCTTAGCCATAGTAAATAATGCTGCAATAAACACAGTTGTGCTGGTAGCTTTATTGTGGTCTTGTTTGTAAACATTGGGTAAATTCCCAAAAGTGGGATTGCTGGGTCATCCGGGAACTCTATGAGCAGTCTTTTAAGGAACTTCCATGTTACTTTCCGAAGTGGTTGAACAATTTTACACTCCCACCAACAATGAAGTAAGGTTCCCTTCTGTCCACATCTCCTCAGGCATCTGTTATTATTAGAGTTCTTGATTTTTGCCATTCTAACTTGGGTGAGTTGGTGTCTTAATGTTGTTTTGATTTGCATTTTTTTTATGGCTAGGGATGTTGAACATTTCTTCATGTGTCTATTGGCCATCCTTCTTTCTTCTTCAAACAAGTTTCTCTTTAAGTCTTTAGCTCACTTCTTTATTGGGCAGTTGTTTCTTTCAGGATTTGTTGTTGGGGATTTAATTTTTTGAGTTCCAAGTATATTTTAGATATGAGACCCTTGTCCTTTGTATGGCTAGTGAAGATCTTCTCCCAATCGGTAGGCTTTCTATTGATCTTGCTAGCTATGTCCTTTGCCATGCAGAAGCTCTGCAACTTCATGCAATCCCATTTGTCCAAACTTTCTTTGATTTGTTGTCTTTCAGCCCAATGTTGTTTGGTTTGAATTTCATTTATGATCATCAGTGTGGTACGTTTCTTCCTTTGTTTTCTCTTAGCACTCTTATTAATGTGGTTGTTGAATATTGAGGGCATGTTTTTGGTAGGGGATTATTTTTTGAGCTCTAAGTATATTTTAAATATGAGTCTCTTTTCTCTTGTACCTAGATATACAACAAATCAATGAAAGTTTGGATACATGGGATGGCATTAAACCAGAGAATTGCTGAAGGCAAAAGACATAGCTAGCCGTATAAAGAGAAACCACACAGATTGGGACTAGATTTTCACTAGCCATGCAACATAGACATTATAGCTAAAATATGCTTAGTGCTCCAAAAATTAAATTCCTCCCCCAAACAAATCCTCAAAGAAACAGCCAACCAGTTAATAAGTGGGCTAAAGACTTAAAGAGATACTTCTCTGAAGACTAAAAAAGCATGTCCAATCGACACATGAAGAAATGTTCAACATCTCTGGCCACAAAAGAAATGCAAATCAAAACAGCATTGAGATTCTACTTCACCCCCACAAGAATGGTATACTCAAGGATTCTAGTAACAACATATCCTGGACGGTTGTGACCACAAAGGAACACCATTACACTGTTGGTGGGAGTGTAAACTTGTTCAACCACTCTGGGAAGCAGTATGGAGGTTCTTCAAAAGACTACACATAAAGTTCTCTATGACCCAGCAATCCCACACCAGGGCATTTACCCAAATGACTACAGACAAGGACATACTAAAGCTACTAGCACAACAATGTTCCTTGCAGCACTACTTACCAAATTGAAGATTTGTAACTAAACAGATGTACCTCAATAGATAAATGGATCAAGAAGATGTTGTCTCATTTGTAAGGAAATGGAAACATCTGAAAAGAAATATATTAAGTGAAACAAACAAGTCCTACAGAAACATAGGTTTCATGATATCCCTTATTTGTAATAACCAGAATATGTCTATGATATTCTTAGCAGGGGATCACAATAGCCCAATCCATATGTAGCATATGAAAATGAACTCCAAGAATTGGAAGCAAGAGGTTCTAATTATGTCCTGTATACAGATGTTTCTGTTTTTCCTTTTGTTTTAGTTTTCTATAGGTATCTGATCCATGGAAGAGAAAGGCAATCACAGAAACAGCAGGAGAAAGGATGAAACAATGCAACAATGATACTCACCAGACACTATGTTGGAAATGAAGTTGACAATGTGGGGGAGAGGGAGTGGGGAGAGGGGAAAAAATGAGGGAGGGTTAACATCTTTGAAAAGAAATGTTCTCATTACCATACTTATGTAACTGTAACCCTCTGTTCACAATAAATTTTATAATAAATTATAAAAAAATATATATATAAAAGGAGTTGGTTGTGGATGTCCCATGTAGTAACCTTCACAAGTGTTGAGATGTCTGCAATGTAGACTTCATACAAAGAGTCTGATTTTTCTTTTAGGGGTGGTCTTGTCGTGGGCCTGAAATCTGGGCCTAGATGTTGTCACTCCGCTCTTCACCTCAAGGCTAGTACTTTACCACTTAAGCCACTGCAACACTTCCGGCTGAAGAATCGGACCCAAGGCCTCATGCATGCAAGGCTAGCACTCTACCACTGAGCCACCTTCCCAGCCTGAGTCTGAGATCCAGAATACTGAACAAAATAATTTCAATGAACTTTAAAATTCATAGAAATTTAAGAAAAGGGAAGTTAAAAGCTAGACGCAGAAAAAAATGAACAGATAACATTGTGATAATTATGGGACATACAGGTGGCCTACAGTTGCCAAAACAAAGATATGAGAATCCTCAAGGTAGTGCAGAGGGGCTTTGGGTGGTTCCTGAGGGTCTACAAAAAATACCATGATAAGAGACTTGTTCATTTTCCACTGAAATTAACATCCTAGTTTTTGTCCCTCCCAGAGACCCTAGGGTACATCATGTCAGGTGAATGTCATGAAGACAGGATTCCCCTACCTTTCTATGGGTGAAGATTGCCTGGGAACTGGAGCTCCTTGGTTGAATGCTTAGATCTCTGGAGAGCAGACTCTTCAGGCTCGCGTCTTTGCATAGTATTAGGTGTCCCAGGTGAGGATGGCCCTCCAATATCTTCTTTATCACCGACCAATGTAAGTGTCTATTCATATGCTTTATCGTGTAACCTTCATTAAATAGTTGTTGGAGATCTGAAAATAGTATATAATTTGAATCTTTAATTCAAAGGCTAAAATATGCTAAAGCTTAATGTTGGAAATTACTACAGGTTGAACTTTTGGTAGGCCCTTTGGCTTTCTGAAAAATTACAGAACTCATATCAGTGTTAGTCTTTTAGTCTAGTGTTAGTCTAAGGTGCAGGTGTATCCAAGCTATAGTTCACACCTTCCCTTCCTAGAATACAGGTGCTTTCATAATGAGCTAAATCTACATCTCCTGTCATTCACCCCTGAAAGTGGCCTTCAAATGAAGCATGATCAGTAAGCGGAGAACAACAAACGTGCTATTCCACATCTGGAAAGATCAGAGTGAGAGGAGTGTTTCTCCTATATCTATGTGCCCACACCAGAAGAACATTGTCTCCAGTGTTCAAATATATGCCAGAAAAGTTGTGACTAGCAGATTAGTCCCCAAAACTGAGCATGAAACTTCTGATTTGAAGCATGTACCAACTCATAGTAACATATCTCATCATGGAGGACAGGCATGGGTAAGGGACTAATGTTTTTGGACCTAATGTATGACACTTGCTAAAGTAATGTGGAAATTATTGTAAGAAAAAAACTGAAATCCTGACTTATTGTTTTCTGTGGTCTTAAATGATCACAGTTTGAGCCTTTCATTTATATGCTGTCATTTTAAAATATACTGAAATATTGAGCCAGATTTTATGTGTTAGGATCTCTCTTCTAAGTCATCATTCCAGAACTTCTACCTGTGGGCCAGATTGTCCTCCATAGTAAGTTGCCCCTCTGCAAGGACCTCTGAACTGGTCACTAATGTAAAGCCATATTTATGTGTATTCACAGAAATGAAGCTACCAAACTCTGTATGAAAATCTATCATAATCCTGGCTTACATGTCACTAGAGAAGCAACTTCAGTTTAGTGACGGTGATGCTATAGGATGGAATAATTTAGGCATACATAGAAATGTTCACTTCTCTGCAGGAAGTCTATTGATGCCATTAGTGAGTCCCAAATTAATTTTATTATCTGAGACAAACAACATAAGCATACTCATGTGGGCCCTTGTTTTGTGTTTGAATGTACAGCTTTGGTATGGTAGTTGTAAGTATCAATATGTGAGCTTCACATATTGATAAACTGAGGCAACAAGCCAACCATCAGGTGTATCTCTGGTGCATATAATATATGCACCTGGATGATATAATATATGAGCATTATGTGCACAGAATGTTGATGATGGTGCATTTTATCTTAGGAAGCTATTGAGGCACTTTTTCTTTATAGGATTCAAGTATACCCTAAGAAACATAGATATCACAAATACACACACAAACACACACATATATATGTTCACAATTACCACGCATACAATTACATCAATGTCCCCGTGGTCTTCAAGTATACAACCTCAAATAAACACTGATCCAACAACCAAGAAATCATAAAAAGTCTTTATCCAAACAAGGAGCTTTTGTTCAAGATCTATACTATATTCGTAATTTCTGGTAAGCTAGATTTTGGGTGGCATTTCAAAAGACAAGCTACTAGTTTTACCACATGCATCTTAGCAGGTATACTGTTTTCCTCATTTAGTAAATCCAGAGCACTTACCATATTCCACTTGTTCTAGGGGGCCAGAAACTATAGAAACAATGTCATCATGATGATATTGTTGTATTGTGACTTATTTGTTCATGGTTTTAATTTTTCTCATGAGTGTTGAAAACTGAGAAACACTGGCAAGATGAAGTGTCCAAAGTAAAGAAAATGGCACATCTATAGAAAACTCATGAGCTTTCTTGGAGTCCTTATTCTTTAACTCAATTTTGATCAAGTTTTTTTTCTGTTTCTGTGGCATTCATCCAGCTTTTACTCAGGGACTTGATTCCTTGAGCTTTGGTGCTAAAAGAACACAAGTGAGAGCATTGTATCACTTGAATCAAAGCTCCATTTTTAGCATATTTGGTGGTGCTTAAGTGGAGATAATAGTCTTAAAGTACTTTGTACGTGGTTAAGCTTTCAAGTATAACAGTGCCCTGTTAGATCATGAATTCTTAATTCCTTGTTCTAGCAGGACTCATTGTTTCAAGAAAATAGGACAGCAAGCATAAGGTTTATACCACCATGGTGTCATTTGCAAAGGTCATTTTGCAATCAGTTGCAAAGGTATATTTATCTACAATTCCATATCCCATATTCAAATACCTACATAGAATATTTCAAGAGTTTATTGTTTATATTGTTCATGACAGGGTGTCCTCAGGTTTGAACTTAGGGGACCACATTTTTGTGATGGTCGAGGGGCCTGATCTCCGGGCCTGGGCACTGTCTCTGAGCTCTTCAGCTCAAGTCTATCACTCTACCACTTGAGCCACTGCACCACTTCCAGCTTTATCTGCTTATGTGGTGCTGAGAATCAAACCCAGGGCCTCATGTATACAAGGCAAGCACTCTACCAGTGAGCAATCTTCCTAGCCACAGGGGCTCTCATTTGTGAGGCTCCTTTTACCAATTAAAGACATACCACAAGCCCCTTTGTATCACTCATCTTTCCAATTAATGTCTTGCTTCTTCATCTGGGCATTTCTGGACACTAATGTCACAGGTAGCTGGCACCAGATCCATGCTTTGATTTGCATGGGATGGCCTAGAAATGCCATCTTGCTCATTACAGCTAACAGAGTAGCAAAGATTATACATATGAGCTAGGGTAATTGGCTCTTTTTCGCCAGTCCTGGGGATTCAACTCATGGCCTGGGCACTGTCACTGAGCTTCTTTTGCTCAAGTCTAGCACTCTACTACTTGAGACACAAGGCCACTTTTGGCTCTTCTGTTTATTTGGTCCTGAGGAATCGAACCCAGGGATTTATGCATAGTAGGCAAGCACTCTACCTTGAAGCCCCATTTTTCCAAGCCCCTAATCATCTCATTTTAAATTGTTACTCTTAAGAGAAGGAAAGGATACCTTTTCATTTCAGAGAGCAATCGTTCCTCAAGGACTCTCCCAAGTTTTCATTGACTGATGACACACAACTAGAAGTGGCACTGTCCAGTAACATGATCAGTGGGCATTTAAATTACCATCCCAAGTACTGGAGAAAGGAAGTCTTTCTAAAAGACTGAAAAATGCTCTGGAGGATGAGTTCTAAGGATCACAGTTCACACCGAGCCAGGAGTGAACATTCAAGAAGTCTCCCCAAGTTCTCATGAATTCTCCACAAAAAAACCAAGAAGTGGACCTGTGTCTCAAGGTGCAGAGAACCAACCTTGAGTGGAAAATAAAAAGGAGACACCTCAAATTCTAAGCTCAATCCAAGTGTTGAAAATAACAATAATAATAATAGAAATAGCTGGGCGCCCGTGGCTCACAACTGTAATCTTAGCTACTCAAGAGGCTGAGATCTCAGGATCATGGTTCAAAGCCAGCCTGGGCAGGAAAGTCCGGGAAACTCTTATCTCCAATAAACCACTAGAAAATCGCAAGTGGCGCTGTAGCTCAATTGGTAGTGGGCTCACCTTGAGCTGAAGAGCTGAGGAACAGTGCTCAGGCTCAGAGTTCAAACCCCACCACCACCACCAACAACAAAAGAAATAGAAATAATAAATATATTACCAGCAGAACTAATTGAATAAATGGGATGTTGTGATTCATGTATATAATTCCAGTTATATGAGAGGCCTAAGTAGGAGGACGTCAGTCTATGAACAGTCCTTGTTTATAGAAGACAGTTTATAGAAGACAGATGGGAAAGTGAATGACTTAAAAGTGGCCATATGTGTATGTGTGTGTGTGTGTGTGTGTGTGTGTGTGTGTGTGTGTGTGTTTATGTATCTGTGTCCATGTGTATGCTTCTGTGTGTCTGTGGTGTGAAAGTAGAGGAGCCAAGCCTACAGGTGACTGCCAATCCCCCTATATTTGCTAAGGCTTAGTAGAAGGGCAGTGGGACCAACAGGGACCTTGCGGGGATAAGCTAGCACCATAGCCAACTCTTGCAATGTAATACGACCGTCTTTTCCTTGTAAATGTAGATGTGATCAGGACTTTAAGGCACACATGGGAACATTAAAATGCACATTGGAATTATGGTAGGCCTAGGAAGCCTGAGGTGAGACTCAGAATTAAACCTCTTTTTCCCAAAGCGGAAAGATTCCTCCAGCCTGGACCTGGGGGCTCATGCTTTTATTCCTAGCTCCTCTGGAAACCAAGATCTTAAAATTGAGGTTTGAAAGCAGTCCTGGCAGAAAAAAATCAGTACTCATATCTCCAATTAAGCACCAAAAAATCATAAAGTGGAGTTGGGCTCATGTGGTAGACTGATAGCTTTGGTTAAAAAAATACAAAAGGTCAAGGATGACACTCAGGTCCTGATTTCAAGACCTGGTACATGAAAGTGTGAGAGTAGAGTTTTTAATTCACACAAACAGTTCAGGCCCTTATCGTATTGGGCGTCCTGATGTTTTTTTTTTTTTTTTTTTTTTTTACTAGCTAAGCTCTTGCTGAGATAAAACAGACATGTTTCTAAAGGCATGCAGGATGTATTTAATTACTTAACTATATGATGGCATCCACCTTGGTTCTAGAAATTTTAAACTTAGGTCAATCTTTCTGTGTCTATGTAGATGAAAAGGATTTTATTCCAACATTCTATAAAATTTCTGAGCCTGTCCATTATTTTCAAAATGAAAAAAGAATTTCCTTCTTATAAAAGCCATTTTTTCTTGAGCCCTATCTCTACAAACAATTTTCAGATTCACCACAAATTAAGCATTCTACTTTTGATAATTGTGTGCACCTATCCCCTTCTTTCTTTCTTTTCTTTTCTTTCTTTCTTTCTTTCTTTCTTTCTTTCTTTCTTTCTTTCTTTCTTTCTTTCTTTCTTTCTTTCTTTCTTTCCATCTTTCATTCTTTATTTCTTTCTATGTTTCTTTCTTTCTCTTTCTTTTCTTTCTTTCTTTCTTTCTTTCTTTCTTTCTTTCTTTCTTTCTTTCTTTCTTTAATTCATTCATTCTTTCTTTCTATATTTCTTTCTGTGATTCTTTCTTTCTTTCTTCCTAGGTTTCTTTCTGTTTCTTTCTTTCTTTCTGTTTTTTTCTTTCTTTCCTTTCTTTTGTTCTTTCTTCCTTCTTTCCTTCTTTTCTCCCTCCCTCCTTCTCTCCTTCTCTCCCTTCTTTCCTTTCTTCTTTCCTTTCTCTTTTTTCCTTCCTTCTTGTTAGGGCCTGACAGCTGTCCCTCAGCATCTTGGCTAAGGCTGGCACTCTACCACTTCAAATAAAACTCAGAGTTAACTATCTTAATGTTGAGAAAATTTTGAGCCATAAGATTTGTAGCTACTTAAATTATACTTCAAATATAGGAGCAATGAAGACTTGTTAAAATATTGAAGAATACTCCGGAGCCTGAGATCTGAGACTCACAGTTCAAAATGACCCATTGCAGTAACATCAGACAGTATTTCAAGCTTATATTTAATTCCCAAATAGGCAAAACTGGAGCTGGGTCTTCAGAATTAGAGCACCAATGTTGACTGTAAAATTGCAAAAAAAAAAAAACAAACCCGAAAAACAAACACACAAAATACCTCTTGGTTCTGAGCTCATTAATATACTCTCAGAAAAAAGGCGAAAATGAAATATTTTGCCAGCATATGTATCTTCAATAGATGAACTATTATGGTTCTTGACTGTTATTCTAGGTCTAAGTAAGAGGCCTGCAGTCTCTGAAACATCCCTTTGACTTAACTAATTATTACCTGATTTGAAAACATTAAGTATCTGAATAAATTTAGGGCCTTTGTTGTGCCTCAAGATTAAGGTATCTTTGTATCAAGTACAGCGCTATACATCCATCTCCAATAGTGTGCCCTGGGTGCTAAAGGGAAAACAAAGTGAACAGGCTATCTGAGAGAATTCAAATTACAAGTGTGAGAAACTTAAGTCTATAGTAAGATCGAACAGGTATGGTCATATTAAGTAAGAAAAAAAGAAATGATTTCATGCACTTATTCTTACCTAGCCTACCAAATCCCATTGTGTTTAAAATACTAAGGACAAAATGTATGCTATATTGGTAGGCTGTGGACAGGTAAAGTGTACAATAGCAAATTTCTAAGGAATAGCAGAGGGATTGGGCTTCCTCTCTATTGGGTTGCTGCATTCACAGGGATAGAGGAGAGTGGTGTTGAAAGTGATCAAAGGAAACTTGTAAGTTTATATAGTGAATGGTGGGGAAAACGTTGAAAAACTCACTTGCAGACTTTTTTTTTTTTTTTTTTGGGTCCAGTCGTTGGGCCTGAACTCTGGGCCTGGGCGCTATCCCTCAGCTCTTCAGCTCAAGGCTAGCGCTCTACCACTTGAGCCACAGCACCACTTCCGGCTTTTTTCCTTTTGCTTATGTGGTGCTGAGGAATCGAACCCAGCGCCTCAGGCTTGCAAGGCAAGCGCTTCTACCACTGAGCCAACTTCCCAGCCCATCTTGCAGACTTTTTATGTTCAAAGAAGAAAGAAACCTGGAAGCTGTGACTCATGGCTGTAATCCTATCTTCTTAGGGGGCTGAGATTTGAGGATTTCCATTTAAAGACAGACTAGGCAGGAAAGTCTATGAGACTCTTATCCCAATACACTATTCAGAAAAATCCAGAAATTGTGCAGTGGTTGAAGTGGTTGAATGCTTGTCTTGAGCCAAAGAAGCTCAGGGACAGCACCCAGGCCTGACAAAAGAAAAAGAACCAGATGAAGAATAGGATGGTACTCAGTTCCTGTTTTCTCTGTACAAATCCCACGGTTCTATGCCCAAAGCTGAAGAGGAAGAAGATAAGAAATGGAATGGCATGATATATTCAGTTACAATTAGAAAAGGGGAAAAAAGTGAAGGGAAAATAGAAGGACAAGAAGCCAGATTTGCCTTTTCTTCAGTTTTAGGATTTGAAATTGGGGCCTGGGAATAGTCCCTGGGCTTTTTCGCTAAAGGCAAGCACTCAACCACTTTGAACCACAGTGCCACTTCCAATTATCTGTTTTCAATTGGTGATTAGAGTCTCAGGGACTTTCTTTCCCAAGCTAGCTTCAAACCACAATCTTGAGATGTCAGCCTCCTGAGTCAGTAGGATTACAGCTGTGAGCCACTGGCACCTGACTAGAATTCAGTTTTGTATTTGGTCTCTATGAAACCAACTATTTCAGTAATCAGCTCCTTTTTAATGAAGTAACATCATGAACTATGATATCAAAATGCATTTTTGAAATTTCAGCTTAGTATTGTTAAGCATGCATCACTAATGTTTACATACTGATAATACTACATTTTTTCTTACAATATTTGTATTTGTGGCAGTAATTTTCAAACATTGAGCCTCACACATGCAGAGCACACAGGTATTTTTGTAATATGTGGAATGATATTTTTGTGTGTGCTTGGCTTACAGTGCTTGAACGCTGTCTTTGAGCTTTTTTTTTTTTTTTTTTTTTGGTCAAGACTAGTGCTCTACTCGTTAAGTCATAGCTCAACGTTCACCTTTTCCATTTGTCTTGTATCCTTTCATAATCAACTGGAGATATGAGTCTTCTAGGCTTTTCTAACAGGGATAATTTGGAACTATTATCCTCAGATCCTAGTCTCCGGAGTAGTTAGGATGACCGGCATGAGTCACCAGCACCTGGCTGACTGAACATTTGTAAAAAATATCTTGGATATGTTATTTTACACACACACACACACACACACACACACACAAACACACACAAACAGACACACACACACACACACAGACACACACAAACACACACAGGTACATATGATAGTGTCCAGAAGGACTGCAGTTACATAAGCAAGGTAATAAGTCCATTTCTTAATGACGATTTTTAACCGCCTCATTTGTTTTTCTCCTACCATCTCTTTATTCCTCACCTCCCCAAGGCTTCCTGCAAATCAAAATTGTAAAGTTCTTTTCAACATAGTTCCTTGTACATGAGATTGTACAATGTGTCATCCTGTATCCTTATTTCAGCATTTTGTTATTTCCCTTCCCCTCCTCAATTAGAAAAAGCTATATACAATATGCAAGACACCGGAATCCAAGAGAGTGACAACAAGGTTTATGCCATGGCAGAAGAACATACAAAGAAACAAAAAATATCATATAATACATTATAAGCCCATCAAGAACAACAGCAAGAAAAATAAAATCTCTTCTTTCCCTTCTTGGGCTTCATTTCGCTTAGCATCAGCTTATATGGTCATATGTCCATAGCTTTTGACCTCTTCTCCTTGTCCTAGACATGGACTAGTTATTGCAGATAAGGGAAACTACTTTTTCCCTTACATTTAATTAGTGTATATTTGTTGAACAGAGGAGGTTCATTGTGTATTTCCATTATGTATGTGAATGGACACTCATTCTATTCCTTTAACAACCAGTGGGGTGGGAAGGCCACACCCCGTGGTGATGTCATTGCCCAAGGGTCTGGGCCACTGAAAGGGGCAGGGTGTCCATCAGGGTTGTGAGTGGGTGGTTTGGGGGAGGAGGGTGAGTGGCAGATGAAACTGTTGGAGGCGGGAAGGGGACACTGCCTATATATAGCCTGCATATTCCCATGATGAGGGGTGGAGATTGAGATGGCCATAGAAAAGGACAGTAAGAGGAGCCTATTGCAGCAGATCAGAGGCTCCAGGCCTCTGGAGGGGCCAGTTGCAAGGCACAAGACCTGCAAAGAGGCCTGAGTTGAGTGGAGAGGCCTGCAGAGAAGGAGTAAAGAAGCAAAAGGTAAAGCCTTCCCCTTTGGAACTTGGCAGCTTTGGAACATTGGAGCTTTGGAGATTTTCAGACTGAGTAATAGAAGGTTTGCAGTCCAACTAGTAAAGATAGGAGCTGCCCATTGGAGGCTTGGAGGTTGAGGCTGCTCTTGGTTCTGGGTACCCAGCCATGCACAAGGTAGTTGCAGGCCCCCTTTCTGGTGTAAGTAGTGTAAATAACGTTCCTTTTCACCTTTAACTGTGCTTTGATAGATTGTCATATCATTCCCTTCCTCATTCCCTTTCTGAAAACAATATGAACACATTCCATTGTTACATATGCACAAACATATATAAGGTTTGTCTCATCATTTGGCCCTCTTTATCCTATCTTCCCTGCTCCTACTGGTACTCCTATCCTCATCAGAAACTATTATGTTTCTGTTACTTGTTTATTCTTTTTAATTTTACTATAATGGTGATGTACAAATGGATCACAGTTCAATAGTCATGCATTGAGAACATTTCTTTTTGAACTGTGTTATTATTTGTTTTTTATATTTTTGTTAGTTGTGCAAATTGGTTTCACCTAGGGACAGAGCCCACCCCAACAAAGTTGTTAATAAAGAAGCAACAGGATTGAGAAGGTTCCTACACTGACCAGTCAGGGCCACAGCACTGGCACGCGAGCTGATACTGTGACCTGGAGCAGCCAGATTCTTTGTTTTATAAAGGCAAAATCCATGAGGTCGAGCCTGGTCACTCCCAGGTGACCAATGGGATTGTAACACACGAAGGATTGTACAGTCCTACCAGACCACAAACAGGTGGCCAACAGCCAGAGTTTACCATAAGCATGTGCAAAAGACAGGGTTACGTTAAGCACCTGGTGTCACTATTTGGAGCCAGATTACAATGTATCTGTGTCAAGGGTGAGTCTTTAAGTCAAGAATCAATGGTCGGTGAGGTTGTTAAAGGGAGGGCGACCAGATGCATTATTTTAATTCTGGGAACTAGGTCCATCAAGGCTAAAATCCCTAAAACAAAGGCAAAGCTCAAAATGGAATCATACCAGCTGGGGCCTCATCTCAGGGTCCACTTCAATATTACAATTTGGTTTAAGAATGTGATTGTACACATATGCATATGCATATCCCTTAGGACCCCATTCCATTCCTTTATAGAAGACAAAAAACATAACATTTACCTGTATTAACCTAATTTATTTCGAATAACAAGTCGCTCTACAGTTACATCCTTTTAGCAGTAAATGCTGTATTATCTCGTTTGTAGCTGAATAAGGGACCCATGAATATGCATATTACATTTTCTTTTTATGTATTCTGAAGGCGTTTATGTTGCTGTTTACCCAGCGAGACCTAGGAATACAAATCTGGTAGGCAGAAAGAGGGCTACACCATGTCGGCATACACAAAGCTTGTTGAAATAGCACATGCTTGTACAGCATACAGGCAGGAAAGTAAATCTTCAGACAAGGGCAAGAAAGTCAATCTTAAACAGTTTATGGAGAATATAGATGATGAGAATTTACTTTAAGTCAGTTAGCAGGAAGAATTCATCCTTGACAACAAAGGTGAGGTAACTCTACTGATCAAAGATTACTGAGAGTAAGCAAGGCACAGGTGAGCTACATTAGACACACAAAGGGAGTCTAGAGGCCTTGTTCTATGGGATGAATAGGAGGGGCAAGAATGGCACTTCCGGCAAACCTTCACTTGAGACTTGTTGCTTGGCATGGGACATTTGCCCTGACTTGGAAGGGGCGTTCCCCTTTTCTGTACCTGAGGGAATGCATGTGCGCATATTGCATCCTCATGGCACCCAGGACTCAGATGAGGACACAGGCATCCATGCTTTCATGTTAATACAATATCTCTTGATTAATGTCACTCAGTTCAACATACTCATTCATCCCTCCCCTACTTATCCTTTGGATTTTCTTAATTTTGTAAGGTATACATTGGATTTCAGACTGCATTTTCCTCTTCTTTTCTTGTCTTTCCCTTTAACCCAACCTCATGCTTTTCAAGTACCCACTTCCTGGTACAAATTTTGCAAATCTGATTCCCACCACCTTTTGTACCTACTCTACTTAGTTTTTGTCAGTTAGTCCTTCTACCTACTAAGAGGAGAAGTATCATAATAACCTAATACAAAGATGGAAGTTGAGATGTAGTTCTTTGCATTACAGTGATTGATACAAGCTGAGATATCTAAATCCGTAATTATGTAACTCTTTAAACTGGAACAGAGGTCAGGCACATATTCCTGAATTCAAGAAATAAGAACCCACTCGTTCAATCATGGCACAAACACACCACTGATTGCTTGGGATTTCATGAAATATTCCAGAGTTTCAATCATTTCCACATTCTTTAACATCTTCACAGACTACCCTGTCTTTCGCTGACGGTGTAGATTACAGTTTACTGAGGCAAGTTGACTGTTTTTGTAATTCACTAACAGTGAGACTCAGGCATAGTTAAAAAACCCTTTGGATCTCTCATATCCCTTCTACACAATGGCAGAAATAAATCCATGCCTCTGTAATGTGGAGATTGATAGTTCTGACATGATAGCATTGTTAGCAGAAGGGAAGGATATCATATAGAAACTGCCTAGATCTTGGTCTATGTAAGCCACATTTTCTTTGTCTATTCATCAACTGTAGTTCTTCCAGACTGCTTCCAGTTTGGCTCTTGGGTATAGAGGTAAAATAAATTGGGTGTAAACATGACCCTGTTATCTCCTGACAAATTCCTTCAGAGTTCCAGAAGGATGGTGGAGCAGAAGCTGGAGGCTAATCAAGCTCTCCCATAAAAGCAGTTTTTAATGTTCCAGTGAACAGTCCTAAGCCAGAGAATCACACCAAGTGTGCCATGACATTACAGAGAGTTAGTCCAGAGAGGGAAAATCCAGGCAAGTAGACAGATCTGAGAACTTGCAAGCAGCCGTGGCTGTGGCTGTGGCGGCGGTGGCAGCGGCGCCGTAGCCGCCATACCTGCAACATAGAGAGTCTGGGACAAAGGTGTCAGACCCGGCAGATGAGCCGATTCTACTCAACACCAGCAAGAACTGACAAGGAGCAGACATCTTCATCCTGCAGTTTGCAGACGAGAGACGACCCTGGAACCAGGACTCCAGTGTGAGTAGAAGCCTGACATTCTCAGTCCTTTTCAGGGAGCAGAGGAGGGAAGGCCACCCCTCCCCATCCACTACTGAAGATCTCCATCTTTGATACTGACAAAGGCCTGGCTCATCATCTAGCTCCAACTCAGGCCTTGGAAGAAAACTAGAGTCATTTAGCAGGTCACTGGAGTCTATAATGGCTTGCCAGGCTCAGCTCCACCCTCGGAAATATCACAGAGCCTGGGCTGGCTGCCATCCCCAGGAGTGGCTTTCTTCACTGGGTAAACAGAGAAAGAGGCTGCCCCTCCCTACAGCAGCCTTGACAATCAATTGAAATTCAGTAACCATAAACCCTGACAATGGCTCCAGGCTGGGCTCTGTGAGTGTCTTAGAAGCTAGCCCCTCAGGGAAAAGCTAGTGTTTGCTGAAAAGGCCTCAACCCTACCCAGAACCTAGCTTGGTCACAGCATCTCCAAACTGGAGTCAACAGCCATCTCCTTCTTTTGTGATACTCAGAGCAGATCCACCTCCCAATGAAATAGCCTGGGAAGAGGATCACAAACTCCTGGGTAAAGCAGAGCATTTTTCTGTCTGGTCAAACAAACTGACTTAAGAAACCAACGAGCAAATGATTTGCATTTTAATGATAAATAAACGAAAGCCGGCAAAAAAAAAAAGAAAAAAAAAAAAAAAAAAAGAAACCAACGAATCCACAGGAAAATCAAACACCATGAGCAGACCAGAGACTCCAACAAGAGACTGGTTGCAGAAACAAGAGAGATACAGGATCTTCCCATCCCCTCTAAAAATATCAAAGAAGTCTTTTTTGTACCTTGAATGAAAATTTTTTTTCTAAAACATTTTTTAATTTTTCATTTTTAACTTTAGAAAAATTGTTTTCTATTAACTTTTTTTTCTTCCTCTTATAATTTTTATTTTAGGGGTACATGTGTGTGAGGTTTTATCTTTTTTGCTTTTTTCAGTTTTTTTGCTTAGCTCTACTGAACTTTTGATCATTTTTGTCTTTCTCATTCTTTTCACATTTTCTTTACTTTTGTTCTTCTTTGCATGACTTAATTGCTGTTCTGCTCATCCTCAGATACACCCAGAGTCCATTATTAGCTCTTATTCCCCATTGTGTACACACTTAATCCAGAAATTTATTACTCAATTCAAAACTTCTTAGACTTAAATTCCTTAATAGCAGCACTACCTCTTTATACCTGTATAACATTTTAAGCATTTTTATTTTTAAATTTTTCGTGTCTCCTTTATATTCCTCCCCTTCTCTCATTCTAGCCACATTCTTCTCTGAATATTTCGTTTTCAAATTTGCATAACTTTTAAGTGTTGCAGTATTTAATTTCTAATTTTTGCTTTTCTATTTTATCTTGTCTTTTTTTTCTTTCCCTTTCTTTTTTCTCTTTGTCTACTTTCATTCTATTCAACCTATTTCCTGCTTTGAGAATAGGACTTAGTTAACTGTCCCTCTGCCTTTCCACATCCCTCAATTCCTATTTTACCCACATCTCTCCTCAAACCTAATAATTTCTGATTTGCCAAATTCTTTTTTCTGGTTTGTAGCCTATTAATACATAATTGTTTGATGTTGAATCGGTATATCTATTGAACTAGATTGTATCTGCAGACTATTGACTGTGCAACTACAGACTTTGGTTGATGCTTGCCTTAAGATAGTGTTCTAGCATAAAACGTGTTACTTTCATCCCTAATGGGCAGAGCAAGCTGGAAAAACAAAGAATATTGGCAAGTCCGGGTACCTCAACTCCGACTCATGATAATCAGGGGACAGATCAGATAATGAATAATCCAGAGGAGAGTTCCCAAATAGCTCTACAAACACTGCTGGTAAACATGGAAATGAAAAGATTGAAAACTTGCAAAGGATTCTCTATGATCATGATAGGAAGAGAGAGGAGGCAAACCAAAGTTTCATATAGGAAAATATTTGATACAGGATTTGCGTGAGTAGCTTGAGAACACTCAAAGAGAAAGAAAGAAATTCAGTGAGAAAGCTGATTAGTCAAAGAGAAAGTCAGTAATGGCATGAGCAGACTGAGAACACTCAAAGAGAGCTACAGGGATTGGGTGAACATGAGGAAGCTAATCAAAGAGAAATAGAGGAATTGAGAGAACAGTATGAGAATACACAAAGATCACTAAAGGCATGCATGGAATCCATTAACAGAGAGCTGAAAGAAGTCAGGAAGACCACAAAGGGAATGCTGAATGGAACCCAACAGAAAGAATGGGAGTCCAAGGAAACCATAACCAATATACTAAGTGATTTGAGAATAAACAGTGAACACCAAATTAAGGAAGTCAAGTGGTCCATACACGATCTAAAACAAAGCTCCAACAAAGAATTTGAAGCCAGCCATTAAAGCTGACCAATTAGAAGGAAAATAAATAAAAAACCAAAGTAGAAAGCCTTGACAGTACATTACACCATGCAGAAGATCGAATCTCGGGGATTGAAGACAGCCTAGATATTATAGAGAAAGAACATACAACCATCCAAGACAAATCCAAGAAATATGATAGATCTATTCAACACTTGGAAGATACCATCAGAAGGCCTAATCTGAGGATAATGGGTGCAGAGGAGCACCTAGAAACAGAAATTAATGGTCTAGGAAAATTGTTTAACAGGATCCTAGGAGAGGACTTCCCAAACACGAAAAAAGATGGGCCTATTCAGATACAAGAAGCTTTTAGAAGTTAAAATAGACCAGACCAGAATAGAACATCCCACCATCACATTATATTCCTCACAGAATCAATTCAGACCAAGGGAAAGATCCTTAAGCTATCAAGGAGAAAAGATCAATCACCTATAAAGGGAAACAAATTAGAATCACCTCAGATTTCTCAGCAGAGACAATGAAAGCAAGAAGATCCTGGAATGATATATGCCATGTCCTAAAGACGAACAACTATCAGCCAAGAATACTGTACCCAGCTAAGCTCTCATTCATAACCGAAGGTCAAATTAAAACCTTCCACAAGAAAGAAAAATTGAAACAATATATCTTCACCAAATGAGCCCTACAAAAGATTCTTAAAGATGTCCTACACATAGAAAACCAACAAGAACACAATAAAGGCCAAGAAACCGCACCCAAACTGAGAATCCAAGAACCATAGGAGGAACCCAGTTGCTGCAGCCTCCAAGAAGGTGGATTAAATGGCAGGAACTCCCAAATACCTCTCAGTCCTCTCTCTCTACATAAACGGACTTAACTCTCCAATTAAGGGACATAGACTGTCTAGTTGGATTAAAAAGCAAGATCCTTCTATCTGCTTCCTTCAGGAGTCATATCTTACCCATAAAAACAAACACATTTTCAAAGTGAAAGGCAGGAACAAAATCTCCCAAACACATGGCCCCCATAAACAGGTGGAGTTGTAATCCTAATATGAGATAAAATAGACTTCAAATTAAAATTCGTGACATGAGATAAAGAAAGTCGCTGCATACTAATTAAGGGATCTCTCCTTCAGGAGGATGTTACAATTCCAAATATCTATTCACCAAACAACAATGCACCCAAATTGATCCAAGAAACACTACTTTCCTTCAAATCCCACATAGATACAAAGGCATTAATTGTTGTAGACTTTAACACAACACTATCCCCACTAGACAGATCAACTCAGCAACAACTCAACAGAAATCACAGATCTAAACAACTGCCTAGATCAACTAGATTTAACAGACATCTACCGAATATTTCACCCAGCAGCATCAGAATACACGTTTTTCTCAGCAGCACATGGATCATTTTCCAAAATAGACCACATTTTAGGCCACAAAGCAAACTTGTCCCAATTCAGAAACATTGAAGTTATACCTTGCATTCTCTCAGACCACAAGGGAATAAAATTAGAACTCAATACCAAAATCCAGGAGGCTGAACAACACACTGCTGAATCACCAGTGGGTTATGGAAGAGATTAGAAAGAAATTCAAATGTTCATAATATTCCACAGAAATGAACAAACAAATATCAAGCTCCTCTGGGACACCGCAAAGCAGTACTCAGATGCAAGTTTATAGATCTGAGTTCCTACATCAACAAATTGGAGAGATCTGAAACCAGCAATTTAATGAAACATCTGATCCTCCTTGAAAAAGAGCAGAAAGATAAACCCCAATCCAGTAGATGGTAAGAAATAATTAAAATTAGATCTGAATGAAATGAATTAGAATCCAAAAAGGACTATAGAAAGAGTCAACAAAACAAAGAGTTAGTTCTTTGAAAAAATTAACAAAATTGATAGACCCTTAGCAAATCTTCTCAGAAAAAGAAGAGAACACACCCAAATAAATAAACTCAGAGATGATAATAGGAACATCACCAAAGAAAAAACCAAGATTCAGAACATTATAAGGGAATCCTCCTCACAAATATCTACATGCTGAAACTAAACCAAGATGAGTTATACCATCTTAACAGGCCCATATTAAGCATTGGAAAAGAAATAGAAATAAGTGTCCTGCCATCTAAGAAAAGGCCAGGACCAGATGGTTTTACAGCAGAATTCTACAAGGCCTTTAAAGGAGATCTCACACCGATACTCCTCCAACTCTTCAATGACAGTGAAAGAGAAAGTTCACTACCGAACTCATTCTATGAAGCCATCATAACCCACATCCCAAAACCAGCCAGGGACTCATGAAAGAAAGAGAATTATAGACCCTTTTCTTTGATGAACATTGATGGAATATATCTCAAACAAATTTTGGCCAATCGACTTCAAAAATTTATCCAAAACATTGTACACCACTTGAAAAAGGAAATCAAAACACAACTTAGAAAGGGGCAAAAACTCCCATGCTCTTGGATTGGAAAGACCAAGACTGGGAAAACGGCAATACTTCCTAAGGCTATCTACAAATTCAATTTGATACCTATCAAAATTCCAGCCTCATTCTTCAAGGAAATAAAAGAGGCAATCCAGAAATTCATATGGAACAATAAAAGAATCTGAATAGCAAAAATGATCCTCAACGAAAGAACTGTGCTGTAGGAATTAGGTGTTGACTAAATTTCAAACTCTACTATAAAGCCATAGTAATCACAACAGCTTGTTACTGGCACAAGAACAGACCTCAGGATCAATGGAATAAAATTGAAAACCCAGAAACGAAGGATGGACCTATGGCCATCTAATCTTGGATAAGGGAGTGAAAAAATTAGAACTGAAGAAAGACAGCCTCTTCAGTAAATGGTGCTGGCAAAATTGGTAAACTACTTGTAGAAAAGTAATGCTAGATCCTTATATATCACCCTGCACCAGAATCAACTCCAAATGGAGCAAAGACCTCGGCGTCAAAGCAGACACTGTGAAAACATTACAGGATGGAATAGGAGAAACCCTAGGTCTCCTTGGCACAGGCCCAAATTTTATTAAGAGCCCCAGAAACACAACAAATCAAAGAAAGGTTGGACAAATGGGATTGCATGAAATTGCAGCACTTCTCCATGGCAAAGGACATAGCTAGCAAGATCAATAGAAAGCCTAAAGATTGGGAGAAGACCTTCACTAGCCATACAATGCACAAGGGTCTCTTATGTAAAATATCCCTGGAACTCAAAAAATTAAATCCCCCAACAACAAATTTTCAAAGAAACAACTGCCCAATAAATAAGTGAGCTAAAGTCTTAAAGAGAAACTTCTCTGAAGAGGAAAGAAGGATGGCCAATAGACACATGAAGAAATGCTGGGAGGGTGGCTCAGTGGTAGAGTTCTTGCCTTGCAAGCCTGAGGCCCTGGGTTCGATTCCTCAGCACCAAATAAGAGAAAAGAAAAAAGCCGGAAATGGTGCTGTCGCTGGAGTGTTAGAGCATAAGCCTTGAGCCGAAGAGGTGAGGGACAGTGCCCACAGAGTTCAAGCCCCACTACCGGACCCCCCTCCCAAAAGAGAAACTTCTCTGAGAGAGGAAAGAAGGATGGCCAATAGACACATGAATAAATGCCCAACTTCTCTAGCCAAAAAAGAAATGCAAATCAAAACAACGTTGAGATACCACCTAGCCCCAGTTAGAATGGATAAAATCAAGAACTCTAATAACAACAGATCCTGGAGGGGATGTGGATAGAAGAGAACTTTACTGCATTGGTGGTGGGAGTGTAAACTTGTTCAAACACTTTGGAATGCAGTATGGAGGGTCCTCAAAAGACTCCACATAGAGCTCCCCTATTACCCAGCAATTCCACTTGTGGGCATTTACCCAAATGTTCACAAACAAGACCACACTAAAGCTACCCACACGACTATGTTTATTGCAGCATTGTTTACTAAAGGTAAGACATGGAACCAACCAAGATGCCCCTCAGTAGATGAATGGATCAAGAAAATGTGGTATGCATACACAATGGAATTCTATGCCTCCATCAGAAAGAATTCCATTGCCTTATTTGTTAGGAAATGGAAAGGCTTGGAAAAAATTATATTAAGTGAAGTTAGCCAGTGCCAAAGAAACAGGTCCCATGGTTTCCCTTATTTACATAACTTATAACATAGTATATGTCTGAGTCAAGCAGAAAAGGTCAGATAAATTATTGTTAGAGAAATGAACCCTAAGATATGAATTCAAATTTTTTTCTTCTTGCGATTGTTTCTAACAAATTTATAAGATTATTTCTTTGTTGCTTTATATGTCCCTCCTCCACCGTATAACTCCTGCTTTCCCTGTATTTGATGTCGGTATAATTTTTGGTAGGGAAAGGGAAAAACACATCGTTTAAATAGGGATACAGGTGGACCCATTGCAACAATGAGATGTACAAGTCATTATGTTGAAAATGAACTTTACCACTTTGGTGCCGGGGACAGGAGGGGGAGGTTTAGGGGGGAGGATTGTGTAAGGGGGGGTGGGAGAATGGGAAGGGGAAACAACGGAGGAGGCTACAATGCTTGAAAAGAAATGTACTCATTATCTTGCCCATGCAATTGTAAACCCTCTGTTCAGTATTTTCACAATTAAAACAAACAAATTCCTTCAGATGTAGGCCCATGAGTAATATTGCTGGATTCTATGATACTCTTACTTTTATCTTTTTGAGAAACATCTATACAATTTTCCCTAGTTGGTACACTAATTTAAACTCATACAAACATCCTCACTAGCAGTTACTGCTTTATGTGTACTTGCTGATTTCCAATCTGATGGAAATGAGATGAAACTTTATGTCATTTCAGTTTGTATTTCTGTCTGGCCTGGGATGCTAAACTTTGCTTCATCTACAAGTGTTCCCAGTTGTACATCTTGGGAGTTAATTTCACTCATTTGTCCTGCCAGTTCATTTATGTATTTATTAATTGGATTATTGTTTTTTGGGAGTTTAGATATTTGAGCTCTCTCTCTGTATCTTGGTCATTAGTCTGTTTTCAGATATATTGCTGGTAAATATGTTTTCCCATGATGCAGTCTATTATGCAGTGTTTTAATTCTACTTCTCAAAATCTGTGATGTTTTGAGAGTGAGGCTCCATGGTAGAGTGCTTGCCAAGCATGCATGAAAACCATGGTTTTATCCTCCATACCACATAAACAGAGAAAACTGGAAATGGCACTGTGGCTCAAGTGGTAGAATGGTAGTCTTGAGCAAAGAAGTTCATGGTCAGTGCCAAGGCCCTGGGTTCAAACCCAAGGACTGGGAAAAAAAATACAATCTGTCATGAAATCATTGAAATAACTAAAGTCCATATACTGTTACTTAGTACACAATTGCTGGAGGATTTCTATCATACTAAGACCTATACACTACTTGTTCTTCACATAGCTGATTTTTAGGTTGAATTGGCTCATGCCTATTTTATTTTTTTGCCAGCACCTGAGCTAGAACTCAGGTTTTGTGCTTGTTCACTTTCCTCTCTCCTAGGTCAAGGA
Source organism: Dipodomys merriami (assembly GCF_024711535.1). NCBI lineage: Eukaryota > Metazoa > Chordata > Mammalia > Rodentia > Heteromyidae > Dipodomys > Dipodomys merriami. The sequence goes on along the minus strand of NW_027203104.1, from coordinate 1,291,573 downwards.
CATGTGAGCCATGCCTCCCACTCAGCTTTTTGCTGGTTAATTGAAGCTAATGTCTTGTCACCTTTTCGGTCTGTGCTTGCTCTATTCCTTGATCCTCAGATCTTGGCTTCCTGAGTATGTAGGCTTACAGGCAAAATCCATCAATCCCTTGCAGGTACAAACCACCAGCACCTACATGGTTTTTTCCTTTTATGGCTGTTGCCATACAAAATAAGATGAATATTCAAATACCATAAAGCATGTCCCAATCTTTTGGACCATACATATATTCTAATTATATATTAATTATATATATTACTGAATGTATATATAATATATATAGATCATTTTAGCTGGGGACAAGCACAAATACACACACATACATATATGAGAAAACTGCACATGTCTGTGGCTTGATATCATTAGCAGAGAAACCATGGCCATTAATATTCCTTACAAAAAATTAAAGTACTTTATGTTTACATGTATGCACCTATATTTGTATATGAATATGTAAATATATACACACATGCATAGATATACACTTACACACTCATGTATATATTATATGGTATATATTGATATATTATGTATTGCATGTATACAAATGAGGCAGCGCCTTACTATGTAGCCTATGTGGCTCTCAAATAGGTGAAAATCCTGTCTTCCTTTATTTTGTTTTGAATTATAAGCCTGCTGAAACACACCTAGCTTATTAACTTTATGTCAGATGAATTCACTGTTGTGCTCAAATCAAATGAGTTTCTCATTATTAAAGATGGATAATCGTTAGAGGAACTAATAAATGAACTAACTTCACAACCTTATCATATTAACCTATTTTTCTGTTTCTAAGAGGATTCCTTAAAAGTGTGCATAATTACAAAATGAAGTTCAATTACAACAATGGTATTGATTTCTGTACATCAGTCAAACATGCAAAAGTTAGCATTTGATCTCATTGCCTAGGTGCTGTTTCTGAGTTTCTTTGCTTAAGGCTAGTCCTCTACCACTTGAGCCACATATCTATTACTTATGACATTTATGGTGGTTAATTGGAGATAAGACTCTGCTGTTCATTTTGCCCAGGCAAGCTTCAAAGTTTGGTCTTCATATTTCAGAATTGCAGGCACGAGTGGCCTGAGCCCAGCATCTTTACATATTGTTATTTACATGCCTTCACTTATTTCTGGTGCTGAATAAGGTTTGTTTGCTTTTTTGCTGGTCCTGGGGCTTGAACTCAGGGCCGAGGTGCTGTCCCTGAACTTTTTTGCTCAAGACTAGTATCACTTGAGCCACATGTTCACTTCAGGCCTTTGGGTGATGAATTGGAAATAGTAATTTCAATGACTTCTGTAGCTGGGCTGGTTTTGAACTATGATCCTATGATCTCAGCCTCCTGAGTAGATAGGAGTACAAATGTAAACCACAGATGCCCAGCTGCTTCATACGTGTTCTGAATTAGCTGAATACTTTACACTGATCAACAGTTTTCATCAGGTGGGTTTCAGACACTCTTCAGGGTGAAAGGGAGAAAAAAGCTGTGTTGGGGAACTAAGAATATTGCTCAGGTACTAATGTGTCAGAGAAACTATTCATGGTGAGATGAATTGTGCTTTTATTTACAATCAATGAAATTATTCACTTTTAGTCTCCTTCTTTGTAAGAATCTTCACCTCCTGGGCTTTCAATTCCAAATAATTTGAATAAGCTTACTGCTATCACTTCTTTGTGGACTTGATCATACAGTAAATGAGTTTCCTCTTTTATGTGCCTGTAGTTAAGGGTCTGATAAGTGTCTGTGTTCTGTTGTACCATGTCTGCTCCTGCGATGAGCTGCTTAGCAGAGCCAATGATTGTGGAAAAGGTCTGATAAATTCCAAGGTGCTATGGAGGATTATGGGTGGATGCCAGTGACTGGATGAATTTGTGCATATATATATATATATATATATATATATATATATATATACATACATAGATACACACATATATCTATATCTATCTATCTCTCTCTTATATATCACTGATTTAATATTTCCAATAACTGGAATGTAATCTTATTCTAGCTGAAAATGAATTATGTATGTGAAAGCTGAGTATCTTATATACATTAAGCATATATAGACATATATATGTATATGTTTGCATACATGTATATATATGTATATATTTTTTTTCTCAGAAACAACTTCAAATATGTATTTTGTCAATTCTGTTGTGATAGAGTATATGAAAATATGACAAATCCTACCAACCCGCCCCGCAGACTTGCCTTGAAACCCCTTGTGTGGTCAATGCTATTCTTACCAGTGTAATCCTGTTAAAGTAACCTTTACAGAGGTGGGGAAAAGAATAACAAACTGGGAGGTGGGTCTGCCATTAAAACAAAAAGGGGGAATCTGTGAGGCACATGGGCAGCAAAGATGGCCCTGAGAGGAAGTTGAGTGTGCAGAGCCCAATTTGTTCATGTTCAGGGCATAAAGAGCTCATGGAATCTTAGGTGCAGGATAGGGTGTGACCTTTACGGTGATTGGTTGGTTCCTTTTTCTTCCCTCCCACGAGATCTTTTACTTTAAAAAGTGCTTGTTGCATGGTAATAAACGACTTCCTGCTTCACTTGATTCCCCACTGCTTCTGATTGTCTCCAAGGCTAAGGGAGGGTGGGGAACAGGCGAGTGCGCATGTACATTTCCTCAGACCCAGCCCATCTTTCATGGGACAGACGAAGACACGACTATTGTTAAGCATGAATCACTATTATGTGTACATATTGATAAGGCTACATTCTTTTCTTACAATATTTATATTTGTAGTAGCAAATTTCAAACCCTGGGCCTCACACATGTAGAGTGCACGCTCCACCCCAAGCTACCATACTCAGCTGTTTCATAATAGACAGCTATTTTTGTCATATGTTGAATGATGTTTAGTGTGTGCGTGGCCTACAGCTTTAGTTCAGGGCTTGAGAGCTGTCCCTGAGCTTTATTTTATTTTATTTTTTGCTCAATGCTAGTGCTCTACTCCTTAAGCCACAGCTCAACATTTAGCGTTTTTGCTTCTCTTGCATCCTTTCATAATCAATTGGAGATATGAGTCTTCAAGTCTTTTCTAACAGGGATAATTTGGAACTATGATCCTCAGATCTCTGCCTCCTGAGTTGTTAGGATGACAGGCCTGGGTGACCATCACTTGGCAGTCTGAACATTTTATAGAATACCTTGGATATGTTATTTTCCTTACACACACACACACACACACACATTTTAAAAGATAGTTCCCAGGGGCTGGGAAAGTGGCTCAGTGGTAGAGCCATTGCCTTACATGCATAAGACCCTGAGTCCAATTCCTCAGCAGCACATAAGCAAAAAGAAAAAAGCCAAAAGTGGCACTGTTGCTCAAGTGGTAGAGCGCTAGCCTTGAGCTGAAGAGCTGAGGGACAGCCCCCAGGGCGGGAGTTCAGGCCCTGTGACCGGAACAACAACAACAAAAAGATAGTTTCCAGAGGGATTCCAGTTACATGAGCAAGGTAATGAGTCCATTTCCTATTAAGCATTTGTTTCCCCCCCCCCCTTTTTTTCCCCTACCATCCCTTTCCTGCCCATCTTCCCGTCTTCCTGCCCCGGCCCCCAACGTTGTAAAGTACGTTTTCAACAGAGTGTCTTGGACACATCATTGTTACAATGGGTCATCCTCTATCCTTATTTCAGCATTTTGGTGTTTCCCCTCAATTAGAAAAATGTATATAAAAGTTGAAAGACACTGGAGTCAAATACAGTGAAAGCAGGGGTGATACCATGGTAGAAGAACATACAAAGAAACAAAAAATATCATATAGTATATTATAAGCCCATCAAAAAGAACAGCAAGAAAAATAAAATCTGTTGTGTCCCTATCTTGGGTTTCTTTTCGCTTAGCATCAGCTTTTATGATCATATATACATAGCTCTTAACCTCTTCTGCTTGTCCTAGACATAGACTAGTTAATGCAGATAAGGGAAACTGATTTCCCTTACATTCTGTGCGCAGTGCGCCAAGCCATCGGCCAGGCATCTCGGCGGGGGCTGCCAGGACCCCAGAGACACAGGGGGCCGCCTGCAGATCACCCGCGCAGAAGCCGCCTGAGGTACCGGCTTGCAGAACAACTGATCGCCAGAAACAGAGAAACCTACAAGCCAGGAGTCTCCACGAGGATCCCACCCCCAACCCTCACTCTCCACCTGAGCAGAGAGGCTCCATCCCGCCAAAGCTGCCTGGCACCTGCAGCGTGACAAAGGGACCTATCTGCAGACCACCCGCGCAGAAGCCAACCCGGCAGGGGCAGCCCGGGTCCCAGAGTCACAGGGGGCTGCCTGCAGATCACCCGAGCAGAAGCAGCCTAATTCACCGGCGTCAGACCCACCGGATCTCTACAACCCGCGAAGAAGCCGCCTGAGCGTGGACACTGTGGACCCGACAGCTTAGATAGAGGCAGTGACGTCATGAAACCTCCCAATACTTTTATATTTACTTATGACTTGTCTAATAGTCTCCATAAGAGGGGCTTTCAGGGTAGCACTTAACTCTGGTGAGTTAGTCATGTTCTCAGGATACTCATCAGATGTTGGAGTCGTCAACACTTCCAAGAAAGAGCCCTGAATAAGGGAAAGTTGAGCATGAGTAAGTAGAACAAGCAACAGGAGCAGTAAAAGATTAATAGGCACTCCTATACAGGGAAAAAAAAGAAAAACAGGAACACATCTTTCCCAGGGGCTTGCCAGCCTTTTTAGGAGGTAGGCCTCTTTGAAGTCCCATTCTCTGAGGTAGGCTTCTGTGAAGCCCCATTCTGAGGTAGACTTCTGTGGAGTCCCATTCTCAGATCTAAAAGCAGGTGTTCCATGCTAAGCAGACTCCACCGGAGTAGACCTGGCAAGGAGGCTATTTTTTTTTAGTTTTTTGGGACCAGTCGTGGGGACTGAAATCTGGGCCTGGGCACTGTCCTTCAGCTCTTCAGCTCAAGGCTAGTGCTCTACCACTTGATCCACAGTGCCACTTCTGGCTTTTTCCTTTTTGCTTATATGGTGCTGGGGAATCAAACCCAGGGCCTCATGCATGTAAGGCAAGCGCTCTACCACTGAGCCACCTTCCCAACCCTGCTTTTATTTTTAATCAATGAAATTCCTTCACTTTGAGTCCTCTTCTTTGTAAGAGTCTTCATTTCTTGGATTTTCAATTCCAAATAATTTAAATAACCTTACTGCTATCCCTTCTTTGAGGACTTGATCATACAGTAAAGGACTTTCCTCCTTAATGTGCCCGTATTTAGGTCCTGTTATGGGTCTGTGTTCTGTTGCACCATGAGTGCACCTGAGATGAGCTGGTTAGTAGAGCCAATGATTGTAGAAAACATCTGACAAAATGAATAGTGCTATGGAGGGTTATCAATGGATTCAGGTGACTGGATGAATTTGTAGTGACATATATGTATATTTACGTACATACATATGCATACACACACACACACAATGTAATCACCCCGGTGACCTGCTGATGCATGCCTTCCCTTGTAATCTGTCACTCAAAGCCAAGAGGTTCACATTCATGAACCATTGGGACATTCTCAAGTATGTCTCTAAAGTCCTCATAAGCTGTTGCTATGGAGACATGTTCATGTGGGGCTTCTGAATTCTGTTTTTACACATGGAATTGTGGAATGTTAAGTGTATATTCTTTTTTTTAAGCTCCAAGAATGGGACTCAAAGCCAGTACATGATACTTTTGCTCACTTACTAATGCTCTAAAAACTAAGCCATACCTCTATCCCTTAAAGTATGTATTTTGTCTATTCTGTTGTGAAAGACTATATGAATATATGACAAATTCTACCAGCTCTATAAAAATTACAGAACTGTTCATTTCCAGGGGTGGAAGAGACTGATGTTATAGAAGGTATTCTAGGTTTACAGAAAAATTTGAAAATTGTTTCCCACAAGAAATCTGAATGGATTCTGTGTCACTTTGATTGAATTTCACCACATAAAATAAGTATTTACTAAATCAACTTTATTACTCATCTATAATTCTCAAATATTTCTCATTTTTAAATGTTCAAAATTCCATTAAATCACTCAATTTCTTTATAGATTCTATGAAACTACTTATTTTCCTAATTTATAACATTTCAGTTTTACTTACATAAGTTTTGTAAACACCTTTGAAGAAAGTAGACTGCTTCTCAATGATAGGACTCATGATACTAAATACAACAACCTCAAAATTAGAGATGTGGCACAAAGGGTAGAGTGCTAAGCTTGAGAATAAAAGCCAAAGGGAAGTAAAGGGCCATGAGTTCAAATGAAACTAACAGCAAAATAAAAGGAAAAAGGTACATATCATCCTAGAATTTCATGAAACAGGAAATTAGACATAATCATCTTCTTGTAGATCTCCCAATAGAAATTTTAGAAGATGGACATTCAGGGAAGAATGACTGAGAGTACTTAGAACTTTTTTGAAAAACTTTCTACATGTTTTACATTGCTATGATTTCTCATGTGTGTGTGTGTTCAATGATGAACCCTGAGCTGTGCCTTCTGGTTGAAGAATTCCACATTTCTACTTTGATAAGGTTTGTATCCTGTGTGGGTTCTCTATTGCAAACTGACTTCTCTTCCAAATGAAAGGCTTTCCCTACTTGTTACATTCTAGAGATTTCTCATTTGGGTGAATTTTCTTATATGCTAGGCTGTGGCCTCCAGTGGATGGTTCTTTACACATTTGTTGCAGTCATAAGGCTTCTCTCCTGTGTTGTGCTCTCTGATGAAAAATAAGGGCTGAATTCTGTGTGAAACTCTATCCACAGCTGTTACATTCCTAAAGTTTTACTCCTGTGTGTTTTCTGATGGACAGTAAGGTTTCCCCTGTGGCTGAATGACTTTCCACACAGGTCACATTCAAAAGGTTTCTCTCCTGTGTGTGTTCTCTGATGGTCAGAAAGGTATACCTTCCTGGTGAAAGACTTTCCACAGCTGTTACATTCATAAGGTTTCTCTCCTGTGTGCATTATCTCATGGATGTTAAGTGCTGCCTTCCACCTGAAAGACTTTCCACACTCCATACATTCATAAGGTTTCTCTCCTATGTGTAATATCTGATGTGATTTAAGGATCGACTTCTGGATGAAAGACTTTCCACACTAGCTACAATCATAAGGTTTTTCTCCCGTGTGTTTTCTCTCATGGAAAGTAAGGCCGATTTTCTTGCTGAAAGACTTTCCACACCTCCTACATTCATAAAGTCTCTGTCCTGTATGTGTTGCCTGATGGGCAGTAAGTTGTGACTTCATGGCGAAAGACTTTCTACACACATTACATTCATAAGGTCTCTCTCCTGTATGTGTTGTCTGATGGATCCTAAGGTTTCCTTTCTGGGTGAAAGACTTTCTACAGACATTACACTGATAAGGTTTCTCTCCTGTGTGTGTTGTCTGATGGACATTAAGGGTTGTCTTCTGGGTGAAAGACTTTCCACACACATTACATTCATAAGGTTTCTCTCCTATGTGTATTCTGTGATGATATGTAAGTTTTGACTTCCACATGAAAGACTTTCCACAGAGGTTACATTCATAAGGTTTCTCACCTGTGTGTGTTCGCTTGTGAGCAGTAAGGTTTGTCTTCTGGGTGAAAGACTTCCCACACTGGATACATTCATAAGGCTTCTCTCCTGTGTGTGTTTTCTGATGGACAGTGAGGTATGACTTCCGGCTGAATGACTTTCCACACAGGTTACATTCATAAGGTTTCTCTCCTGTGTGTGTTGTCTGATGGACATTAAGGGTTGTCTTCTGGGTGAAAGACTTTCCACACACATTACATTCATAAGGTTTCTCTCCTATGTGTATTCTGTGATGATATGTAAGTTTTGACTTCCACATGAAAGACTTTCCACAGAGGTTACATTCATAAGGTTTCTCACCTGTGTGTGTTCGCTCGTGAACAGTAAGGTTTGTCTTCTGGGTGAAAGACTTCCCACACTGGATACATTCATAAGGCTTCTCTCCTGTGTGTGTTTTCTGATGGACAGTGAGGTATGACTTCAGGCTGAATGACTTTCCACACAGGTTACATTCATAAGGTTTCTCTCCTGTGTGTGTTGTCAGATGGACAGTGAGGTGTGCCTTCAGGCTGAAAGACTTTCCACACACATTACATTCATATGGTTTCTCTCCTGTGTGTGTTAGCTGATGGACAGTAAGCTGTACCTTCCGAGTGAAAGACTTTCCACACAGGTTACATTCATAAGGTTTCTCTCCTGTGTGTGTTGTCAGATGGACAGTAAGTTGTGACTTCCGGCTGAAAGACTTTCCACACAGGTTACATTCATAAGGTTTCTCTCCTGTGTGTGTTAGCTGATGGACAGTAAGCTGTGCCTTCCGGCTGAAACACTTTCCACACACATTACATTCATAAGGTTTCTCTCCTGTGTGTGTTCTCTGATGGACAGTAAGGTGTGTCTTCCGGGTGAAAGAATGTCCACATTGGTTAGATTCTTTAACTACAGGAGATACTCCAGGACTATAAGCAGCACATATCCCATTAGACTCGCCATGGAGAAGCATGTTCTGACACTGCCTGAACTCCTCTGTCCTTATCCCTAAGGAGTTTCCATTATTCCTAATCAGCTCTGACTTAGGTTTTGATCTCAAATTAAAAGTTGTTATTAATTTCACATTTTTCTCCCCTGTGTTAGTATTCATGACTCCGACATCAGCCAGACAATCGTAGGGATTCTCCTGACAGGTCTTAGTCCTGTACTCCTTTTCTTGGACATCTACAATGAGATATAGAAAGACAGACAAAAACAGAAATGAGACCTCAAGATTCCTTAATGTAACAGTAAAGGCATTTCCGTGCATCCTGTTACGAGATTTTAAAAGATCAAAGCTGGAACTCTTTGATGCAGAATATAAGCTTTTCTCTATAATGTATTAGTTAAGAAAGTAAAACACTTCTGGAGGAATATCAATACCAAATTTCAAACTCTACTATAAAGCCATAGTAATCAAAACAGCTTGGTATTGGCATAAAAACAGACCGCAGGACCAATGGAATAGAATTGAAAACCCAGAAATGAACCTACAGACCTATAGCCATCTAATCTTCGATAAGGAAGCTAAAACAATAGAATGGCAGAAAGACAGCCTCTTCAGTAAATGGTGCTGGCAAAATTTGTTAACTACATGTAGAAAACTAAAGCTAGATCCTTATATATCACCCTGCACCAGAATCAACTCCAAATGGATCAAAGACCTTGAACTGAAAGCAGACACTCTGAAAACATTACAGGATGGAATAGGAGAAACCCTAAGTCTCCTTGGCTCAGGTCGAAATTTTCTGAATAGAGACCCGGAAGCACAACAAATCAAAGAAAGGTTGGACAAATGGGATTGCATAAGATTGCAGAGCTTCTGCAGGGCAAATGAAATAGCTGGCAAGATCAATAGAAAGCCCACCGATTGGGAGAAGATCTTTACTAGCCATACAACGGACAATGGTCTCATATCTAAAATATACTTGGAACTCAAAAAATTAAACCACCCAACAACAAATCCTCAAAGAAACAACTGCCCAATAAATAAGTGGGCGAAAGACTTAAAGAGAAGCTTCTCTGAAGAAGAAAGAAGGATGGCCAATAGACACATGAAGAAATGTTCAACATCCCTAGCCATAAAAGAAATGCAAATCAAAACAACATTGAGATATTACCTCACTCAAGTTAGAATGGCAAAAATCAAGAACTCTAACAACAACAGATGCTGGAGGGGATGTGGACAGAAAGGAACCTTACTTCATTGTTGGTGGGAATGTAAACTTGTTCAACCACTTTGGAAAGCAGTATGGAGGTTCCTCAAAAGACTTCACATAGATCTCCCCTATGATCCAGCAATCCCACTTTTGGGCATTTACCCAAATGTTTACAAACAAGACCACACTAAAGCTACCAGCACAACTATGTTTATTGCAGCATTATTTACCAGAGCTAAGATATGGAACCAACCCAGATGCCCCTCAGTAGATGAATGGATCAAGAAAATGTGGTATATATACACAAGGGAATTCTATGCCTCCATCAGAAAGAATGACATTGCCCCATTTGTTAGGAAATGGAAAAGTTTGGAAAAAATTATATTAAGTGAAGTAAGCCAGGCCCAAAGAAGCATAGGTCCCATGGTTTCCCTTATTTGCAACATCTAGTATAGGTATGAGTCAAGCGGAAAAGGTCAGATAATGTGATGTTAGGAAAATGAACCCTTAAATATGTATTTTAAAGTTTTCGTTTCTTTCATGCATGTGTTTCTAACGCATTTATAAGATTATTTCTTTGTTGCTTTGTATGTCCCTCCCCCACAGTGTAACCCCCGCTTTCACTATATTTGATGTCAGTATAACATGTGGAGGAGATGGGGACAAACAACACGTTTAAGGATTCGGGTGGACCTGTTGCAACAATGAGAAGTACAAAATGTCATGTCAAAACCAGCTTTACAATGTCGGTGTGGGGGGGGGGGAGGGGGGTATAATTGGGTGGGGGGAGGGGGGTAAAATTGGGTGGGGGGAGGGGGGAGGCGGGGAAGGGAAGTGAAGGGTAAACAAAGGAGGAGGCTGCAATGCTTGGTAAGAAATGTATGCATTATCCTGCCCATGTAATTGTAGCCCCTCTGTACAGTATGTTCTCAAATAAAATAAAATACAATTAAAAAAAAAAAAAAAAAGAAAGTAGCACTGACATTTTACAATGGTAAATAATGCTTTTCTGTTTCAGTTCTTTTCTGTTTTTCTCAAGGAATTAATTACTCAAATGATTCATCTACACACTATTAGTTATAAGCTGAGTACTAAACATTTGCTTTTAATACCCTCGAGGTTTGGTCATAAGGGAATAGCTATTATTTTTCTTTTAATTTGTGGAAATAATTTACACATTTTGCTGCTTTCCTTCTCAACCATTAGGTGAGGAACAGAAATACTGTCTAGATTTAGGGACCATTAGGGTGTTTGATACATCCCTTGGCCTTTCCGCTAAGAATGGAAGGTTCCTGAGAGTAAGGATTTATACCTCCATCTCTTCAGTTCTAACTTCTCACTAAGAATTACTTTAGGGATTGTTGGCATTTTTAAAATTGGTTTCCCTCATCCTTAGTCAAATTCTCATCAAATTTCCTTTTCTAACACTTCTGCTCCTTCACAACCATTCAAGACAAAGATACTGCAGCTTACCACCCAGGTAGTCATCTCCTATGAACCAAAAGCTTTGCTTCTGAATCTCACTCACTTCCACCATCACCAAGAAGCAATTTCCCTCATCACAGGTAGCAGTCCTGGCATACTCCTTATTTCCTCATACCTTGTTTCAGTGAAAATGAGACATCATTTTCTACATTTCTCATTTCCTTTTTCTGTTTAAGAATGATTTCTACAAATAAATAGAAAATTGCTCACTTTAACTATACTGGGACAGCCAAATCAGTTTGTCTCCATGTAAATTCTTGATTGTCATGTCCTTGAGACAAAGGATCACCTAGTTCTCTGCCACACATGACTCAGGGGAACTAGGAACATTATTGCTCAGTACAGCTCATTAAACTTACCAAGTGGACTCTGGCTACAAAACCACCATGCAAGATGCTTTATCTCACCTGTGAGATTCTTCTCTGAGGCTTCTCTTATCCATGGTTCTGACCCTTGCTCCAGCTTGGCAATCAATTTAGGTTTAGGAACACAGTGTCCTGTTATAAACAAGTAGAGAAGAACTATTGGTAGGATGGGTCATCATTACTGTAAGGTCTTAGACATCATGTTCACAAAGTTGCTCCTAAACCTTGTTTCTCATTTCTTACCAACTTCCTGGTTGATATTTCCCAGCTTTCAACTTATTTTGCCAATTGTGTGCCTTGAACTCAGCTCTTTTGCTCAAAGCTAGCCTTCTGCTAGTTTCAGTCCCAGCTACATTTGTAGATTGTGAGGGGATTTGGAGATAAAAGCCTCATGGTCACTTTTCTGCAGTTGCTGGCTTCAAACCAAAATCCTCACATTTCAGCCTCCAGAGAAGCTAAGATTACAGGTGTTAGGGTGTTAGCCACTGCACCCAGGACCAGGGTTGATTACAAATAACCACTTTCAACTAGTGATTTTCAGATCATACTTCAAATAGTGATGTACTTTCTATTCTAGACTATATTTGCACCTACAGAAATCACCCCAAGTTTAGGATGACAGTCTTCTTTCTATTAGTGGAATGTAGTTTAGATTTTGGGCCTAAGTGCTGATTGGGTTTCTTGAAGAATGGGAATAAAATTGTCTCCAGTTACATAATGAAGTGGAAAAAATGGACAGGAATTTTATATTCCCACGGAGTGGAATCATCACCCGAAACAACATAAATATTTATATATCTACTTAGAAAAGAAAACAGCCTTTGATCTCGCATGTTCAAATGACTTTCGCTCACCTAAAGACAAGAGGTTGCTGTAGGTCTCCAGCATTACATCTCTATGCAGGGTCCTCTGAGCATGATCCAGGTCTTGCCACTCCTCCCAGCTGAAGTCCACAGCCACATCATCAAATGACACCAGCTTCTGTAATGGCACATTTGAATCAAGTAATTTGGCCAAGTCAGGAAGGTCTGTGGGACTCATCCCCAATTAATCACCAGGAGAAAAGCAGAACTGGTGCTATGGCTCATGTGGTAGAGCACTAGCCTTGAGGTGAAGAATTCAGGGACAGTGCTCAGGTCCAGAAATCAAACCTCACAACCAACCAACACACACACACACACGCACACACACACACACACACACACACACACACACACACACACACACACACACACACACACACACACACGGTATTTCATAAGCAATCACAAGACATTTAGGACATCGCATGGAATACATAGCACCTTACTGATTCATGAAAAGTAAGTGTCCACATAAATGTTAAAGGCAGTAACAGTACTTAAGAATGTCGCTAATTATGGATTGGCCCTTATAAGGTCTGATTTACTTCCCATATATAAATATCCTATGTTAACTCTTTTGTAGTTTAAGTGCTAAATACTGAAGTATGGTCATAGATACCCTGATATTTCTTTCCTATGTAAAAAAGAACTGCTAGAAGGAAGTTTTGTGAACTTGGCCTACCTTCTACAATCCACAATATAGTTGTGAGGGGCATACCATATTCCCTGACTACATTTTCATTTAAATATGCCTTCATGGAAGGATGGAGGATGGATAGAGGCTTAAGGAACATTCAAGATGACAAAAAACAAAAAATAGGACCACGACAAACAAGACAGAGAAAAATTAGAAGAGGGATGTGATCTAAAGTTACAGAAGACAAATTTAAAAGTTGGAAGGAAATAAGAGTGCTAATTTGCCTGCAGAGGCTAAGAGGAGAGGTTTTGGAATCCCACACTGAACCCTATTACAAATGATGAATGGCCAAGCCAGCCATGCTTGGCAATAGCAGAGGTGAATGCTGACTAACACACAAAAGGGAAATATATATGTGAAGAATTGAAAGAAAATAACATTCAATTCACAATCCACTGGGCAGAGGAACTCTACTAAAAATGTAGATTGAAGATATGGTCAGGGAAAGAGAGTTGATTAATTACACATCTGCATTTTAAGAGTGTTACAAGAGAAGTGCTTCAAGAGAAGAGCAAAAGGAGTCCACATACATATACACGTAGGACAAAGAAACTAAAATGGTAAATGTTTAGGTAAGTTTAAAGGAATATATTGGTCATATATTTTATGTAATATTTCTGTAATAGTTTGTTGAAATAAAACTTATAGCACCATATGATTCACAATGCATGAAGATCCAATATATAAACTCATCACTTTTTTAAAAGAAATGTATGTAGAATACTCATATGCATAAATAAATATTGCAATTACCAGGCAAATCGGAAGGCCTCAGTTCAAAGAATTAATTGTACCAAAAAACAGGGTACTAGATTTAGGGCTGGGAATGTGGCTTACTCCAGAGCGCTAGTCTAGAATGCACGGGTTCAATTATTCAGTGCCATGTGAACAGAAAAACTAGAAATGGGGAAAACGATTGAAGACACTTTAAAAAAAATCTAAAAATAATTCCTTGAAATATACAAAGCTCAGTATCAATAGTCAGGAGAAGAATTCTAATCAAAATTCTACAGAAATAACTACTTTATATATGTTACTATGGACAGTTTTAAATAAAAACAACAAATATCCTTCCAAAGTCTAACAAAGGCTGGGAAGGATGTGAATTCAATTTGAACCTTGCTACATGTATGGCAGGAATGTAAAACAATCAAAGATGGTATGGACAGAGCTAAAAAGAACTAAATAGAGAATTACATAGGAATATGGTCCAGCACTTCTATTTCTAGAAGAGAAAGCAGAGATGAGAAGTAGTATTAGAGAATCACTTCAGAGCAAATACTGACAAGAACCAAAAGACAGACACAGGTAAAAGAATAAATAAAGACATTGAAAAGGAAGACAAGTTTGCTACATTTTATAGCAGGGTTGATCTTTGAATACATTAAGCCAAGTAAAATACACCAGTCATAAAAGCACAGCCATGGTATGATTTCCCTTACTGAGCTTTCAAGGATCAACAAAGTCATAGAGCCAAAAAGTAAGATGTTTCCAGAGACTGGGGTAGAGAGGAAAAGGAGCTGCCTATTAATGATTATACAGCTTCATACATGGAAAATGAAACATGCTGTACATGGATGGAAGAGATGGCTGCACAACAACGCAGCCATATGAACTATCAGTGAACTCTGAATTGAAAATGGGTAATGTAGCCACACAGGATGGAACATACCTATACACCCTGACCTTGGGAAATTCAAAAAGGATGACCAGCCAGGCTAGCTTCCATAACAATTTCAAGAGCATGCTGGACTACATATCAAGACCTGTCTTCAAAAGGAATAGGGAATGATTTGTATTGACAAAGCTCATAAAATTCACAAACTTTATAGACCATGACAATGACAATTTGCCTTGAAGGTGAAAATGTGTTTTTGACTTCAACTAAGCATCTCTGTTCCACAATACTGTGACATATGTGAAATTTATATAATCACTTTCTCTCAATTTAAACAACAAAAAAAGAAAATTCAGAGAAGGGGTGGTTTAGGAGCAATGGGTGACCATGTTGTCAGACATCTTCTATTCACATATTGTTTTGTAGAATGGCAACTTCTTTGTACAACTACTTAAACCTAATAATAAAATAAATTGTTTGAAAAAAGGAATATGGAAAAATCAAATTTTAGACTGTCTGAATTGGATCAGAGATATAGGTGCCATGTGTGTCTATTTTTCCAGTTAAAATAACAAAGTAAAATTTATGAACAAACGTTAAGCCACATTTTAGCTGGAAACATACAACTACAAATAGAATTAATAACAAACACACATGCACCAAAAATGCAAAGTATTCTTTTTTTTTTTGTTTTATATCGGTTGTGTGGCTTGAACTCTAGGCTTGGGCACTCTCCCTCATGTCTTCAACTAAAGGCTAATGTTCCACCACTTGATCCACTGTGCCACTTCCGGTGTCCTGAGTGGCTTATTGGAGATAAGTGTCTCATGGACTTTCCTGTCCAGGCTGGCTTTGAACCAGGATCCTCAGCTCTCAGCCTCCTGAGTAGCTAGGATGACAGGTGTGGGCCACCAGAGCCTGAACAAAAATGCAAATTACTCTAATCTGTGCATCTTAATTTTAGTTTTTATATACCTTTTCACTGACTACTTTTCAAGTGTATCTCAAATATCTGAATCAGTTCTCCAGGAAGCTTCCCAAGGATATTTCTTGCTGTTCTTTTTGATGGGCTTATAATGTACTATATGATTTTTTTTTGTTTGTTTGTTTCTTTGTATGTTCTTCTGCCATGGCATAAACCTTGTTGTCACTGTCTTTGATTCTGGTGTCTTGCATCTTGTATATACATGTTTCTAATTGAGGAGGGGAACAGAAATTACAAAATGCTGAAATAAGAATAAAGGATGGCCCATTGTAACAATGACTTGTACAAGGAACTATGTTGAAAAGGAACTACAACTTTGATGGGGTGGGAAGACTTGGGGAGGTGGGAAGTAACGTGATAGTAGGGGAAAAACAAAGGAGGGGGAAAAAGTGCTCTATAAGAAATGGACTCATTACCTTGCTCATGTAACTGCAATCCCTCTGGACACTATTATATCTATATATATATATATATATATACAGATGTATATATATATATACATCTGTATATAGATATATATAGATATATGTATATATATATATGTATATATATATATGTATGTCTGTGTGTTTGTGTGTGTGGAAAATAATACATCCAAGATTTTTTTTACAAATGTTCAGTCAGCCAGGTGCTGGTGACTCATTCCGGTCATCCTAACTACTCCGGAGGCTAGGATCCTAGTATAATACTTCCAAATTATTTCTATTAGAAAAGCCTAGAAGACTCATATCTCCAGTTGATTATGAAAGGATACAAGACAAACAAAAAAGGTGAATGTTGAGTTATGACTTAAAGAGTAGAGCACTAGGCTTGAGCAAAAAAAAAAAAAAAAAAGCTCTGGACAGCTCAGTGAAGAGAGAGATCTGAGCACTTGCAAGCAGCCATGACTGGGGTGGTAGCAGAGGCCTTAGCCGCCATACCTGCATCAAAGGCCCCATATGTGGTGTGTGAGTCAATTCAACTCAACACCAGCAAGAACTGACAAGGAGCAGACATCTTCATCCTGAAGTTCCCAGACCAGAGAAGACTCAGGAACCAATACTCCAGTGTGAGTAGAAGCCTGAAAGCCTCACTCCTTCTCAGGGAGCAGAGAAGGGAAGGCTACCCCTCCCCCCACTACCAGAGGTCTCCATCTTTGAGACTGACAAAGGCATGGCTGAGCAGCTAGCACCAACTCAGGCCTTGGAAGAAAACCAAAGAGTCATTTAGCTGGTCACAGGAACCTAACCTGACCTACTAGGCTCAGCTCCACCCAAGGGGAAGTCACCCAGCCAGGGCCCCAGCCCCAGGAGTGGCTTCCTTCACTGGGTAAACAGAGACAGAGGCTGCCCCTCCCTATAGCAGCCTTGACAATCAATTGAAATTCAGTAAACATAAACCCTGAGAATGGCTTCAGGCTGGGCTCTGTGAGTCTCTCAGAAGCTAGCCCCTCAGGGAAAAGCTACTGTTTGCTGAAAGGCCTCAACTCTATCCAGAACTTAGCCTCATCACAGCATCTCCACACTAGAGGAAACAGCCAAATCCATCTTTTGTGATACTCAAAGCAGTTCTCCTTCCCATTAAATTACCCTGGGAGAAGGATCACAAACTGCTGGATAATGCAGAACAGTTTTCTGCATACTCAAACAAATTGACCTAAGAAACCAACCAAGCCACAGGAAAATCAAACACTGCAAACAGACCAGAGACTGTAACAAGAGACTGCTTAAGGACACAAGGGATCTTCCCATACCCCTCTGCCCCCGAAAAAAAATCAAATAGTCTTTTTTTGTACCTTTCATAAACTTTTATTTCTAAAATGTTTAAAAAAATTTTTTATTGTGAAAATACTGTCCAGAGGGGTTACAATTACATGGGCAAGATAATGAGTAAATTTCTTATCAAGCATTGTACCCTCCTCCTTTGTTTCCCCTTCCCATCCCTTCCCAGCCTTCCCCCCCACACCCCCCCACTCAATCCTCTTCCCCCCACCAAAGGTGTCAAGTTCGTCTAAAACTTTTTTTAATTTTTAACTTAAATTTTTTTTTGTATAAACTGTGTTTTCCTCTTCTTATAATTTTTATTTTAGGGGTATATGTACGTTTGCTTTATTTTTCATTTTTAAATTTCTTTTTGTTTAGCTCTAGAGACCTTTTGATCCTTCTTTTCTTTCATTCACATTGTTTTCACCTTTTCTTCTCTTTCATTTTTCTTTGAGTGACAATTGCTGTTCTGCTCATCCTGATATTCCTTTAGTGGATTATTAGACCTAATACTCCATTGTGTACAACTTAATCCAGAAATTTATTACTGAATTCAAAACCCCTTAGACTTGAATTCCTTAATAGCAGTACTCTTTATACCTATAAAATATTTTAAGCATTTTTAGTTTTAATTTTTTCATGTCTCTTTAGCCCTCCACTTCTCTCATTCTATCCATGTTCTTCTTGGAAATTATGTTTTTCAATTTGCATAATTCAGTGTTGCACTGTTTAATTTGTAATTTTTATTTTTCTATTTATTCTTGTCTCTTTGTTTCTTTCTCTTTCTCCTTTTTTAAGCTCTCTCTACTTTCATTCTATCCAATCTATTTCCCACTTTGAGATTAGGACATGGTTAATTCTCCCTCTGCTTTTCCACATCCCTCTATTCCTATTTTTACCCACATCTCTCAAAACCTAATAATTTCTGGTTTGTCCAATTCTTTGCGGTGAATAGTATATCTGTTGAACTAGATTGTATCTGCAGACTTTTGACTTGCAACTACAGACTTTGGATGATGCTTGCCTTAAGATAATGTTCTAGCATAAAACTGGTGTTACCTTCATCCCTAATGGGCAGAGCAAGCCAGAAAAACACAAGAAAAATGGCAAGTCCAGGTATCTCAACTCCCACTAAGGATAATCAGCTGACAGAACAGATAATGAATAATCCAGAGGGGAGTTCCCAAATAGCTCTACAAACACTGCTTGTAAACATTGTAAATGAAAAGATTGAAAACCTGCAATGGACTCTGTGAGCATGATACAGAGAGAGAGGAGGCAAACCAAAGGTTAATACAGGAATATCATGAGCGTGAGGAAGCTACTCAAAAATTGATACAGGAATTGCGTGAGCTCCTTGAGAAAACTCAAGGAGAAATAAAGGAATCTATGAGCAGGCTGAGATCAGTCAAGGAGAAAGTGAGGAATGGCTGAGCAGGCTGAGAACACTCAAGGAAAACTACAGGAATTGTATGAACATGAGGAAACTAAGCAAAGAATAATACAGGAATTGAAAGACAAGGATGAGTATACACAAAGATCACTAAAGGCATTCATGGAATCCATTAACAGAGACCTGAAAGAAGTCAGGGACACCACAAAGGGAATGCTGAATGGAACCCAACAGAAGGAATAGTAGCCTATGGAAACCATAGCCAATCACCTAAGTGATTTGCAAATAAACACTGAATACCAAATTAAGGAAGTCAAGTGGTTCATACAAGATCTAAAACAAAGTTCCAACAAAGAATTTAAAGCCATCAAAGCTGACCAATTAGAAGGAAAAGAAGTAAACGAACAAAGTAGAAAAATCTTGACAGTACGTTAGACCATTCAGAAGATCAAATCTTAGGGATTGAAGACAACCTAGATATTACAGAGAAAGAACATACAACCATCCAAGACAAATCCAAGAAATAAGATAGATCGATTCAACACTTGGAAGACACCATCAGAAGGCCCAATCTGAGGATATTAGGTGTAGAGGAGCACGTAGAGACAATAGTTCATGGTCTAGAAAATTTGTTTAACAGGATCCTAGCAGAGAGCTTCCCAAACATAGGCCTATTCAGATACAAGAATCAAACGGCCCCCATAAACAGGCAGGAGTTGCAATCCTAATACCAGGTAAAATAGACATCAAAGTAAAATTTGTGAAAAGAGATAAAGAAGGTCGCTACATACTAATTAAGGGATCTCTCCTTCAGGAGGATATTACAATTCTAAATACCTATTCACCAACCAACGGAGCACCCAAATATATCCAAGAAATACTACTTTCCCTCAAATCCCACATAGATGCAAAGACATTAATAGTTGGGGACTTTAACACACCACTTTCCCCACTGGATAGATCAACTTGGCAAAAACTCAACAGAGAAACCGCAGATTCTAACAAATGCATAGATCAACTAGATTTAACAGACATTTAACAGACCAAATATTTCATGCAGAAGCATCAGAATACACATTTTTCTCAGCAGCACATGGATCATTTTCCAAAATAGACCACATTTTAGGCCACAAAGCAAACTTGTCCCAATTCAGAAACATTGAACTAATACCTTGCATTTTCTCAGACCAGAAGGGAATAAAATCAGAACTCCACACCCAAAGCAACCAAAGAAAGTCCTGTAACACATGGAGCCTGAACAAAACACTGCTGAATCATGAGTGGGTCATGGAAGAGATTAGAAAGGACATTCAAATGTTCATGATATTCAACCAAAATGAACACAAATTACCAGCTCCTCTGGGACACAGCAAAGGCAGTACTCAGGGGCAAGTTTAGAGATCTGAGTTCCTACATCAACAAATTGCAGAGATCTGAAATCAACAATATAATGAGACATCTGAGCCTCCTTGAAAAAGAGCAGCAAGATGAACCCCAATCCAGTAGACAGAAAGAAATAATTAAAATTAAATCAGAATTACATGAATTACAATCCAAACAAACTATAGAAAGAATCAACAAAACAAAGAGTTGGTTCTTCGAAAAAATTTAACAAAATTGACAGACCCTTAGCAAATCTTCTTAGAAAAAGAAGAGAACACACCCAAATAAATAAACTCAGAGATGAGAATGGAAACATCACCACAGAAACAACCAAGATTCAGAACATTACAAAGGAATACTTCATAAACATTTAAGATAATTTTGAGAACTTGGCAGAAATGGACTTTTTCCTAGCAAAGATTGACTTGCAGAAACTAAACCAAGATGAGTTAAACCATCTAAACAGGCCCATAACAAGCATTAAAATAGAAACATCTAAGAAGAGCCCAGGACCAGATGGATTTACAGCAGAATTCTACAAGGCCTTCTAAGCAGAGCTCACACCAATACTCCTCCAACTCTTCAATGAAATTGAAAGAGAAAGTTCACTACCGAACTCATCCTATGAAGCCATCATAACCCTCATCTCAAAACCAGGCAGGGACGCATCAAAGAAAGAGAACTTATAGACCCAGTTCTTTGATGAACATTGATTCAAAACTTCTGAACAAAATTTTGGCCAATCGACTTCAACAATTCATCCAAAAATTCATACAACACGATGAAACAGGATTCCTTTCAGGGTTGCAAAGCTGGTTCAATATATGCAAATCAACTAATATAATTCATCACATCAACAGGAGCAAGAATAAGAACCACATGGTTATCTCAATAGATGCAGCAAAAGCATTTGACAAGATCCAACACCCCTTTATGAACCTTTATGAAGGTTGTGTAAAAATTAGGAATCCAGGGAACATTCCTCAATACAATGAAGGGTGTATATGACAAACCTACAGCCAGCATTATACTTAATGGTGAAAAACTAAAGCCATTTCCTCAACTCAGGAACTAGACAAGGATGTCCACTATCTGCACTTCTCTTCAATCTTGTATTAGAATACCTAGCTACAGCAATAAGACAAGATCCAACCATAAAGGGGATCCAAATAGGGAAAGAAGAAGTAAAACTCTCCCTCTTTGCAGATGACATGATCTTATATTTAACGAATCACACAGACTGCACTCCCAAATTACTCAAGTTGATTCAAAAGTTAGGTGAAGTAGCAGGGTATAAAATTAATTCTCAAAAACCAATGGTTGTTTTGTATGTCAACAATGAGAAAAGTATGGCTGAGTTTAGGAAAGCAACTCCATTAGTAATAGCCTTCCAAAAATAAAATACCTAGGAATTAACTTAACCAAAGAGGTGAAGGACCTTTAATGCTCCTGGATTGGAAAGATCAACATGGTGAAGATGGCAATACTTCCCAAGTTGATCTACAAATTCAATGCGATACCAATCAATATTCCAACCTCATTCTTCAAGGAAATAGAAGAGGCAATCCGAAAATTCAGGTGCAACAATAAAAGACCCCGAATAGCAAAAACGATATTCAACGGAAAGAACACAGCTGGAGGAATAACAATACCAAATTTCAAACTCTTCTACAAAGCTATAGTAATCACAACAGCTTGTTACTGGCACAAGAATAGACTTCAGGGCCAATGGAATAGATTGGAAATCCAGAAATGAACCTACAGAGCTATAGCTATCTAATCTTGGATAAGGGAGCAAAAAAAAAAAAAAAAAAAAAAGAATGGAAGAAAGATAGCCTCTTCAGTAAATGGTGCTGGCAAAATTGGTAAACTACTTGTAGAAAACTAAAGCTAGCTCCTTATATATCACCCTACACCAGAAACAACTCCAAATGAATCAAAGACCTCAGTGACAAGGCAGACACTCTGGAATAGGAGAAACCCTAGGTCTTCTTGGCACAGGCCAAAATTTAAAAATAGAAATCCAGAAACAAAACAAATCATAGAAAGGTTGGATAAATGGGATTGCATGAAATTGCAGCACAGGGATAGGAAGAAGATCTTCACTAGCCATACAGTGGACAAGAGTCTCATATCTAAAATATACCTGGACCTAAAAAAATTAAATCCCCCAACAACAAATCTTCATAGAAACAACTGCCCAATAAGTAAGTGGGCTAAAGACTTAAAGAGAAACTTCTCTGAAGAGGAAAGAAGGATGGCCAATAGACACAGGAAGAAATGCTCAACTTCTCTAGCTAGAAAAGAAATCCAAATCAAAACAACATTGAGATACCACCTCACCCCAGTTAGAATGCCTAAAATCAAGAACTCTAATAACAACAGATGCTGGAGGGGATGGGGACAGAAGGGAACATTACTGCATTGGTGGTGGGATTGTAAATTTGTTCAACCACTTTGGAAAGCAGTATGGAGGTTCCTCAAAGAACTCCACATAGAGCTCCCCTATGACCCAGCAATCCCACTTTTGGGCATTTAGCCAAATGTTCACAAACAAGACCACACTAAAACTACCCTCACGACTATGTTTCTTGCAACCTTATTTACCATAGCAACGATATGGAACCAAACCCGATGCCCCTCAGTAGATTATGGATCAAGAAAATGTGGTAAACATGGGTGGGGAGAGGATGGAAAGGGATGGGAAGGGGAAACAAAGGAGGAGGCTATAATACTTGATAAGAAATGTAATCATTATTTTGCCCATGTAATTGTAAGCCTTCTGTACAGTATTTTCACACACACACAAAAGAAGAACACAGGAAATGTCTCTCACAAACTCTGTTTGGCTCTAAATGTAATATTTATAGAGATTTTAAACTTTTTTTTTTTTGGGATGTACTCATGGTAACCTGGCTTGTGTGAACCCAAATAAAGATGTTTAGTTGAAGGAATTCGGGGCACAACAGGCAGTGAGCTTTAGGACCCCTGCTTCCTCCCTATCTCTCTGTCTGTGTTCTTGTGTTTTTCTAATTTTCTTTAGCTCTGGACTCTTTATAGAAGTACCTCGGCTTACATTTAGCAACAAGTTTCCTTTATAATGAGTAAAAACATGTTAATTTTAAGAGTCATGTCAATAAAGGAAAAGTGATCAGTAAGAAAAAATAGTTCTAGTTGGGCACTGGTGACTCACGCCTGGGATCTTAGCTACTGAGGAGGCTGAGATCTGAGGATCACTCTTCAAAGCCAGCTCGGACAGAGAAGTCCCTTAGATGCATAGCTCTAATAAACAACCACAAAACTGGACGAGGCACTGTGACTCAAGTGATAGAGTACTCAGTGCCTTGAGCTGTAGAGGTGAGAGACAGTAGCCAGGTCCAAGAATTTAAGCCCTACAATGGACAAAAAATAAAGAAAAGAGAAATACTAGCTCCCAGATACAGCATTTGAAGCAAGGAAAAAAGCAAGAGACAGATGGAGGGAGGAGGGTCTGAGAGAAACAATGAGAAAGAGAGAGAGAGTTTTAGATGAAATGAAAGAGAAGAGAGAAAGAAAGCTAGAGAGCAAGAAACAGAGAATGAATAGACAAAATACAGACAAAAGTCTAGTCAGGAGTTCTTTGAGAAACATGGAGGGATTTCTAGAAAGGATATACACTATATAATGAAATATAGCCTAAGTTTCAAGTAGAAAAAGCCTATGAAGCAGTCGAAGAACTAATAATTTAAGTACTCATATCTTACTCAGTACACTTCAATAGTTGAAGGTATATGTGACTACAGTTTTCAGCAAGTATAGTAAAAATTTCATTAGGACAGTTTAATGTTATTCATGGGGATGTGATCTCTGACCAGTTGCTTCCATGAGCAGTCACCTCCTCGGTTTCAGTGAATCCCTTAACAAGTTTGACTACTTCTACCAACATCAGAACAACTAGAAACAAACTGAAGTAATCTACTCATTTTAGCCAGAATGTCAGATTAATAATGTGCAAAACCTACAAGCCATCTTTATCTGATTTAGGAGCATGTTCCTCAAGTTGAATCTGTTTTTCTGTTTTTCAATCTTGTCCACTATTAGGTTCAAAAAATGGAATGTAAAACAGAGAAATCAAAAGCAACTTACCACAGAGCCTTTCATTCTTTCTTGCTGTTGACAATGGACAGAAGATTCTGGAAGCATGGCTGGGAGAAAAGGCAAATGAGGTAATCAGGAAAGAACCTGTGTGATTTTGCCCCAGATTTTCCTGCTTATAACATGACTCATGGGCTGGAAAAGCATAAAGCCTTCTTATGGGAGAACAAGTATGGTTTATGTCTGAAGTAGTGCATTAATCAAACACTCCGCTAAAGATGAAGCCATAGTTGATTAATTGGTAGATAGGCAGTATAAAAGCAATTCATTTCTAGGTTAATATACATTCGAAATTCCTAAAAACTAATATCCCACAAAAATAATTGAAAAATAAAAATAAACCACATTTCATTAAAACTAGTGTTTACTGAAATACACTTAGGGATGCATGAACTATTTTTTCTTTTAATGCAAAAGAATAATAGCACTCCACTGGGTATTTGTACTCCAGCTCATTCATTTCCATATTCACACACCAGGGAAATCACGTATAGCATAGTTCAGCATTTTTCACAAAGGTTATACAGGAAACACATATCCAATGCATGTTTCTAGTGCTATAATGTTTCAATAATGGTTGTGAAATGGCACATTTCCTTGTATCCAAATACTCAGAACACCCTTATGCAAGGACTTGCCATTTGCCATTTAAGCTACTTTGGCCAAATGGACATCACTGAAGATCTTATGTCAGTAATGCTCACTTTCCTGAACAGTCATATGAAGACCCTTGGCCATAATGCTGAAGGTACAGGGCCTAATAAGATGAACATAAAATACTGGGTCATAGGAGAGACACAATTCCAATCAACCATCCTCAGGGAAGGATTTAGAAGATTAAAGTCTTAGCTGTGATTTAAACAATATTAACACAAAATAGCAAGTTGAGGGCTCCCCAAAATGTAGATCCATAAAAATTAAATAGCTATTTGATTTGGCTGGTACTTGTGGTTGGTTTTTTACACAGGAAATGCTGTTATCCACAGATCATTTGTTTCTTTGCACAATTATGTAGAATTGCGTTTAAATTATATTATTAGATTATATATTAACTTAATTTTCTATATTATTAAATGATCTATCAAGTGTTTGGGAATGCATGTTTAGGCAGTCTCTCTCATTTTAAGTAATGTAAAATAGCCTCAGGAGTATATGGAGAAATTGCTGTTTCTTAAAAACGAATATAATGGAGAGTATCCCTAACATCTTAAAGCTGCAGAAGCCATAGGACGTAAAGAGGATGAAAATAGGATCAATATGTATGTATATGATATTTTAAAGTACTGTTTATGATTCACTGACTTCAAATGCCAAAAAGAATTTTCTATGTAAAATAATACTTCTTTGAGCACATTGTGACAAAATGGGTAACACTAGCTAAAACTTCAGGACAGGTTACATCTATGCATCATATATCCTTGAGCAATATACATTACCTCCAACTTTTTTCTATATTTTTTTCATCGAAGTCCAAAGTTTCTAGATCAACACTTCCTGAACGGCCAGGAAAAACTTAACATGTTACAAGTAGCTTCAGGAAATCCACTGATGAGACATCTGGATTAAGTCTGAGGGATCCCATACTAGAAATGAGAGTGGGAAGAGGTTGAATCAATCAGTGGGAATAGGCTTAGGGATCTAGTACATAGAGAGACACTTTCAGATGTGACATTTATCCCTCCAGCCCAAACCACAGTCTCATGCCCCCTCTGATTACTAGGCTTCGGCTTAATCCTCAGGCCAGATGCGGTCCCCTCCTGAAAGAGGGTCTAAACCTTCCAACAGAACCAAGTGATTTGAGAAGAGTTGGCGGAAAGAGTATCACGTGAATCTTGTGCTCTGAGAAGGAGATTCCACAAGCTGGATCCAAACACGTGTGAACTCCAGCCCAGAGTGCTAAGAAGGCTGCCAAGCAGGGGCAGAGCAGAGACACCTCTAGCAGAAACAACACAGAAGCCCAAAAGGCAACTGCCATGGAAGGAGACTCAACCCTGGCACACACTTCACAAGGTCACGACAACCGTTTCCGTGCTCAGCTTACAGCTGGGCAAAGTGAATCAGGTCGCGTGGGTGCCGGCAGCATCTCTCAGTCGTGGCGTTCACACGCACAGCTCCTGGCTCTCCTAGTCTGGAGAGCCACCCAGCTTGCTCTTGGGGTTCCGGGAGCCAGTGTCTGGCTTCTGGAGGCTCGCGGGCCAATGGCAGCACAAGCACCCGAACCCCAAACAAATCACCAAGCCCAGACAGGGGGCACACGTGGGGCTGACTCTGGTCCTGCACCCAGCTTGCCTTTCATACCTGAAATCGGATCCGCAGCCTGAGATTCCTTCAAGTTGCAGCTCCCAAGGTCCCCGAAGAGCGGCTGGGCGCCTGCCTAGGGGCTTGGACCTCGGGAAAGTAACACCGAACTTCCCAGAACTTCTAGCAGAGGGGGAAAAGGAAAGAACCCAGAATTACCGGACAGAAAAAATGAACAGTGGGCGGGGAGACGCATGCGCAGAAAGAACTTCCCGCCCCCTTCCCCAAACCATCACTTTCCAAGGTCTGTGCCTCAACTAAGACTACAATTCCCACAATGCACGGCGCACGGCGCCACCTGGACCAGGTTGGGCTTGGCCCTGGGATTCTGACCAGTGCCACACCTCAGGTCCCAGAATTGCATTGAGGTCTGCAGATCTTGCTCTCTTGGCAGTGGGAGCAAAGGCGAGTTTCTTCCTGAAAATTATTGTGTGGCTCCTGAAATATTCAACGACTAACCCGAAGATGGAAATGTGTTAGGAGCATTGCATAAGTTGGCTTTTTAATTCTTAGTTCTAGTCATGCAATTGAGGTGATGAGACTGGGTTGTTATTTTCAGTTTTGTTCAGGTCTTATGTTCTCCTGAATATAAGTTACATCTCCGTTTTGACTTCAGTTTTTTAATATCTCTCGTCTCACTTTAAAACGGTATTCGTAGCCCCGAACATTTTCCACTGCTGTAATGTAGACGTTGAAATAAAATAGGTAGATAGGCAGCATAATCCTTTCCTCAATTTAGATTTCTCAAAATCCATTTCCCTGAAACTCCCAAATTCCACCTATGAAAGCTTAAGGAGTTTTTGGTTGTTTGTTTCTGAATTTTGTCTTTCCGCTTAGACATTTTTATTTTCTTTTCCTTTTTTTGCTGTTGGTCCTGTGGCTTGAACTCAGACCTTGGGCACCATCTGTGATTTTTTTTCTGTGCTCCATTTGCCAGTTCTTTAATAATATCTTCAGCTAATTTGTGACACGTTCCCTCACAGGGCTTTCTTTTTTTTTTTTTTTTTTGTTTAAGTAGACACATGGCCTTTATGAGTAGAAAAGAGACACAAAAAAGGACATCAAGATTAGAGATTTGAATGTATAAACCTTCTGCTTTACAAATGGGGTTATAGGAAAATAATATAGGTTTACCTTTGAGTCACTACATGAGATACATCCTGACTACCACGATGGCTTTAGCCATGTGAGGTCCATTTTATATTTCTGAGTGGTACAAGTGAAAAATAGTAAGTTCGTGTGGACATTTCCCAATGATGTGACACCAATGTAACAGGTGGAGATAAATGACTAGCAAGAAGGATTTTCCTTGGGTCCAAGAGAAAAATAACAGTCAAAGGGACAGGCAGAAGACAAATCATTTCCTTTCTCAGAATCTGATGACTATTTCGCCGTCTTCCACAAAGCAAGTGGCAGATGATTCTTTAAGCAGATTCTTTCCTTTAATTCCCAGGTAGGATGGTGTTTTTTTTTTTTTAATAAATGAATGCAAATCTACTTCTGTTTCAGCAAGGAAAATGTATGGATTGCATTAATGTGAAATTGGACCTGCGCACAGGAAGGTCTTTGTTCCTATGTCCTTGCCCCCAAAGAAGTATTACATTCTTCATTTAGCAAAGCTGTAAGATTATCCTGGTGAGGGTAGGGAAAGGGACTTCTTGGACTCTGCCCTCCTTGCCGTCCAAGGTGATCTGCAAATACAGGATTTGCCTTAAAGTCCCCTTCTCCATAATATATCCCACAGAGTGTGTTAAAAATAGTTTCTCTCCTTAAGTTTAATTATAACTGTTTTCTCGTGTTCCCATAAGAAACATTTCAGAATGTGAAAATCTGGTGCATATGGAAATAGGAAATTCATCGCAGCTTCAGGGTACCTTGGTTCGTGGAAATATTATAAGGATCCTGCTTCGTTTTGAATGCCAGAATTGTTCCAACAGATCTGGAGTTTTGTCACTGAGTGAGAAATTACAGTTAAATACTCAGAACTGAGAATGGCACTGAGACACAGAGACGGAAATCACTGAAGAAAGAAGGAAGCTCTCTTCCTGGCACTATTAAATTATGATGAACTCCAAAGCCCTAGGTTTTGTAAGACCTGAACCATAAAAACTATTGAACATGTGACCAGTCCTTTTTCAGACTAGCTGAAATATGCAAAATGGCTTAAGACCATTGTTTAATTCCAACAGTGGAACTCTTGCAAGAGAGCATAGGTGTGAACTCCAGGAAGGCACGCAGGCAAAGGGCTGCTGTGCTCTCTGGAACCCTTCAAGATTCACTACCTTTGACCACAAAGAACCGCACATACTCCTCTCTTCCTCTTCTAACCACATCAACCTTTGCAGACAAGGTTCTATGACCTTGTCATATCTGAGGTTACCAGACCTCAGATAAAATAGAAGTCTTAAGCAGTGGAAGGATAGCAAAATTATCTGATAAAGTGATCAACTCTACCTGTTGAAAAGCATATGCATAATATTTACTTTCCACTTTTTTTCCAGGCAAAGGAAGAACTTCCAAAAAGTCAGAAAGTTAAGCACAGTTAATATTAAATAAGCACATACACTATCATATGGGTGTTTGGTGAATATATACTTAATTTTCTGACAGGGTGCTCTGACTTAGCACAATCATCTCAGTTTCCAAGTAAGGACACAGGCTCAAAAGAGCTTACTTACTTTGCTCAGTGGCGATGATACTGAATTTTTTAGAATACTCAAAATAAAAGAATAAATAATGCTCTGAATTATTTGCATCTGTCTTGTGACTCCAAGACCATAACTGAGTTTTTTCTTGTTGTTGTTGTTGCTGTTGCCAGTCCTGGGGCTTGAATTTGGGCCTCAGCACTGTCTCTGAGCTCTTCTTGTTCAAGGCTAGCACTCTAGCACTTGAGCCATGGATCCACTTCTAGCTTTTTCTTTGGTTAATTGGATATAAGAGACTCATGGACTTTCCTGCAGGCTTTGAAATAGAATCCTCAAATCTCAGCCTTCTGAGTAGCTAAGATTACAGGGATGGGCCATCAGCAACCAGCTCAGAACTGGTCATTTCTTTTTATTTTATTTTATTTTATTTTATTTTATTTTATTTGTGAACATACTGTACAGAGGGGTTGCAATTACATGGGCAGGATAATGCGTACATTTCTTACCAAGCATTGCAGCCTCCTCCTTTGTTTACCCTTCACATCCCTTCCCAGCCTCCCCCCTCCCCCCATCCCAATACTATTCCTTCCCCCCCCCCACCCCCGCACCGATGTTGTAAAGCTCGTTTTGGACATGACAACTTGTACTTCTGATTGTTGCAACAGGTCCACCTGTATCCTTATAGAACTGGATTTTCCCTATCTCCTCCACAGGTTATACTGACATCAAATATAGTGAAGGCAGGGGTTATACTGTGGGGGAGGGACATACAAAGCAACAAAGAGATAATCTTATAAATGCATTAGAAACACATGCACGAAAGAAAAAAAACATTTAAATACATATCTAAGGGTTCATTTTCCTAACATCACATTATCCCAAAAGTGGGATTGCTGGGTCATCGGGGAGCTCTATGTGGACTCTTTTCAGGAACCTCCATACTACATTCCAAAGTGGTTGAACAAGTTTACACTCCCACCAACAATGAAGTAAGGTTCCCTTCTGTCTACACCTCCTCCAGCATCTGTTGTTATTAGGGTTCTTGATTTTTGCCATTCTAACTGGGGTGAGGTGGTGTCTTAATGTTGTTTTGATTTGTATTTCTTTTATGGCTAGGGAATTTGACCATTTCTTCATGTGTCTATTGGCCATCCTTCTTTCTTCTTCAGAGAAGTTTCTCTTTAAGTCTTTAGCCCACTTCTTTATTGGGCAGTTGTTTCTTTTAGGATTTGTTGTTGGGGATTTAATTTTTTGAGTTCCAAGTATATTTTAGATATGAGACCCTTGTCCGTTGTATGGCTAGAGAAGATCTTCTCCCAATCTGTAGACTTTCTATTGATCTTGCTAGCTATGTCCTTTGCCATGCAGAAGCTCTGCAACTTCATGCAATCCCATTTGTCCAACCTTTCTCTGATTTGTTGTCTTTCAGCCCATGTTGTTTGGTTTGAATTTCATTTATGGTCATCGATGTGGTACGTTTCTTCCAATTTTTTTCTTAGCACTTTTATTAATGTGGTTGTTGAATATTGAGGACATGTTTATGGGAGGGGATAATTTTTGGAGCTCTAAGTATATTTTAAATATGAGGCTCTTTTCTCTTGTACCTAGAAATACAACAAATCAATGAAAGTTTGGATACATGGGATGGCGTTAAACCAGAGAATTGCTGAAGGCAAAAGACATAGCTAGCCGTATAAAGAGAAACCACACAGATTGGGACTAGATTTTCACTAGCCATGCAACATAGACATTATAGCTAAAATATACTTAGAGCTCCAAAAATTAAATTCCTCCCCCAAACAAATCCTCAAAGAAACAGCCAACCAGTTAATAAGTGGGCTAAAGAATCAAAGAGAGACTTCTCTGAAGACTAAATAAGCATGGCCAATCGACAAATGAAGAAATGTTCAACATCTCTGGCCACAAAAGAAATGCAAATCAAAATAGCATTGAGATTCCACTTCACCCCCATAAGAATGGTATACTCAAGGATTCTAGTAACAACATATCCTGGAGGGTTGTGGCCACAAAGGAACACCATTACACTGTTGGTGGGAGTGTAAACTTGTTCAACCACTCTGGAAAGCAGTATGGAGGTTCTTCAAAAGACTGCACATAAAGTTCTCTTATGATCCAGCAATCCCACACCTGGGCATTTACCCAAATGACTACAGACAAGGACATACTAAAGCTACTAGCACAACAATGTTCCTTGCAGCACTATTTACCAAATTGAAGATTTGTAACTAAAGCAGATGTGTCTCAATAGATGAATGGATCAAGAAGATGTTGTCTCATTTGTAAGGAAATGGAAACATATGGAAAAAAATATATTAAGTGAAACAAACAAGTCCTACAGAAACATAGGTTTCATGATTTCCCTTATTTGTAATAACCAGAATATGTCTATGATATTCTTAGCAGAGGATCACAATAGCCCAATCCTTAAGTGCATAGGACCATATATATGAAGCATATGAAAATGAACTCCCGGAATTGGAAGCAAGAGGTTCTTATTATGTCCTGTATACAGATGTTTCTGTTTTTCCTTTTGTTTTAGTTTTCTATAGATATCTGATCTATGGAAGAGAAAGGCAATCACAGAAACAGCAGGACAAAGGATGAACTAATGCAACAATGATACTCACTAGATACTATGTTGGAAATGAAGTTGACAATGGTGGGGACAGGGAGTGGGGAGAGGGGAGAAAATGAGGGAGGGGTAACATCTTTGAAAAGAAATGTTCTCATTACCGTACTTACGTAACTGTAACCCTCTGTTCACAATAAATTTTATAATCAATTTTAATAAATAAATAAATTTACATAAAAGGAGTTGGTTGTGGATGTCCCATGTAATAACCTTCACAAAGTGTTGAGATGTCTGCAATGTAGACTTCATACAGAGTCTGATTTTTCTGGTGGTGGGCCTGAACTCTGGGCCCAGGTGCTGTCACTGAGCTCTTCACCTCAAGGCTAGTACTCTACCACTTGAGCCACCGTGAAACTTCTGGCTGAAGAATTGAACCCAAGGCCTCATACATGCAAGGCAAGCACTCTACCACTGAGCCACCTTCCCAGCCTGAGTCTGAGATCCAGAATACTGAACAAAATAATTTCAATGAACTTTAAATTTCATAGAAATTTAAGAAAAGAGAAGTTAAAAGCTAGACGCAGAAAAAAATGAACAGATAACATTGTGATAATTATGGGACATACAGGTGGCCTGCAGGTGGCCAAAACAAAGATATGAGAATCTTAAGGTAGTGCAGAGGGGCTTTGGGTGGTCCCTGAGGGTCTACAAAAAATACCATGATAAGAGACTTGTTCATTTTCCACTGAGATTAACATCCTAGTTTCCGTTCCTCCCAGAGACTCAGGTACATCATGTCAGGTGAATGTCATGAAGACAGGATTCCCCTACCTTTCTATGGGGTGAAGATTGCCTGGGAACTGGAGCTTCTTGGTTGAATGCTTAGATCTCTGGAGAGAAGACTCTTCAGGCTCGGGTCTTTGCATAGTATTAGGTGTCCCAGGTGAGGATGGCCCTCCAAAGATAACAATATCTTCTTTATCACCGACCAATGTAAGTGTCTATTCATATGCTTTATCGTGGAAGCTTCATTAAATAATTGTTGGAGATCTGAAAATAATCTAGTATATAATTTGAATCTTTAATTCAAAGGCTGAAATATACTAAAGTTTAATGTTGGAAATTACTACAGGTTGAACTTTTGGTAGGCCCTTTGGCTTTCTGAAAAATTACATAACTCACACCAGTGTTAGTCTAAGTTAGTCTATTGTTAGTCTAAGGTGCAGGTGTATCCAAGCTATAGTTCACACCTTTCCTTCCTAGCATACAGGAGCTTTCACAATGAGCTAAAACTACATCTCCTGTCATTCACCCCTGAAAGTGGCCTTCAATTGAAGCGTGATCAGTAAGGGGAGAATAACAAACGTGCTATTCCACATCTGGAGAGATCAGAGTGAGAGGAGTGTTTCTCCTATATCTATGTGCCCACACCAGAAGAACATTGTCTCCAATGTTCAAATATATGCCAGAAAAGTTGTGACTAGCAGATTAGTCCCCAAAAGGGAACATGAAACTTCTGATTTGAAGCATGTACCAACTCATAGTGACATATCTCATCATGGAGGACAGGCATGGGTAAGGCACTAATGTTTTTGAACCTAATGTATGACACTTGCTAAAGTAATGTGGAAATTATTGTAAGAAAAATGCTGAAGTCCTTACTTATTGTTTTCTGTGGTCTTAAATGATCACAGTTTGAGCCTTTCATTTATATGCTGTCATTTTAAAGTATACTGAAACATTGAGCCAGATTTTATGTATTAGGATCTCTCTTCTAAGTCATCATTCCAGAACTTCTTGCTGTAGGCCACATTGTCCTCCATAGTAAGTGGCCCCTCTGCAAGGACCTCTGAACTGGTCGGTAATGTAAAGCCATACTTATGTGTATTCACAGCAATGAAGCTACCAAACTCTGTGTGAAAATCTATCATAATCCTGGCTTACATGTCACTAGAGAAGCAACTTCAGTTTAGTGATGGTGATGGTATAGGATGGAATAACATAGAAATGTTAACTTCTCTGCAGGCATAGGCATACTTTCTTGGGCCCTTGTTTTGTCTTTGAATTTACAACTTTGGTATGGTGGTTGTAAGTATCAATATGTGAGCTTCACTTATTGATAAACTGAGGCAACAAGCCAACCATCAGGTGTATCTCTGGTGCTGGCTGGATGATATAATATATGAGCAGTATGTGCACAGTATGTTTATGATGGTGCATTTTATTTTAGGAAGATATTGAGGCACTTTTTCTGTATAGGATTCAAGTATATCCTAAGAAAAATAGATATCACAAATACACACAGGCATACACACACACACACACAAACACACACACACACATATATATGTTTACAATGATCACCCATACAATTACATCAATGTCCCCGTGGTCTTCAGGTATACAACCTCAAATAAACACTGATCCAACAAACAAGGAAATCATAATAAGTCTTTATCCAAACAATGAGCTTTTGTTCAAGATCTATACTATATCTGTAACTTCTGGTAAGCTAGAATTTGTGTTGCATTTCAAAAGACAAGCTATTAGTTTTACCACATGCATCTTAGCATGTATACTGTTTTCCTCATTTAGTAAATCCA
This sequence comes from Dipodomys merriami, assembly GCF_024711535.1. Lineage (NCBI taxonomy): Eukaryota > Metazoa > Chordata > Mammalia > Rodentia > Heteromyidae > Dipodomys > Dipodomys merriami. Next base: position 1,257,005 of record NW_027203104.1, on the reverse strand, counting down.
GAGCACTTACCATATTCTGCTTGTTCTAGGGGGCCAGAAACTGTAGCTATAATGTCATCATAATGATATTGTTGTATTGTGACTTATTTGTCCATGGTTTTAATTTTTCTCATGAGTGTTGAAAACTATGAGAAACATTGGCAAGATAAAGTTCCCAAAGTAAAGAAAATGGCACATCTATTGAAAACTCATGAGCTTTCTTGGAGTTCTTATTCTTTAACTCAAGTTTGATAAAGTTTTTTGGTTTTGTGGCATTCATCCAGCTTTTACTCAGGGACTGGATAATGTCCCTGAGATTTTGTGCTAAAGGAACACAAGTCACAGCATTCTATCACTTGAATCACAGCTCCAATTTTTGCAAATTTGCTGGTGCTTAAGTGTAAATAATAGTCTTACAGTATTTTGTACCTGGTTTTGCTTTCAACTATGAACTTTAGCTCTCAGACTGGTACATATCAGCAGTGCTCTGTTAGATCATGAATTCTTAATTCCTTGTTCTAGCAGGACTCATTGTTTCAAGAGAATAGGGCAGAAACATAAGGCTTATACCACCATGGTGGCATTTGCAAAGGTCATTTTGCAATTAGTTGCAAAGGTGTATTTTTCTATCATTCAATAAACCATATTCAAATGCCCACATAGAATATTTTCAAGACTTCATTGTTTGTATTGTTCATGTTAGGGGTCCTCAGGTTTGAAATCAGGGGCCCACATTTTTCTGTTGGTCGTGGAAACTGAACTCTGGGCCTGGGCACTGTCTCTGAGCTCTTTAGCTCAAGGCTACCACTCTACCACTTGAGCCACAGCACCACTTCTAGCTTTTTCTGCTTATGTGGTGCTGAGAATCAAACCCAGGCGTCATGTGTACAAGGCAAGCACTCTACCATTGAGCCACCTTTCTAGCCCCAGGGGCTCACATTCGTGAGGCTCCTTTTACCAATTAAAGACATACCAGAAGCCCTTCTGTATCACTCATATTTCCAATTAATGTCTTGCTTCTTCATTTGGGCTTTTCTGGACATTAATGACATAGGTAGCTGACATCAGATCCATGCTTTTATTTACATGGGATGGCCTAGAAACAGTGTTCTTATTATAGCTAATGAGTAGCTAAGATTATACACATGAGCTAGTGTAATTGGCTCTTTTTTGCCAGTACTGGGGCCTCCACTCATGGCCTGGGCACTATTCCTAAGCTTCTTTTGCTCAAGGCTAGCACTCTACCACTTGAGACACAGGGCCACTTTTGGCTTCTTCTGTTTATTTGGTCCTGAGGATTTGAACCCAGGGCTTTATGCATAGTAGGCAAGTACTCTAAAATGAAGCCCCATTCCCAAGCCACTAATTGACTCATTTTAAATTGCTACTCTTAAGAGAAGGAAAGGGTACTTTTCCATTTCAGAGAGCAATCATTCCTCAAGGACTTTCCCAAGTTTTCATTGACTGATGACACAGAAATAGAAGTGGCACTGTCCAGTAACATGATCTGTGGTACCATCCCAAGTAGAGGAGAAAGGAAGTCTTTCTAAAAGACTGAAAAAGGCTCTGGAGGATAAGTTCTAAGGATCACAGTTCACAACTAGCCAGGAGTGAACATTCAAGAAGTCTCCCCAAGTTCTCATTAATTCTCCATGAAAAAGCAAGAAGTGGACCTGTGTCTCAAGGTGCAGAGAACCAGCATTAAGTGTTTGTGTGTGTATATGTATCTGTGTCCATGTGTGTGTTTCTGTGTGTGTGTGGTGTGAAAGTAGAGGAGCCACGCTACATGTGACTGCTAATTCCCCTATTTTTGCTAAGGCCCAGTAGAAGGACAGTGGGGTGAACAGGGTACCTCGCGGGGATAAGCTAGCACCACAGCCAACTCTTCAAATGTAATACCACTGTCTTTTCCTTGTAAATGTAGATGTGACCAGGACTTAAAAGGCCCAGATGGAAATATTAAAATACACTTTGGAATTATGGTAGGCCCAGGAAGCCTGAGGTGACACTCAGAATTAAACCATTTTTCCTGGAGAGAAAAGATTCCTCTAGCCTGAACCTGGAGCTCATGCTTTTATTCCTAGCTCCTCTGGAAACCAAGATCTGAAAATTGTGGTTTGAAAGCAGTCCTGGCAGAAAAAAATCAGTACTCATATCTCCAATTAACCACCAAAAAATCATCAAGTGGAGTTGGGCTTATGTGGTAGATTGATAGCTTTGGTTAAAAAAAGACAAAAGATCAAGGATGACACTCATATCAAGACCTAGGATTGGCACGAGAAAAAAAAGTACATGAAAGTGTGAGAGTAGTTTTTATTTCAAGCAAACAGTTCAGGCCCTTAAAGCCTTGGGCGTCCTGATCTTTATTTTTACTAGCTAAGCACTTGCTGAGATAACACAGACAGGATGTATTTAATTACTTAACTATATAATGACATCCACCTTGGTTCTAGAAATTCTAAACTTAGGTCAATCTTTCTGTGTCTGTGTAGATGAAAAGTATTTTATTCTAACATTCTATAAATTATCTGAACCTGTCCTTTATTTTCAAAATGATAAAAGAATTTCCTTCTTATAAGTGCCATTTTTCTTGAGCCCTATCTCTACAAACAATTCTCAGATTCACCAAAAATTAAGCATTCTTCTTTTGAATATTGTGTGCACCTACTGCTTTCTTTCTTTCTTTCTCTCTCTCTTTCTTTCTTTCTTAAAATATGGAATAATACCCCAGAGCCTGAGATCTGAGGATCACAGTTCAAAATAACCCATTGTAGTAACATCAGACAGTATTTCAAGCTTATATTTAATTCCTAAGTAGGCAAAACTGGAGCTGGGTCTTCAGAATTAAAGCACCAACGTTGACTGTAAAACTGAAAAAAAAAAAAACCCAACTCAAAACAAACAAACAAAATACCTCTCAGGCTCTGAGCTCACTAATTACGCTCAGGAAAAAAGACAAAAATGAAATATTTTGCCAGTATATCTATTTATCTTCAATAAATGAAATATTATGGTTCTCGACTGTTATTCTAGGTCTAAGTAAGAGGCCTGCAGTCTCTGAAGCATCCCTTAGGCTTGACTAATGATTACCTGATTTGAAAAAATTATCTAAAGTATCTGAAAATATTTAGGGCCTTTACCTGTGCCTCAAGTTTAATGTATCTTTGTGTCAATTACAGTGCTATATATCCATCTCCAATAGTGTCCCCTGGGTGCTAAAGGGAAAAGGAACAGGCTGTCAGAGAGAACTCAAATTACAAGAGTGAGAAACTTAAGTCTATAGCAAGATTGAATGGTTACAATCGTATTAAATGAGGGAAAATAAATGATTTTTATGCACTTATTCTTATCTAGCCTACCAAATCCCATTGTGTTCAAAATACTAAGAACAAAATGTATGTGATGTTGCTAGGCTGTGGGCAGGTGAAGTGTACAATAGCAAATTTCTAAGGAACAGCCGAGGAATTGGGCCTTCTCTGTGTGGTTACTGCCCTCAAGGGGACAGTGTGCTGTTGAAAGTGATCAAAGGAAACTTGTAAGTTTATATAGTGAATGGTGGGGAAAACGTTGAAAAAAATCAACTGGCAGACTTTTTATGTTCAATGAAGAAAGAAGCCTCGCAGCTGTGATTCATTGTTGTAATCCTATCTACTTAGGAGGCTGAGATTTGAGAATTTCCATTTAAAGCCAGACTAGGCAGGAAAGTCTATGATACTCTTATCTCCAATACACTATTCAGAAAAATCCAGTGTGCAGTGGCTGAAGTGGTTGACTGCTTGCCTTGAGCCAAAGACAGCACCCAGGCCCAGCAAAAGAAAAAAATATAAGAACAAGAACCAGATGAAGAGCAGGATGGTACTTAGTTCCTGTTTTCCCTGTACAAGTCCCAAGGTTTTATGCCCAAAGGTGAAGAGGAAGGAGCGCAGAAATGGAATGGCATGAAATATTCAGTTACAACTAGAAAAGGAGAAAAAAGTGAAGGGAAAATAGAAGATCAAGAAGAAGCCAGATTTGCATTTTTTTCAGTTTTGGGATTTGAAATCGGGGCCTCTGGGAATAGTCCCTGGGCTTTTTCACCAAAGGCAAGCACTCAACCACTTTGAGACACAGTGCCATTTCCATTTTACTGGTTTTGAACTGGTGATTAGTCTCAGGGATTTCCTTCCCAAGCTAGGTTCAAACCACAATCTTCAGATGTCTGCCTCCTGAGTCACTAGGATTACAGCTGTGAGCCACTGCACCTGACTACAATTGTTTTATATTTGATCTCTACTAAACCACCTATTTCAGTAATCAGTTCATTTTTAATGAAGTAACATCATGAACTATAGTATAAAAATGCATCTTTGAAAATTTGAAAATATTGTAAATCATGAACACTATTATGTTTACATATTGATAAGACTACATTCTTTTCTTAAGATATTTGCAATAGTAAATTTCAAACCCTGGGCCTCATACATACAGTGCACAGACTTCACCTCCAGCCAACATACCCATCTGTCTCGTAGTAGACAGGTATTTTTGTATTATGGTTGAATGATGTTTTTGGGTGTGCTTGGCCTACAGCTTGAATTCAGGCCTTGAGAGCTGTCCCTGAGCTTTTTTTTGTTTTTTGGTCAAGGCTAGAGTTCTACTCCTTAAGCCACAGCTCAACATTCTGCTTTTTTTTCTGTCTTGTATCCTTTCACGATCAGGGATAATTTGGAACTATGATCCTCAGATCTCAGCCTCCTGAGTAGTTAAGATGAAAGGCATGAGTCACCAGCACCTGGCTGACTGAATATTTTCATAAAAAACCTTTGATATGTTATTTTCCTTACATTTTTGTATATATATATATATATGTGTATATATATATATATATATATATATATATATATATGGAGAGAGAGAGAGAGAGAGAGAGAGAGAGAGAGAGAGAGAGAGAGCAAAGTTACTGTCCAGAGGGATTAGTTACAGGAGCAAGGTAATGAATCCATTTATTTCCTATCAAGCATTTGTTTCCCCCTCCTTTGTTTGTCCCCTACCATCCCTTTCCTCCCCACCTCCCCCACCCCAAAGTTGTAAAGTTCGTTTTCAACAGAGTGTCTTCTACACCTCATTGTTACAATGGGTCATCCTGTATCCTTATTTCACCATTTTGTTATTTCCCTTCCCTTCTTTAATTAGAAAAATGTATATACAAGATGCAAAACACTAGAATCAAATATAGTGACAACAAGGGTTATACCATGGGAGAACATACAAAGAAAGAAAAAATATCATATAGTACATTATAAGCAGATCAAAAAGAACAGCAAGAAAAATAAAATCTTGTGTCCCTATCTTGGGGTTCATTTTGCTTAGCATCAACTTATATGGTCATATGTACATAGCTTTTGAACTCTTCTGCTTGTCCTAGACATAGTTATTGCATATAAGGGAAACTATGATTTCCCTTACATTTAATTAGCGTATATTAGTTGAACATAGGAGATTCATTGTGCTACTTCGATTATGTATATGAATGCACCCTCATTCTCTTCCTTCAATAACCAATGGGGTGGGAAAGCCCACCCCCAGGGTCTGGGTCGCTGGAAGGGCCAGGGTATCAAGAGTGGTTGTGAGTGGGTGGCTTGGGGGAGGGTGAGTGGCAGTTGAAACTGTTGGAGGCGGGGAGGGAACACAGCCTATATATAGGCTACATATTCCCAGGAGCAGGGGTGCAGATTGAGATGGCCGACAGAAAGACAGTGAGAGGAGCCTATTGTTGCAGAGCAGGGCCTGTTGAGAATCCTGGAGCCTCTGAAGAGGTGTCTGGAGAGGCCAGTGGCAAGGCATGAGGCCTGCAAAGAGACCTGTGTGGAGTGGAGAGGCCTGCAGAGAAGGAGGAAGCAAAAAGAAAAGCCTTCCCCTTTGGAGCATTGGAGCTTTGAAGATTTGTAGACTGACTAATAGGAGGTTTGCAATCCAACTAGTAAAGGTCGGGGCTGCCCATTTGTGGCTTGGAGGTTGAGGCTGCTCTTGGTTCTGGGTAGCCAGACAAGCACAAGGTAGTCGCAAGCCCCCTTTCTGGTGTAAGTAGTGTAAATAACATTCCTTTGTCACCTTTAACTGTGCCTTGATGGATTGTCATCACATTCCCTTCCTCATCCTCAAAACAGTATCAACACATTCCATTGTTACATTTGCACAAACATATACAAGGTTTGTTTCATCATATGGCCTTCCTTATCCTATCTTCCCTGATCCTACTGGGACTCATATCCTCAACAGAACCTGTTTTATGTTCCTGTTACTTGTTTATTCTTTTTAATTTTTACCATAAAGGTGATGTACAGCGGGGTCATAGTTCTACAGTCACGCATTGAATACATTTCTTTTTGAACTGTGCTATTACTTGTTTTTTATTTATGTTACTTGTGCAAGTTGGTTTCACCTAGTGATTTCAGAATACATGTTTACTTTAATCCGATGAACTTATTCCAGGGTCCTCTATTAACTTGTCCACTCCCACTTCCCCACTTCTATTATTCACCTACTTTCAGCCAGTTCCTGTGTGCAGTGCTCATAGTTCACATCTTCTTTATCAGTATTATTCAGTGTCTGTCCATCCTGTTCCCTCAACCACTCCTCCTTCAAATCCCCAAGTAGACCACATATTACAATTTGGGCTTAAGGATGTGATTAGACACATATATACACACAGGTATATCTTTTAGGACTCCATTTCATTCCATTATGTAAGAGAAAAAAATGTAACATTTGCCTGTATTAACCAATTTAGTTCAAATAACAAGTTGCTATTCAGTTACATCATTTTGCCAGTGAATGCTGCATTATCTTGTTTGTAGCTGAATAAAGGTCCCTTGATTATGCATGCCACATTTTCTTTTTATTTATCTTGAAGGAGTTTATGTTGCTGTTCACCCAGCAAGACCTAGGAATACACATCTGGTAGGCAGAAAGTGGACTACACCATCTGGGCATAGACAAAGTTTATTGAAATATCACATGCTTATATACAGCATACAGGCAGGAAAGTAAATCTTCAGCAAGGGGGAAGAAAATTGATCTTAAACAGTTTTATGGGAATACAGACAATGAAAATTAACTTTAAGTCAGTTAGCAGGAAGAATAATCCTTGACAATAAATGTGAGGTAGCTCCAGTGATCAAAGGTTACTGAAAAGGCACAGGTGAGCTTCCTTAGATACACAAAGGGAGTCTGAGGTCTTGTTCTATGGGATGAATAGGAGAGGCAAGAATGGCACTTCCTGAAAACCTTCACTGAGACTTGTGGTTGGGCGTGGGACATTGGCCCTGACTTGGAAGGGGCGTTCCCCTTTTCCCTGCCCGAGGGAATGCATGGGGACATATGCATCCTTATGGTACTCAAGACCTCAGATAGGGTCACACACGTCAGTGCCTTACAGAGTTATACAAAGGACTTCTTTATCCAAGCAATTATAAATACAATGTCTCTTGATCAATGTCACTCAGTTCAACATTTCCACTCATCCTTCCCCTACCTATCCTTTCTCTCTGTTACTTTTGTAAGATATACATTTGATACCTGACTGCATTTTCCTCTTCTTCATTTGTTTTCCAATTTCCCCATAACCTCACCTCACCTCTTTCAATTACCCACTTCCCTGTGAAAATTTTGCAAATCTAATTTTCAACCACCTGTTGATCCCCTTATGCTTAATTTTTTGTTATTTAGTCCTTCTGCCTACCAGAAGTATCATAATGCCCTAATACCAAGATGGAAGTTGAGCTGTGTTTTTTTTTTTGCATTAAATTGACTGTCGCAAGCTGAGATATCCTAATCCATAAGTGTGTAACTCCTTAAACTGTGGGACAGAGATCAGGTACATATTCCTGAATTCAAGAAATAAGAACCCACTCATTCAATCATGGAACAAACACACCACTGATTGCTTGGGATTTCATGAAATATTCTAGAGTTCTCAATCATTTCCACATTCTTTAACATCTTCACAGACTACCCTGTCTTTAGCTGACTGTGTCGATTACAGTTTACTGAGGCAAGTTGACTGTTTTTGTAACTAACACTGAGGCTCAGGCATAGAAAAAACCCTTTGGTCCTTCATTTTCCTTCTATACAATGACAGAAATAAGTCCATGCTACTGTAATCTGGAGGCTGATAGTTCTGACAGGATAGCATTGTAAGCAGAAGGGAAGGATATCATATAGACACTGCCTAGATCTTGGCATGTGTAAGTCACATTTTCTTTGTCTGTTCTTTAACTGTAGTGCTTCTAGAGTGCTTCCAGTTTGGCTCTTGGGAATAGAGGTGCAATAAAGATAGGTGTAAACATGACACTGTTCTCTACGGACACAAATTCTTTCAGATGTATGGCCATGGGTAGTATTTCTGGATCCTATGGTACTTCTAGTTTTAGCTTTTTGAGAGACATCTATACCATTTTCCCTTGTTGGTACACTAATTTAAACTCACACAAACATCCTCACCAGCAGTTACTCCTTTATGTGTACTTGCTGATGTCCACTCTGATGGAAATGAAATTTATATGTTATTTCAATTTGCATTTCCTTTATGGCCAAGGATGCTGAACATTGCTTTATCTACAGATGTTCTCAGTTGTATATCTTGGGAGTTAAGTACACTCATTTGTCCTACCAGTTCATTTATGTATTTATTAATTGGATTATTGGTTCTTTGGGAGTTTAGATATTTGAGCTCTCTCTGTATCTTGGTCATTAGTCTGTTTTCAGATGTATTGCAGGCAAATACGTTTTCCCATGCTGCAGTCTATTATGCCATGTTTTAATTCTATTTATCAAAATCTGTGATATGTTGAGAAGGAGGCTCAGTGGTAGAGTGCTTGCCAAGCATGCATGAAAACCATGGTTTGATTCCTCTGTACCACATAAGCAGAAAAAGCTAGAAATGGCACTGTGGCTCAAGTGGTAAGAGTGCTAGCCTTGAGCAAAAGAAGTTCACAGGCAGTGCCGAAGCCCTGAGTTCAAACCCCAGGACCGGCAAAAAAAAATAGAATCTGTGATAAAATTATTCAAATAACTTAAGGTCATACACTGTTCCTTAATCCACAACTGCTGGAGAATTTCTATGATAATAAGACCTATACATTCTGTGTTCTCCAGATAGCTGATTTTTATATTGTATTGGCTAATGCCTAATTGTTTGTTTTGGCCAGTACCTGACCTAGAACTCAGGTTTTGTGCTTGTTCGGTTTTCTCTCTCATAGGTGAAGGAGATATGAGCCACGCCTTCCACTCAGCTTTTTGCTGGTTAATTGAAGCTAATAATGTATTGTAGTCTGTGCTTGCTCTATTCCTTGATCCTCAGATCTTGGCTTCCTGAGTATCTAGGCTTATAGGAAAAATCCATTAATACCTTGCAGGCACAAACCATGAGTGCTTACATGTTTTTTTTCTTTTATGGCTATTGCCATACAAAATAAGATGAATTTTCAAATGCTCAGTGTTATAAAAGTATGTCCATTTCTATTTGGACCATACTTATATATGAATTATATATTAACTATATAATAAATGAAGTATATATACATACATTTAATATATATTCAGTTTTAGTTAGGGACATGCACATATACACATACACACACACATATGAGAAACCTACACACTGTTTGTGGTTTGATATCAGTAGAGAAACCATGGCCATTAATATTCCTCACAAAAAACTATTCTGTTTATATGTATGCATGTATGTTTGTATATGAATATACAGAAACATATATATACACATGCATATATATATACATACACACTTGCACACTCATATATATGGTATGTATTAATAATATGACATATTTTATATATACAAATGAGGCAGAACATCACTGTATAGCTTGAGTTGCTCTCAAACTAGTGAAAATCCTGTCTTCCTTTCCTACCTTTTGAATTATAAGCCTGCCAAAACACACCTAGATTACTAACTTTATTTCAAATGAATACACTGCTGTCCTTAAATCAAATGAATTCCTAATTATTAAGGAAGGATAATATTTAGAGGAACTAGCTTCACAAGGAAACCCATTTTTCTGTTTCTAAGAGGATTCCTTAAAAGTGTGCATTATTACAAAATGAAGTTCAATTACTACAACTGGTATTGATTTCTGTACACCAGTCAAACATGCCAACGTTAGCACTTGATCTCACTGCCTAGGTGCTGTTCCTGAGCTTCTTTGCTGAAGGCTAGTCCTCTATCGCTTGAGGCACATATCTACTACTTTTGACCTTTATGGTGGCTAATTGGAGATAAGTCTCATGTTCATTTTACCCAGGCAAGCTCCAAAGATTGATCTTCAGATTTCAGAATTGCAGGCATGAGCGATTTGAGCCCATTAGCTTTATATATTGTTACTTACCTGTCTTGTGTTATTTCTGGTACTAAATAAGGGCTTCTATCTATCCTGTGTGGGTTCTCTGCTGCAAACTGCCTTTTCTTCCAGATGAAAGACTTTCCCCATTTGTTACATTCCAGAGGTTTCTCATTTGGGTGAATTTTCTTATGTGTGCTGAGCTGTCACTTCCACTTGAAGCTCTTTGCACATGTGTTGCATTCAAAAGGCTTCTCTCCTGTGAGTGCTCTTTGATGCAAAATGAGGGTTTACTTCTGTGTGGAACTTTTCCACAGCTGTTACATTTTTAAGGTTTTTCTCCTCTGTGTGTTATCTGGTGGACACTAAGGTGTGCCTTCTTGATGCAAGATTTTCCACATTTGTTACATTCACAAGGTTTCTGTCCAGTGTGTGTTCTCTGATGGACAGTAACCTTTCCCTTCTGGACAAATGACTTTCCACACAGGTTACTTTCAAAATGTTTTCTCTCCTGTGTGTCTTCTCTGATGGATATTAAGGTGTGCCTTCCAGGTGAAAGACTTTCCACATTTGTGACATTCATAAGGTTTCTCTCCTGTGTGTATTCTGTGATGATCAGTAAGTTTTGTTTTCCGGGCGAAAGACTTTCCACACAGGTTACATTCATAAGGTTTCTCTCCTGTGTGTGTTCTCTGATGGGCAGTAAGGTATTCCTTCCTGGTGAAAGACTTTCCACAGCTGTTACATTCATAAGGTTTCTCCCCTGTGTGTGTTCTCTGATGGACAGTAAGCTGTCCCTTCTGGGTAAATGACTTTCCACACAAATTACATTCAAAAGGTTTCTCTCCTGTATGTGTCCTCTGATGGATGTCAAGGTGTGCCTTCCAGGTGAAAGATTTTCCACATGTGATACATTTATAAGGTTTGTCTCCTGTATGCATTCTCTGATGGATATTAAGGACTGCTTTCCTTGTGAAAGACTTTCCACACTTCATACATTCGTAAGTTTTCTCTCCTGTGTGTTTTCTCTGATGTATGTTAAGGTGTGTCTTCCGGATGAAAGATTTTCCACACTTGCTACATTCATAAGGTTTGTCTCCTGTGTGCATTCTCTGATGGATATTAAGGCGTGCCTTCCATGTGAAAGACTTTCCACACAGGTTACATTCATAAAGTTTCTCTCCTGTGTGTGTTCTCTCATGTGTGTTAAGGTCTGCCTTCTGGGTGAAAGACTTTCCACACCTGCTACATTCATAAGGTTTCTCTCCTGTATGCATTCTCTGATGGATGGTAAGGCCTGCCTTCCACATAAAAGACTTTCCACACACATTACATTCATAAGGTTTCTCTCCTGTGTGTCTTCTCTGATGTGTTTTAAGGTCTGCTTTCCGGATAAAAGACTTTCCACACCAGCTACATCCATAAGGTTTGTCTCCTGTGTGTATTCTCTCATGGACAGTAAGGTGTATTTTCCGGGAGAAAGACTTTCCACACCTGCTACATTCATAAGGTGTCTCTCCTGTGTGGATTCTGTGATGATCATTAAGTTCTGCCTTCCGGATGAAAGACTTTCCACACACCTTACATTCATAAGGTTTCTCTCCTGTGTGTGTTCTCTGATGGACAGTAAGGTGTGCCTTCCGGGTGAAAGACTTTCTACACACGTTACATTCATAAGGTTTCTCTCCTGTATGTGTTGTCTGATGGACAGTAAGTTGTGACTTCTGGGTGAAACACTTTCCACACACATTACATTCAAAAGGTTTCTCTCCTGTGTGAGTTCTCTGGTGCACAATAAGGTTTGCTTTCCGGATGAAAGACTTTCCACACTCCATACATTCATAAGGTTTCTGCCCTGTGTGGGTTGTCTGATGGGTGGTAAGGTGTGCCTTCCAGGTAAAAGATTTTCCACATATATTACATCCATACAGTTTCTTTCCTGTGTGTGTTGTCTGATGAAAAGTAAGGTGTGCCGTCTGGGCGAAAGACTTTCCACACACGTTACATTTAAAAGGTTTCTCTCCTGTGTGTGTTCTCTGATGGACAGTGAGGTGTGCCTTCCGGGTGAAAGACTTTCCACACACCTTACATTCATAAGGTTTCACTCCTGTGTGTGTTGTCAGATGGACAGTAAGGTGTGCCTTCTGGGTGAAAGACTTTCCACATACGTTACATTCATAAGGTTTCTCTCCTGTGTGTGTTGTCTGATGGACAGTAAGGTGTGCCTTCTGGGTGAAAGACTTTCCACACAGATTACATTCATAAGGTTTCTCTCCTGTGTGTGTTGTCTGTTGGACAGTAAGGTGTGCCTTCTTGGTAAAAGGCTGTCCACGTTGGTTATATTCTAAAACTGCAGGAGACACACCAGGAGTATAGGCAGCACATATCAAATCAGGTTCACCATAGAGAAGCATGTTCTGACACCGCATCAACTCCTTTGTCCTCATCCCCAAGGAGTTCCCATTATTTCTAATCAGCTCCAACTTAGGTTTTGATCTCAAATTAAAAGTTGTTATTAATCTTACTTTTTCCTCTCCTGCTACTTCAGACAGATATTCATAGAGACTCTCCTGACAGGTCTTAATCCTGTACTCCATTTCTTGGACATCTAAAATGAGATATAGAAAGACAGATAAAAACATAAATGAGACCGCAAGATTCCTTAATGTCAACGTAAAGACATTTTCTCCCACCTTAGCTGTTACAAGATTTTAAACTTTCAAAGCAGGAACTGTTTGATGCAGAATATATGCTTTTCTCCGTAATGTATTAACAAAGTAGTACTGACATTTTACAATGGTAAATAATATTTTTCTGTTTCAGACTTTTTGTGTTTTTCTCAGGGAATTGCTCAAATAATTCAACTACACACTGTTAGTTTTAAGACGAGTACTTAACATCTGTCTTTATTACCCTTGGGGTTTGGTCATAAGGGAATACCTGTTATTTTTATTTTAATTTATGAAAGTATTTTATATATTTTCTGGTTTGCTCTCAAGCATTATGTGAGGAACAGAAATACTGACTAGATTTAGAGACCATTCGGGTGTTTTATACATCCGTTTGCCTTTCCACTAAGCATGGAAGGTTCCTGAGAGTAAGGATTTATACCTCCATCTCTTCAGTTCTAACTTCTAAGAATTACTTTAGGGATTGGTGGCAGTTTTTAAATTTGTTTCCCTCCATCTTAGTCAAATTCTCATCAAATTTCCTTTTCTGACACTCCTGATCCTTCACAACCATTAAAGACCAAAGATACTGCAGCTCACCACCCAGGTAGTCATCCCCTATGAACCAAAAGCTTTGCTTCTGAATCTCACTCACTTTCACCATCACCAAGAAGCAATTTTCCTCACCACAGGATTGCAGTCCTGCCATACTCCTTATTTCCTCATACCTGCATAGCCCTTGTTTCAGTGAAAATGAGACCTCATTTTCTACATTTCTCATTTCCTTTTTCTGTTTAAGAATGATTTCTACAAAGAGAAAGAATTGCTCACTTTAACTATACTGGGACAGCCAAATCAGTTTGTCTCCATGTAAATTCTTGATTGACAAGTTCTTGCGATAAAGGATCACCTCTTTCTCTGCCACACATGACTCAGGGGAACTAGGAACATTATTGCTCAGTAAAGCTCATTAAACTTACCAAGTGGACTCTGGCTACAAAACCACCATGCAAGATGCTTTATCTCACCTGTGAGATTCTTGTCTGAGGCTTCTCTTCTCCATGGTTCTGCACCTTGCTCCAGCTTGGCAATCAATTTAGGTTTAGGAACACAGTACCCTGTGATTAAGAAGTAGAGAAGAACTATTGGTAGGCTGGGTTATCATTACTGTAAGGTCTTAGACATGGTGTTCAAAGTTGCTCCTAAACCTTGTTTCTCATTTCTTACCCACTACCTGGTTGACATTCCCCAGCTTTGGACTTATTTTGCCAATTGTGTGGCTTGAACTCAGCTTTTTTGCTCAAGGCTAGCATTCTGCTAGTTTCAGTCCCAGCTACATTTGCAGTTTGTGAAGGGAATTGGAGATAAAAGCCTCATGGTCACTTTTCTGCAGTTGCTGGCTTCAAACCAAAATCCACACATTTCAGCCTCTGGAAGAGCTAGGGTTACAGGTGTTAGTCACTGCACCCAGTGTCAGGTTTGATTAAAATAACCACTTTCAACTAGTGATTTTCAGATCATACTGCAAATAGTGATGTACATTCTATTCTAGACTGTATTTGCACCTACAAAAACCACCCCACGTTTAGGAAGACAGTCTTCTATTAGTGGAACATACTTTAGAACTTGGGTCCTACTGATGACTTGGCTTCTTGAAGAATGGGAAGAAAATTGTCTTGAGTTTCATAATCAAGTGGATGTTTCCCTTAGAAAACAAAACGATACTTTCTGTGGCTGGGAATATGGCTCTGTGGTAGAGTGCTTGCATTACATGCATGAGGCCCTGGGTTTGATTCCTCAGCACCACATTACCAGAAAAAGCCAGAAGTGCCACTGTGGCTCAAGGGTTGAGTGCTCAGCTTGAGCTCAATTGCTGAGGGACAGTGCTAGGACCCACAATCAACTGCCGCCACCCCCCCCACCCCAAAATACAAAGAAAAAAGAAAAAAAATGATACTTCCCATGGACTGGAATCTTATGCCTGAATAACATCAATATTTATGTATCAACTAAAAAGAAACCACACTTGATCTCGCAAGTTAAAATAACTTTTGCTCACCTACAGACAAGAGGTTGCTGTAGGTCTCCAGCATTACATCTCTATGCAGGGTCCTCTGAGCAAGATCCAGGTCCTGCCACTCCTCCCAGCTGAAGTCCACAGCCACATCATCAAATGACACCAGCTTCTGTAATGGCACATTTCCATCAAGTATTTAGCCCTGAGTCATGAGAACACCGAATGTGGAATTTCATTCTTCTACATGTATGCTTTTGTCTTACATAACTGTTTGGAGCTTGTTATGTTACCTGTACACTAGGAGAATTGAAAATCAAAGTACAAATATTTGATACCATAGTAACTTTGTACAAAGTTTCCCTGATACATGAGAACAATTTCTGCTGCTAGCGACTGAGACAGATAGGAATTCTAAGGAGATAATGTTCTGACTGAGACAGATAGGAATTCTAAGGAGATAATGTTCTGGCATGACAACATTAAAGTCTCAGTAGGTGTCTGAAAGAGTGTGTTTAGCTCATTTTGGTAAAGTTTACTAAGATCAGAAATAATTTTTTTCTGTATTTTCATATTCTGCCTCACTGAGATCCCCGAGTTCAAGCCCCACAACACACACACACACACACACACACACACACACACACACACACACACACACACACACACACACGCTGTCATAAGCAATTAGAACACATTTAGGACATCACATGAAATATACAGAACATTAGTAGATTCATGAAAAGTACAGTGTTCATGTGAATGTTAATGGCAGTACTTAAGAACATAATTAATGATGGATTTGGCCCTTATAAGATCTGATTTACTTCCCACATATAAATATCCTATGTTGACCATTGTTTGTTTAAGTCCTAAATATTGAAGTGTGGTCATAGATACCCTGATATTTCCTTCCTATGTGAAAAAGAACTGCTAGAAGGAAGTTTTGTGAACTTGGCCTACCTTCTACAATACAGAATATAGCTGGGAGGGGAATAAAATGTTCCTTGACCACACTTTCATTTTAATAAGCTTTCATGGAAGGATGGAGGATGGATAGAGGCTTAAGGAACATTCAAGATGACAAAAAACGAAAAATAGGACCACGACAAGCAAGACAGAGAAAAATTAGAAGAGGGATGTGATCTAAAATTACAGAAGAAAAATTTATAAGTTGGAAGGAAATAAGAGTGCTAATTTGTGTGCAGAGGCTAAATGGAGAGGTTTTGGACTCCCACACTGAACCCTATTACAAATGATGAATGGCCAAGCTAGCCATGCTTGGCAATACCAGAGGTGAATGCTCACTAACACACAAAAGGGAAATATATATGTGAAGAATTGAAAGAAAATAACATTCAGTTCACAATCCACTGGGCAGAGGAACTCTTCTAAAAATGTAGATTGAAGATATTGTCAGGGAAAGATAATTCATTAACAGTATATCTGCATTTTAAGAGAGTTAAAAAAATTATCCTGCTTCAAGAGAAAAGCAAAAGGGCTGGGAAGGTGGCTCAGTGGTAGAGCGCGTGCCTTGCATGCATGAGGCCCTGGGTTTGATTCCTCAGCACCACATAAGCAAAAAGAGAAAAGCTGGAAGTGGCGCTGTGGCTCAAGGTGTAGAGCACTAGCCTTGAGCTGAAGAGCTGAGGGACAGCGCCCAGGCCCAGAGTTCAGGCCCCACAACTGGACCCCTCCTCCAAAAAAAAAAAAAAAAAAAGAAGAGCAAAAGGTATCAACCTAGATATACTCATAGGACAAAGAAATTAAAATGGTAAATGTGTAGGTAAGTATAAAGGAATATATTGGTCATATATTTTATGTAATTTTTCTGTAATGATTTGTGGAAATGAAACTTATAGCACCATATTCATGATTCACAATGCATGAAGATTCAATATATAAACTCATCACTTTATTAAAAGTATGTGGAATAGTTATATGTGTCAATAAATATTGCAATTTGCCAGGCAAATAGGAGGGCCTCAGTTCAAAGAATTAATTGTACCAAAAAACAGGGTACTAGATTTAGGGCTGGAAATGTGGCATACTCAAGAGTGCTTGGCTATGTACTGGTTCACTTCCTCAGTGCCATGTGAACAGAAAAAGTAGAAATGGATCTGTGGCTCAAGTGGTGGAGTGCTAGACTTGAGCAGAAGTTCAAGGAGAGTGCACAGGCCCTGAGTTCTAGCCCCAGGACTGTCCCAGAAAAAAGGCCTAGAATTCTAATTTTTTAATCCACCATTATCACTGGAGAAGTAATACACCTCTTACTAACTGATCGAACAACCAGACCAAAAATTAGCTGGGACACACACATCAATAGCATTATCTTAACCTAAATGCTGTGTATAAAACAATGTCATTACATTTACCAAGACAGAGACATTGAGAATAAAATCTCAAGACAAACTATTCAGAAATCAATATGACAAATAAAGCTGTATGTTATAAATAAAGTTAAATAGTGTATTTCTAGTAATCTGTAAGTGAAATAAACACAGGGTAATTAGAATGGATTTGGAAGAAATGACCCGATTTATTGTGATTTTTCTTTTTTTCGGTCATGGGGCTTGAACTCTGGGCATGGGCACTGTGGCTGAGCTATTCAGCTCAAGGCCAGTGCTCTACCACTTGAGCCACAGCACAATTTCCAGTTTTCAGGTGGTTTATTGGAGATTAGATTCTCATGGACTTTTCTGCCTGGGCTGGCTTTGAACCACGATCTTTAGATCTCAGCCTCCTGAGTTGCTAAGATTACAAATGTGAGGCACCAGCACCTGGCATTAACATTGTAATTTATAGAATATTAAAGGGAACCAGTTTCTTACTTAACCTTTGAAATAAAAATAAATATTTTAAATTCTGTTTGCTGTATTCACATGTACATCTTGTAGAGACTGGGCAAAAGTCAGAGAATTGGAGGGAAATGGTGAAAAAGTGCAGCAGTGGAGGTTATGAGAAACCGATGAAAGTCAACTATAGAACAACACATGAGTAGAGATGGAAGGGAGTGTTTGAGTGAGAGTGAGGGAATGGAACACTCTGTAAGAGAAGAAATGCACTTATTACCTGACTCATGGAATTGTAATCTGTCTGTACATCACCTCTATAAAAACAGTAAATTAATTAGAAAACTATTGCTAAGTGGAGTTGTGCTAGCATAATCCATTTGCTGAGTGAACAAAATCTCCCATAGTTAGAAGAACACTTACAATTATTAGAAATAAAATGCAACACTTAATTTGAAACTGAAGTATCTGAGTTTAAGTTGAACATGAGTTCTACATAATTATCTTGTTTCATTGTAGTATACAATTAATTGTTAATGTTAAAAGTTCCAGACAAGAAAAATAAGACCAGGGCTGGGAAGTTGGCTCAGTGGTAGAGTGCTTGCCTTGCATGCTTAAGGCCCTGGGTTCGATTCCTCAGCACCACATAAGCAAAAAGAATAAAAGCCGGAAGTGGCGCTGTGGCTCAAGTGGTAGAATGCTAGCCTTGAGCTGAAGAGCTGAGGGGCAGCGCCCAGGCCCAGAGTTCAGGCCCCACAACAGGACCCCCCCCCCAAAAAAAAGAAAAAGAAAACCAAACCAGGGCTTCAGGCACAAGACTGTTCTCCTTCCCCAGCTGTGAAGGATGCTGAGGTCTGGAAGCCAGCCGGGGTAGACAACTCAAATTAAGCATTTAGACAACAGGTGGGAGCTGGCTCAAGTGACAGCGCCAACAGTGAATGAGGAAGCAGACCTGGAGTTCAAGCTCCAGCACTACACAACAAAGGCATGGTGGAGGCTAAAGTAGATGTAGCACATGAGTTTCTAAGATAGACACCAATTGTGGCAACACAGCAAGTCCTCATCTGACACATAAAGAGAAAAGAGAATGAGTGGAGGGCCGAGAGAAGGGGAACAAAAGGACAGGGAAAAGAAGGAAGAGGAAAGGACAAGAGAGGAGTGGAGTAGAGGGAAAAAGAGGGAAAGGGAAAGGAGGAGGAGAAGAGTGGAGGGCAGGAAAGCTTCATGACATTAGATTTGACAGTTACTGCTTGGATAGGATGCCAAAAGTCCTGATGTAAAACCAAACAAGTACCTCAAAAGGCATGATCAACAAAGAAGCAAAACCATAGAATGTGTGAAAATATTTGCAAATACCACTAAATTGACTAACAATTGGAACAAATGTGAAAATATAAAGCAAAATTATACAAGAAACTACCACACACAAAATCTTTTTTTTTAAATGGACAAAAAACAATTGAAGACACTTTTCTAAAAAAAATACATACAAATAATTGATTAAAATATAAAAAGTTCATTTTCAATAGTCATGAGAAAAATTCAAATCAACATTCTATGGAAATAACTACTTTATACATGTTAGTATGGACAGAGTTTTAAACAAAAACAACAAAAATCCTTCCAAAGTCTAATGAAGGCTGGGAAGGATGTGAATTCAATTTGAACCTTGGTGCATGTCTGGCAGGAATGTAAAACAATCAAAGATGGTATGGACAGTGCTAAAAAGAACTAAATAGAGAATTACATAGGAATATGGTCCAGCACTTCTATTTCTAGATTTGTACCCAGCAGAAGAGAAAGCAGGGACGAGAAGTAGTACTAGAGAATCACTTCCCAGAAAGTACTGACAAGAACCAAAAGACAGACACAGGTAAAACAATAAATAAAGATATTGAAAAGGAAGACAAGTTTACTACATTTTATATCAGGGATGAACTTTGAATACATTAACCTAAATAAAATACAGCAGTCATAAAAGCACAGCCATGGTATGATTTTCCTTACTGAGCTTCCAAGGATCAACAAAGTCATAGAGTCAAAAAGTAAGATGGTTCCAGAGACTGGGGTGGTAAAGGAAAAGGAGCTGCCTATTAATGATTATACAGCTTCATACATGGAAGATGAACATGCTGTACATGGATGGAAGAGATGGCCACACAACTATGCAGGGTGAAGTCTGATTTGAAAATGGTTAATATAGCCACACAGGATGGAACATATCTATATTCCCTGAACTTGGGAAACTCAAGAAGGATTACCAACCAGCCTAGATTACATAACAAGTTCAAGAGAAGGTTGACTACATAGCAAGTCTTGTCTACAAAAGGAATATGGAAAAATCAAATTTTAGATTCTCTTAATTGGATCAGAGATATAAGTCCCATATATATCTATTTTTCCTATTGAAATAACAAATTAAAGTTTATGAGCACATGTTAAACCACAGTTTAGCTGGACCATAGAACTACAAATTGCATCAATAACAAACACACATGGACCAAAAATTCAAACTCTTCTAATATTGCATCTTGCTTTTAATTTTTGTATATCTTTTCACTGGTTATTTTTCAAGTGTATCACATATTGCTGAATTAGTTCTCCAGGTAGATTCCAAAGGATATATTGCCACATGTTAGCTAATAGCTAAGTTTCTGAGAGATACAAGTCTATCACTGAGCAGATATTGGTCACATTTTGCTACCAGTGATATTTCAAATATAAAAATCCTGGTCACTGTATTGTTTATTATAAAAACCAGTGTCTATCTTACACCGGCAGTGAATGAAAATATTCAAATGGAGTAAGAAGAAAATATAAAACTACACTACCACATCAATGAAATTAGATCAGATAGACAATAGAATCAGGCTTATCAATTTTTTTTTGCTGTGTATTGATGAGTAGAAGGTAGTAATTTTTTATAGGGAATGCTAAGTTGAGCTGAAAGTGGAAAAGATTTGAGAGGTTGGAACTCCACCTACACTGCAGTTAGAATACTGAGAGCTGGCCATGGAAGAGTTAAAACAGACAACTCTGGAGCTGGTTAAAGGACTGGAGTGCCAACCCCCTTCCTTAGTGCTAGAAAGGCTGGGAGCTGAATGAACCTTCCGTGCTGTTGACCTTGAAGGCCAGAAAAGTGGATTTCATATCTGGACTTTGTCTGGGCTGCAGTCTTCTGTCTCAAAAGAATAACAGCAAGTGTCTCTCACAAACTGTTTGGCTGTGATTGTAATATTAAAGAGATGTTCTACTTTTGTTTTTGCATATATTCATGGTAACCTTCCCTGTGTGAACTCAAACAAAGATGTCTAGTTGCAGAAACTTGGGGCCCAACTGGCAGTGAGCACTGGGACTCTGTATCCCCCCATCTCTCTGTGTTTGGAGTTTTTCTAATTTTCATTAGCTCTAGACTCTCATAAAAGTACCTCGGCTTACATTTAGCAACATTTTTCCTATATAATGGGTAAAAACATGTCAATTCTAAAAGCCATGTCAGTAAAGGAAAAGTGATCAGTAAGAAAAACTAGTTCTAGTTGGACACTGGTGACTCACGTCTGGAATCCTAGCTACTAAGAAGGCTGAGATCTGAGGATCATGCTTCAAAGCCAGCCTGGGAAGGAAGTTTGTGAGACTCTTATCTCCAGTAAATCACCAGAAAAATGGGCATGGCACTGTGGCTCAAGTGGTAGAGTGCTCGCCTTGAGCTGAAGAGCTGAGTGACAGGACGTAGGTCCTAGAGTTCAAGCCCTACAATCAACAAAAAACAAACAGAAAAGAAATACTCCTAGACAGAGCATTTAAGAAAAGAAAAAAGCAAGAGACAGAGGGAGGAGGGTCTGAGAGAAACAATGAGAAAAAGACACAGAAAAATAGATGAAAAGGGAGAGAAAGAGAAATAAAGAAAGCTAGTGAGCAAGAAACAGAGAATGAATAGAGAAAATACAGAGAAAAAAATCTAGTCAGGAGATCTTTGAGATACATGGAGGGATTTCTAGAAAGGACATAGACTATATGATCAAATATAGCCTAAGTTTCAAGTAGAAAAAGCCTATGAAGCAGTCCAAGAAGTATGTATGAAGAGTAATTTAAGTACACATACCTTACTCAGTACTCTTCAATATTTGAAGGTATAAATGACCACACTTATCAGCAACTATAGGAAAAATTTCATTGGGACAGCTTAATGTTATTCATGGGGATGTGATCTCTGACCAGTTGCTTCCATGAGCAGTCATCTCCTCGGTGTCAGTGAATCCCTTAACAAGTTTGACTACTTCTTCCAACATCAGAAAAACTAGAAACAAACTGAAGCAAATCTCTACTCAACTTAGACAGAATGTCAGATTTAGAATGTACAAAGTCTACAAGCCCTCTTTATCTGATTTAGGAGCATCTTCCTGAAGTTGAATCTGTTTTTCTGTTTTTCAATCTTGTGCACTAGTAGGTTCATAAAATGGAATGTAAAACAGAGAAATCAAAAGCAACTCACCAGAGATCCTTTCATTCTTTCTTGCTGTTGACAATGGACAGAAGATTCTGGAAGCATGGCTGGGAGACAAGGCAAATGAGGTAGTCAGGAAAGAACCTGTGTGATTTTGCCCCAGATTTTCCTGCTTAAAACATTACCCATGGGCCGTAAAAGCATAAAGCCTTCTTATGGGAGAACAAGAATCTTTTATGTCTCAAGTAGAGCATTAAACACTTCACTAAAGATGAATCCATAGTGGATTAATTGGTAGATAGTATAAAAGCAATTCATTTCTAGGTTAATATACATTCAGTATTCCTGAAAACTAACATCCCACAAAATTAATTGGATAATTGAAATAAATAAAAAGGTACCACATTTTATTAAAACAAGTTTTTACTGAAGTACACTTAGGGATGCATGAACTATTTTTTCTTTTATTGCAAAGGTATCCTAGCACTCCACTAAGCATTTGTACTCCACCTCATTCATTTCCATATTTAAACACAAGGGAAATCATGTATAGTATAGCTCAGCAGTTTTCACAAAAGTTGTACAGGAAACACGTATGCAATGCATATTTGTAGTGGTATAATGTTTCAGTAATGGTTGTGAAATAGCACATTTCCTTGTATCCAAATTCTCAGAGCACCCTTATGCAAGGACTTGCAATTTGCTATTTAACTGGCTTTGTCCAAAGGGTCATCACTAAAGATCTTACATCCCTAATGCTCACTTTCCTAAACAGTCATATTAAGAACCTTGGCCATAGTGCTGGAGATACTGGGCCTAATAAAGATGAACCTAAAATACTGGGTCATAGGAGAGACACAATTCCAATCAACCATGCTCAGGGAAGGAATTAGAAAATTAAAGTCTTTCATGGGGCTTGAACTCTGGGCCTGGGCACTGTCCCTCAGCTCTTCAGCTCAAGGCTAGTACTCTACCACTTGAGCTATAGCACCATTTCCAGTTTTCTGGTGGTTTAATGGAGGTAAGAGTCTCACCGACTTTCTTGCCTGGGCTGGCTTTGGACTGCAATCCTCAGATCTCAGCCTCCTGAGTAGCTAGGATTACAGGCGTGAGCCACCGGTGCCAGGCTAGAAGATTAAAGTCTTATATATGACGTAAACAATATTAATACAAAATACCAAACTGAGGACACCCCAAAATGTAGATCCATAAAACATAAATCAAATAGCTATGTGCTTTTGCTTGTACTTGTTGGTTGGTTTCTTACACAGGAAATGCTATTATCCACAGGTCTTTTCTTTTTCTTTTTTTTTAACACAATTATGTAGAATGGAACCTCTTAATATAAAATATCATCAACTTTACCGTGACATGTATAAAAAGTTAAAACCTACTCTATAGACTTCAGTGCGAATGTTTTTGCTGGCAAAGACAATATCTATCATTTAAATGCAAGGTTTGCACATTACTAAGGGGTTTATCCACATCACAAGAATGTTTTCTTACTCCCCCCACCACCTCCCTTTTTGCCAGTCATAGGGCTTGTGGTTAGTTTCTAGGCACTCTCCCTGAGCTTTGTTTGCTGAAGGCTAATACTGTACCACTTTAGCCACAGCACCACTTCCAGGTAATTTTTTTCTGTTTATGTGGTACTGAGCAAGTGAACCCAGGTCTTCACACAACCTAGGCAAACACTTTATCACTAAAGTAATTCCCAGCCCTTGTTTTCTTACTTTAAAACTTAAAAAGACTTTATTAGAGGCTAAGTGTCCATATTCACAATGCTTGAGACCAGGAGTGTTAGAAAAATCATGTTGGGATATATATATTGGGATTTGGGTTGTCCTCAAACACATTAGTGACTGAACATCCCTGCTTAAAAAGTTAAAATTTTCTATTTCAGGTTATTTTGTTAGAAATATTATCTTTATTTAAAAGAGGATATTGTAATTGGCTCTGGTAGCTCATGACTCTACTCCTAGTTACTTAGAAGTCTGAGACCTGAAGATCGCTGATTGCAGGTAGCTGGGACAGGAAAGTCTGAGAGATTATGATCTCCCATAAACTATCAAAAATAGCTGGAAGTGGAGATATGGCTTAAGTGGTAGAACATTAGCCTTAAGCAAAAGAAGCTCATGGTTAGTAACTAGATCTAGAGCTCAAGAATCAGGACTGGCACAGAAAAAAAGGGCATCGTATTGTATTTAAATTATATTTTATCAGTTGTTTGGGAATGCATGTTTAGGCAGTCTCTCATTTTAAGTGACATAGTATAGGCTCATTATTATATGGGAGAAATTGCAATTTGTCAGAAACAGACAAATAAAGTGGAGAATATCCATGTTCTTAACACTTTAAAGTTGCAGAAGCCATAGGAACTGAAGAGGATGAAAATAGGATCAATATGTATCTATCTATATATTATAAAGGACTGTTTATGATTCACTGAGTTCAAATGCCAAAAAGAATTTTCTATGTAAAATAATACTTCTTTGAGCAGATTGTGACGAAACGGGTAACACTAGCTGAAACTTCAGGACATGTTACATCTATGCATCATGCATTCTTGAGCAATACACATTACCTCCATGTTTTTTCTATGTTTTTTTATAGAAAGCCAAAGATTCTACATTAACACTTCCTGAACTGCCAGGAAAACCCAACATATTAGAAGTAGTGTCAGCAAATCCATTGATGGGACATCTGGAATAAGTCTGTGGGTTCCCATACTAAACAGTCTGCCCCTTCTGTTCACTAGGCTCCGGCTTAATCCTCAGTCCCGATGCCCTCCCCTCCTGAAAGAGGGTCTAAACCTTCCAACAGTGTTGGAGGAAAGAGTACCACGTGAATCTTGTGCTCTGGGAAGTAGAATCAATTTTTGTTTAAAGCAAAGAAAACTAAAACATCTTCCCTTTCTTGTCTCTGCTCTTTAGGGCTGGTCAGAGTTGACAAGGTCTGTCCTTGGAGGAGGGGGATTCCTATTCATAGGGTGCCTTCCTTCACACATTTCTTAGCTTCATTCCTAAATATATAGCATCGGCACACACTACTCTAACATGCCACGTGGAACTGTCTCTAGAAACAAGGTGGTGTCCAGACACGAGTGAACTCCAGCCCAGAGTGCTAAGAAGGCTACCAAGCAGGGGCAGAGCAGAGACACCTCTAGCAGAAACAACACAGAAGCCCAAAAGGCAACTGCCATGGAAGGAGACTCAACCCTGGTACACACACATCACAAGTTCACGACAACCGTTTCCGTGCTCAGCTTACAGCTGGGCAAAGTGAATCAGGTGGCGTGGGTGCCGGCAGCATCTCTCAGTCGTGGCGTTCACACGCACAGCTCCCGGCTCTCCTAGTCTGGAGAGCCACCCAGCTTGCTCTTGGGGCTCCAGGAGCCAGTGTCCGGCTTCTGGAGGCTCGCGGGCCAATGGCAGCACAAGCACCCGAACCCCAAACAAATCATCAAGCCCAGACAGGAGGCACACGTGGGGCTGACTCCGGTCCTGCACCCAGCTTGCCTTTGTTACCTGACATCGGTTCCGCAGCCTGAGATTCCTTCAAGTTACAGCTCCCAAGGTCCCCTGAAGAGCGGCTGGGCGCCTATCTCGGGGCCTCCGGCCTCCAGAATGGAAAACTGGACTTCAGAGCACTTCCAGCAGCAGGGCAAAGGAAAAGAAACCGGAATTGACAGCTGGAAACACTAGCAGTGGGCGGGGAGACGCATGCGCAGAAGGAACTTCTCTGTCCCCTCTCAAGAAACTCGCTCTTTCAAAGGCTCTCTGCCCCAATGCGGACTACAATTCCCACAATGCACGGCGCCAACTGGAGGAAGTGGGCTTGTGCCAGCGGTTAGACCGAGGTCCCAGGAGTGCCTTTCTGGATGGATGCGGACCTGTGTCTCCCAGCTGCTGCAGCCAACGTGAGTTTGAAAGGATTCTTCAGGACCCTCCCAGAGGACCACGCGGAGGTAGGCAGCACTGGAGAAACATAAGGTTTATTAAAGGGGCCATATCTCCCTGGGAGAGGTAGCACAGGGCGTCGGCCTCCGTCCAAGTTGCGGATAGGTGTCTGGGTTTGAGGGCGGAAGTGAGTTAAGATGCCTGCTAGGTGAGTCTGGGCGGGGGAGAGGGCGTGGCCAGCTAAAGAGCGGGAAATCCCGGGGTGGGAGGAGCTCAGGTCTGGTTGGAGCTGAGGACCAAAGGTGGGTACAGGGTTACAGTTCCTTCCTGAAAATCACTGTCTGCCTCCTGAAACATTGTATGACCAACCAGAACATGGACATGCATTGGAAGCATTAAATTGGCGTTTTAATTCTCAGTTCTAATAATGTAATGGAGGTTAGTAGACTGCGTTAAAAATTTTTTTTCTACACTTACGTTTTCCTGAATGTAAATTACATCTCTTTTTTGTCCTAAGTTTTTGAATATCTCCCCTCTTATACA
The DNA here is from genome assembly GCF_024711535.1 of Dipodomys merriami. Lineage (NCBI taxonomy): Eukaryota > Metazoa > Chordata > Mammalia > Rodentia > Heteromyidae > Dipodomys > Dipodomys merriami. Next base: position 1,230,328 of record NW_027203104.1, on the reverse strand, counting down.
TTAAAATACCTTAGCTGGGAAGGTGGCTCAGTGGTAGAGTGCTTGTCTTGCATGCACGAGGCCCTAGGTTCGATTCCTCAGTGCCACATAAGCAGAAAAAGCCGGAAGTGGCGCTGTGGCTCAAGTGGTAGAGCACCAGCCTTGAGCAGAAGAGCTGAGGGACAGCGGCCAGTCCCAGAGTTCAGGCCCCACGATCAACCAAAAAAAAAAAAAAAAAGAATGACACATTAAAATACCTTAAAACGGTATTCGCAAACCCTAAGCCAATTTCTGAATCATTTTCCTCTGCTGTAATGTATACATAGGAATAAAATAATAGAATTGTTCGGTAGATATGCAGCATAATCCTTTTTTCAATTTAGATTTCTCAAAATCTTAATTTCCCAGGAACTCCCATATTCCGTCTATGAAATCTTAAGGAAGTTTTGGTTGTTTCTGAATTTTGTCTTTCCATTGTGGGATTTTTTTTTCCTTTTTGTTGTTGGTCCTCTGGCTTTAACTTAGAGCTTTGGCACCATCTATGAGTTTTTGCTGTGCGCCACTTGCTTTTTTTTAAAATAATTTCTTCAGTTAGCTCATGACAAGTTCCCTCACAGGGATATCTTAGACCATGGATCATCACCTCCATTGCTCTTCAAAAGATAGTGGTTTGGGGGGATCAGGGTGAATTGTGGGTTTGTATAAAGGAGTGAAGTTTAGGGTAGGTCTATGTTGATGTGAAGCTTATTTGCCCCAAAGCATTCTGTTTTTGTCTTTCCTTTTCACATGCCTTACTTTGGTTTCAATTCTTATCCCTTCTCTGATCCTAAATGTTCCTCCCAGCAACTTTAGGCTATATACCTAGGGACCTCAGACTTGTCTTCCCAGACCTTATCCATTAGACTGTGGAATAAATTGTCTCCTTCCCTCATCTGAGATGCTATTCATCTCTCTTAAAGGTTTACTGTGATATTTGCTAAAACTTTGCATTGGTTCAGGGAAGGTTTGGGTAGAAAACTTTCATGACTGATATTCAGACCTCCAGTGTGTGGGTTCTGCATGCCTCTTTTGTGGACTTGAGTTATTCCTCATGAAAATGGAGATCATAGGGCATATATGGATGTACAGACTTCAACTTAAGAGCACCTGTAATAATATAAAGGAAAAAAAACAATTTTATTGTGTAAAAGTACATCCTTTGGAGCCAAGGAGATAAGGATCAAGTAAAAACAGCAGTGCTTCCAAGACTAGCTGTGTAGTGTTATTGTAGATGTCATTGTTCAAGGTTATATTTTTGATAAATTTCTTATTTTTTCTTTCTTTTCTTTCCCTCTCTCCCTCCCTCCCTCCCTCCCTCCCTCCCTCCCTCCCTCCCTCCCTCCCTCCCTCCCTCCCTGCCTGCCTGCCTGCCTGCCTGCCTGCCTTCCTTCCTTCCTTCCTTCCTTCCTTTTCTTCCTTTTTTCCTTCTTTCTTCCTTTCTTCCTTTCTTATCTTGGGGCTTAAACTCAGGACCTAGGCACTGTTCACAAGCTTCTTTTGCTCAATACTAGCACCTTACGACTGGAGTCATAGCACTGCTTTCTGATTTTTCTGTTGATGTGGTACTGAGGAATTGAACCCAGGGCTTCATGCATGCCATCCAAGCACTACCTCTAAGCCATATTCCCAACCCATAAATTTATTTCTCAATGTTTTATTTTTTATACTAATGTAAATAGCATTGACTACATTTAAAAAAATTACCATTGTTCACATATATAAGTCCAGTTATTTTATGCAAATATTACATCCTGTTACTTCGTTGTTCTCCACTATTGCCTATAATAATTTTTATTGTATCTTTGTGATTTTCTAGATAAAAGATAATGTCAGCTTTGGGAGCCAGTGGCTGCTACCTGCAATCCTAGCTACTCAGCAGTCTGACTTGTGAGCTTTGCAGTAGGAAGCTAGTCTGGGCATGGAAGTATATGACAGTCTTGTTTCCAATTAACCATCAAAAAGCCAGAAATGGAGTGGCAGCTCAAGTGATAGCTGTGAGTGAAAAGCACAGAGACTGCACACAATCCCTGAGTTCAAGCTCCAAGATGGCAGAAATAGAAAGACAATGTTACCTGCACATAAAGATAATTACTCTCCTTCCTATGTGCATCGATACTTATGTTTCTGTTGTCAAATTGACCTTGCTAGCAATTCTCCAGTACAGTGCAACTTAGAAGTGGTGAGAGTAGATATATTTATCTTGCTGCTGATTTTAGGATATAAGTACATGTGGTTTCACTATCAAATAGGATATTTTTATTAACGTATTTTAGTTCTATAGGAGAGGTTCATGGTGATATTGCAATACAAGAATACAGTTTACTTCATTGAACTCACTACATCATTGTTCCTCATCCCTCTCCTCCCCAAAATAATTTTAACAGATTCCCTTGCTCTGTTTTTATAAATGCTTGTATAGTTCTTTGACAGAGAATAAACATAATCAACATTGTTTGAATATATGAGAATAATACAATGAAACATGTCAAAACTATTTTACAACATGATGAAAGGAAGGAGACTTAGGGGTGATACTGAATAACATATATTTTAAACATGTATGAAAATGTCACAGTGAAATCCTAAGTATATAACTAATGTGTACATTTTCTTTTGTTTTTGTCTTGGAACTGTCCTTGAGGTTTTTTTCCCCCTCAAGGCTTGCTCTCAGCCACTGGAATGATTCCATTTTGATTAGGTTATTGGTGATTACAGTGCCATTGATTTTCCTGTTTAGACTGGCTATAATCCCTGATCCTCAGATCTCAGCTTCCTGAGGAGCTACAATCACAAACATGTGGGTATGTCTACACTTTTGTTATTGTTGTTGTTGTTGTTGGTCGTGGGGCCTGAACTCTGGGCCTGGGCACTGTCTCTCAGCTCTTCAGCTCAAGGCTAGCACTCTACCATTTGAGCCACAGCACCACTTCCAGTGCTTCTGTGATGCTGAGGAATTGAACCCAGGACCTCATGCTTGCAAGGCAAGTACTGTACCAATGAGCCACCTTCCCAGCTATGTCTACACTTTTTATATGTACATTTTACATTCAGTCACCTTTACCATTTTCCCTACCTCTGCCACTGGGCTCATCTTCCAACTGAGACTATATGTTCTGTATGTCATTATTACAATTTTTTTCATACTTTTAACTATTAGTCTGATGTCTGGCTTCTCTCACAACAGCCACCTTTTCCCCTGGTTGTCACACTTACTGTCTCTTTGCATATCTGATATTGTTAAAAAAGTTAGAACATTTAACGTGATTGTGGACAACACATTTCTCTGATTACTAAAAGACTATTGTGGAGAATTCTGCTTTTCCACAGAGCTGTTCTAAGGGTCAAACCTGAACATGTACACAGGCTCTTCAGGGTTTGCCTAGCAAGCTGCTGCTTTTATTTGCCCTCACCACACTGAGAAGTTCCACTAATACTAGCTGATTGTTGTCTTGTAAGAGGAGAATGGGAGCCTAGGAAGAGGAGAGATACCTGTTCCCACTCTTGGCAGACAGACATCCCTATAATTATAGTCATTGGGAAGAGAGGCCTCTGTGGTTGTCTCCCACTGCTTGGTGGAATTTCTTTCCCTTAGAGATGGAGGATATAAATGGTTTACGTACATGGCCGAAATGATGTACTTTTTTGTTTTAAATTTTTGTTCTTTAAACACCAAAAATCTCATGAAAAACTCAGAAGTTCTTACAAAGTTTTAGTGTTTTCTTCATTTGCCATAATGCCCTTTGTAAATGGTAGTTGTGGTATGTTGCTGTTCACACAGTGAGACCCAATAATGCAGTGTCTAGTAGGCAGAAAGGGACCGTACCATGCATGTATAGACAAAGTTTATTAAAACATCATACACTTATAGATGCCATAGGGGCATAGAAGTAAGTCTGTAGTCACAGGACAGTCACAGGACAATCACAGGACAGAAAATTGACCTTAACCAATTTTGGGGAAATGTAGAGAATAAAATTTAGCCACTTTTAATCAGTGAGCAGGAAAAGTTGTCAACAGAGGTGGAGCAGTTCCTTGTGATCAAAGATAATAAAGAAAAAGCAAGGTGTAGGTGGGCCTCCATTATAAAACACTCAATGCCTCAAGATTGAGGCATTGTTCTATGGGGTTAACTAGGAGGCACAAGAATGGCACTTGCCACAAACCTTCACCTGAGTCTGAGATGGGACCTTTTCCCTGACTTGAAGGGGTGTCCCCCTTCCTCCTCCAGAGGGAACGCATGCCAGCATGCACTCTCATAGCACACAGGAACTCAGATGGAGTCATGTGAGTCGATGCCTCCTACAGTGGTATTATATAAATATTGGGATATGTCCAATGTATTTCATAAACCCCACAACCACCACTACTAACCTACTATTGCCCATTTTGATTCTTCCTACCCCAACTGGGAGATGCAGGTCTGAGCCATTCCAGGGGCAATGAGTCTGAGGAGAATATCCTTCATCTTGGACCTTCATAAGCCAGAGCAGGTATAATGGTTGCTTACCTCTTGCTAGTCTGAGATTAGCTCCCAGGTCTATTTCTTAAATGTATCATTCTGTCCTCTAGGCCTAGACTAGTACCTGGCATTGAGTGGAAGTTTTTTTTCGTATTGGTTGAGTAAATGTTTGAAATGATATTGCTTAGGTGGAAATTTAGGGCATCTAGTGGTAAAGGAGAGAAACAGGACTGGAAGTATTGTTTAGAGAGGTCCCAGTGGAATAGTCTGTTTTATGTTCAATTTTTTTCAGTTACAGTTAAAAAAATAGTTCTATTTAGATTGGTCAGATCAATTAATGGAACAAGATCAAGAAACCAAAAGTCCATCCCAGCATCAGTGGCATCTCATATAAGGGAAAATGAGTAGGGCCTGCAATGGATGATATTGGCACACCAGTCTGTCCTCAGTGTCAGTCTCTTACTCTTTAAATGACTATAAATTCCAAGTCAAAATTCTACAATTTCATTAAAAGATGCTTTTTTTTCAGATCTGTATTGTGTATACCCCCCAAATTTACCAGCCATCTTGAACATTCACTATCTAGTTGTGGTCTTTTTTTTTTTCAGTCATGGCGCTTGAACTCTGGGCCTGGGTGCTGTCCTTCAGCTCTTCAGTTCAAGGCTAGTGCTCTACCACTTGAGCCAGAGCACCACTTCTGGTTTCTCTGAATGGTTTATTAAGAGATCAGAGTCTCATGGACTTTCCTGCCTGGACTGGCTTTGAACTAAGATCCTCAGATCTTAGCCTCCTGAGTAGCTAGGATTACAGGTGTGAGCCACTGGTGTCCAGCTTGTTGTGGTCCATTTTATTCCACATATTGCTTATCTTCATTTTCTTTCCACTTCATTATCTGGAATCAAACCTTAGAATAAGTGTGCTTTTCTTCATAATCTTGGTATCATTATCTCATTTCAGAAATGGCATTAAGTCCTTAATATCATCAAAGAGTGTTGCCATGTCCAGTATCTGTCTCTATGCTGTCTTAATTTGATTGATTTAGGGAACAAATAATATCCACACATTATGTGTAGACGTGACTCCTTAGGCACTATTTACCCTTAGGCCCAGACTCCTTTACTTTACCACACTTTACTAAAAACAAACAAACAAAAAATCAGTGGTCCTGTGTAGTCTCCCAGTGTCTGGATCTTTCTCTGTGGTTATTTTAGTTTAAGTTTGGCTTGTTTCTTGCTTTTGGATTTTATTTCTTTTTTTCTTTTTTTTTTTTTTGTTGGTTGTGGGACTTGAACTCTGGGTCTGGGCACTGTCCTTCAGTTCTTCAGCTCAAGGCTAGCCCTCTTCCAGTTGAGCCACAGTGCCACTTCCGCTTTTCTGGTGGTTTATTGGAGATGAGTCTTATCGACTTTCCTGCCCAGGCCGGTTTTGAAATGTGATCCTCAGATCTCAGCCTCCTGAGTAGGTAGGATTACAGGTGTGAGCCACCAGTGCCCCACTTGCTTTTGGATTTATGAGACTCAGTCTTATAATTTAACAATTCTGGCTACACTTCTGGTGGTCAGACTTCTTAATAGCTAGGATTCTAGCCATGAGACACCAGAGCCCAGTTCAAAACCCTCTTTTAAATACAGATTATATTTCTTTCTTTTTTCTGGCTCTCTGGCTTTATGTAATTAATTATTTTAATTGATTTTGTTTTTGCTGGTGATTGGACTCAGAGCATTGTACATAGTAAATGCATATTAAACATTTAGCCTTATACTTATTTCTTCTTCTGTTTTTTTGGGGTTGGTGGGTTAGAGGTGATACCAGAGTTTGAACTCAGGTTTTTATTCTTGAGAAGGTGCTCTGCCACTTCAATCATGTCATGCCTTTTGCTTTAGTTATTTTCAGATAGAGTCTTGAAGTTTTTCTAGTCCTAGACCACAATCCTGTTTAAGCTTTCAGTGTAGCTGTGATGACAGGTGTATATCCCTACACCTAGTTATGGGTGGAGATAGGGATCTTTATAAACTTTTTGTCTGATTTGGCTTGGAACCATGGTTCTCTTTTTTTTTAAATTGTGAAAATAACATACAAAGGGGTTACAATTACATGGGCAAGGTAATGAGTACATTTCTTATCAAGCATTGTTGCCTCCTCCTTTGTTTCCTCTTTCAGATTATATTTCTAATATAATAATCTGAAATAGAAAACTTCCAATTTTAAAGGTTGGTTATTCAGTCACTAGTGTTTATGAGCATAGTCTACATATCAAAACAAAAAGAAAATAGCCCATCCTGAAATCTGTAGCTCCTGATTTCAAGAATTCTGGAAGGGAACACTTAGCCTATAAAAATTATTTTAAGTAAACTAAGAAAATATTCTTGTGATGTAGAAAAACCCAATACTAATGTGTAAACATTGCTTTTATATGATTCATATTGTCTTTCCTAGCAAAAACCACCTCACTGAAGTATACAGGGTAGACTTTAATTTTTTTGTAAATACTGTAAAGTTGATTTTATTTTATATGAACAGCTTTCATCCTATGTAATTGTGTAAAAACAACAGAACTCTGGATAAAAGAATTTTATGTGGCCAGGCGCCGGTGGCTCACGCCTGTAATCCTAGCTACTCAGGAGGCTGAGATCTGAGAATTGCATTTCAAAGCCAGCCTGGGCAGGAAAAGTCCGTGAGACTCCAGTAAACCACCAGAAAACCAGAAGTGGTGCCATGGCTTAAGTGGTAGAGCACTTGCCTTAAGGTGAAGAGCTGAGGGACAGTGCCCAGGCCCAGAGTTCAAGCCCTACAATGGACAAGAAAAAAAAATTTCCTATGTAATAAACCAACCAAGTACAAGCAAAAGCACATAGCTATTTGATTTGTTTTAAATTTTATGGATCTACATTTTGAGGTGTCAGGTTGGTATTTTGTGTTGATACTGTTTAAGTAACATATAAGACTTTTAATCTTCTAATTCCTTGGCTGAGGATGGTTGATTGGGATTTTGTCACTCCTAAAACACAGCATTTTAAGTTGTGTCTTTTATTAGGCCTTGTATCTCCAGCAGGATGGCCAAGGTTGTTCATAAGTCTGTTTAGGAATGTATCAGGGACTTCTCAAGTCTGTTTACATTATCAGTAAAGATGTCCCTTTGGCCAAAGCAGGTTAAATGGCAGATTGCAATCATTGCACAAGGGTACTCTGAACATTTGTATACATGGAAAGGTGCCATTTGACAACCATTATTGAAACATTATAAAACAGGAAATTTGTATACCTTTTCCCTATATAACTTTAGGTGAAAATTTCTGAGTTATACATGTTCTCCATGGTGTTGAAATATGTAAATAAATGAAGTAGAACACAAATGCTCATTGGAGTCTTCAGATACCTTTGCATTAATAGAAAGATAGTTCATACATCCCTCCAGTATTTCCGTAATGACTAGTTTTAATGAAGATCTGATGTGTTTATTTGGTTTCAAATATTCAACTGTATTTTGGGACCATTAGTTTTTATGAATTCTATATGTATATTAACCTAGAAATGAATTGCTTTCATAATATCTACTTTCATAATATCTACAATTAATGGACTGTGGATTTGAGTTTAGTGGAGAGTTTAGTGCTCTACTTGAGACATAAAAGATTTTTCTCCCATTAGAAGGCTTTATGCTTTTCCAGCCCATGTATCATGTTTTGAGCAGGAAAATTTGGGGCAAAATCACACAGGTTTTTTTCCCTAACTAATTTGCCTTCTCTCCCAGCCTTGCTTGCAGAATCTTCTGTTCATTGTCAAAAGAAGGAAAGAATGAAAGGATCTCTGGTGAGTTATTTTTATGCCCCTGCTAACTTTGAATATCAAAAAGTCAGGGACAGTGGCTAGGCCCTGAGTTCAAGGTCTAGGACCAGCACTAAAACAAACAAACAAAATACTAAAACTTGATGGAGCCTGGTAGACTTGAGAAAAGAAACAAACAAAAACTTCATGTAAACTCACCAAGTCTTGAGTTCAAGCCATAGGACTAACAACATCAAGATTAAAAAAAAAAATTAGAAATCAAACTTTGGTTCAAATTGTACTACTAGCATTGAGAAAAAAAAAAATCTCAGGAAGGGTTTACTACATCCTGAGTTAAAAGGCCTGGGAACAGCACCAAAACAAAATGAAAAAAAAAATTAACTCGTGCCTAAAGTTGTAGAGACTACTAGGCTTGAGGAAAAATAAATAAGTAAATGAAAAGGATGGCTAAAGAAGGGAAGAGCCAATTAAGGTTTGTAAAATCATGGCTTACACTTTGAATCCTAGCTGCTCAGGTCACTGAAAATCTGAGGATCACAGTTTGAAGCCAGGCAGCAAAACAAAACAAAACAGAAGCTGAGCTGTTGCTCCAGTTGTAGAGCCTGCTACCTTTGTGGCCTTATGGCAGGGTGGGAATGGGTGGGGGGTGGTATGGCTGGGATGGAGACTTAGACACATGGTCATGAGTTTAAGCCCTAGGACTAGGACAAAAAACAAAAACAGAAATTCACTATGGGAAAATTATAGAACCCTCTAGCATCTAGGGAAAAAATAGCCAGAAGTTCAGCTGAGGCTCAAGGTGTGGAGCCTGCTAACCTTGAGCAAAATAAGAAAAATCAAAGCAAAACAAAAGAAAAACAAACTCAAGGGAAGTTGCAGTCCTTAGGATCAGCAAGATTGGCACTCAAATAAAGACAAAGTAGTCAAAAACTGAGCTTTGGCTCAAATTGTACAGCTCATTATAATTGAGAAAGAAAAAGAAAAAAGATCAAAAGTTGGTATTTAGGTCTGAGTTCAATGTCTAGGATTACCAGCTCCCTCTCATCAAAATAATAATAATAATAATAAATAAGTAAATAAAATGAAGGAATGAAAAAGAAAGGAGGGTAAAAAGAAGAGAAAATCCCTTGAAAGTTCTTGAAGTCATCAGGGTAATATTTGCTCATGCATATAATTCTAGATTTTCAGGAGGCTAAGAGTTGTGAATTTTAATTTTTATCCTGCCCAGGTGGGAAAATCCATGAGACTGCTAACCAGGTGCCAGTGGCTCATGCCTGTAATCCTAGCTACTCAAAATGCTGTTGTCTGAGGATCAGGTTTCAAAGCTAGCCAGGGCATGAAAGTTCATCAGACTCATCTCCAATGAATCACCAGAAACCAGAAGTGATACTGTAGCTCAAGTGAGAGTGCTAGTCTTTAGCTGAAGAGCTGAGGGACAGCGCCCAGGCCCAGAGTTCAAAACCCACAACTGACCAAAAAAAAAAAAAAAATCACACACATGACACATACACAAAAAAACCAAACAACCCCTCCCCTCAAAAATAAAACAGGGGAGATAGAGCTGTAGTCAAGTGGTAGATCTGTATCCTTGACAGAAAAGCTCAGGGACAATACCTAAGACCTGATTTCAAGTTCCATTTTCAGGAGAAAGGTTTGGATCAAATTGTACTGTTGGCTTTGAGAAAAAAAAAAAAAAATCTCAGGAAGGGTGTTTCCCTTTGTCCTCAATGGGGCAGAGGGAAAAACAATTTTAAAATGAAAACTAGAAATTGGAAACAAAAAAAAAACCCTGAATGAATTGTTTAATAAGAAAAAAAGAAAAACTTAAGAATTTCTTTTAAGGGAGGAAAGAACAAAGCAAAGAAGATTCAAGTAAAACCAAGCTGAGGGCTGGGAAGGTGGCTCAGTGGTAGAGAGCTTGCCTAGCATGCATGAAGCCCTGGGTTCGATTCCTTAGTGCCACATAAACAGAAAAAGCTGGAAGTAGTGCTATGGCTCAAGTGTAGAGTGCTAGCCTTGAGCAAAAGTAGTTCAGGGATAGTGTCCAGGATCTGAGTGCAAGTCCCAGGACTAGCAAAAAAAAGAAAAAGAAAAAACAAAACAAAACAAGCTGACCTGACCAAAACTGTACCCCCAACAATAACCACAAAACCTTAGTTTTCCTTTCTGTTAGAGAGGTCAGTTCTTTAGAATATTTTCAACCTCTTGCAATGGATCTTTCTTCTCTGATCCATTGGGCTGTGCAGCCTTCGGAAAAACTGATAGGCAGTGCACTATTTGACTTTTATTTTCCTTGTGTCCTAGGCCTAGTCATAGGGTAGAGGAATTGTGGGCACAGGCAGTGATAATCACTCTTGAGACACTTGCTCACATGAGGGGCTTGCAGAATTTAACATCTTCACCAGCAGTGATTCATGCTGGTTTCTCTTTTCTTTTTGCTCATAAAGGTGTTTTAGATTTTAAGGAAGGATGGAGTTACATCATACTTATACAATTACTTATAGCATACACAGATTCTTACAGGTTACTTACATAATTCATAGATTGATAGATTATAGAACTCACAGATTCTTAGATTGCTTATGAAATTCACAGATTTATACCATGTACATTTTCTAAGAGAAGATAATAGGGATTTGTCTACATACTATAAGTAAAGTTAGAATTAAAAATAAATTCAAGCCGGGCGCTGGTGGCTCACGCCTGTAATTCTAGCTACTCAGGAGGCTGAGATCTGAGGATCTCGGTTCAAAGCCAGCCCGGGCAGGAGAGACCGTGAGACTCCTATCTCCAATAAACCACCAGAAAACCGGAAGTGGCGCTGTAGCTCAAGTGGTAGAGTGCTCGCCTTGAGCTGAAGAGCTGAGGGACAGCGCCCAGGCCCAGAGTTCAAGCCCCACGACCGACAAAAAAAAAAAAAAATAAATAAATTCAAGCTTAAAAGATAAGGTCATTTAGCTCTTAGCTATGCCCATTCATCCTAAGTGTGCTAAGGATGGAGAATACAGAGAAAAACGGCATTTCCAAGCAACTGCACACAGTTTGACCTTGTTTCCTTAGGATGATAAATGTTCCAGTTTTGTCTTTAGAGGACTTTCACTTATTTTTCCTAAAAAAAATCAGTTTTTAGTGTTTTCAGGCAGTACAATTTGTGACTATCAGGTTAGGGGTTAGCAGTGTTCAGAGACTCAAGCTCATTTTCTCTTGCATGTTCCTGTTGTTACAAATCCCCTTGCTGGGGTTGTTTTGCTGTACCAAGATGGGTAGCAGAGAAGCTCTTGCATGTCATTGACAAGGCTTTTGGCTCTCATTGCTTTGGTGTTTTTTAGGGCTCTTCACTGCCTTCTCTGGAACTGCTCTTTTTCCAGGTCTGCAGAGAGCAGCACAATGTGTGAAGAACAGTAACTATCCTGCTAACCACCCTCTTCCTCCCCCTTTTTCTTCTGGAGTTACAGTCTGTGCTCTCATTCTTAGGCTGTCCAGAGGGAAGGGCATTTTCCTTTGATGTTTTATCTCTGTTCCCAAAGCAAGAGCAGCAGGTGTCTTTGCTGAGCATGATGGGAACACAGCAACTTGAACTTTCTGTGCAGCCTCCTCTGGCAGCTCTTTACTTCCATACCAGGCATATCTCCTAGGCCCCACTCCAGGCTCATTGCAGCCCTGCCTCTTGCTAATTCTTCTGACTGTGTTCTTATCCTGGGGCTGAGCAGAGGTAAGGGATTTTGCTTTATAGTGCTGTCTCCTTATGTCTCTTAGGAAGGCAGCAGCTGTGGAGGGCAGGCACCGAATCATACAGGGAGTTGAGGCTGGGACTGGAGCTACTCTGCAGCAAGCAGAGGAGAATGGCAGGCAGGGAGACACTGCTGTGTCTCTTCTGCTTCTCATGGCAGATCTGCACAAATTCAGATGGTAATGACAAATAATGAAGCAGAGCAGGTAAACGTGTTCTCCTCTGTAGAGGGAAGGTGGAAAGGCCTGTGGGAGTTATGATCGACTACCCAGGTGCACTGATTTCACTTTCAGAGTGCTGATAGTGTCTGGTTTGAAGCCATCTTTTATCAGAAAAGAGATGGCCATGACTTCATCGAAATCCCTACACAGTTCTGATTTGCAGATCTGAGGTTGTGTATCCCAAGGCACACATTGTGGTGACAACTGTTTGGTCTAATTGGTCAGGTAGTGGCTCTGGATACAGGGAGTCTTCCTCAACTCGATCAAACCATGGGTGCACCATGAATTGTTGTATATTTGGCCTCAGCTATGGGTCTACAGTTAAGAGCTTCAAAAGGATGCTAAGTCCCTTTGAAGTCAGGTGAAATGATATATTGTACCTGCCCTGTACAATTTGTGTACATAGCCGTTTAAAGAGGTCATTTTAAATATTTTCCTATAACCATGAAAAGAAAGATGGTGCCCAGGTGCCAGAGACCCACTTTGAAGCCATCATATTCTTTTTTTTAATATTTTTTTTATTTTAAAGATACTGTAGAGAGGGTTACAATTATATGAGTAAGGTAATGAGTACATTTCCTATGAGCATTGTTACCCCCTCCTTTATTTTTCCCTACCATCCTTTCCTTCCCACCTCCCCAACTCATTCCTCCCCACTTCCCTGCTCCCAAAGTTGTAAAATTTGTTTTCAATATAGTGTCTTGTACATCTCATTGTTACAGTGGGTCAACCTGTATCCCTATTTAAGCATTTTGTTTTTTCTCTCCCCAAATTAGAAAAGTGTATATACAAGATGCAGGGCTCCAGAATCAACACAGTGAAAACAGGGGTTAAACCATGGGGAACATACCAAAGAAACAAACAAAAAAATCTCATAATGTATTATGAAAATGTTAAAAAAACACTTGTGTCCCTATCTTGGGGTTTATTTCTCTTAACATCATCTTATGTGGTCCTATGTACATAGCTTTTGACATTTTCTGCTTGTCCTAGACATATACTAGTTATTGCAAATAAGAGAAGCCATGGGTCCTATGTTTCTTTGGGCCTGGGCTTACTTCACTTAATTTTTTCCAGGTCTTTCCATTTCCTAACAAATGGGGCAATATCATTCTTTCTGAGGGAGGTATAGAATTCCATTGTATATATATACCAAATTTTCTTGATCCATTCATCTACTGAGATACTTCTGGATTGGTTCCATACTTAGCTATGGTAAATAATGCTGCCATAAACATAGTTGTGCTTGTAGCTTTAGTATGGCCTTGTGGAATCTCAATGTTGTTTTGATTTGCATTTCTTTTATGGCTAGAGAAGTTGAGCATTTCTTCATGTGTCTATTGGCCATTCTTATGTCCTTTTCAGAGAAGTTTCTCTTTAAGTCTTTATCCCATTTGTTAATTGGGCAGTTATTTCTTTGAGGATTTGTTGTTGGGGGACTTAATTTTTTTCAGTTGAAGGTATATTTTAGATATGAGACCCTTGTCCATTGTGTGGCTAGTGAAGATCTTCTCCCAATCCGTGGGCTTTCTATTCATCTTGCTAGCTATGTCCTTTGCCATTCAGAAGCTCTACAGTTTCATGCAATCCCATTTATCCAACCTTTCTTTGATTTGTTGTGTTTCTGGGTATTAAGAAAATTTTGAAGCCATCATATTCTTGTTGCAGGTACATTTTAGGGGCATGGAATATGATGGTACCACACTTTTCTGTGAGTAACCGCCCCAGGGCGATCCTGACACTCAGCCTCAAATTACCCACCTTGGCGTTGCCATTTACATCCAGTAGGATTTTTTTTCTGGCTTTAGATCACAGTGTGTGATTCTGTTGTGATGTAATAAACTACACTATTGATTATCTGCTTCACAACCCTCCTGGCTAAATCCTCAAAAAGGCAGTGGTATAAGTCTATGAGCCATGACAGGTGATTTCCCTTGGTAGCCATTTCCAACACCAGGTGTACATATTTCTCTCCCTGGATCACTTTGTACATTCTGATCACATGGGAGTGATGGAGATTTTTAATGATGTTTACCTCATTTTCCACCATGCTGAGGTGCCCTTCTTTCTTGAGATTTTCACTGCCACCTTGCTGTCTGTTAGGTGGTGATAGGCCTTCACCACCACATCATAGCTACCACCTCCAATGATCTCATCAGTATCATACTGGTTGAAAAAGATCTTCTCCAACACAACACAGTATGACATGTATTCAGCCTGGCTCCATCTTAATAAATATGGTGGATAGTAAATCTTAACTAAACTTAGCTCAATAAATAAGGCAGGTAGCAAATCTTAGCTGAATGAATTTGGTGGGTAACAAATCTTAACTAAAATTAGCTCAATCTAAACCATAGAATAATGGAAATCCACAAACCCACACAAAACAAAAATCTCCCTTTCTCACTCTCCTCATGCCCCCAAAAGAAAGCATCAACCTAGCTCTGATTTAGTCTAGCAGGTCATCCAAAGGAGAGCTCTCAGCATTGTAACTGACAAAGTTAGAGCAACTAACCCCTGCAGGGACCTCACAATGACATGTGAGGTCAGTGAGGAAATGGACCAATCACAGGTGGGCCTAGTGACATCAGAGAGGAATGGCCAATCACAGCCAGGCATGGATCCTTTGGAGATCTAGCTCCCAGGCCTGGAGGACTGTTGTCAAGGGCTCCAGGTAGCCTGGAGTTGAGGTGGACTGCTATGTTTACCATCATGGCAGCTTTTCCAGAACCATGAGGACAGTAGCCAAGTGCCTCCCTCCTCCAGGGACATCAGATCCTAGGACCTGTTTCCTCAGAGACACTGTCCCTGTGCTCCAGACACAAGGACCTCAGGCTTCTTGTGGCTAGGGGACTTGCTCCAACAATCTGGATCAACCATCTGATCAAATCATCGTGGATCCCAATGAAGTCCTAGGCATGCCTAGGGTGGGAAGATTCTACCAGAATGGCCTCTAGTGGAAGAGTCTACCAGAATGGCCTCTAGGTTCAAATACACCCTGGTTCTTCATGTCTGGTGCCAAATTATCTTATTTAAAAAATGACAAAATGAAAACAACTCAAAACCTTTGGTATATAATTTGAAGAAATGATTTTAAATTAAAAGGCTACAAGAAAAAAGATGAAATCACAAAAGAACAAACCCTGAGAAGGAGAAGCTTCAAACCTAAAGCTGAGGCATAGGAGGTATTGTTAAGTAGGATACATTGTGACAAATATGTCCAAGAAGGATTAAACTGGGGAGGTGAGGGGAGGGGGAGTTAGGAGGTGAAGCCAGGTGCAGGCTGCGTTTCTCTGCCTTCTGTGGATTTCTTTGTGCCTTTCTTTCCTTTTACTCAGGGTTCCCTGCGCTGGCATAGGGCCTCTCTCCATTCTCTCCCACTTCACTTGGTGGTGGAAATATGAGCAATTTCTGGTCAATTTCCACTCCCACTAGGAGTTACCAGCAGTTACTACCATCACCAAGTAAAAGAAAACATCATTTCCTAACAGGTCCTCATCAATTACTTTGCAATCCAGAGGCTGTGGGTTATGTACAAATTGATGAAGGGCAAGGGCTAGGGGAGGGGCTTCAAGTGCTAGATCCCCTGCCTAGCAAGAGGGATCTAGTTTGAAACTAGAGATTCTGTTTGAAACCTAGAACTTCTCTTTTAAAAATCTGTAACTAGTTATTACTTATATTTCTGGCTTTAAAACCACAAAGGCTTATTTATATTTACCTGCTTACTTTTATGTTTACCCTCTTCATTGCTTTTATTTCATTCTTTGTGTGTGTATAGGGGAGGATGCTAGGGATTGAATTTATGACTTTATGCTCTTGTTTGACTTTTTCTTTTTGGGAGGATTGATTATAGTACTTGATCTCAGGGCATAGATGTCAACCCTGAACTTTTTTTTTTTTTCAGGGCCAGAATTCTGCCACTCAAGTTGGCTTTATTTTCTCTTCTTCTTATTCCTTCTGGTTTCACTTTCAGGTCTGTTTTTCCCCTGCAAGTAGTCTTGTCTCTGGGAAGAGGATAAGGTTCCAGAAGCCCCTTCCCTTGCTGGGTGCATCATATATTGCAAAAGTGATGAAAGAGGCCTGAGATTAAAGCTAGGATAGATTCCCTGTTGGGGGGAGCCTGGATTGGTGTGCAGCTTTGATCAACAAGTGACTCTGGGAAGACTAAAAACAAAACACACCTCAAATCCAATTTCCTTCTGAGTCCTCTAGGGAGTTAGAAGAGGAGATGGGAAGGGGAGAGACTGTAAATAGTTTCCTTCCTATTATGACTTTGATTGACTATACTTTGTTCATGCAGTAATTACTGAATACAATAGTTACAATGTGCCTAGCCTGGGAAGATCCTCAGTTTACCTTCCCATGGTTGAGATATGTATGAGCTAAAATCCTCAGTTCTTAGCTCCACTTGGGCTACACGGCCCAGGGAAGAGGCTCCTTTTTGCAAACTCCTCTGTCCAGAAGGAGCTCCAGTTTTCTGATTCTCAATAAAGGGAAGTAGGTACTGCTAAAGATAAGGGTGCTATAGAGTATGAGGTTGGAGCTCACATCCTACAGAGGGAGGCCCAAAATAAGATCTTCTCTGAGGAGAAATCAAGGAACTAGAGAGGGAGTGAATATTTTAAACCAGCTGGCCAGGGAAGGGCTTGCTGAGGCAGAACTTCTTATCTAGTTCCTGAGAAGATGTAGGGAACCACACAAAGTTTATTTTTACGTGTGTGTGTGTGTGTGTGTACACGTGTACCAGTACCAGGACTTGAACTCCAGGTCTCATGCCCTTGCTTGGCTTTTCCTGCAAGTCAGGTCCTCTACCACCTAAGCCAAGCCTCTATTTCAGGATTTTGCTAGTTTATTAAAGATATATGTCCGTAAGCTCTGTCTGCCCAAGCTGGCTTTGAACAGGAATCCTCAGATATGAACCTCCTGAGTAGCTAGGATTACAGGCAGGAGCCATTAAGCATCCAAGTCCATACAAAGGTTTAGAGGAAGAAGTTTCTAGAGAAGAGCAGGGCAAATTTGCAAAGGCCCTTCCTATTTGTCAACTTGTTGGATATTTATTTGTTTATTTAGGAAAATATTAAGATCAGCATAACTAGGAGAAAAGCAAAAGGAGTAAATCAATCACATCATATGGCCTCACAGGCTGTAAGGATTCTCATGGATTGTTAATGTGAGGGAAAGCCACAGGTGAGTTCCCACAGTTTACCTGGGTTTCTTATGAAAGGATGCCTCTGGTTGCTCTGTTACAGCACTCTGCTCAATATAAAAGAAGTATTATTCATAGTAGTGAAAAGGTATAAACAACCTAAATGGCCATGGCTGAATAAACAAAATGTGGTGTATCCAGTCAATGCAATACCATTCCGTCTCAAAAAGGGAATGACATTCTGACCCATGTTACAACATGAGTGAATCTTTAAAATATAGTAAGTGAAATAAACCAGATATAAAAATTATACTTTGTTTACACATCCATGAGGCACGAGAAAATAGTCAAATTTGCTGGGTACCCATGGCTCACGCTTACAATACTAGCTACTCAGGGTTGAGAACTGAGGATGGAGGCTTGAAGCCAGACTAGGCAGAAAAGTCTCTGAGACTTTTTATCTCCAATTAGCTACCCAAAAGCCAGAAGAAGAGGAGGGACTCTGTAATTACCCTTGGGGCCCCATGGAGGGGACGGGGCATCAAGAGGTGAGCCTCACAGCTCCACAGACTGGGCCACCTGAGAGATCAGGGCTTTGAGAGGCTGACATCAGCCCCCCAAAAGGCCCTGCCAGAGGGCCCTGCCATGTCTTGGAAAGGGGCGGGACATGTCACCGGAAGGGGCGGGGCATGCCTTCAAAAAGGGGCGGATGTGCTATTGGAGGGGGTGGTGCGTCGAGTCTTACATGGGGAGCTGCCGATTGGGATTGGAGAGGGGGCAGCTTGGGGGAGGAGCTTGAATGGTGGTTTGAAACCGTTAGTGGGGGAGGGGCATAGCCTATCTGGGCATATATATAGGCGGCGGGCTCCAAGGCCTGGGGGGGAGCAGGAGAAAAACCAGGGGCCAGAGGAGCCGTTAGGGGGAGTAAGGGAAAACCCGGGAGACTCCTGAGGGGAGAGGAGTCCGGGGGAAACAGGGAACAGCCCTGAGGAAAACAGGCGAGAGGAGACCGGGGTCCTGAGGAGAGGTTAGAGGGAGGTTAGGGGAAGAACCGTTAGTGAGTTAGTTACCGTGGACGGAGGAGGTCATCCGGGGCCTCCTCTGGAGGTCATCCGGGACCTTCCTCGAGAGAGGCCTGTGGAGAGGCGCCCCCGGAGCGGAGCAGGGCAGGCCGTGGACAGGGGAGAGAGGCCTGCATGTGGGGGAGGAAGGTTAGAAAGGGAAAAGCCTTCCCCTCCGGAGCTTCGGAGCCTCGGAGGACCGGGGCTGGAGGTTTGCAGACCAACTAATAAAGGTCAGGGGGTCAGGACTGCCCACTGGAGGCTTGGAGGTTTGGTGGCTGAGGCTGCTCTTGGTTCTGGGTATCTAGCCCAGGGCAGGATAGTCTCAGGACCGACCCCCTTTCTGGTGTAAATAGTGTAAACTTCTTTTGTCCACCTTTCACCGTCTGTGCCTCGATGGATTGTCTCGCTCTCTGCGCATCATCAGCAAGTACTCAACCGCAGAACATCAGCCTGGAGCAAAAAAAAGTTCAACTTCGAATGGAGAATGAATAAGGTGGCCAGTGCAGGTGGAAAGGTAGTGGGAGAGGCTGAGGGCCTGAGGCGGGAAGACTGCCAACAGACACTGACATCCCAGGGTCAAAGCAGGTCTTGGTGTCCTCAGGCCCAGCTCAAGACCAGAGGGGAGCCCCAGACCCCGAGGGCTGGCCAGTGATAGCCAAGCTCCAGCACCATCTGCAAAGTCCAAGGAGCTCAACTCCCGGACCAAAGCTCATAGCAGCAGAGGGGGCCGGGACCGGATCCTGGAGCGCACTCTAACCTCTCCCAAACCGACCATGATCTCCAGCGATGGGCGTACCAATTAGTGCCCAGCAACCCAACTCTGCCCCCTTCTCACTGTCCTGTGGGCGGGGGAGTCATGGAGGAGCAGGAAGTTCCATTGCAGCTCGGGAGTGGGGGTATCCGATGTTGGACTCCCCCAAGTCGCCCCCGGATAGAGTGTAATGCCCCTCAAGAAGGCGGAAGTCGGCAGATAGAGGCGATTGCTAGCAAGAGTACAATAGGAAATCGCGGGGTCTGGTGGCTCCACAGTGCCCAACACTGACGTTGGCTGCGGCGACTTCCCCCTGCACCTCTGAATGACTCATGGTATCATCGGGCTCTGAGCTGCAAGGCTTGGGGTTTGGAGCCGGGGCGCCACTTCGGCTGGTGTTTGGTGAGTTGTTATTGTCGCCGCCACCGCGTGGACGGGTGCCTGGCTTGGTGCAGGGCTGCAGGGAGGAGAAGGGGCTTCTGCAGGCGGCTCTGGTACTGGCGGTCCTGCTCTTGCTGCCCAACGTGGGGCTGTGGGCTCTGTAAGGCCCGCTGCAGCTGGAGAGTCAGGAAAGGGGAGTCAGGAAAGGCGCTGTTCCCGCAGGTGAGTGCCTCGGTGCTTTGGGGCCTGGAATGCTGTGCCCCTCTTCCTCAAACACTGGTCTGTGGCTCCTTCTCCATCCCCTGTCGGTGTCCTCAGACGCAGCACCAGAAAAAGTCTGCGCTTCATCCCATCACACCCCCCCACACCGCCCCCAGTGTGAGGTAAATTGAGGCTCCGGGGACAGGGATTTGTCCATTCCATAGAGACAGAATTAGAAGCCAGGGCCCTTGATGTCCAGTCTGTGACTCTTATTTCTAATTTCCATACATTACACTCAGTCCTCCTTCCTGTTGCCCTCTCCTGTCCCCTAACCTCGTCCAGGGTTCTCTTTCTGGGAAGTACCCTGTTTGCATCTGCCTGTATCCCAGGGTGTGATGCCTTCTTTAGGACTGGTTCCCTCATCATCTCTGCTCCCCTCCCTCACCCCCACCTGTTGATCTTGGTGCTTCTGCTCAGGTCAGTCTCTTTTGCATTTTACCATTTGCACAGGGACCCCTAGGCCTCCCTGCTCCCCTCTCCCTATTGGGCTCTCCCCCATCCCAATTCTTTCTCAGGTCCTGTGGAGTCCTTGGGGAGTGACTGCAAAGATTCTCTTGGAGCTTCAGGTCCCTTGGATGGGGGTGAAAGGTGAATTTCTGGTTCTTGAGGAATTTGCCACGTTTGACTCTCCAGGAGTATAGAGGTGTCCTGGTGGAGGGATCCCTCAAAATGTCCCAGAGTACATTTCCCTGAGGATGGAATGCCACATACCTCCCTTCTCCTCTGAACTGATGGGATGTGGTATATTTTGCATTCCAAACTGTGATCATATTTGTTTCTGCCTCTTTGAAAGTTATTCATGTACCTGCGTCTGGGTATATGCATTTGGACTAAATTAGTATTTTTGTCTTCGTGTGCGTGTGTGCTGTGTGCATGCGTGCTGTGTGCATGCATGCGTGTGTGCATGCGTGCGTGCGTGTGCACACGTGTTTAGAACCTGGGTCAGCTGTTTGTTTCATTGAGTAGAGATGGCAATCTTGGGCGGAGTGTCTCATTCACTGGTAAAGTCTATACTTTTTAGCATGATGAGGAGGAGAAGCAGGAGGAAGGAAGGGAGGGGAGAGAAGGAAGAACTAAGAGGAAGAGGAAGGAGGAGGAAGAGGAAGATGGAGGAAGAGGTGGAAGGTAGTCAGGAACCAGTGGATCAAGCCTGTAATCCTAACTACTACAGATCTGAGGATGATGGTTCAAACCAGCCAGGGCAGGAAAGTCCGTGAGACTCTAATCTCTAATAAACTACTCAGAAAAGGCTGGAAGTGAAATTTGGCTGAAGTGGTAAAGCACTTGCCTTGATTGAGCATAAAGAGGCTCACAGATAGTGCTCAGGCCCTGAATTCCAAGTCCCAGAAACAGCAAAAAATAAATAAGCAAAACAAGAGGTGGAAGGAGAAGAGAAAGATTGGGTTTTATGGTAGTCATATATTTTGTTGCTGTTGCTATGACAAATTACTTGACAGAAATAAATTAAGAGAAAAGATTTTTGTTGCTCAGTGTCACAGATTTCAGGCAATCATGGCAGAGCAGAACAACACATGATGGCCAGGGAGTTAGGGGGAGGGGTAAGAGATGGAAAGAGAAAGCCTGGTATTGCAGGATTCTCTTCTCCCCCCCCCCACCCCCCCACCCCCCGCCACACACACTGCTTCAATTCCATATGGAAAGCCAGCCTGTGGGATGGTGCCACCCAAATGCAGGAGGGATTTCTGCTTCAGTTAATCTGCTATGGAAACCCCCAGACTCTCCCAGATTGGTGCTTTACTAATCAGCTGGGAGCATCTAAACCCAATCAAATCAATCCCAATTAAGCTCATCCTCAAGATTAACCATCACAGATGACTACTTCATTTGCCTCCAAATTTACCTTCCTCGTTCTCTCACAGCTCACCTATCATTGATCATTCTTGTTTTAATTGTGTGTGTGTGTGTGTGTGTGTGTGTGTGTGTATGTATGCACATGCACCTACATGTGTATGGACTTGTGCTTGATACTATGGCTTGAACTCAGGCTCTGGGAGCTCTCCCTTAGCTTTTGTGTCCAAGATAATGCCAGTGCCCTATCATTTGAGCCATGCCTCCACTTCTGGCTTTTTTGGTGGTTCATAGGAGATAAAAGTCTCACATGCTAGGCTCTGTTGGCTCACACTTGTAATTCTAGCTACTCAGGAGGCTAAAATCTGAGGGTTGAGGTTCAAAGCCAGCCAAAGCAGGGCAGTTATCTCCAATTAACAACCAGCTGTGATTTAAAGTGGTAGAGCACTAGCCTTGAGAAAAAAGAGCTCAAGGACAGCACCCAGGCCCTGAGTTCAAACTCCACGAATGACAAATAAAAAGTCTCATAAACTTTCCTGCCTGAGCTGACATTGAACTCTGATCCTTAGATCAGACTGGCATCCAGTCTCTGTGATAATGGATGTTCCTAAAATTGCCACAACTGTTTGGCTTTAATGGAGCCTGCAAGATGCAGCAGGGTGTAGAATGGCTCTGCCCAGTGGAAAGGGCAGAACTGGTCATCACCATAGGCTGAGTGGCTCAGACAACAGTTGTCTTCCCCTCCCCTGGGGTCCACATCAGTCAGGCCTTGGAACCTTCCAAAGTAGCTCTGTAAGTCACAAGGAGATGTTGTATATGGAGTTACTTAGTCAACTAATCCAGTAAACAATATCAGCAGGACCTAGCCGGATTTATGATGGGCTGCCAAGAGGACCTTTTGCTAAAGGAGATGTGCCTGCTTGTGGCTTCTGCTCACCACTGACCAGGCTTGAACAGGATCTGAGTACTGTCCCTGAGCTCTTTTGCTCAAGATTAGTACTCTATCACTTAGAGCCACACAGCTCCACTTCTGGTTTTCTGGTTGTTAATAGAAGATGAGAGTCTCACAGACTTTCCTGCCCAGGCTGCCTTTGAACCACAATCTGCAGACAGCTTCCTGAATAGCTAGGATCACAGGTGTGAGGTATCAGCACCCAGCCTTTTTTTTTTCCTGGAAACCTAGTTGTTCTGTGTGTATAATGGTAATGTTCTGAATATGTTTTGCAGTGTTCCCATTGTGTGTGTGTGTGTGTCTATGTATGTCTGCTATTCCTGGGGCTTTAACTCAGGGCCTGAGTACTGTCCCTAAGCTTTTTGGAATTTTTTTGCTCAAGGTTAATTCTCTGCCACTTGAGACACAACTCCATTGCTGGCCTTTTGGTGATTAGTTGAGTAGTTAGGAAATAGGCCTACGCCACCAATGCCCAATGAGAAAAAGGTACGTTTTACCAATACAAATATGCCTACATCCAATAGAAGCATGCACATTTCATGTCGGGTGCCCATGGCTCTTTTCTATAATCCTAGCTAATGTGTGAGCCACAGAGACAGGCTCTACCTCAGTTAAAAGCAGTCATTTTTCCTCACTTGCTTGTGTGAAGAATTTAGTGGCTGATGCCTATAATCCTCACTACTCAGGAGGTTAAGATCTGTGGATCACAGTTCAAACACAGCCTGCGCAGGAAAGTCCCTGTGAGACTCTTATCTCCAATGAGCCACTCAAAAACCAGAAGTGGAGCTGTGGCTCAAGTGGTAGAGTGCTAGCATTGAGAACAAAAACTCATGGACAGAACCCAGGTCAAAAGTTCAAGCCCCAGAACTAGAAAAAAAAAAAATTCTTGCATAGTGCAGAAGTGAAAGTATGTATGAATAAGTTCAACACTCAGGAGACTGAGGCAGGAAGATCAAGTGTTTGAGGCCTGGACTATGTAGTTTAGTTTGAAGCCATCATACAATGCATAGTAAGATCATATTTCACAAAATACAAACAAAAGGATTCCTACGTGATGAATACAGTGCACTTTCCTCTCCAGCCATCCATGTAGATTTGAAGACACAAAATAAGTATTAATCTTCTCAGGGACAGCTGATATCGGTATCTGTGGTCCAAGCCACTACTGGCAGCAAGAAGGGTATTAAAAGCCTATTTCCTGCCTTGATTAAGATTCCTTTCTAAGCCAGGTGCCAGTGGTTCATATCTATAATCCTAGCTACTCAGGAGTTTGAAATCTGAGAATAAAGGTTCAAAGCCAGCTGGGGCAGGAAACTCTAGGGGCCCTTATTTCCAATCAAGCAACCCCCCAAAAGCTAGAAAAGGAGGTGTCACTCAAGTGGTAGGACACTCAAGTGGTAGCACAAAAGCTTGAATTCAAGCCCCAGGATTGATTGGTACACACAAAAATTTTTCCTATGGACCCTTCCTTCTCTTTGGGCTCTGCATGCAGGCCATGAAACATGTTTGGTGTAGATTCAGAACCACCGCTGCTTGTGTGGGTGCTGATGATACCCATTGACCAACTCCCTCTGACCCTTTTACCATTTCCCTGGTTCGTTGGCCTGCTGTGGGCTCTGCTCCTCAGCACTCAACAACTGTGGATTTCTTCAGAGGAGAAAGCAAGCTAGAGGGGTGACCAACCTGAATGGGGCAGGAAGAGAACTTGTTCACTGCAACTCAAGCCTTTCCTACAAGTTCAGGCTTGCACAGAACCCCACATCACCCCTTTACTTAGCCTCCTGTTCTTCTGCTTCTGATCCTTCTGGAACATGATACACCTTACATATAATCATTTCAGGGACTCCCTGGGAACCTGAAGGCAGCATCACATTGCTGTCTAGTCTTCCTCTCTGTCCACATACTGTCTTCACTGAGTATATCCCCCCTTCCTCAGCATTCCTTCAGTCTCCCCATGGAAGTGCATCTTAGTGACATGGGCAGGCAAAAGAGAGTCACTCTGTCTGTTGCATCTACTGTGTGTGTGTCTGTGTGTGTGTCTGTGTGTGTATCTGTGTGTGTGTCTGTGTGTGTATCTGTGTGTGTGTCTGTGTCTCTGCGTGTGTGTGTGTGTGTGTGTGTGTGTGTGTGTGTGTGTGTGTGTGTGTGTGTGTGTGTGTGTGTGTGTGTTTCCCCTAAGGTTTGAACTCTAGATCTGGGTGATGCCCCTATGCTTTTCTGTTCAAGGCTAGTGCTCTACCACTTGAGCCACAGTTCCATGTCCAGATTTTTGGTAGTAAAATGTAAATAGATAAGATTCCACTGGCTTTCCTTCCCAGGCTGTCTTTGAACCAGGATCCTCAGATCTCAGCCTCCTGAGTAGCTAGGATTATAGGTGTGAGCCACTGAGGCCCAGCTCAGTAATTTTTTTAAGTGCACTTTAGTGATCTCATCTTCATTACATCTGTAATGATACTATTTCCAAACAACATCATATTCTGAGATAACTGATATTAGGATTTCAAAATATGAATTTTGATAATCAATACATGGATTGTGCTTTTCATGTTGCTTTTTTTTTTGTGCTAATGCTGTGGCTTGAACTGAAGGCCAGTAGCTTTTTTCCTGAGGGATAGCATTCTACCACTAGTGCCACAGCTACACTTCTGACCTTTTCTTAGTTGACTAGAGATAAGCGTCTCATGGACTTTGTTGCCTTGGCTGGCTTTGAACCTCACTCCTCAGATTTCAGCCTCAGAGGTAGCCAGAATTACAGGTATGAGCCACCTAGTTTTGTGCTGCTTTTTAAAATTTATTTTCACTTTATGAAATTACATATTTGCTCATGGTCACAAAATGAATGAGGGAAAATTTGAATTGTCAACTAGATTTTCTGATTCAACAGCCTGTGCTTTCCCTCTCCAGTGACAATTATCTGATTGTCTAAGAACTTTTTAGATTTCCATAGTACACACTATTCCCACTACCTTCCAGACTGAGGCTACATGTTGTTTGTCTTTATGATTTTCTTATTGGCTTTCCTTTCATGTAACCTAATTTACACATTTATATAACCTGTTTTCTTCCTGTGGGCATTGCATTTACAAACTTGAGTCATGTCATACTTTACTATTACTTGATCCTCCTCCTCTTCCTCCTCCTCCTATTATTCTTATGACTCTGAGGTAGGAATGTCATTATGATATCCAGGTTGATTTCAATCTCCTGAGCTCAAGTGGTTTTCCCTCAGACTCCCAAATAGCTGGGACTATAGGTACACAGCATTATGTTTGGTTTCTCCTTTATTATTGTTATAAAGATAACCCATGCCTTTTTTGTTTCATTTTGTTTTCATTTTGTGATGGTCCTGGAGCTTGAACTCCAGGCCTGAATGCAGTTCTAAAACTTTTTGGTCCAGGCTAGTGCTCGTGCTCTACCAATTTAGGCCACTGCTCCACTTCCAGAATTTTGGTGATTAATTCATGGATTTTCCTGCTTGGGTTGTTTTTGAGCTATGATCCTCAGATCTCAACCTCCTGAATAGTTAGGATTATAAGCCAAGAGAGAGCCATTGGCACCTGGCTTGAGCACATTCTTTTTCTTTGCAGGGGGCGGGGGGAAGCAGGGGGTCCAGTCGTGGGGCCTGAACTCAGGGCCTGGGCACTGTCCCTCAGCTCTTCAGCTCAAGGCTAGTGCTATACCACTTGAGCCACAGTGTCACTTCCAGCCTTTTTTCTTTTCTTCTTATGTGGTGTTGAGGAATCGAACCCAGGGCCTCATGTAGGCAAGGCAAGCTTTCTACCCTGAGCCACCTTCCCAGCCCTGAGCACATTGTGTGTGTGTGTGTGTGTGTGTGTGTGTGTGTGTGTGTGTGTGTGTGTGTGTGTGTGTGTGTGTGTGTGTGTGTGTGTGTGTGTGTGTGTGTGTGTGTGTTGTGGGGCTTGAACTCTGGGCTTGGGCACTATCCCTGAGCTCTTCAGCTTAAGGCGAGCACTCTACCGCTTGAGTCACAGTGCCACTTCTGATTTTCTAGTGGTTAATTGGAGATAAGAGTCTCAGACTTTTCTGCCTGGGCTGGCTTTGAACCGTGATCCTCAGATCTCAGCCTCCTGAGTAGCTAGGATTACAGGCATGAGCCACTGGAGCCCAGCTTCCTGAACACATTCTTTTTTTTGTTTTGTTTTGTTTTGTTTTGTTTTGTTTTTGGGTCTGGTTGTGAGGCCTGAACTCTGGGCCTGGGCACTGTCCCTCAGCTCTTCAGCTCAAGGCTAGCGCTCTACCACTTGAGCCACAGCGCCACTTCCAGCTTTTCTCTTTTTGCTTATGTGGTGCTGAGGAATTGAACCCAGGGCCTCATGCATGCAAGGCAAGTGCTCTGCCACTGAGCCACCTTCCCAGCCCCTGAACACATTGTTTATGAAAGCATCTCCCCATGGCAAGGGACTCAATTAGATGATCTTTTGGCCACATTCTTCATGTTTCAATCTCCCAGTAGAGAAGACATAGGTTTGTACAGCTTAATAGCAGGCAGAGTCACAGGAGCTCTTCAATCGCTTACTGTTTTCTCCCGCTAGCCTTTGCTTTTGAAGATGATATCTTTTTTAAAATCCCTCACCTAGGAGTGGGGTGTATGGGTGTGTGTGTGTGTGCATGCGAGTGTGTGCGTGCACGCATGCATGTGTATGCCCATGTGCAATGAATGCACTCACATACTGTCCCTTGTTAATTTGATCATTTCTAAGCTCTCACATATCTCTTTGAATTCATTCGCTCAGAGCACATGGTGCCACCAAATAGGCATGCTCAACAAATAGATACATCCTGGAGAACCCCACAGCAGACCTTTTCCCCCATGCCAGTCAATAAGACACACATTATATGTACTTCAATTTTATCTTTAATTTTGCTGGCTGCCTGACTGCCTTTGTCCCCCAAATTCAGTTTCTGGAATTAGACTAATCTTAATGCAGCAAGATACCAAGTTTATGGATAGAAGTGCCCTTATTTTTCTAAGATCTGATTACAAGTAACTAAGTGGAAAGAAAATGAAGATAAGCATATGTGGAATTAAAAGCTGTAACCTAGATAATGAATGTTCAAGATGCCTGGTAAACTTGGGATGTATACACAACAGAGATATGAAGTAAAGTGTCTTTGAATGAAGTTGTAGGATTTTGGGTGTGGAATGAATAGTCATTTAAAGAATGAAGATGAGAGTCAGACTGAAGTTAAGAACAGATTGGTGTGCTAACATTACCTATTGCAGGCGCTACTTATTCTTCTCTAATCTGAGATGCCACTGTTAACATCAAACTACTTCTGTGCTGGGGAGGGCTTTTGGGTTCTTGATCTTGCTCCATTAAGAGATCTGAACAGTTTGGAAAGAAGTATTTTTAAGTGTAATTGAAAAAAACTTGAACATAAAACAGGCTATTCCATTGGGATCTCAGAAAACAATTCTTCCAGTCCTGTCTGTCCACTATATCCCCTAAGTTTCCACTTAAGCAATATCATTTCAAACATTTACTCATTCAAAATGGATAAATCTTCCATTCAATGCCACATACTATTCTAGGACTAGAGGATAGAGCAACACATTGAAAAATGAGTTCTTAAACACAACAGCCAGGTACCCGTGGCTCAGGCCTGTAATCTAGCTATTTAGGAGGCTGAGTTCTAAGGATCCTGGTTCAAAGCCAACCCCAGCAGGAATGTCCATGAGACTCTAATTAACCACCAGAAAACTAAGTTGCACTGTGGCTCAAGTGGTAGAGTCCTAGGCTTGAGCTGAATAGCTGAGGAACAGCACCCAGAGTTCAAGACCCATGACTGACAAAAAAGAAAAAAGAAAAAGAAATAGACCAGGGAGCTTATCTTACAGTAGCAAAAGCTAAGCACCCATTATATCTGCTCTGGCTTACTAAGGTTCGGAATCAGAGATGTTCTCAGACTCATTGCCCGTGGAGTGACTCAGACCTGCACTTCCCAGTTAGGTTAGCAAGAATTAAAATGGGTAGTAGTAGGTTAGTAGTGGTGGTTGTGGGGTTTATAAAATACATGGGGAATAACCCAATATTTATAAACTACCACAACTACCATTTACAGTCTGGATGTAGCCTAAGGGCATACAGCAAATGAAGAAAACACTACAGCTTTTTAAGAAATCTGAGTTTTTAAAGACCTTTTTTGGTGTTTAAAGAACATAATTTAAAACAAAAAACCCCACCATATCTGCCACATAACTAACTACTTACATTCTCCCTTTCCAAGGGACAGAAATTCCACAGAGAAGTGGGAAACAGGTACAGAGCTATCTCCTCTCCTCTACTGTAATTGTAGAGATGTCTGCCTACTAGGCTTCCATTTTTCTCTCACAAACAAGACAACAGTCAAGCTAGTATTAGTGGAACTCAGTATGGTGAGGGTAAAATACTATAGAAGCATTTACAAAAACTGCAATGAAATAGGTTAAAATTATTTTAGGAAGGAGAGTGGATAAGGAAGAATGATGAAGTGAGGTCAGTGAAGTAAATTATATTCTTTTATTACAATGTCACCATGAAACTCCCCTGTACAGCTGAAGTATGTTAATAAAACTACTTGTTTTTAGAAAAGAGCAGTTGATAGCCAATGTCCTACAAAATGGCGAAACCACAGGTACTTATATCCTAAAATCAGCAAGAAGATAAATAGGTCTACTCTTGCCACTTTGAAGTTGTACTTTTATTTTTTTTCCTTGTTCTGTTTTCTTTTTTTTTAATTTTAATTTTAATTTTTTGTGAACATACTGTACAGAGGGGTTACAATTACATGGGCAAGATAATGAGTACATTTCTTATCAAGCATTGCAGCCTCCTCCTTTGTTTACCCTTCACATCTCTTCCCAGCCTCCCCCCACACTCCCCCCAGCACCAAAGTTGTAAAGTTCATTTTCGACATGACAACTTGTACTTCTCATAGTTGCAACGGGTCCACCTGTATCCTTAAACAACTTGTTTTTCCCCATCTCCTCCACAAATTATACCTACATCAAATATAGTGAAAGCAGGGGTTATACTGTGGGGGAGGGACATACAAAGCAACAAAGAAATAATCTTATAAATGCGTTAGAAACACATGCATGAAAGAAAAAAACATTAAAATACATATCTAAGGGTTCATTTTCCTGACATCACATTATCTGACCTTTTCCGCTTGACTCATACATATACTAGATATTGCAAATAAGGGAAACCATGGGACCTATGTTTCTTTGGGCTTGGCTTACTTCACTTAATATAATTTTTTCCAAGCCTTTTCATTTCCTAACAAATGGGGCAATGTCATTCTTTCTGATGGAGGCATAGAATTCCATTGTGTATATATACCACATTTTCTTGATCCATTCATCTACTGAGGGGCATCTGGGTTGGTTCCAGATCTTAGCTATGGTAAATAATGCTGCAATAAGCATAGTTGTGCTGGTAGCTTTAGTGTGGTCTTGTTTGTAAACATTTAGGTAAATGCCCAAAAGTGGGATTGCTGGGTCATAGGGGAGCTCTATGTGGAGTCTTTTGAGGAAGGAACCTCCATACTGCTTTCCAAAGTGGTTGAACAAGTTTACACTCCCACCAACAATGCAGTAAGGTTCCCTTCTGTCCACATCCCCTCCAGCATCTGTTGTTGTTAGAGTTCTTGAATTTTGCCATTCTAACTGGGGTGAGGTGGTATCTCAATGTTGTTTTGATTTGCATTTCTTTTATGGCTAGGGAGGTTGAGCATTTCTTCATGTGTCTATTGGCCATCCCTCTTTCTTCTTGAGAGAAGTTTCTCTTCAAGTCTTTAGTCCACTTATTTATTGGGCAGTTGTTTCTTTGAGGATTTGTTGTTGGGGGATTTAATTTTTTGAGTTCCAAGTATATTTTAGATATGAGACCCTTGTCTGTTGTATGGCTAGTGAAGATTTTCTCCCAATCCGTGGGCTTTCTATTGATCTTGCTATGTCCTTTGCCATGCAGAAGCACTGCAATGAAGTTGCACTTTTAAAGTTGCTAGCAAGGTCAGTTTGATGATAGAAATTTAAGTATCTAGGTAGATAGGAAGGAGTGCAATTATCTTTGGTGCAGATAACATTGTCTTTTTATTTGTGCCATCCTGGGCCTACAACTCAGGGATAGCGTGCTGTCCTGAGCTTTTTACTCAAGGTTACAGCTTTCCCACTTCAGCTGCAGCTCTACTTCTGCTTTTGATGGTTAATTGGAGATAAGATTCTCAGGTACGTCTTTCCCCAGACTGGCTTCCAAAGTCAGCCTCCTGAGTAGCTAGAATTATAGTCAGCAGCCACTGGCTCCCAAAGCTAACATTTTATTTAGAAAATCACAAGGATTCACTAAAATTTATTATGTTTAATAACTGAGTAACTGAGATCAATGAAGTAACAGTGTATAATGTATGCATAAAAATAATTGGACTTGGGGCTGGGAAGGTGGCTCAGTGGTAGAGAGCGCTTGCCTTGCATGCATGAGGCCCTGGGTTTGATTTCTCAGCACCACGTAAGCAAAAAGAAAAAAGCTGGACGTGGCACTGTGGCTCAAGTGGTAGAGTGCTAGCCTTGAGCTGAAAAGCTAAGGGACAGCACCCAGGCCCAGAGTTCAGGACCCACAACTGGACCCCCCCGCAAAAAAATTGGACTTACATTTTGAGCAATGAACAATTTAAAACTAATACAGGGAGTCAGTTCTGTTTATAGTAGTATAAAAATAGAACACTTAAAAATTAATGTATCAAAAAATGTAACCTTGAACAAGGAAAACTACATTAGACAGCAAATCTTGAAAGCAACCCAGTGTTTACTTGATCCTATTCTTGCCTCTCAATTTACTTTTACAGAAAGAAACTATTATTATATTTATATTATTCATTTTTACTTATATTACTATATTTATAATAATATATTATTGCATGCACTCATGTAAATCCAAATATGCCCCACAATCTCCATTTTTATGAGGAATAGCTCAGGTCCACAAGAGGCATGGAAAACCCATACACTGAAGGACTGAATATCAGGCATGAAAGTTCCTACCCAATCCTTCCCAATCATGTGTGTAAAGGACCATCAAAAATCACAATAAACATTTAAGAAAGAAGCATTGAATCTCTGATATGAGGGAGGGAGGCAAAAGATTTATTCCACAGTCTAATGGATTGGTTCTGGGAAGACAAGTCTGACGTCCTGTAGCTATGTAGCCTAGAGTTACTGAGAGGAATTTTCAGTATCAGAGAAGAGGTAAGAACTCAAATACACAGTAGGACATGCAAAACAGAATGACAAAAACAGACTGATTTGGGACAAAGACTCAAGCTTCACATCATGCTAAACTTCATGGCTCTACCCAAACCCACATTCATTCTGATCCCTATAAACCACCCTCTCTTTAAAAGAGTAATGGAGGTGACATACCAGGCTCTAAGAAACCCCCTGTAAGGGAATGTTTCAGTAGTTAGCTGAAGAAATTTATTAAAGGAAAGGCAAGTAGAGTCCAGCAAATGCTCACAGACAGTGGCCAAGCTCTCAGTTCAAGCCACAGGACCAACAGCAAGTAGAAGAAAAAAAAAAACTTAAAGGAAAGGCAAATTTCAGAAACAAATAACCAGCAACTCCTTAAGAGTTCATAGATGGAATTTGGAAATTTCTGAGAAATTGTTAATTTCAAGAAATCTAAATTGACACAATATTTTACTGTACTTCGCAATCATGCTACTTTATTCCAGTGTATACATTAGCACAGTTGAAAATGGTCCAAGAATCAGTTTATTGGCTGTAAATACTTTTTGAAAGTGAGAGGGGAGATATTCTAAAATTTAAGGCAAAACAGTAATTTAGAGTCAGCAAAACATATATGTTAAGCAAAAATATAAGCATAAGCAACAGAATCTCATAATCTCTATTGCATTATTATAATTAAGAATTAAAATAGGAAATTATGTACTGTTCCCAAAACAGTTCCATTATCTGGCTAGTGTCACAATATTTCAGGAGGCAAACAGTGATTTTCAGGAAGAAACTCATTTTAGCTGCCACAGTTGGGAGACAAAGGTCACTATGCATTGAGGCATCCTCAGACCTAGGGTCTGACACTGGTCCAAGCCCTGTCTAAGCCCACTTTCTCTAGGATTGTCCCCACATTGTGGGAATTGTAGTCTCCATTGGAGCACAGATTCTTTGAAAGTGGTGTGTGGTTTATTTGAGCAGAAGAACCTACTGCATGTGTACCTCTCCACCCACTGTTGGTGTTTTCACTTTGCAAATTCTAGCTTTTTTCCCTTTGCCTTGCTGCTGGAAGTGTTCTGAAGTACTATAGTTGGAGCCCCAAGGCAGGTGCCCAGACTCTCTTCAGTGGACCTTGACAACTATGACTTGAAGGGATCCCAGGCTGTGGAACTGATGTCAGGTAAGAAGTCCGAGCTGAGTGCAGGACATGCCCTCCACGTGTTTCTCTGGTCAGGACTTCATGATGTGTTTGTGGTTCATGAGTTTGCACTGCCATTAGTGTATGTGCCTCCAGACATCTGAAAGAGGCTCCCAAAGTTCTGAGAGCAAATTAGGTATTTCTCCAGACTAGGAGAGCTGGGAGCTGTGCATTAATATTCCATGACCAAGAGATTCTGCTGTTAACCCATGTGACTTTATTCACTTTGCCCAGCTCTAAGATGAGCACAGTAACAATTCCAGTGAAATTGTGCAGTGTGTGTCTGCCTTGAGTCCATTTATATTGCATTTGTATTTTAGGGTTCTTTGTTGTTTCTCCTACAGGTGTCTGCTCTGCTCCTGCCTTGTTAGCCTTTTTAGCACTTCTGGCTTCAGTTCAAATATGTTTGTACATGAGCTTTTGTCTAGAGACAGTTCTACATGGGATATTGGAATAGTGTGTGGTGGTGCTGTATTTTTAGGAATGAAGCCTAGCAATGTTTGAAGGAAGGCACCCTATGAATTGGAATCTCCCTCCTGAAAGAACAGACCTTGTCAACTCTGACAAGCCTTAAAGAGCAAAGGCAGAAAAGCACAGGAAGGGTTAAATGTTTTTAGCTTTCCTTGCTTTAAACAAAAATCGGTTCTACTTCCCAGAGCACAAAATTCACATGGAACTCTTTCCCCCAACAATCTCAATCACTTGGTGCTGTTGGAAAGTTTAGACCAACTTTCAGGAGTGGTAGGCAACTGGACTGAGGAATGAGCCAGAGCCTAGTTATCACAGGGGATATGAGGCTGTGGTTTGGTGTGGAGGGATCACTGTCACAGCTGAAAGTATCTGTCTATGTACTAATCCCTAAATCTATTCTCATTGATTTATTCAGCTTTTCCTGCTATCACTTCCAGTATGTGATCTCTCAAACTTACTCCAAATGTGCCATCTCTGGAATTGCCAATGCTAGATCTAGTATATTCCTTCTTCCTGCCTATTCAGGAAGTGTTAGTCAAGGGTCCTTGGCCTTACTAAAAAACTTACAAAAGCAAACTTGAGGTAATATATTTTGCTCAAGGTTGTATGAGTTGTAGATTTTACATATTCTCAAGTGTTACCTAGTGTTACCCTTTTTGGCACAATCTGCCTACAGAAGTATTATTTCACTTAGGAAATTCTGTTTAGGAATTAAAATAAATGAAGCATAAACACTCCTTTAAAATATCTTATAGAAACGTGTTGAACCAGTTTTTATCCTCTGCATATCCTATGGCTTTTGCAACTTTAAAATGTTACTAACATGGATATACTCTACTTTATTTATTTGGTCTTTGACAAATTCCAATTTCTCTGATTTGAGCCTATTTTACATCGCTTAAAATGAGAGAGACTGACAACATGTATTCCAAAACAATTGATAAAATATATTTTAAATGTAATGCAATGCCAGTTTGTTCTGTGCTAGTGGTCTCTCTTAAACTGAGTGCCTGAGCACTGACCATGAGCTTCTTTTGCTCAAAGGTAATGTTCTACCACTTAAGCCACATCTCACTACCAGCTATTTTTGGTAGTTTATTAGAGATAAGAGTCTCCCAGACTTTCCTGCCCCAGCTGGCTTCAATCTGTGATCCTAAGATCTCAGACTTGAGTAGCTCAGGTTACACCCTTCAGCAACCAGAGCTCAGTTACAATGCCCTCTTTTAAATACAGATTATATTGCTAATAAACCAGTCTGAAATAGAAAATTTTAAAATTTTCAGAAGGGATGTTCAGTCACTAATATATATATGAGAATAGTCCAAATTACAAAGCATAAAGAAAATATCCCACCCTGACATTCATAACACTCCTGGTCTCAAGCATTGTGAATACAGACACTTAGAGCATACAGTATTTTTTTTAAAGTAAGAAAACATTCTTGTGATGTAGAAAAACCAAATACTAATGTGCAAACATTGTTTTAAATGATTTATCTTTCCTAACACAACCTAACTGAAGTCTACAGAGTAGATTTTCAGTTTCTTTAAATGTCAGTGTAAAATTCATTTTATTTTAAGAATTTCCATTCTGCATTATTGTGTTAAAAAAAACAGCATTGTGGATAATAGCTTTTCCTGTGTAATAATCCAACAAGTACAAACAAAAGGACAAAGCTATTTAATTTGTTTTTTGTTTTGTTTTATGGATCTACATTTGGGGTGTCCTCAGCTTGGTATTTTGTTTTATATTGTTTAAGTAACATGTAAGACTTTAATCTTATGGTTCCTTGGTTGAAGATGATTTGTGGGGATTCTGTTATTCCTATGACCACTATTTTATGTTGCATCATTTTTTAAAATATTTTTTATTGTGAAAATACTGTACAGAGGGGTTACAATTACATGGGCAAGATAATGAGTACATTTCTTATCAAGCATTGTAGCCTCCTCCTTTGTTTACACTTCCCATCCCTTCCCATAATCCCTCCCCCCACCTAATCCTCCCCCCCCCCAAGTTGTAAAGTTCGTTTTTTGACATGACAATTTGTACTTCTCATTGTTGCAACAGGTCCACCTGTATCCTTATTTAAACAACTTTTTTTTCCCCTTCCCCTCCACAAATTATACCGACATCAAATACAGTGAAAGCAGGGGTTATACTGTGGGGGAGGGACACACAAAACAATAAAGAAATAATCTTATAAATGTGTTAGAAACAAATGAAAGAAAAAAAACATTTAAATACATACCATACCGTAGGGTTCATTTTCCTAACATCACCTTATCTGACCTTTTCTGCTTGACTCATACATATACTAGATATTGCAAATAAGGGAAACCATAGGACCTATGTTGCTTGGCTTACTTCATTTAATATAATTTTTTCCAAGTCTTTCCATTTCCTAACAAATGGGGCAATGTCATTCTTTCTGATGGAGGCATAGAATTCCCTTGTGTATATATACCACATTTTCTTGATCCATTCATCTACTGAGGGGCATCTGGGTTGGTTCCATATCTTAGCTATGGTAAATAATGCTGCAATAAACATAAGTTGTGCTGGTAGCTTTAGTGTGGTCTTGTTTGTAAACATTTAGGTAAATGCCCAGAAGTGGGATTGCTGGGTCATAGGGGAGCTCTATGTGGAGTCTTTTGAGGAACCTCCATACTACTTTCCAAAGTGGTTGAACAAGTTTACACTCCCACCAACAATGCAGTAAGGTTCCCTTCTGTCCACATCCCCCCAGCATCTGTTGTTATTAGAGTTCTTGATTTTTGCCATGTTGCATCATTTATTAAGCCCTTTATATCCAGCAGGATGGCTGAGGTTCTTCATATGAATATTTAAGAATGTGAGGGACTTCACAATCTGTGTTTATATCATTTTTATTGATGTCTCTTTGGCCAAAGCAGGTTAAATGGTAAATTGCAAGTCATTGCACAAAGTACTCTGAGTATTTGGGTACAGGTAAATGTGCCACTTAAGAACCATTATTGAAACATTAGAACACCAGAAATAAGTCTTATATACACTTTTCCTGCATAACTTTGGATGAAAAATACGAAGTTATAACATATATGCTTTCTAGGGTGTTTAAATATGTAAGTGAATGAAGTAGAGCATAAATGCTCAATGGAGTCTAAGATAGCTTTGCATTAATAAAATATTTCATATGTGCCTAAGTGTATTTCAGTAATAACTACTTTTAGTGAAGATAGGATGTGTTTTTTTTATTTCATATTTTTGTGGGAGCATTAGGTTTTACAAATTCTATATGTATGTTAACCTAAAAATGAATTGCTTTTATAGGATCCAGCTACCAATTTATGGACCGTGGATTTGTCTTTAGTGAAGAATTTAATGCTCTACTTGATACAGAAAAGTACTTCTCCCATAAGAAGTCTTTATGCTTTTCCAGCCTGTGTATAATGTTTTGAGAAGGAAAATCTGGGGCACAATCACATAGGTCCTTTCCAGACTACCTCATTTGCCTTCTCTCCCTGCCATGCTTCCAGAACCTTCTGTTCATTGTCAACAGCATAAAGGAATGAGAGGATCTCTGGTGAGTTGCTTTTTATTTCTCACTTTTTTTTTTTTTTTTTTTTGGTCGGTGATGGGGCCTGAACTCTGGGCCTGGACATTGTCCCTCAGCTCTTGAGCTCAATGTTAGCATTCTACCACTTGAGCCACAGTGCCACTTCCAGCTTTTTCTGCTTATGTGGGTGCTGAGGTATCAAACCCAGGGCCTCATGCATTCAAGGCAAGCACTCTACCACTGAGCCACCTTCCCAGCCCCTCACCTTTTTTTTTTTTTTTTTGGTCGGTCATGAGGCTTGAACTCCAGGCCTGGACGCTGTCCCTAACCTATTCAGCTCAAGGCTAGCACTCTGCCACTTGAGCCACAGTGCCACTTCCGTTTTTTCTGGTGTTTTTTTGGAGATAAGAGTCTCACAGGGACTTTCCTGCCCAGGCTGGTTTTAAGCCATGATCCTCTTATCTCAGCCTCCTGAGTAGCTAGGATTGCAGGTCTCTGCCACCAGCACCTGGCACGTCTCACCTTTTTTACATTCCATTTTATGAACCTAAGGGTATCTAACATTGAAAAACAGAAAAACAGATTCAGCTTCAGGAACATGTTTCTAAATAAGATAAAGATGGCTTGTAGATTTAGCAGATTAAAAAAATCTTACATTCTGTCAGAGTGCAAATTTGCTTTAGTTTATTTCTAGTTTTTAGGAGGTGACTTCTCATGGAAGGTGAAGGAGGTGAAGGATCGTTAGTAACTGGTGAGAGATCACATCGTTATGAGTAACATTAAACTATCTTAATGAACTTTACTGGAGTTGCTGAAATAGTGTGGCCTCACATAACTTTCGATGTTCTAAGGGACTGAGTAAGCTTAAATTACTCTCCATACATACTTCTTGGAGTGTTTCATGGTCTTTATCTTACTTGATACTTAGGCTATATTTGATGATATAGTCTGTGGCCTTTCTAGAAATCCCTCTGTTTTATTCTAAAGTATCTTCACAAGACTTTTCTTCTAAAATGTTCTCTATTTATTCTGTTTCCTGCTCACTAGCTTTCTTTATTTCTCTTTCTCTCTGTATCTGTTTTTCTCTCTATCTAATTTTCTCAGTCTGTCTGCCTTCTATATGTCTCTTACTTTTTTCTTTTCTTCAAATGCTCTATCTAGGAACTAGTTTTCCTTACTGATCAATTTTCCTTTGCTGATGTGGCGCTTAACATTACTGTTTCCCTTTCCCGTTATAGAGGGAAATTGTTACCAACTGTAATCCCAGGTAGTTCTACAGGATTCCGGAGCCAAAGAAAATTAGACAAACACAAACACAGGGGTCCCAAGGCTCACTAGCCCTTGGACCCTGAATCTCCACAAGCACACATATTTGCTTGAATTTACATAGGGAAAGTTACCATGGGTACATGCAAAAACTAAAGCATCCCTCTTGGCGCCTAGCTACTCAGGAGGCAGAGATCTGAGGATTGTGGTTCAAAGCCAGCCTGGGCAGGAAAGTCCATGAGACACTTATCTCCATTTAACCACCAGAAAACCAGAAGTGGCACTGTGGCTCAAGTGATAGAGCATTAGCCTTTAGCTGAATAGCTCAGGGAAAGTGCCCATGCCCAGGGTTCAAGTCCCATGACCAACAAAAAAATAAAGCATCTGTATTTCTATTACAATCAGAGCCAAAACAGAGTTTGTGAGAGACAATTTTTCCTGTATTGTTTTGAGACAGGAGTCTGCAACCAGAGAAAGTCCAGACATGAAGTCCACATTACCGTTGCCTTCAAGGTCAATAGCACTGAAAGTTCAGTTCCGAGCCTTTCCAACACTAAGGAAGGGGTGTGGCACTCCAGTCCCTTAACCCTCACAAGAGGTGTCTGTTTTAACTCTTTCATGGCCAGCTCTCAGCATTCTGAGTACAGTTGATGTAGAGTTCCCAACTTCTCAAACCTTTTTCATCTTCAGATCAACTTCAGAGTTCCCTATAGAAAATTACTACCTTCCATCCTTCAATAAACAGCAACAAATTGATTTCTCCTGATTCTCTTGTCTTTGTCTGGTCTAACCTCATTTGATGTGGTACTGAGGTTCTGGTTTTTCTTCTCTGTTTGAATATTTTCATTCACTGCCAATATGATATAGAAGCAGGTTTTGATAATAAACAATACAGTGAATAGGGTTTTTATATTTGAAATATCACTGGTGCCAAAATCTGACAGACTGCTCAGTAATAGACTTTGATCTCTCACTAATGTTTGTGGCAATATGTCCTTAGGAATCTCCTGGGACAGATGATTCAGGAATATGTGACACATTCAAACAATTGTCAGTGAAAAGATATACAAAGATTAAAAGCAAGGCACACAGATTATAATAATTTGTATCTTTTGTCCATATGTGTTTGTTATTAATGCTATTTGTAGTATACCTTTCCAGCTAAAAACTTTTGATACATTGTCAAACACTTTCAACTTGTTATTTCACTAAGAAAAATAGATAAATATGTCATATCTCTAGAAGCCAAAATGTGAGTTTTCCATGTTGCTTTTTTTAGCCTGTTCTTGCTATGTAGTTCAGGCTGCTCTTAAATTTGTTATGTAGCTTAGGATGGCTGGTAATCCTTTTTGAGTTTCCCAAGTTTAGAGAGTTTACGTATGTTTCATCCTGTGTGGCTACATTAACCATTCTTATATGTCAATTCAGTGATAAAACATATGGCCAAATTGTTGTGCAGCCATCCTTTCCATCTATCTACAACAAATTTTCATGTTCCATATATGAAGCTGCATAATCATTAAATATACAGCTCCTGTTCCTCTCTATCCCAGTGTCTGGAATTATCTTACTTTTTGGCTCTATTAGCTTGTTGATCTTTGGAAGCTCAGTAAGGGAGATCATACCATGAATGTTGCTTTATGACTGGTGTGGTTTTTTTTCAGCATATTGTATTCTGCAAAATGTAGTCATTTTTTTTCTTTTTCAACACATTTATCTATTGTTTTCCTGCTTCTATCTTTTGGTTATTGTGAGTAGTTGTTATAAAGTGATTCCCCAAATGTTTGTTCTAATGCCTGCTTTCCCTTCTGTACAAATCTAGAAATAAAAGTGACGAACCATATTACTATGTAATTATCTATTTAGTTCCTCTTAGGAGTCTCCATACCATCCGTGATAGTCTTATATTCCTGAGAGAAATGCACCAAAGTTCACATTTCTTTCACATCTTGCCCAGCAGTTGTCAGACTTTGGAAGCTTTGTTTGTTTGTTTTTGTTTAAACTATGTCCATGTTAACATGTGTAAAATAGTTATTTCATTGTAATTTTTGTGTGTGTCAGTTGTGGAGTTTGAATTCAGGGCCTGGGCGCTGTCCCTGTGCTCTTCAGCTCAAGTCTAGCACTCTACCACTTGAGCCACAGTGCCACTTCTGTACACTGAAAAATAACCTCTAATATAACCCGCAGGCCTTCTTCTATGTACTGTAAATCAACTCTGATACCTATTACAATTTAAATCCTATGTATATAGTTGTAATACCACATTGTTCATAGGATAATGGCAGGTGCCAATTTTTTTAAAACTATTTTGGTTCTCTAATTGCGTCTGGGCAACTCACAAATATGCAAGTGTTATTAATGAATTCTCTTTCCCTGAAAATATCTTCCATCTACATTTTTAAAAGAGTTCCTCTGACCAACGTATTGTGATTTGAAGGTTATTTTCATTCAGCACTTTACAGTTATAGTTCCTTTATGTAGTTTAGTCCAGTATTCACCTCTGGTATTGTCAAACATAGCTTCATTGGAGGAATTGTTGGCCATTCTTCATTTGTACTGGGGTTTGCACAACAAATTGGTACTATATTTCTCTGTTTCTCTCTATAAATTATATTACTATATTCCAACTTAAAATTCTTCTATAATTTTTAGATCACATCATTCTTTATTCTTATTTTTCTGTTTTGTTTCTAGTAGTCATATTTCACCTTTTTTTTTTTTTGTATTGTGAATGTTCCTTAAGCCCCTATTTGCCTCCATCCTTCCAGGAAGGCCTATTAAAATGAAGATCTGGTCAAGAAACATTTTTATTCCCCACCCACCTATATTCTGTATTGTAGGAGATAGGCGATGTGCACAAAAGTTCATGCTGGAACTTCTTTGTTTACTCAGGAAGGAAGTATCAGGATACTATGTCCACAATTCCATCTTTAAAATTTAATAACAAAATGATTAACATAGGATATTTTTTTTTGGGGGGGGGTCCGGTCGTGGGGCCTGAACTCTGGGCCTGGGCGCTGTCCCTCAGCTCTTCAGCTCAAGGCTAGCTCTCTACCACTTGAGCCTCAGCGCCACCTCTGGCTTTTTTCTTTTTGCTTATGTGGTGCTGGGGAATTGAACCCAGGGCCTCATGCATGCAGGGCAAGCGCTCTACCACTGAGCCACCTTCCCAGCCCAACATAAGATACTTTTATTGTGGGAACTAAGTCAAATTTTGTAAGTGCCAAATCACTCATTAGCTATTTTCTTGAGTACTGGTATTCCCTTTTTATATTCACCAGGACACTGTGCTGTTTTTAGGTCTACTAATGGAAAATGTAATCCATGGTATGTACTGACTATATTCTGATTGCTTATGAGACCACTTTTTAATAGATGATCTAAATAGGCTTTTTAGCGACCCAGAATATGAAAATGCAGGAAAAAACATTTGCTTGCTTCTTTGTTTCCCTGAGATATAGTAAACTTTATCAAAATAAGCTAAACACACTCTTTCAGATACCTACTTTGACTTAATGTTGTCATGCCACATAACTACCTTCTTAGAATTATTTACTCGTCTGTATTGCTAGCACCAGAAATGTGTCTGATGTATTAGGGAAACTTTCTATTAGTAATGACCAAATTAATACAGAGGAAAATATTTTTAGTTTGAGTTTTGTTTCTCCCACTGTATAGATAATACTGCAAGCTCCAGACATTTTATGTAATATGAAAGGATCTGTGTAGAAGAATAAAATTCCAGACTTAGTGTTCTCATGACTCAGGGCTAATTACTTGATGGAAATGTGCCGTTACAGAAGCTGGTGTCATTTCATGATGTTGCTGTGCATTTCAGCTGGGAGGAGTGGCAGCACCTGGATCTTGCTCAGAGGACCCTATATAGAGATGTAATGCTGGAGACCTACAGCAACCTTGTGTTCTTAAGTGAGCAAAAGTCATGCTAATTTGCAATGTCAAGTGATTTGTTTTTAGTAGATATGTGAATATTTATGAAACTTGTACTGCTATTTAGGTATAAGATTCCAGTACATGAGAAGTGTGATTTCTTTCTAAGGAAAACTTCAACTTGATTATATAACACCTGAGGCAAGTTTATTCTCATTCTTCCAGAGGCTAAATCAGCAGTTTTACAGAAGTTCTAAACTATGTTCCACTAACAGGAGACTGTCTTCCCAAACCTGAGATTATTTAGGTGGATATACAATCTAGAATAGGATGTATATCACTATTGGAAGTATGATCTGGAAATCACTAAAGGGAGTATTTCTAATTCAAACCTGGCACTGGCTCCAGTGATTCATGCCTGTAATCCTAGCTACTCAGGATGCTGAAATCTGAGGATTTTAGTTGGAATGGCAAAAAAAGGCCCCATGAGATTCTTATCTCCAATTAACCACTCAAAAACTGGAAGTAGAGCTAATATTCAAACTGGTAGAATGTTAGTCTTGAGGAAAAGAGCTGAGTTCAAGCCACACAACCAGCAAAATAAATCCAAAGTTGGGCAAATGTCACCCATGGAGCCAGAGAGAAATGAGAAACAAGAATTAGCAGCAACTTTGTGTACAGGATGTATAAAATTTTACAGTTGTATAAAATTTTACAGATGTATATACGACCCAGTATGAGCAGTAGTTCTATACTATTTCTTCCTAACAGGGCACTGTGCTCCTAAACCTAAATTGATTGTCAAGCTGGAGCAAGGTGCAGAACCATGGAGAAGAGAAGCCTCAGACAAGAATCTCACAGGTGAGATAAAGCATGTTGCATAGTGATGAAGCCAGAGCAATAATGTTCCTAGTTACCCTGAGTCCTGAGAGTAACAAAGAACTAGGTGTCAAAGACTTGTAAACTAAGAATGCAATGAGTATTTGGGTACAGGGAAATATGCCATTTGACAACTATTATTAAAACATTATGGGCTCAGAAGGTAGCTCAGTGGTAGAGTGCTTGCCTCAC
Organism: Dipodomys merriami; assembly: GCF_024711535.1. Classification (NCBI taxonomy): domain Eukaryota; kingdom Metazoa; phylum Chordata; class Mammalia; order Rodentia; family Heteromyidae; genus Dipodomys; species Dipodomys merriami. The sequence continues at coordinate 1,187,086 of NW_027203104.1, read as the reverse complement.
ATGCATGAGGCCCTGGGTTCGATTCCTCAGCACCACATGAGCAGAAAAAGGCTGGAAGTGGAGCTGTGGCTCAAGTGGTAGAGCTCTAGCCTTGAGCTGAAGAGCTGAGGGACAGCACCCAGGCCCAGAGTTCAGCCCCCACAACCGACCAAAAAAAAAATATTATAACACAAGAAATAGGTCTTATGTACATTTTTCCTGCATAACTTTGGGTAAAACATACAAAGTTATAACATATATACTTTCTATGGTGTTTAAATATGTAAATGAAACAGGTAGAGTACAAATGCATAATGGAGTCCTAGGATACCTTTGCAGTAAGAGAAAAATAGTTCATATATTTTAGCAAAAAAAAAGTTTCATATATTTTAGCAATAACTAATTTTAGTGAGCTTGTGATCCATTTTTTTTGTTTCAATTATTCAATTATTTTTTGTGAGAACAATAGTTTTATCATATCTGTATGCATTAACCTAGAAAAGAATTGCTTTAATAATATCTGTCTACCAACTAATGGACTGTGGATCCGTTTTTAGTGTAGAGAGTTTAATGCTGTACTTGAGACTTAAAAGACTCTTCTCTCAAAAGAATGCTTTATGCATTTCCAGCCCATGTATAATGTTTTGAGCAGGAATATGTAGGGCAAAACCAAACAGGTTCTTTCCTGACTACCTCTTGCCTTCTCTCCTGGCCATGGTACCAGAACATTCTGTTCATTGTCAACAGCAAGAAAGAACGAAAGAATTTCTGGTGAGTTGCTTTTTATTTCTCACTTTGTTATAAACCTAAGGGTGTCCAAAACATAAGAACAGAAAAACAAATTCAGCTTTGGGAATATGTTCCTAAATCAGATAAAGATATGCAAAGTTAGATTAAAAAGTGGATGATATGACAAAGTAAACAGGACTCAAGATACCCATACACGATGAGACGGACAGAAGATAGTCTTAGAAGAAAAGTACTAAATTGTAATACCCAAGTACCTCTTCATATGTAGAATATGCAGCTGAAAAGAACCCCAAGACAAGGAAACAAAGGACTTCTTCTTAATTTGTCTTATATTTAGATGATGCTGTGTTCTTTACCTCATAAATGTACATACCACCTGATATATGTTATGTTAACCCTGTTGTATATCACCTTTAAAACAATAATAAAATAATCAGAACAAAATACTCTCAAAACTCATAATTACCTAAAAAAAAAGATGGCTTGTAGATTTAGCAGATTATAAAAGTTAACAATCTAATTGGAGTGAAGATTTGATTCCATTTGTTTCAAACAACAAAACAGATTTGATTCCGTTTGTTTCAAACAACAAAGCATCTATAATAATATTACAATCATGGCCAGGTACTGGTGGCATACACCATAGCCCTACCTACTCAGGAAGCTGAGATTTAAGGATATCAGTTCAAAGCCAACCCCGGCAGGAAAGTTCCTGAGACTCTTTATCGCTAATTAGCCACTGGAAAACCAGAAGTGGTGCTGTGGCTCAAGTGGTAGAGTGCTTTCCTTAAGCTGAAGAGCTCAAGGACAGTGTGCAGTCCCAGAGTACAAGCCCCATGACCCACCCAAAAGACCAAAAATTACAATGAGAGCCAAAAAGAAAGTTTGTGAAAGACACTTGTTCCCTTATTCTTTAGAGACAAGAGACTGCAGCCCAGAGACAGTCCAGACATGAAGTCCTCTGGACCTAGCCTTCAAGGCCAACAGTACCCAAGGTTCCATTCCCAGGGGGTGCCACTGCAATCCCTTAATCTTCTCTAGAGTTGCCTGTTTTAACCCTTCCATGGCTAGCTGTCAGCATTCTGAGTATTGTCAAATGGAGCTCCAACCTCAAACCTTTTCCGCTTTCAGCTCCACTTCAGAGTTCCCTACTGAAAATTACTACCTTCCACCCATCAATATATAGAAAAAAAATTATTTTTTCCTGATTCTGTTACCTTTGATTTAATGGCATTCAATGTGGTTGTACAGTAGTGCAGTTTTATTTTTTCTTTTTGCTCTATTTGAATATTTTTATTTACTGCCAGTATAAGATAAAAGCTAGGGCTTGGAAGGTGGCTCAGTGGTAGAGTGCTTGCTTTGCATGCATGAGGCCCTGGGTTCCATTCTTCAGCACCACATAAGCAGAAAAAGTTGGAAGTGGCGCTGTGGCTCAAGTGGTAGAGTGCTAGCCTTGAGCTGAAGAGCTGAGAGACAGACCCAGAGTTCAGGCCCCACGACTGACAAAAAAAAAAAAAAAAAGATAAAAGGTAGTTTTGATAATGAACAGTGCAGGGGCTAAGGGTTTTATATTTGAAATAACATGGATGGCAGAATCTGACAGATATTTGCTCAGTAATAGACTTTGATCTCTCAGGAATTTCACTATTAGCTAATATGTCTGGGAATATATCCTTAGTAATCTACTGGAGAAATGACTCAGGAATACATGACACATTTGAATAGCAGTGAATGAAAGGATATATAAAAACTAAAAAGCAAGATGCACAGATTATAATAATTTGTGTATCTTGTCCATGTATATTTTTTATTAATGGTATTTGTAGTGTATGTTTCCAGCTAAAAGCTACCTTAACATGTTTTCAAATACTTTTAATTAGTTTATTTCAAAAAGAAAAATAGATACGTGTCATATCTCTGATAGCCACACAAGATGCATTAACCATTCTTAAATGTACAGTTCATTGATATTATATATGGCTGCATTGTTGTAAGACCATCCCTTCCATCGATCCACAGCATTTTTCATCTTCCATATATGAAGCTGTATAATCATTAAATAGGCACCTCCTGTTCCTTTAAATCCGTCTCTGAGTCTATGAGATTGCTGATCCTTGGAAGCTCAGTGAGGAAAATTATACCATGGCTGTTCCCTAGGATTGGTGTATTTTATTTAGCTTTTTGAATTCAAGATTCATCCCTGCTGTAAAATGTACTAAACTTGGGACTGGGAAGGTGGCTCAGTGGTAAAGCGCTTGCCTTGCATGCCTGAGGCCCTGGGTTCGATTCCTCAGCACCACATAAGCAAAAGGAAAAAAAGCCAGAAGTGGCACTGTGGCTCAAGTGGTAGAACACTAGCCTTGAGCTGAAGAGCTGAGGGACAGCGCCCAGGCCTAGAGTTCAGGCCCCATGACCGGACCCCTCCACCCCCCCCAAAAAATGTACTAAACTTTTCTTTCTTTTCAATACATTTATCTATTGTTTTACATACTTCTAAGTTTTGGTTATTGTGAGTTGTTATAAAGTAATTCTCCACATATGTTTTCTAATCCCTGCTTTTTCTTCTTTTGGATACATATCTAGAAATAGAAGTACTGAACCATATTCCTGTTTTATATATTAATTTCTTTTTAGTACTCTCCATGCCATCTTTGCTTGTCACTATTTGTTACCTTCTTTTTAGAAAAGTCTCTTCAATATTTTCCCATTTTATACTCAGATTTTATGTGGGGGAGAGTTAGTTGTAGGATTTTGTCTTATATGTACTCATTCATTCTAGTCATTAATCTATTTAGAGATATGTGCAAATACTTTCTTTCATATTAGGCTTTTTCCTTTTTTTTTTTTTTTTTTGGTCAGTGTGGGTCTTGAACTCTGGGCCTGGGTGCTGTCCCTCAGCTCTTAAGCTCAAGGCGAGCCCTCTACCACTTGAGCCACAGCACCACTTCCAGTTTTCTGTGGTTTATTAGAGATAAGAGTCTCACCGACTTTCCTGCCCAGGCTGGCTTTGAACAGCGATCTTCAGATCTCAGCCTCCTGAGTAGCTAGGATTATAGGTATGAGCCACCGGCCGACTTTTTCTTCCTTTTTGACTGTGCTTTCTGATACATAAGGTTTTAATTATATGCATTTAATTTTGTTTACTTTTGTTTCAGGCACTTTTGGTATTCTATCCAAGGAATTTCTGTTAAATCCAATGTCGTGAAGCTTTCCTCTCCTACTGTCTTCTTTTCTTCCTTTCCCTTTCTCTTTTTCCCTCCTCTCCTTTCCTCTCTTGTCCCCTCTTTTTCCTTCTTTTCCCTGTCCCTTTGCTCCCATTCTTTCCTTCCTCCACTCATTTTTTTTAATCTTTATGTCTCAGATGAGGACTTGCTGTGTTGCCACAATTGGTATCTAACTTAGGAACTCACGTGCTACACCTACCTCAGCCTCCACTATGCTTTTCTCATGCTAGTAGTGGAACTTGAATGCTCAGGCCTCACAGTCAATCAGCTTCCTCATTTGCTGTTGACACTATCATTTGAGTCATGCTTCCAACCTGTTTATTAGCTGCTTAAATTGAGTTGTCTACCCAGACTGGCTTCCAGATTTCATCCTCCTTAGTAGCTAGGATAGAATAACAGTCTTAAGTCAGAAGCACTTGTTTTGTTTATTCTTACTTGAACATTTAACATTACCAGTTAACTGGATACTGCAATAAAAAAAGATTATTGTTATTGGTTTATGTAGAATTAATACTCAACCCTATTGAAATATTTCATGATTCAAACTAAGTGTTGTATTTTGTTTCTAATAATTGTGACTGTTCTCCTAAATGTGGTAGATTTTCTTCCCTAAGCAAATAGTTTATGCTGGCACAACTCCATGGAGGAATTGTTTTAAAATTAATTCATTGTTATATAGGTGCTGTACAGAAAGATTACAATTATATGAGTCAGGTAATTAGTACATTTCTTTTCACACAGTGTCTTCCATTTGCTAACTCTCTCTCAATCCCTCCCTCCCATTTCTTCTCTCATGTTGTATAGTTTACTTTCCATCAGTGTTTGATGACATCCCCTGCTGTATTTTTTCACCCTATTTCCCTGGAGTTCTATGGCTTTCCCCACCGACCACAAGATATACGTGTGAATGCACCACACATAATTTTTGTTTTAAAGGTGAAGTACGAAAGTGGTTACCATTAATATTTTATAAATCACAATGATACAGTACATTTCTTCCAGCTTCATTCTAATTTTCCTACTTATTGCACTGATAATTAGAAGTACATGATTTAGTTTAAATGTATTTATAACATAGCTTTATTTCTCATATTGATTTCTAGAAAGTTTGTCTTGAGACTTATTCACAGTGTGTCTGTCTTGGAAAATGAAATACCACAGTGCTTTAGAAACAACATTTAGGTTCAGGTAATGACATTATTGTGTGTGTTCCTGCTGACTTTTTGTCTGGTTGTTCTATCAGTAAGAGATGCATTAATTCTCCAATAGTAATTGTAGATTTAATAAATCTGTGATCTTTTTTTTCTTTTGGTTTGAACTCAGGTTCTGGGCACTGACACTGAGCTACTTAAGTAGCTCAATTCTTCCACTGTACCACTTGAGCCACAGTGCCACTTCTGGCTTTTTCTGTTTATGTTGTACTGAGAAATCAAAACCAAGGCTTCATGCATGCTAAGCACGCACTCTATCCATAAGCTATATTCCCAGTCCTAAATCTATTGCCCTTTTAATTTCTTTATAATACAATTAACTCTTTGAAATCAGGCCTTCATATTTGCCATGTAAGTACAATATTAATTGATCCATATGCCTAGTACATATACTTGGTTTTTAATATACTTACATGTTTATTACTGAATCTTTACACATTATACATAATTAATATGGTGCTATCAGATTTTTCTTATGTAAATCATTTTAGGGACATTACATAAAATATATACTATATATTCCTTTATACTTACCTACACATTTACGATTTTAATGACCTTGTCCTTTGTGTTTATCTATATTACCATCTTTTGTTATTCTCTTGAAGCAGGATTATTTCTTGTAACTCTTTAAAATGTATATATATTTTTAATGAATTGTATATCCCTGAAAATATCTTCAATCTACATTTTTAGAAGAGTTCCTCTACTCAATGGATTATGATTTGAATGGTATTTCTTTCAACACTTACAGATATATTTCCTTCTGTTTATTAGTCAGCATTGCCCTCTGGTATTGTCAAGCATGGCTGGATTTGAGGGATTATTAGCTATTCCTCATTTATAATGGGTTCAGTGTGGGAGTCAAAAATCTCTCCTTTTAGCCTTTTTTGATTTTTTTTCCCCTCCTTTTAGCCTTTGGAAAAGAAATTAATACTACATTTCATTCCAACTTGTAAAATTTCCTTCTATATTTTTACATCATATCCCTCTTCATACTTTTTTCTCTATCTTGCTTGTGGCGGTCATATTTCACATATTTTGTCATCTTCAATGTTCCTTAAGCATCTATCCATTTGCCTCTATCCTTCAGTGATGGTGTGTTAAAAGGCAAATATGTTCAAGAAATACTTTATTCTCCTCCCACCTATGTGCTGTATTGTACAAGGTAGGGAATGTTCACAGAAGTTCATGTTAGCATTTTTTTTAATCTCAGGAAGTATTAGGGTATCTTTGACCACACTTCACTTTAGAATTTTAATTAATGGTTAACAAAGGATATTTTTATGCATGAACTTAGTCAAATGTTATAAGGGTCAAATCAGTCATTATCTACTTTCTTGAGTACTGTTACTCCCTTTAATGTTCACCTAGATACTGCTTTTCATGAATCTACTAATGTGGTTTATATTCTATGTGGTGTCCTGGATGTGTTCTGATTGCTTATGAGAGCATTTTTTTGTTGTTGTTGGTTATGGGGCTTGAACTCTGGGCCTGAGTGCTGTCCCTCAGCTCTTCAGCTCAAGGCAAGTGCTCTACCACTTGAGCTACAGTGCCACTTCTGATGAGAACACTTTTTAATAGAAGATCTAAATAGGGTTTTCAGTGAGGCACACTATGAAAATCCAAGAAAAATTATTTGTTTTCATTGTTACCCTCATATGTAGCTAACCACTGTTTTAGATACCTACTTAGTCTTAATGTTATCATGCCAAATTATTAGGTCCTTAGAATTGTTCTTGTCTCTTTTGCTGGTACCAGAAATATATTCTGATATATTAGGGAAACTTTGTATTTTAATTACCAAGTTTATATAGAGGCAAAATATTTCTACTTTGATTTTTCTTTCTTCCATTGTATAGATAACACTGCAACCTCCAACTATTTTATGTAAGACAGATGCATGTATGTAAAAGAATGAAATTCTGGACTTGGTCTTCTCATGACTCAGGGCTAATTATTTGATGTAAAATGTGCCATTACAGAAGCTGATGTCATTTGATGATGTGGTTGTGGACTTCAGCTGGGAGGAGTGGCAACACCTGGATATTGCTCAGAGGACCCTCTATAGAGATGTAATGCTAGAGACCTACAGCAACATGGTGTCCTTGGGTGAGCAAGAGTCCCATTCACTTCCAAGTTCAATTGCTTTGTTTTTAGTAGATATAGGAATATTTATATTGTTTAGATAAAAGATTCCAGTCTGTGGGAAATACTAAGAAATACTTCAACTTGATTATATAACTCCTGAGGCAATTGTATTCTCATTCTTCAAAAGCCAAGTCAGCAATTTGACAAAAATTCTTAAGTATGTTTCACTACCAAGAGACTGTCTTTCTAAAGATGGATATACACTCTAGAATAGACTGTATATCACTACTGGAAGTATGATCTGGAAATCTCTAGTGTGTGTATTTATAATGCAAATCTGAAACTGGGTCCAGTGGCTCACATCTATAATACTAGTTTTCAGGAGGCTGAAATCTGAGGATTTTGGTTTGAATCCAGGCCAGGCAAAAAGTCCCCATGAGATTCTTATGTCCAATTAAACATTCAAAAACTGGAAATAGAACTGGGACTCAAAACTCATAGAATGGTAACCACACAACTGGCAAAGTAAATCCAAAGCTGGGGGAAAGTCAACCATGTAGTGGTTAAGAAAAGAGAAACAAGATTTAGGAGCAACCTTGTGAGTAGGATGTCTGAGATCTTTAAGTAATATGGCTCAGCATGGGGAATGGTTCTCCACTGTTTCTTATTAATAGGGCACCATATTCCTAAGCCTAACTTGATTGTCAAGCTGGGGCAAGGTGTAGAACCATGGAGACGAGAAGACTCAGACAAGAATCTCACAGGTGAGTTAAAGCATGTTGCATAGTGATGTTGGAGCCAGAGCCCCATTGGTAAGTGCATCTTGGGCTGTACACAGCAATAATGTTCCTCTTTCCCCTGAGTCCTCTGTATGGCAGAAAGCTAGGTGATCCTTTGTGTCAAAAACTTGTGAGTCAAGAATTCAGTGGAGACATGCTGAATTCTGTGTGGCAATAAAATGAATGTTAGTAATTCTCTTTCCATTTGTGGAAATCATTCTGAAAAAGAAAAAGAAGTTTAGAAAATAAGATTTAATTTTCTTTGAAACTAGGACTCTGCAGGTATGACAAAATATGTAGTATACTCTAGCTGCTATCCTCCATTAAGGAAAATATAGCTTGTCAATGGTGGTGGGAAGAGACTGTGTTTCAGAACTGAAGCTTTTAGTCCAAAGAGGATGAATACCTGGGAGATGAGATAGGGAGTATCCTTGGTCTTCCATGGTTTTGAGGGGCAGGAGTGTCAGAAAAGGAATTTTGGTGAGACTTTGTGGAAGGTGTAGAGCAACAAAATTTAAAATTCCCACAGGTATCTAAAGTAATTCATTTTTTTTGGGGGGGGGGGTCCGGTCGTGGGGCCTGAACTCTAGGCCTGGGCGCTGTCCCTCAGCTCTTCAGCTCATGGCTAGCACTCTACCACTTGAACTACAGCGCCACTTCCGGCTTTTTTCTCTTTTCTTATGTGGTGCTGAGGAATCAAACCCAGGGCCTCAGACATACAAGGCAAGCACTCAACCACTGAGCCACCTTCCCAGCCCCTCAGTTATTTTCTTAATTGATACATTAGGGAGAAAAGCATATATTTCTCATGAATCAATTACTACTTTGATATTTAAAAATCTCAACAGTTAGGATGGGAGAAAATATCTTTATCTGCACATCAAGGAATCTTTTGATCTTTGTTTTTGTCTTTTTTTCTGTGACTTATTTTAGATGTCCAAGCAATGGAGGATGTGACTTCCTGCCAGGAAAGTCCAGATGAATATCTATGTGAAGTATCAGTCACAAATAGTAACACAGTGGAAGAAAGAATGAGATTAGTAACAACTTCTAATTTGAGCTCAAAAGATAAACTAGAGCTGATTAGGAATAATGGGAACTCTTTAGGGATGAGGACTGAGGTGTTCATTGAGTATCAGAACATGCTTCCCTATGGTGAACTTGATGAGGTGCATGTTGCATATAAGCCTCCTGACCAATCCCTCAGATATTTAGATCATTTTAGTCAAAAGGATGAGAGTCCAAATGAGCTGCAGTATTTTGAACATATTGGAAAAAGGAAGGTATTAAACTCAGGGATCATATTCTTTAGTGGTAATTGGGTTCATGTGAGAGAACCCTCCTGTAAATATAATGAATATAGAGAAGATTATAATAAGTCTACATTCCTTGCACAAGGAGTACATCAGGGAGGGAAAACCACACCTGAATGTGCTGTATATGGAAATTTGTTCTTAAGACCTATAGTCAGTACACATCAGAAAATGTATAAGGGAGATGATCCTTGTACTTGTAGTGAATGTGAGAAATCTTTCAGGAAGAAAATACACCTTACAAAACCTCAGAGCAAATATCCAGAGGAGAAATCCAATGAATATATCCAGTGTGCAAAATCTACCTCTCAAAAGTCAAACCTGACTTTCCAACCTCAAACACCCATAGAAGACAAACCTTATGAACATGAGGAATGCAGGAAATTTCAGAAGTCAGCTCTCAGCAGGCATCAGAGAGCTTACATGGAAAAGGAACTTTATGAATGCAACCAATGTGGCAAATCTTTTACCTGTAAGGAACATCTTGATGTTCATCAGAGAATACGCATAGGAGAGAAACATTATGAATATAAGAAATGTGAAAAGTCCTTAACCCAGAAGTCACAGATCAACAGACAAAAGTTATGTCACACAGCAGAGAAATTATTGGAATGTAACAAATGTGGAAAGTCTTTCACACGGAAGTCACACCTCACTTCGCATCAGATAACACACACAGGAGAGAGACCTTATGAATGCAACCAATGTGGAAAGCTTTTCAGGTGGAAGTCAAACCTCACTTTGCATCAGAGTACACACACAGGAGAGAAACCTTATGAATGCAACCAATGTGGAAGATCTTTCAGAATCAAGTCACACCTCACTTCACATCAGAGAACACACACAGGGGAGAAACCTTATGAATGCAACAAATGCGGAAAGTCTTTCAGAAGGAAGTCACATCTCACTTCACATCAGAGAACACACACAGGAGGAAAACGTTATGGATGTCACACGAGTGGGAAGTCTTTCAGAGGCAAGTCAGACCTCATTTTGCATCAGAGAACACACACATGATAGAAGCCTTATGAATGTAGCAAATGTGGAAAGTCTTTCATACGGAAGTCATTCATCCCTTTGCATGAGGGAACACACACAGGAGAGAAGCCTTGTCAATGTAACAAGTGTGGAAAGTCTTTCAGAAAAGAAGTCATACCTCACTTTGCATCAGAGAACACACACAGGAAAGAAACCTTATGAATATAACAAATGTGGAATGACTTTCAAGTGGAGATCAGATCTTGGCAGACATAACAGAATTCACACTGGTGAGAACCCTTATGAAAGTAACAAATGTGGAAAGTCTTTCCCCTGAAAGATATACCTCAGTGATCATCAGCGAAGTGACTCACCTAGGAGAAAAGAAAACTAATGAATATAGCATATGTGCAATGGCCTTTAATGAGAAATCAGTCCCCAGTGTATCCAAAAACCTACACAGGAGAGTATAGTAAATGTATAAAGAACACTTTTCCAGAAGTCACATCTTTACAGGTATCTTTACAGGTATCTGGACCCATGACAGAATCTCTGTGAAAGTAATTGTTAGAGCAGTTTGGTCAACCAGCAGTCAACTGATTCATGGCAGAGGTAAGCTAGGTTTAATGGGAAACTATTCTTTACACTCTGGTAGTCAGTGACCCAACATTTCTCATTCTCTCATTGTGTTGCGTGGGGATGATGTAGCTGCATTATTTAAAGGATTTGGACACAGTAATAGACATTCACTACTTCCAGGCTTGCACAGTAATTAAGAGAGTGAAGTCTTTTATAAGAAGGAATGGTTTTTCACAGTAATTTTATAAGCTCTTTTCAGAAATAAGAGCTGCAGGCCTTTCGGGCTGGAGTCAGATCATCTACAAGGTGTTTTGTGGAGCAATACATTAAAAAAAAAAAAAACTTTCCAGATTTGAGCCAACGATATGAGAATATAGATTTCTCTACTGCTCCCCTAAATTCTTCCACTGTATTTGTGGTCCATGCATTATTTCTTCCACTGTATTTGTGGTCCATGCATTATAACACAAATGAGTATTTACAGTTTATTTTTTGAAGGGAAGATCTTATAGAAAATACCAGTCCTGTATTACAAAATATGCACAATAGTAAAATTTTTCTCATCACCTTTTGCCCTAAATTGATAAAAAAAAAATTCAGAGAACCTGGAAGTACACACATTTGTAGATACATTTTCTTAGTGTATGGGTACAAGTCAAGAGACTAGACATTGTCCTTAAGAATTTTATCTTAATGCTAATGCTCTGCCACTTGAGCCACCAGCTTCACTTCCAGTTTCTTTGGTGGGCAAATAAAGATAAGAGTCTTAACCATTTTGTTTTGAATGTGTAACCCCAAAATGACTTTTTTTTTTTTTTTTTTTTTGGTCAGTCATGAGGCTTGAACTCTGGGCCTGGGCACTGTCCCTGCACTCTTCAATTCAAGGCGAGAGCTCTACCACTTGAGTAACAGTGGTACTTCTGGTTTTCTAGTGGTTTATTGGAGATAAGAGTCTCACGGACTTTCCCATCCGGGCTGGCTTTGAACCGTGATCCTCAGATCTCAGCCTTCTGAGTAGCTAGGATGACAGGTATGAGCCACTGGCACCCGGCATGACTTACTTTTTTTATTCACCTAATCACTGATGATGAGTCACTTGTGATTGATTCACTCTTAGCCCATTCTGTAGTTCTGCTAAGTAAGCTATAATAAAATACAAGTGTAGAGGATGTGAAGAGCCTAGGTTTTCTCACTGTTCTGGAGTCTGAAAGTGAAGTTCTCAAGAGGATGAATATCTCTCTGCCACACTACTATCACTTTCTCCAACTCTGTTCATATAATTGTGCCAAAACACAATGAAGACATAGTTTTTATTCAATTCTATTCTGGTAGTAATGTAAAAAAATTAGAAATGTGGAAAAAATGAAGAACAAAGGCTAGTTAGAAGATGGTTACAGAAATCCCAGGGATGAAGGAGACAAGTCAATAGGACTGTGCTAGACATTTGGTATGGTAAAATTCAGGTAAAAAGTCATCCTCGTCACTTCAAAATACTGTATGTACAATATTATGTTCCATATTTTCATTGTGCAGTGACTTCATATCCAAAACCCAGAATACATGTATTTCTTTGTGATAAGAAGTCATCTGTCATTTGTAATCTCATGAAGAATTTATATTAAGTTAAGGAAGATATTATATTAAGCCAACCTGGTATAGAAAAATACTTAGTAATCTGTCATAAAATTGGAAGTTAAGAAAAATAGAACCAACTTCTCATAGAGGTTGAGAGTAGAATAGCTGACTCTGTGACAGTAATATTTCTTTACAATCATTTATCTGACTACAATTATATTGTACTTATTTTGAAGTACAGTGTGTTGTTCCAGTTTCATCATGCAGTGATTGCATATCCAACAGCCAGAATGCATTCATTTCTTTGTGAGAAGGCTGTCATTTGCAGGCTCAGGAATGATCCAGAAAGACATTAAGTGAAATAGCCAGGCAGAGAAAGACATTGAGCAATCTCACACAAAAAGGGAAGCTAACAAAAACAGAACCAATTTCTCACAGAAGTTGAGAATAGAATACTTGTTACCAGACGAATGGAGAGATTGTTCCATGTCTCCAGGAGTCTCTGTTCAGGATTTTGGTCTTCTTTGTCCTTTAGTGTCATTGCCATGAGTCAGTATGTGCTTTTGAACACTTTCCAGTGTGGCATGTGCTTAAATATCACAGACTGTTTATGTGGAAATGCCTTCACTGAGAGGAGTTTACATAGAAAAAACATCAGAGAAAATCGTGACAGAAATCAGGTTTGTGGCCTGATGTCCTGGTTTCAAATGGAACTTGGAATCTATACAATGTATAGATGAATTGATTCATTTTTTAAAAATATTTGCTTTGTGAAATACCAACATGAAACCAGTTTGCACAACTAACATGAATACAAAACAAATAAGAATACTGTTCAGAAAGAAATGTACTCAATACCTGACTTCAGTAACTGTGACCCCTCTGTCTGTATATCACCTTTACCATAACAATGTTTAAAAAAAGACAAAAAAAAGAGGAATGTAAGATAGGTTCTGTTAAGGATGTATGTAGCAATGGGAACAGGGATGGTGAACAGATAGGGTAAAGGAATGTTAATATGGTAAAAAAACAAAAAAAACAAAACTGTGTGTGTGTGTGTGTGTGTGTGTGTGTGTGTGTGTGTGTATGTATGTATATATGTGTACATATATATATACATATGTATATATATGTATATATATATTATATATGGAACTTGCTGGCATTGATTTTGTTGTTATTGTTAGTGTTTTCTGCCATTCCTAAGGCTTGAACTCAGGGTGTGAGCACTGTGCCTGAACTTCTTTTTGCTCAAGACTAGCACTCTACCCGCTTGAGCCACAGCACCACTTCTGGCTGTTTTTTTTGTTTATGTGGTACTGAGGTATCAAATCCAGGGCTCCCTGTACGCTAGGCAAACACTACCACTATGCCACATTCCCAGTCTTGCTGACATTGTTTGAAGAAAGGGGATGAGGAAGAGAAGAGAGTAAGGGTAAATTCATATGCATATATCGAAATATCACAATGCACCTCCTTTGTTCAACTAATGCATGCTAATTAAATATAAGGGAAAATAGCATAGTCAAAGAATTATAGGGTACAAAAAAATGTTCAACCCTCCAGGTGCTGGTGGCTCTTGCCAGTAATCTGAGATCTGAGGATCACAGTTCCAAGTCAGTCTAGTAAGGGAAGTCTATGAGACTCTTACCTTCAATTCATCACCAAATAAAACAACCTAGAATTTGAATTGTGGCTCAAGTGGTAGAGCACTAGCCTTGAGCACAAAAACTTAGGGAAAGCCTTTAAGCCCTGAATTGAAGCTATATTTTTATGTCATAGTTGTCATAGATGTCAAATGCATTGTGATGTCATAGTTGATGATGCTACTTTATTTAAAATGAATCAATTACTGATATAGTTGGTTTAGTAGAGGTCATAAACAAAACTGATTAGTAGGCAGGCTCATTATTTGTTCGTTGTTCTTGTGTTTTTCCTTTACTTATCCCCCCTTTTCCTTATCTAGTTGTGACTGGATATTTCATTTCATTCCATTTTCTCTTTTCATTTTTGATGCTCTAACCATGGGACTTGCACATGGAAGGTAGGTACTACACATCAGTCTAGTCTTTTTTTTTTTTTTTAACATAAAAGTGTGCTTATTTAGTCAGTTTCCCCTGCAATTTAAAATATAAACTTACCAGTGACTTTAGTTTACTTTCAATAGTCCTCCTTTACAGTGAGTGCAGTGGCCCAACAGAGAAGAGACTCAGTTCCTCTGCTGTCCCTTATAAATTTCACTTGTCCACAAACTAGCATCAACGGATATATTTCTGCTCTTATTACATTGAACACAATGTCATTTGTTGGGGTAGATAAGAAAAGTGAAGAAAACCTTTTCACTTATTTATTGTGAGTTTGACTGTTCCATCTTGTTGTACACTTAAGGTTCTCACTCTTGTGATTTCAGGTCTCTATGAACTACTTTAAAATTTGTTTTCTTTTTAGGACACAGGTAACACTACTGGTGATGAATCTATAACTTAGCACTTTATAAAGATATGCCATAAACTTGAGCCTTACCCAAAGCCCCTAAGTATTTTTGTTTACTTCAGACATTTTTGTGAATTTGTAACAATAGGTAAATCTGAAGGGTTGTTTCAGAGATTGAAATTCTCTTACTTAGGCCTATGTAGCTAGAATGATAAGCACATGATCCATAATATCTCACTTATTCAAGCTACACCTGATGGCAAACTATTTCATTTCTGCTTTTTTTTTTTTTCTGAGCTAATGAGCTTAGAGCCTCCGAGTTTTCCTTGAGTTGTTTCAGTGTTGATGCTCTATCCCTGAAAGCCATGCTCCAATTTGACAGTTTAGTAATTAAAGATAAATCTGAAATACTGCCTCACTTTACTGTAGTTTGATTTTGATTGTGATCCTCAGATCTCAGGCTGCTCAGTTTTTTCCCCCCACTTTTTAGAAAGTCTTCATTGCTCCTTTACTTTGAAGGATAATTTAAATGGCTACCAATCTTATGATTGGACAGGTTTTTCAACATTAAGATATTTAGTTCTGTGCTGTACCTATCTTAGCAAAGACACTTGGGGACATCTTCCAGCTCTGAGAGGAAGAAAAAAAGAATTGATGGGAAGATAATTCTCAAAAGAAGAATATTTAATATTTGGTGAATCTGAGAATTATTCTTTTAGAAATAGCACTCAAGAAAATAGCTTTTACAGTTAGCAAGTTTTTAATTTTTTTTTTTTGGTAAAATACTGTTCAGAGGGTTTACAGTTACATGAGTAAGGTAATGAGTACATTTCCTATCAAGCATTGTTACTACCTCCTTTGTTTTTCCCCTACCATCCCTTTCCACCTCCCCAACTCATCCCTTACTCCCTCCCCGAAGTTGTAAAGTTTGTTTTCAACAAAGTCTCTTGCACATCTCATTGCTACAATGGGTCAACCTGTATCCTTATTTCTGTATTTTGTTATTTCCCTTCCCCTCCCCACATTATAAAAATGTATATACAAAATGCAGGGCACCAGAATCAAATACAGTGGAAACAGAGGTTATACCATGGGGGTAGAACATATAAAAGAAACAAAATCATATAGTACATTATCAGTACATTAAAAACTACAGCAAGAAAGATAAAACCTCTTGTGTCCTTATCTTGGGGTTCATTTCGCTTGACATCAATATGCAAATTCTTTAACTGTTCAAAAAATGATGCAGAGGCTCTGTCATTTTATAGTGTTTGAATATAACAACTAATACTCTTCATTTACATGGACACAGAAAAGTTGACCTAAGTTTAAAATTCTTAGAGCCAAGGTAGATGCCATTATATATTTAAGTAATTAAACATATGCTGCAGGCATTTAGAACCTGTTTTTACCTGAGGAAGTGCTTAACTAGTAAACCAAGACCAGGACTCCAGATCCTATATAACCCAGTCATTCCTGATAAGGCCTGAACTGTTTGCTTAAATTAAAACCTCTACTTTCACCCTTTCATGAATAATTTTTTGTGTGATCTGAGGTCTTGAACTCAGGACCTGAGTGCCATCCTTGAACTTTTATCTTGTTTTCAACCAATGCTTTCACTGTACCACCTGAACCACAGTTCTGCTTCACAATTTTTGGTGGTTAATTGGAGATATTTCCTGCTGGGGCTGGTTTCAAATGAGATTCTCAGATATTGGCCTCTAGAAAAGCTAGGAATAAAAGAATGAGTCCTAGGGGCTGGGCTAAAGTAACCTTTACTCTCTGGGCAAAAGAAATTTTATCCAGAGCCTCTCCTGGGGCTTCCTAGGGCGGTGGCAATTCCAGTATTTATTTTAATTGTTCAAACAGGGCCATTAAGTCCTGGCCATGATTCCATTTACAACATAAAGACTATGGACTAACGTGCCCAGAGGTGGCTAGGTTGCTAGCTTAAATTAATATGCACGGACCACAATATCCCACTGATTCAAATTACATCTGCTGGTAACATTTTGTCTTTGCTATTATTATTACTACTTTGGCAACACATAGGTTTCAGCTCAGAATTTGAGGGTTCTCTTGAGAACCAAATTGTCATAAGTCATGCTGTGATTCAAGTGATAAAATGTTAGTGCTGTTGGTCTTTTATCACAAAGCTCAGGTACAGTACCCAGCCCCTAGGTAGAAACCTGAGGACTGGCACAATTTTAAAAATGGCTCATGTGCAAAGAAGTTGCCATTTCTGTATAAGCCTAAATTACTCCATATAGTAACATCACTGTCCCTCAATTTAAGTTGCTTTTTCAATGTCATATAAGCTAGGGTACTGATAGACTTTCACATAGAGTTTGGTATCTTCATTCATGTGAGTGCACATAAGTATATCTTTGTTTCGGAGGAAGTCATAGGTTCTTTCGGAAGTACAAGTTACTATGTAGGGTAATGTGGCCCACATCTATAAATTCTGACTATGTAGAGCAATGTGGCCCACATCTATAAATTCTGGATTGATGCCTTTGAAGAGCAATCTCAGCACATGAATATGGTTAAATATTTCAGTATACTTTAAATGGCAGCATGAGAGATAAGAGTTAACTAGTGATCATTTAAGATCCCAAAAGACCAATATGTTTGAATGTGGAAAGTGTTTTTCTGGTCTGGGGCCATACATGTAGGAGAAACACTGTTTTCACTTTAAACTTTTTAGATGTGAATTAGTATTTTGTTGTTCTCCCCTTACTGTTTACAATTCATTGAAAGGCCACTTCCAAGGATGAATAATAGGATATGTAGTTTCAGCTCAGTATAAAAGCTCCTGTGTCCTGAAGTGAAAAGGGGTGAACCATGACCTGGATATACAACCACCCTACCCAGTGGCTAACACTGGAGTGAGTCACATAATTTTTCAGAAAGTCAAGGGTCCAACCACAAAGTTCATCCTGTAGTAATTTCCAAAGTTAGGCTTTAGAAGATTTCTGCCTTTGGGGCTGGGAAGGTGGCTAAGTGGTAGAGCGCTTGCCTTGCATGCCTGAGGCCCTGGGTTCGTTCCTCAGCACCACATAAGCAAAAAAGCCGGAAGTGGCGCTGTGGCTCAAGTGGTAGAGTGCTAGCCTTGAGCTGAAGAGCTGAGGGACAGTGCCCAAGCCCAGAGTTCAGACCCCATGACCAACAAAAATGAATAAAACAAAAAGTCATGCCCTTGCCTATCTGCCAACCCCAACTATTATTAAACTATGAGCCCCAAATTAAAGTTAGGTATGTTACCTATAGTCACAGGTAACTTTGTTTCATTTATATATGTTTGTAGTCATGAAGTGAGAGATTGGGTTGAGAAGGATGGGAGGATATTGAAAGGTGTGACATTAATCAAGATTCATTGAACTAATAAACTGATTTGAATAATACTTTCTTGACATGAGTACTTAGAAATATAATTTAAAAAATTTTTGTTTTCATAGTTTGTTTCTGAGCAGCAGATAATGAGATGATCAGTCTAGAGGTTCCATATAGCTGTGACAGCTCATTTCCCTCTCAGTACTTTCAGACCTTTCCAAAATAGGTCTGATGTGTTCCCTTTCTTCTGTGAATTGGCACACTATGTTGTTACATGGTGGAAATACTCTACTGATATGTATTTATCATCCATAACTAAGATGAATAATCCAAAAATTCATTGGAAACTTTGCACAAGATGCCCGGACTAGAGCTGGGGGGGGGGGGGGGGAGGGGGAAACAATGCTGGTTATAATCACAATTCCAAAGTTCTAATTTGCTACAGCTCTACAGTGACAGAAACAGTTTGATAATGGTACAAAAATAAGACTGAAGAACAATGGAACAGAAGTCCCAAAATAGCCTATATACTTACAGCCATGTAATACTTGACAAGAAATACATAGAAGTTGACAAAAAGACCCTATCTTCAACACATCACACTAGGGAAACTAGATATCCATATGCAGATGAGTAAAACTGAATCCCACAGCCTGTTGCATTTTACTACTATCAATTCAAAAGATTCCAGAAAAGCTCAATGTAAAACGTGAAGCCCTTAAATTACTACACAAGAAGTAGGAGGAATGTTAGAACTTAATGCGCATAGGAGGAACTTTTTGAATAGAGGTCAGGGGCTGATCAGATCACAGAAAGAATTGACAAATAGGATTACATCAACCTAAAACATTTCTGCATAAGAAAGGATGTACTTAATCTAAAAACCTGTGGACTAGAGGAACTTTTCTGGCTATACATCTGACAAGGACTTAATTTCCAGAATATACAGAAAGATCAATAAATGCTCAAAGAAGTGATCTGATCCAATGTATAAATTGGCAAGCTAAATATAGATGTATCATAAGTTAATGGCCAACAAATTTGAGGAAATGTTCAATGTCTTTGGCCATAAAGGAAATGAGAATTAAAGCCACATTGACTTTACATCTCAGCCCAATGTCAATTATGAAAAAAACAGTTTCTGTTGGGGATTCAGGAGAAGAGAAAATCCTATTATGCAGTTAGAATTTAGAAGGTACAACCACTGTGGAAGGAAGTTTTGAATTCTTCAGAGAACCAATCCTAGAAGTACATATGATCCAGCTATACCACTCGTGAGCATTTACCCAAAAGATTACAAATCATGCTACACAAGTCATTTGCATACCTATGTTCATTGTTGAATTATTCACCATAGACAAGTTATGGAAACAGCCCAAATGCCCTTCAATGGACAAATAGATCAAGAGAGTAGAATTTTTAGGGAATACATAATTCATTAGCAGGGAAATGAGTGAACCTGGAAAAAAATTGTTACATGAAGTCAATAAGGCTCAGGAAGACAGTCACACTTAAATTACACACACACACACACACACGGAACCAAGACATTCTGGAGAGGATGGTGCACAGACGTTCCTGTGACATAGGTCCTGGCTGCTGTGTGGACCCCGAGGTCTGGGTGTGGGATGGGCGTGGCTTAGGGGCCCAGAATCTTGTACTGTCAGGTTGACTGTGCAGTGGATCTCCAGCTGCAGTCTCCTTTGGTCTCTTCTCTCCTGTCAATGGCCTGTATGGCACCTGCCTAGCTATCAGCTCTTGGAGGGAAGTGGGATACAGCAACAGGGCCTAGCCAGGAGGTCAGTTTAGGGCCGGTCCACCAGCCCAGTCATTCCCTGAAGCTTGGGTGCAGGGCAAGCATGATCACAGAGTTGTCTACAAACAGAAGCAGGAAGTGGGAATACTGAGTAGGGTTTTCATCCTTCAGACCTCATGATCTCACCCTCCTTAGTAGCTAGGATTACAGGCATGAGCAAGAGACAGAAAAAAAACTACAGCACCAACACAAACAACACGCTAATTTAAGAAAGAAATACATCCCCAATGGGTAAAGGCAAGCTCCAAATTCTGCACCTAGGAGGGAAGCATGTCTTGGAGAACAATTTAGCTTTCCTTCCTTCTCACAGCCCTGATAGGCCCCTGCTGCTGCATGCACCCTGGATTTACGGGCCACCTTTTCTGTCTCCTGGACAGTTCTTGGAGATTTCCTCACCACTGAAATACATCTTTTTTCCTTTCTTCATTCTTGGTGACATCTTCACAACTCTAACTTCACATTTTGATTATGACACCATCCGCTGATTGTGACAACAGAAAGCTATGATGACATGGTCACATGACATTACCTTGTCATGGTGAGGTCCAAGACACACATGGTGACTGTCTATTGTGTGATTTCCTTCTATTTCAAAGGTGGCATGTGGGTTGATTACAGAAACTCATTGTGACCACATAACCATTGTGACTTCACAATCCCTTTGTGACATCACATTGACATTGTGATATGACTAACCCACGGTGACATTGCAAACCTGTCCTGTCCTCACAACTTTTGTGATATGCTTCCCTTTGATAACTTAGGCGCTTTGTGAGCTCACAATCTCTTTTTGACCTCATCACATTTCAGGTATGACGTGTGATGTCAGAAATCCACTGTGACATCATGACCACTCTGACACCACACTGCCTATGTCATGAGGACTGGGTCACATTGTGACAACAAAATCCTCTTAGGAGCTCACCACCTTTGTAGTCACACATGCCTTTGGAGATTTCCCATCTCCTTTGTGAACTTATGTACTCACTGTGATGTGACAACTGAGATCTGGTAATAGCCTTTCGATTGGGACATCACAGAACTACAGTGACATCATAGCATTATGACATCATGCAGTCATTGTGACATCGCAGGCACATTTGATTCACATTTGAATCACATTTGAATCACATTCTGTGATTCCATTCTAATTAAAATGTTGCATGTGGGTTGATACCAGAAACTCATTGTGACCTCATAGCCATACCACCCAATTGTAACACCACACTGCCGTTGTGACATGATCACATTGTGGCCTCTCCTACTTACTATGATTTCTTAGTACTGTGAAACAACAAATGAGCTTTATCACATTATAGTCCCATTGGGTACCCATACACCTCATTGTGAACTGACAATTGAGCTCAGACACGATATTGGAATATTACAAACCTGTGTGACCTCCTGTTGTGTGACCTCGTGTTGTCATTTCCAAACCATGAGCTCATTTTGACATCACAAAACTACAATGACATCACAGCATATTGCATCTCATAGTCATTGAGATGCCCTAGACAACTGGTGAATGGCTATTCTGTGGTTCATTGTATTTCACAGGTTTCATATGGGTTGATAACAGAAACTCATTGTGATCTCATAGGCATTGTGACATCACAATGCCTTTGTGACATCACGGTGCCATTGTGATATCACTGCAAGTGTGCTTTCACAAGTCTAGTATGATCTCATAACTTTGTAGAAACTTCATTGCTTTTGGGACTTCAAGCTAATTCTGTGAATTGGTAACCATATGATAAGCTAGTAGCCATTGACTTGGATATGCCATTTTGATGTTACAAATTTGTGGTGATGTCACAAACCCATTGTGACATCATATTGTCATTGTGACATCACTATCATATTGTAACACCAGAAAGCTATGGTGACCCCTGAGCAACTCTGGAAAAACTCATTGCCTTTGTGACATCACAGTTCCTTGGTGTTCCCATATCCTCATTGTGAACTAGAGATCAGACGTGCCATATCATCACAAACGCTTTGGGACATCACGACCAATGGGACATCACATTGTCATGACACCACGAGTTCATTGTGACATCACAAAACTACAATGATGTAGCATTGTGACATCACCTTTTCCTTGGGATGCCATAGACACACGTGGTGACTGCCTATTTTGTGATTTCCTTTTCCTTCCAAGCTGGCATGTGAGTTGATAACAGAAACACATTGTGACCTCATAAGCACAGTGACATCACAATCCCTTTGTGACATCACATTGCCATGGTGACATCGCAATCCCTTTGTGACATCACCAGCCTGTCCTGTCCCCCTCACTTTTGTGACATACTGCCCTCGGGATATCTTAGGCACTTTTTGAGCTGATAGTCTGTTTCTGACCTCATCCCATTTCACATAGGACATGTGATATGAGAAATCTTTTGTGATATCATGAACACTGGGAAATCACACTTCCAGGTATCATGACCATTGTGTCACACTGTGACATCATAAACTTCATTAGGACTTCACTTTGGTGCCAACACTTGTTTTTGGTGATGTTGCAGTCCCTTCGTGGACTCATATACTCATCATGAGTTAATGAAAATTAAGATCCAACTTGCCATTGTGATGTCACTACTCCATAGTGACATGAAAAGCCTACTGTGGCCTCATGACCACTATAGCATCTCCCACTAATTGTGACATGAAAATTTTATTATGATATGATACGGTGATATCAGATTGCCATTGTGATATCTGTTCCACTGTGGGTTTTCACAAAGCTAGTATGATCTCATAAGTCTTTGGAAAGTTCATGGGCTTTGGGCCTTGAAGCTCCTTCTGTGAACTGTTATCCCTATTGTGAACTAGAGCAATTGCAATTGAACGTATCATTATGAGATGCCACATTTGTTGTGACATCACACATCTATTGTGACCTCATCACCACTGTGACATCACAAACCCATTGTAACATCACATTGGCATTGGGATATCATGATTGCGATCATGGTATGGTATCCCATACCTCTCTTATGACCTCTTAGCATCTTTCCAAAAGCACCTGGCATTTGTGATGTCATGGTCTGTCCCTTGGTGTACCCGTTTCCTCATTGTGAATTAATGATCATTGAGATCACATGTGGCCTTGTAACACCACAAACATTTTGTGACATCTTCACGACTGTGACTTCACATTTTGATTATGACACCATCCACTCATTGTGACATCACTAAGCTATGATGGCATGGTCGCATCATGACATCACCTTGTCCTGGTGAGGTCCAAGACACACATGGTGACTATTCTGTGATTTCCTTCTATTTCAAAGGTGGCATGTGGGTTGATTACGGAAACTCATTGTGACCTCATAACCATTGTGACTTCACAATCCCTTTGTGACATCACATCGATATTGTGATATCACTAACGCAACCCTGTCCTGTCCTCATACCTTTTGTGACAAGCTTTCCTTGTGATAACTTAGGCCCTTTATGAGCTCACAATCTCGTTCCAACCTCATCACATTACAGGTATAACGTGTGATGTCAGAAATCCACTGTGCCATCATGTCCACTGTGACACCACATGGCCATATGTCATGAGCATTGGGTCACATTGTGACACAAAACCCTCAGGAGTTCATCACCTTTGTAGCCACACATGCCTTTGGAGACTTTCTATCCCCTTTGTGAACTCATGTACTCACTGTGATGTGACAACTACTGAGATCCGATAATAGCTTTCCTGTAGGGTCATCACAGAAGTACAGTGACATCATAGCATTATGCCATCACGTGGTCATGATGACGTGACAGATACATTTGAGGAGGCCTATTCTGTGGTTCAATTATAATTCAAATGTGGCATGTGGGTTGATACCAGAAACTCATTTTGACCTCATAGCCATTGTGACCTCATAAAACATTGTGACATTACAAATCATTGTGACCTCACCACCCAATTGTAACACCACACTGCCATTGTGACATCATGATCACATTGTGACCTCTCCTACTTACCTCTTAGTACTGTGAAACATCACGTTTGCTTTGTCACAATTCAGTCCCATTGGGTACCCTTACACCTCATTGTGAATTAATGACAATTGAGCTCAGACATGATATTGGAATATTACAAACCCTCTGTGACTTCATCACCAGTGTGACATCCCATTGGCTTACCAAACCATGAGCTCATTGTGACATCACAAAACTTCAATGGCATCACAGAATATTGCATCACATGAGCATCATGATATCCTCGACAACTGGTGAATGGCTATTCTGTGATTTCATTGTATTTCACAGGTTTCATGTGTGTTGGTATCAGAAACCCATTGTGACCTCATAGGTATTGGATATCACAATGCCTTTGTAACATCACAGTGCCATTGTGATATTACTGTGCAAGTGTGCTTTCACAAATCTAGTATGACCTCCTTTGTAGAACCTCGTTGCCTTTGGGACTTCAAGCTTCTTCTGTGAACTGGTATCCACATGGTAAACTAGTAGTAATTGACTTGGATATGCCATTTTGATGTTACAAACTTGTGTTTATGTCACAAACCCATTGTGACATCATTGTCACTGTGACCACACACATTGTGACATCACATTGTCGTTGTGACATCACCATCATATTGTAGCACCAGAAAGCTATGGTGACTCCTGAGTACCTTTGAGAAAAACTCATGGTCTTTGTGACATCACAGTTCCTTAGTGTTTCCAAATCCTCATTGTGAACTAGAGATCAGACATGCCATTGTAGTATCACAAACCCTTTGGGACATCATCAGTGTTACATCATTGTCGTGACGCTATGAGCTCATTGTAACATTCCCAAATCTACAATAGTATTATAGCAGTATGACATCACGTTAACATTGTGACATCAGGGACATGCACATGAAGGTGCAGAGGAGGAACTCAGGGCACAGCCGGGGACCCTTGGACATAGATGAGGAGTTGAGGGCATGTAGAGGAGATGCGGGTCCAGAGGAGGAGCTCAGGGCAAATGGGATGAGTTCAGGTTACAAAGTAGGATTTAAGCATGCAGTGGCGGAGCTGAGGGCCAGAGGTGGAACTGAGGATGAAGAGTAGGAGCTCAGGGTGCAGCGGAAGATCTGAGGGTGCAGAGGAGGAGTTGGTAGCGGAAAGGAAGAGGTGAGGGTGTAGAGCAGGAACTAAGGCTCAGAAGAGGAGCTGAGGGCACTGAGGAGGAGCTGAGTATGCAGAGGAGGAGATGAGGGTGCAGAAGGGGGAGCTGCGGGTACAGAGAACATCTGAGGACACAATGCAGGATCTGGGGTTGCAGAGGAGGACTTGAGGGTGCAGAGGAGGAGCTGATGGTGGAGATGAGGAGCTGAGGACCCAGAGTACGATCTCCTGGTGCCCAGGAGGAACTGAGGGCAAAGAGGACCTGAGAGTGCAGAGGAGGAGCTGAGGAGTTGAGGGCACAAAGAAGCACAAGAGATGAGGAAGTGAGGAGACAGAGGATGATCTGAGTGCCCAAAGGAGGAGCTGAGGACAAAGAGGAGATGACGGTGCAAAGAAAGAGCTGAGGGCAAAGAGGAAGATCTGAGTGTGCAGAGGAGGAACTGAGGGCAAAGAAGAGGAGCTGAGGGCACAGAGGAGGAAATGAGGGTGCAGAGGAGGAGCTGAGAACGCAGGGGAGTTGCGGGCTCACAGTAGCTGAGGGTGCACAGAAGGAGCTGAGGGCGCAGAGGAGGAACTGAGGGCACAGAGGAGAATCTGAGGGCACAGAAGAGGAGCTGAGGGTGCAGAGGAGGAACTGAGGGTGCAGAGGAGGAGCTGAGAATGCAGAGGAATAGCTGCTGGCACATATAAGGAGCTGAGGGTGCAGAGGAGGAGCTGAGGGTGCAGAAGAGGACCTGAGGGCACAGAGGAGGATCTGAGGGCACAGAAGAAGAGCTGAGGGTGCAGAGGAAGAGTGAGGTGCAGTGGAGGAGCTGAGGGCGTCTAGGATGTGCTGGGGGCACAGAGGAGATGAGCGTGGACAGGAGTAGCTGAGAGCACAGAGGAGGAAGTGAGGATGCAGAGGAGGAGCTGTGGGCGCAGAAGAGAAGGTGGAGGTGCAGAGGAGCTGCGGGACCAATGGAGGAGCTGAGGGTGCAGAGGAGGAGCTGCACATGCGCAGAGGAAGATCTGAGATCACAGAGGAGGAGGTGAGGATGCAGAGAAAGAGCTGAGGGCTCAGGAGAAGTGCTGTGGGCACAGAGGAAGATCTGAGGGTTCATAGGAGGACCTAAGGATGCAGAGGAGGAACTGCGGGCTCAGAGGAAGAGCTAAGGGTGCAAAGGAGGACCTGAGGGGGCAGAGGAGGAGCTGAGGGTGTAGAGGAGGAGTTTTGGGGCTCACAGGAGGAAATCAGGCTGCAGAGGAGGAATGCAGGTGCAGAGCAGGAGCTGAGGGTGCTGAGGAGCACCTGAGGGTGCAGAAGAGCTGAGGATGCAGAGGAACTGAGGGCGCTGAAGAGGACTTGAGGGCGCAGAGGAGGGCTGAGGCCACAGAGCAGGAGCTGAGAGTGCAGAGGAGAAGCTGAAGGCACAAAGGAGGAGCTGAGGGCACAGAAAAGGAGCTGAATGCACAGAGGAGGTGAGGCTGCAGAGGAGGAGGTGATGGCACAGAGGAGCTGAGGGGGTAGAGGAGGAGCTGTGGGTGTAGAGGAGGAGATGAGGGGGCAGAGGAGGAGATGAGGGGGCAGAGGAGGTGCTGAGGGCACTGAGGAGGAACTAAAGGTGCATAGGAAGTGTAAGATCTACTCCTGGATGGTGAGCACACTGCACCCAGTACCTGTATTATCTAGGCAACTGGGACACCTAGAAGAGGTCACATCTGCATCTGCTGAGGTCACGTCTAGATCTGATGTGGCCACATCTTTCTCCCACCTGGTCCCACCTGCTCTTAAATGGTCCCACCTCCCTTTACCTGGACACACCTTTCCCAGCCCCTACCCTAGATAAGGCCTAGCCCAGGCCCACATGCCCTCATTGCCAGCCATGTGGAGTGCCAACCTGGCACCCCTTACCTGAATACCATATGCATGGTGTACTTCTTACTCGGCCACCTCTTTTTAAAATCCTAACATAAATGGTGCTGTTTGAACCCAGAAAGGGCTTAAAGTCAGAATAGGTGGGATTCCTCTCTGCTATTTTTTTCTCTTTTGGTTTCCCCCTTTTTTTGCTCTGAGGAATACCCACAGTTCTGACAGCCTTTTTGCGAACCAGTCTGCTGCAGACACAGCGTATCAATACCATTGCTGGCCTCTACATCTTCCTCCATGCTTCTACATTTTGGTGAGTGAACTACTCTACATTACTCTCTAAGGGTTCTTTGTCATTCAGTCTCTCTCCAGATGTGGTATCATGCCCGAGAACCTACTAGGCCTTTAACTGAAAGTCCAGTCACCTCTGGAGCTGAGGACGCGACTCTGGTTGCTTGGCCACTCCTCCCTAGAGGGCTGGGTGGTAAGTGGGGACACCGCTTCCATTCGGTAAGCCCTCCATCACTCACTGAATTTTCCCTCCTACATTTTTCTCTTTTGCATTTCTAATGGGTTGGTGTAAGTCACGCCCAAAGGAGGAAACTCCATTGGAATACCTCTGCGCTCCTGGGATGTCTTGTCTATTGAGGACTGCATCAACAAGGAACACCTGATTTATTATTGCCACAGTACCAATTGGATAATTGATCTTGATGGCCCAAAAATGGGACTCTTGACTATGTCATTCTGAGACTTAGATGATTTTTGCCATTGCAATGGTAAATGGTCTGAGGCCATTCATATTCAGCCATTCTTTGCTCTCCGGGACAACCCGGCCCCATGCCAATCATGCCTGGCTTTTCCACCCCTCCTGGCACGTGGAGAACCCAGCTCTGAGCACAGGGCCCCCTCCAGAGCCTGATGTGCCTGACCCTTTTTTTAACTCTGCCCCTTTTCCTGCTGAGCATCTGGTGCCTTCCCCACCTTCTTCTTCATATTCCTCCCCTTCACCCTCTCTCCCTTCCCCCCCCCTGCAGCTCACACTCGGTCTCACACTGGTGGCACACAACCTCCACCAGAACCCATGTGCCCTTTGCAGGAGGTGGCAGGGGCTGAAGGTATAATTAGGGTGCATGTGCCATTCTCAATGTTTGATATTGCTCAGATTGAGAAGAGGCTGGGATCTTATGCCCAAGATTCTAATAATTATGTCAAGCAGTTTAAGAACCTGGCTCAGACCTATGACCTTACTTGGCAGGACATATATCTAATACTATCCTCTACCCTTACCGCTGAGGAAAAGGAAAGGGTGTGGACTGCCACCCAGGCACATGCCGATGATGCCCACCACTTAGATATTAACTTTCCAGTTGGAGCAACAGCTGTGCCTAGGGAGTAGCCAATTGGAATTATCAACATGATGCTCCTGGGCAGGAAAGCAGAAATAGGGTGATAACTTGCTTAGTGGCTGGCCTTCAAAAGGCAGCCTATCTCCCTGTTAATTATGACAAATTAAACCACATTACTCAAAGGCCCAATGAAAACCTGGCTGAATTTCTTGAACGCATTACAATAGTGCTCCAATGCTATACAAGAGTCAGCAGAGGCTAAGGTGGTCCTTAAGACTCATTTTATTGCCCAATCAGCCCCCGATATTAGGAAAAAGTTTAAAAAGGCTGAGGATGGTCCTCAGTCCCCTTAAAGAGATCTGGTGAGTATAGTATTTAAGGATTTTAATAATTGAGAAAGCAGAAGATTGCCAATAAGACTGTCTGTAAGAGGGAGAAATATCAAATCCTGGCTACGGCAATCTGGCCTCCTCCGAGAAGAGGTACCAAACATGCACCACCTGGAACATGCTTCAAGTGTGGGCAAGAGGACCACTGGGCAAAATTCTGCCCTTCACCATGACCTGGACCCAAGGTGTGGGCAACATGGACACTGGGGAGTCTACTGCCCCTCCTCACCTCCATAAGGTAGGCCAGCCCCTCCCTCACCCCGCTCACCCAGGTAGGTGGAGCCAGACACGTTGGAGATTCTCTGCTTGGCTACAGGATGAGGATGCCCAGGGCCGCTGGCTCCCAACAACCAGACCATCACTATGGCAGAGCTCAGGGTGTGTTTCTACATAGCCGGTAAGTTAATATCTTTCTCTTGGATATGCGAGAGACTTATTCAGTGCTATCTCAATATACAGGCAAGATTTTTCCCTCCCAGATCTCGGTGGTGGGTGTGGATGGCCTACTTACCTGTCCCCCAACTAGGGGATCAGTACCATGTAAAATAGAAGACTTGCCCTTTTCACACTCCTTCCTAATCCTACCTCACTGTCCTACCCCACTCCTAGGGAGAGACTTGCTCTCTAAATTTCAAATCTCCCTCTCATTCCATATCCCCAAACAGCCTACACCTCTTCTACTTTTATCCTTAGATGAACCTCCACCTGAAACTTTCCAACTAGATCCTTTCTCTTTCCCTCCAGATCTTGTCAACCCTCTTATCTGGGATATTCCACTCCTACTATAGCTAGACACCATACTCCTGTCCTCATTAAACTTAAAGATCCTACCCATTTCCCTAGTACTTCCCAACATCCCATTTCCCTTAGGCACAGGCAAGGTTTAAAACCCATCATCCTTTGCCTTCTTAAACAAGGACTTCTCAGACCTACTAACTCCCCCTTTAACACCCCTATCCTGCCAGTAGTTAAACCTGATGGGACCTATCACCTAGTCCAGAACCTGCACATTTTTAATGCTTCAGTCCTTCCCATTCATCCTATTATGCCTAACCCATATATTCTCCTTTCACAGATATCTCCTGGTACCACCCACTTCTCAGTGCTGGACCTCAAGGATGCATTCTTCATAATCCCCCTGAAAGGATTCAAGGTGACTGCCAAGATTTCTTTGCTTTTACTTGGATGGACCCAGACACTTCAAGGGCACAACAGTTGACATGGACAGAACCCTCAAGGGTTCTGAGACAGTCACCATTTCTTTGGACAGGCTTTAGCAAAGGATCTCCTCTCTCTTCAGGTGTCTCCTAGTATCGTTCTCCAGTATGTGGATGATCTTTTGCTTGAGTTGGCTCACCAACATACAGCTGATCTCAACTTCCTGTTGACAAAAGAATATAGAGTCTCCCCTTCCAAGGCCCAGATAACAAAGCCAGAGGTAATGTACTTGGGTTTGTCCATGACTCCTACAAAGAAAAGAATGACTCTTGATAGAAAAGCCTACATTGAGTCTCTCTCTGTCCCACAGACCGAGGAGGACATTCTGTCTTTCCTGGGACTTGCAGGCTTCCTTTGTATTTGGATACCTGGTTTTGTTACATTGTCCAAACCTCTTTATAAGGCAACCAAGGGTTCCTTACTAGAGCTACCAGACCCCACAAAGCCCATTGACACCCCATTTAAAGTTCTGAAGCAAGCACTTCTTTGGGCTCCAGCACTGGCTCTACCCAACCTTAAGGAACCCTTATACTCTATGTTACTGAGAAGTGGGGAATTGGCCTTAGGTACTTGGACAAATGTCAGATCCCTCCTTTAGACCTGTGGGCTACCTCTCAAAGCAGCTAGACCCAACATTAAAAGGCTGACCAGCCTGTCTTCAAGCTTTGGCAGCAGCAGCCACCTTAGCACAGGAGAGCACAAAACTCACTTTTGGCCAACCCATTACCATTCACTCTCCCCACAGACTAAAGGACCTTTTGTCTCATAAATCCCTGTCTTTCCTTTCCCCTTCCCATCTACAGCTGTTTCATGTTACTTTTATTCAAAACCCTGACCTTTCACTGGAAAGCTGCTCCCCTCTCAATACTGCCACCTTGCTCCAATTCTAACCCATTCCTGTACAGAGATCTTGGAGGAATTTACACCCCATTTTACAGGTATCTCAGAAACTCCTCTTCCTAACCCAAGACACCTGGTACATCGATGGCAGTTCCGTATCTACCTCTTCAGGAAGCTGAGTTGTGGGTTATGCCATTGCTAATAACTGTACCATTCTTGAAAGCAGCCCTCTGCCCCCTAGCACTACCTCACAAAAGGCAGAACTTATAGATTTAACTAGGGTCTTAATTTTAGCCAAGGGTCAGAAGATTAATATTTATACAGACTCAAAATATGCCTATCATATTCTCCATTTGTATGCAGCAATTTGGAAGGAGCATGGCTTCCTGACCACCAAAGGGACTCCCATTACTAATGCCTCACTTATTCTTAAGCTTTTAGAAGCTGCTTTCCTTACCCAACAGGTAGCCATCATTCACTGCAGGGGACATCAGATGGGATTGGATGCCATTACCATTGGCAATTCAAAAGCAGACCAGGAGGCAAAGCTAGCAGCCCAGAGACAACTTCAGGGACAACTTTCAGCTCCCTTGCTTCTGGTATTGCCTTCAATACAACTCTTATACCCCACAGGAGCTCGAGGAATTTACCCACCAGGGAGCCTCCCAGGAAGCACCGGGGATGGTGGTTCCTAGGATGAGTTGTTCTTCCTGAGACACAAGCAGACAGCTTTCTTTCCCAAGTTCACCAGGCACTGCACATTGGATACAAGCCTCTCTTCCACCTTCTTAAACTTTTAATCTATTGTCCTAGCCTAACTACCCGACTAAAGGCTATTGCCCAAGCCTGCCCCACATGTTCTCTTACCTCCTCACAGGGTGGTCTCCAGCCCGCTGCATTCCCTACACACCAAGACAAGGGAAGACTGGCAGATACACTTCACTCACATACCCAGATGTAAGCAGCTGAAGTAGCTTCTAACGATGGTTGATACCTTTTCAGGGTGGATTGAAGCCTATCCCACAATGTCAGAGACTGCTGACACTGTTGCCTCCATCCTTATTAAAGAAATTATTCCTAGGTTTGGCTTACCCAGGTCACTTAAATCTGACAATGGACCTGCTTTCATCTCCAAAGTGACCCAACAGGTGGCATCCTCTCTAAACATCCAGTGGAATTTCCACATTCCTTATAGACCCCAGTCTTCTGGAAAGGTTGAAAGAGCTAGTGCGCTCCTCAAAACACAACTTACTAAACTTTCTCTAGAGCTCCAGCAATCCTGTCCAGAACTGTTACCCCTGGCACTCACCTGCTCAGGTGCCTCTTCCCACAGCCCTACTTTCCTCAGCCCCTTTGAATTAATGTATGGAAGACCTTTTCTCCTAGGTAATTTCCCTACGGACAATACCAAGACTCCATTAATAGACTACCTTCCCATCCTAACCTTTCTTAGGCACATGTTATGCCAACATGCTGACCAGTGTCTCCCTCAGCCTCATCAAGGACCCTTTCCCCTCCCCCAATTTTGCCTGGCGATCAAGTGTTTCTCAAGACCCTTTATCCATCTGGTTTATACCGTAAGTGGACAGGCCCTCACTAGGTTCGCTGACCATGCCCACAGCAGTTAAGCTCAAGGGACAGCCACATTGGATTCATCTGTCAAGAATAAAAAGGGCTCCTGCTCCTGCCTCTTCTATACCAATACTGACTTCAAGGTACACCTGTTCCTCCCTTGGGCCTAACAAACCCCCTGCCTGAGAAGACTTCCTCCAGACTTCATCCAAGAGACTCGCTTCCTGCAGACATCATCTAAGGATTCATGACTACCAAGGGACAACTGCTGCACTCTGCCTTTTCTGGGAGATGACCACATTCTGGCCTTTTACCCCTAATGTCAACATACCCCTTAGAATCTGAATCCTATTTCATGATTATTAGAAGGCTGGAATGTAAGGTCTACTCCTGGATGGTGAGCAGATTCCACTCAGTAGTGTTACCTAGGCAAGTAGGACACTTGGAAGAGGTCACATCTGCTGAGGTCACATCTGGATCTGATGTGGCCACACCTTTCTCCCACCTGGTCCCACCTCCTCTTACCTGGACCCACCTCCCTTTACCTGGCCACACCTTTCCCCATCCCTACCCTAGATAAGGCCTAGCCCAGGGCCAGATGCCCTCTTTGCCAGCCCGGTGGAGTGCCAACCTGTCTTGGTCCTAGCAGGTCTGCTGAATAAACCTACCCCTTACCTGAATACCACATGCATGGTGCTGTTCTTACTCAACTTCTTTTTAAAAACCTAACAATTAGGAATAAAAATCTCAAAGGAAACTCTGAAGTCATACTTGCTTTTTGTTTAAAGCTGAAAAAAATGACTGAGAGTTTCTTTCTCCATTTTTTGGGCATTCAATTTTTTTCTCCTGTTTCCTACACAGATGGCCAGAAACATTTTCTCTACCAATGTCCTGAAATCCAAAAACATCCTTATCTAAGTAACATTCAAGAGAGTGGACTTACCAGGCACTGGTGGTTTCTCTACTCAGGAGATTAATATATGAGGATCAAGGTTAGAAGTCAGCCCTGAAAGACTTCATAAGACTCATCTCCAAGTAACCACCAAAAACCTGGAAGCTTTTGGCTCAAGTGGTAGAATGTCAGCTTTGAGCCAGAAAGCTAAGGGGACAGCACAGGCCCTGTGAAGCACACAAAAAAGAGATTAGACTTTTAACTTGATGACCAGTCTTTCTGGAATTCTTGAGCATTGCCTTCCAAATCCACACTTTTGTACATCACTCTGAATTTCTCATGTTTTTATACTATCTTTTCCAATCCAATCCCTCATTACTAAGAATTAAGTGATATTCATTTTCTTGCCATTTTGTCTTTTAGAAATTCTTTGGAAAATGATAGTAGTTTAAGATGTTATAACATGCATATCTACACATTGCTCTCCATTCCATTTTTAATAGAAAGATTTATTAAGTACTTACATGTCAGTTATTCTTGGATAATTGACCTCTGTTGTATAATGCAGCAATAGCTCATTGAAATATTAATTCAACTGTAGAAAACTAGGGATCAGAAATATTAAGGAACTTGCTATTGATACAGAGCCAGTAGATGGTAAGATCAGGACTCCAATCTCATTTATTCATCTCATACTGCTGCTCCAAAACAAACAAACAAAAAGAGAAGTGTGGTTAAAAATCTTAAATCAATAGAGCCCAAAGCTCTCATAAGCTTGAGACAAATATTAACCATAATAACTTCTATCTCTACTGAGGGAACAAAGGGATTAAGTTAATAGATTCAAAATATAGGTTGCCATTTTTATTTGAATTAATGCTTAAGTAGATAAAATTCTAAAATCTATCCATCATAATCACCTTGATAGATGGTAAAGTCAATAAATCCAAGGAATTATTTTCAGAGTATAAGGGATTGTTTTCTCTAGAATTAGAAAGAAGTAAAATTAATGGAGTGTTAAGATATGAGCTCCAAGGTAAAGACAGAATGGTAAGCTCCCATTCATTTGGTGTGTTTATGTGTTTGTGTGTGTGTGTGTGTGCTTACATGTGAGTGTATACATATATGTATGTAGGTATATAAGCATTCATGTGTACCTGTGCTTTGGGAAGCAGTTGCCCCCCACTGGGATTATACTCAGGCAGGTTTGGAGAGTGACTTTACATCTATCAGCCCTAGAAATGCAATGGCAGGAAGAGTATGCTGTAAGGAAGAGTATGCTGATTAACAAACCTTCATGTAAGAGTCTATTGTTTTCAACTTCAGAAATGTCTAACAAAAAATCAGGGACCATGACCTCCTGGACAAAAGGAAAACAGTCACAGCACTTACAGCTGGAGAAGACTGGGCCTTTCTCTTGGGACTAGCCATGATGGTTTGCTCCATCATGATGTACTTTCTATTGGGGATCACACTCATATGCTCATATATGCAGAGGTAAGGTTGGTGGCTGGAACAGGAGGTGTCTTCCTCCTCTCTCCTCTTCCATTGTTCTATCAACCCTAAGGTCATTTTTCTCACCTTCTTCCCTTTTTTCAAAAAGTTTCTGGTGTATGGTTGCTTGGTGTTTCCTAATAATAATAATAAGGATGATTTATGTTTAAATTGCATACAATGTGCCAGAGACTTTTCATCCATGATTTGTTTTATTCTCATAGGTACTCCATAAAATATTTAAGTATTGATATACTCATAAAATGGCAAAACCAAGGTTCAAAAGAGAGATAAGTTGTTTGATATAACACAGTTCTAGCATGTAGTAGACCTACCTAAGATTCAAACTCATATTCCACAAGTTCCAGAGTCACTATTTGTGGCACATCATGCTTTTGTCTGCATTTCTACCCTCATTCTTTTTTCACCCCACCCCAGCTCTCTCCTGCATCACCCTTCATGTCAGAAGTTCTCAATTTTTCATTCTAACTTCATCAGAAACTTTGAAAATGCTAACACCTAAGTCCTCTATTACCCAAAATGGTCAGATGATTTTTCACCCATTATGGCAACATTTTCTCATTTTCTTTTTTACTTTTGTCACTTATACATACACCTTTGCATTTTTTGCCAATATTGGGACTTTAACACAGGCCCTAAGCACTATTCCTTACCTTTTCCCCCACAAGGCTGGTATTCTACTACTTGAGCCACAGATTACTTCTGAAATTTTGGTTTTAATTGAGGTAAGAGTCTCATCAATTTTCTTACACAGGTTAGCTTTGAACATCAATCCTAAAATCTCAGCTTCCTGAGTAGCTAGAGTAGTACAGTTTCGAGCCACCAGCACCCAACCTCTTAAGCACACATTTTTAAACACTATATTTTAGTTTCGTCTCATTAAAATTATATAAATGGAAACACATAGGATATTTTTGCTTCTCAGGATTATTCCATGCAACATGTTTATCAGACTTCATCCTTTTGGTTGTAGTTCACTTGTGCCCATTACTATACCATATTCTATTATATGGTACAGTATAATAATGCATTTTGTGCATTATCTCTACTTTAGAGAGATATTCTTGTGTATTTCTCTTAGTACATAAGCATACACATTTCTGTCAGGCATAAATCTGAAAACGAACTATCTGAATCATAGGAGGCCTATACTAATCTTTAAAAGATAATTCCAAGTGTTTTTCCAAGTTTCTATATCATTTACTTTCCCACCAGCACTGTGAGTTCTTACTGCTCTGAATCTTCAGCACTTGCATACGTCTGTAATGGAACCAGTTGCTTATGTATGACATATCTATATCTATATCTATATCTATCTATCTATCTATCTATCTATCTATCTATCTATCTATCTATCTATCTATCTATGCTTTTATATAGACTTATATAAATATATATCTTTGAATTACATTTTTATAATTTACTCTCTTGATCAATATTGTTCAGTGAAAAAAAATTTAATGAAACCACATCTTGTCAGAAGGATTGTGAATTCAACACCAACTCAAGCTAAATACTAAAGCCATCTTTCAAAAAAAAAAGGATTTTCAAATGTTACCAAACAAATGAAAGGTTTAGATTAATCTATGTATTGACTAACAGCAAGAGATCTATACAGTTTCTATCTTGTTAGTGGATTACCCCCTTCCCAGTTACTTAAACTTCTTTTCTGGCAGAAATAGCACATATTTAAACAAATATAGAGACAGCAAACTCTTCCTTAAAATGACTTCATCACAATACTGAGAGAAATGTTCATACACAGATTATAAATTGCTTTCTTTTCTCAATCACTTAGTTAAGACCTTGCTTACACAAATTAAGCAGACACCAATGCAAACTAAAGAAATCTGAATTAAATTTGAGAGTATTTACCATTTTGGGTAAAAACATGAAAACTATGTCCCAATTTACTTTCCCAATTCTACTGTCCATCATTAATTTAAAGAATATCATAAATATAAAGTATACATGTATTCTCATTAACCCAAGGCTATGCATTGTTGATCTCTACAGTCTACAGAGCATAGATATGTTTTATTTTCTAACACAAAACATGAAGTCTGGCCTATTGTATATACTTAATATGTGATTATATAGTCACTCTTCAGGATGCTAGAAAAATGTTTTGTCTGCTTTTGGGACCAAGAATGTATAGGTTCCCTATGAGCAATTTTACTTGTTTGGCTCTTGGATATTGCAGATTAAGAGAGACTGTGTATTGGGGAGTTTTTAGAGTAATTGTAATTACACAATGATGATACAGGCTTTACTAAAATGCTTTGGAGACTTACTGTGCCATCTTAATACCTTAACCCATACTTGGTTAGTTTTTTGTATGGCTCACTCTCTTGTATTGATTATGTTTTAATTCAAAGACTTGTGCTGGCCAGGCAGTCTAACACTTGAGCCAGAACTCAGTGCTTTTTTCTTTAAACTTTCAGATAAGGTTTTATGCCTTCACCCACATGACCTGAAATTACAATCCTGAATGGCTAAGAGGTGTACCATATATTTGTTCTTTGAGAAAGACTCTCACTAACTTTTTATGGTCAGAATGGCCCCAGATCACAATTCTTCTATTTCCAAGTCATCATAAGCACCTGGGATTGCAGATCTGTACTTAGTTATGGTTTTTGACATTTCCATCCAGTATGCTAGCTGGCATATTGGCATAATTATTTTTTGGCACACAGTAAATATTTGGCTTTCATTAAACTTCTAACCTCTTCCTGATGAGATATTTCCTTTTTTATATACAAAAGAATAAAATGAAGAAGAAACTCTACCTTTGAAAGGGTCCTGAGCAGTCAATAGCTCACTTCTTACTATCACAAGAAAGAAAGAGGCTGTCAACAAGGTTATTCAACCAGATCCTGCTCCCACTGCTACCTCTTCTCCCTAACATCTTTAATTTGTAGGATGGCTTGTCACTCTGCTTCACACATGACTGGTGAAGCGTGTCTAAGAAAACCCCAACAGGAATTTTCTCAAAATTACCTGTCCATCATGAAAGTAAAAATAACTCAGTCTTACAGATTTTGTAAGTAAGACTAAGAGAAGAATATTAGTCACATCCAGAGAATTGGAGAGAAAGTGCAATCAATGTGTCTTCTTTGACCATGTTAAAAAATATTCAGGAAATTCTAAGGAGCTATCTTTCTACAGCTGGGAGATAAAAGTCATGCAGTATTAAATACTAAATAGAAGTTTCATTCCTTCAACTGTTTAAAGACTGGGAAAAGAACAAAGTCTACTAACAAAACTGAAGATTTATTGTTTTTTTTGTTTTGTTTTGTTTTGGGTCCGGTCGTGGGGCCTGAACTCTGGGCCTGGGCGCTGTCCCTCAGCTCTTCAGCTCAAGGCTAGCGCTCTACCACTTGAGCCACAGCGCCACTTCTGGCTTTTTTTCTTTTTGCTTATGTGGTGCTGGGGAATCGAACCCAGGTCCTCATGCATGCAAGGCAAGCACTCTACCACTGAGCCACCTTCCTAGCCCAAAACTGAAGATTTAGAAAGTTGTGACTTTTAAAGTTTTTGGTACCATCATTGTTTCCAAGAATGTGTATAGTTCCTTTTTATCATATATAATTGATTAAAATTTCTCAATGCTTAATATTCCAAATGCAATTCTACTGTAAAAATTCCATCAAGGGGGAAAATGCAGTATAAAATTCAAAGCACATACAAAATTAAGAAAGTTGAGGGAAGAGGTGGGATTGGGAAGGTTGGGGAGAATGATGAAGGGGGTAACATTGATCAAGATGCATTGTATTCAACATCTTTGTTGAATAGCAACTCCTTTGCACACTACTTAAAGATGATTTTTAAATGTTGCAATGCACTTGTGGCTTGTGCCTGTAACCCTAGCTGCTCAGGAGGCTAAGATCTGAGGGTTTCAGTTCTAAGCCAGCCAGCCTGGGCAGGAACGTTCATGAGACTCTTATCTCCAATAAACGAACCCCCAAAAGCTGGAAATGGAGCTGTGGCTTATGTGGTAGAGCACTTGCCTTGAGCTAAAGAAGGTCAAGGACAGTGCCCAAGCCCTGAGTTGAAGTCCCAACACTGGGGCTTAATGTCTCATTATGGAAAAAAAAAAGTTTTAAATTACAACAAGATGTACAAGACGTTATGTCGAAAAATGAACTTTACAACTTTGGCGGGGTGGGGGTTGGGAGGGGTGGGGGGAGGTGGTGGTAAGGGGGCGTGGGGTAAGGGGGTGGAGAAGGGAAGGGATGGTATGGGGAAACAAAGGAGGAGGCAATAATGCTTGATAAGAAATGTACTCTCTATCTTGCCCATGTAATCATAATTCCTCTGTATGGTATTTTCACAATAAAAAATGAAAAATAAATTTTAGTGTTTTAAATTTTTTTCCATCATGGATAGGACAACAGAAATTTTGTTTAGATTTTGTAAACAACTATCCTGAAATATGAGTGAGATGAGAGACAGAGAGAAGAGAGACAGAGAGAGAATGACAGAGAGTAGTTTAAATCTTCTGCTGAATATTTATCTACATCAATAGTTTGGTTAGTTCAGTAACCAAAAAATAATTCCTTGCAAGCATGACACCTATCAGTTAAATTTGACTGGTACCTAAATATATTTTGTTTATAAAATAAAACTAATATATCCCTTACTACACCATATCTACAAATTTAAAAATTAAGTGTTACCCTGGTATGGTAATCTCATCAATTGGGGGCTGATAAAGGAGGGAGATGAGTAAAAGGCCAGCCTGGGCTATGCAGAGAAACTCTGCCTCAATAAATAAATAAATAAATAAATAAATAAATAAATAAATAAATAAATAAATAAATAAATACTAAATCTAATACCATACCTCCCACTAAATTAAAATTTATCTAAAACTGCTGTTATTTTTAGCTCTCCAGCTACACTACATTTTTTCAACTAAGTGTAGATCAGGTCAGATAATTTCATTTGTTGAGATTTGCAGTGTGTGTGTGTGTGTGTGTGTGTGTGTGTGTGTGTGTGTGTGTGTGTGTGCTTGAACTTAGCAGCTAGTTCCTCTCCCTGAGTTTCTTTTGCTTAAGGCTAAGCTGGCTTCAAACTGCAATCTTCAGATCTCAGCATTCTGAGTATTCTAAGTAGCCAGGATTACAGTCATGAGCCCCCAGCACCCAGCTTGAAACATATCTCACATCTCTTTATTAATTTTTGTCCATCTTAGAGCTTGAACTCAGGGCTTGGTTGCTGTACTTAAGGTCTTTGAAGGCTAGCACTCTACCACTTTGAACTACTTTGAACTTTACGCCAGGTTATCTGGTATTGCCCAGGCTAGGATTACAGGTGTAAGTCATTAGCACTCAGCTTGAAATACATTTTTGACATTCAAAACCAACATAAAATTATTCTCTAAACACATGATAAAGTCATAAGACAACTAAATCTTCATTTTTAATTCACACCAGTCTCAGAAACACTTCCATAGCTACAATTTGAGCCAAAGGAAAGGCAGAATCCTAATGTAGAATTCAGCACAGAGTGCAAATCTCTCAGGACAAAAAGGACAAGAATATGACACAAGAGCCATTGAACAAGACTGCTCTTGTCAAACTATAGCTGGTAATTTTACCCTGTTTAGAGGTTTCCTAATTTAGTATGCAACATTTAAGGATTTTAAAAGACCATGTGAATAAATGTGATAATCCAATAGGAAAAATATGTTAATAAAAGTTTATTGAAGCTTCATGCATATTTATCATTTCTCACTGATATATGAAAATATTAACCCATAAGAGGAACAAATTTGGTTCTGAGAATCTGCTTAACTTGTCCTCAGTAACATAATAACTATATTCCTTTAGGACAAATTCAGCCCTTATTTAGTAAAACACATACTATCACAAAAGAATCCTTCAATAAAGATTTAAAATAAATGGCTAAAATATGATGGAATTTTCAGAAGCCAGATGACATATGTATTAAAAATAACAAGTGATAATGTCAGGAATCACTGAAAGAACAGGAGAGACAATTTTTTTCTCCACTCGCATCTGCCTATTGCACCTTTGTGAGCTACTGGTCCTGAGGACCCAAATTTGATCATGTATTTAATATGCCTGAGCCAACCAGGCCAAATGAACACATGCCAATCCCTGATGGTTTTAAATTTTACTTAAGGAGTGCCTGTATTGCAGCCTTGATACATGATCTCAAAGGAACTTTATGTCAGGTTTTATTTGAAAGACTATTACTATTGCCATTTGGCTAACAAGCATTTCTTTCTTTCCTTCTTTCTCTGTCTCTGTCTGTCTCTGTCTAGATCTCTGTCTCCTTTTTGCTCAAGGCTAGTGCTCTATCATTGGCCTTACAGTTCCACTTTTTTTTTTATGGTTAGATATGAGTCTCAGACTTTTCTCCCCAGGCTGGCTTCAAACTTGATCCTCAGATCTTACCTCATGAGTAGTTAGAATTACTGACACGAACCACTGGAACCTAACTTGGAAAACATTTGTTAAAAAAAAATCGTAACTGGACACCGGTGGCTTACTCCTGTAATCCTAGATACTCAGGAGGCTGAGATCTGAGGATCAAGGTTCAAAGCCAGACTGGGCAGGAAAGTCCGTGAAATTCTTATCTCCAGTAAACCACCAGAAAACCAGAAGTAGTGCTGTAGCTCAGGCGGTAGAGCACTTGAGCTGAAGAGCAGAAGGACAGCACTCAGGCCCAGAGTTAAAGCCCCATGACTGACAAAATAAATAAGTAAATTAAATTAAAAAAATAAATCTTTAAACTGAAATCAATTCACCAGAAAATAAGAAAATAACGCCTTAAATGATATCCAATTTATATTGATATCAAATGTTATTGAGATCAATTCAGTATT
This sequence comes from Dipodomys merriami, assembly GCF_024711535.1. Taxonomy (NCBI): domain Eukaryota; kingdom Metazoa; phylum Chordata; class Mammalia; order Rodentia; family Heteromyidae; genus Dipodomys; species Dipodomys merriami. The sequence goes on along the minus strand of NW_027203104.1, from coordinate 1,145,424 downwards.
TGTAGCTAGTGAAATTATAACTAAAATTATGGTGTTGTAAAAATATACAAATATCTGAGAATTCATAATCTAAATTGGCTCCATTTAAATTCAGCTATAAATAGTTTATCTGTGTTTCTTTTATTTTGAAGTTGCTTCATCTCAAAAAATCTTTTTTTAAGTGTTAAGAACATGATCTGGGCAGCTTCAAGGGACAAAAGCTAACTCCCCAAAACTGCCTAAAATCCTTTTGGTTTGGAAGCAATCAACTGGTAGAAATTTTTCTCCCTTTCAGTCATGGGTAAATTGCCATCATAAGAAACAATGCACTGTGGAATTCTGCTTCCAGACCTCAAGGTTGTGCTAGCACTAGCATTCCACTGCACTCACAGGTAAGCATACATTTACTTAATAGTGCTTTTCCATATAATATCACCTTAAGCATGATTTACCACAATATCACTATCTTTGTCATCCATTCTTTACTAATAAAAGAAAATTCCTGTATTTTATAGTCAAATAATATAATAAGTACAACTTAATGAACAGCACTTGTGTGAACACTCTGTCAAAAAAGAATTCTAAATGTATTCCATTAGCTCAGATTCTCTTCATTTTTTAATATCCGTTCTGTGAAAAGCAGAGGTCGAAATGTCAATGAATTACAGGATCCTACCCTAAATCACACATATACACACACATACACAAGTATGTATGTATGTATGTGTATATATATATATATATATATATATAATTTATGTTGCCTAAAATGTACAACCCTAGGGATACTAATCACACTGTAAAACACACACACACACACGCATATATATATATATATTTTATTATATATATATGGATACTTATCCTCATAGTTTATAAATTGGCAAATGGCAATGCTACATGAAGGAATTTTTCATAAGATGAGGTTATTGTTTAAATTTTCCAACTGAAACATTGGTGTTTTGTAGTGGAGGTATATTTTTCTAATTTATTCACTATAGAACAGTGATCATATTAGAAGGCCCTTAATATAGATAAATCAATAAATACTTGATAATATAAGAAATGAAATCTTATTCCAGCTCAATGAGAGTTGATTACCATAGAAATGGGTAAGAAATCTAAGGACCCACAAAATTCCTAGAAATGTAAGAGAGAGAGAACAGTGATTGTGGGTTGCACAAGGGAAAACTTGGACCCTAGAAAATCATAGCACACAAGGGACATATGCTCTCACCAGAACAGCTTAAAAAAATCATTATGTGGAAGCAGTGGACAGAGACTGAGGCATCGTTCAGCCAAGCAATTTCAAGACTCCTTGTCGAGGCAAACAATAGAGCCCGATCTTAATGAACTGTAGTATTATCTCTAAGTCCCTTTCCCAACTTAAGAGGACCTTTCAGAGTAGCAAAGCATATCATTGCAACTTGTTGCAATGTACATATAGAACAATATAAAATCAACTAAGACTTCACAATTGCTAAATAAAATTTATTTAGTCATTGATCCTGTACTAGCTAAACTATATCAAGTGGCATTTTGTTTAACTTGTTATTGCCAGCTGATATATATACAAATGTCATCAATCAACCATCTCCAGTTCTTGAATTTCCTCTCATCTCACATTTTGTTCCTATTTTTCTTTTTATTTATTGTTATTGTAAGGTTAATGTATGGAAGGTTTACAGTTATTAAGTCAGGTAATGAGTACATTTCTTTTTGAAAAGTGTCACTTCTCCCAGTTTTTCTCTCCCAACTTGTTCCCCAACAAATTGTATACTTCATTTTCAATATAGGCTCTAATGAGTATCACATCTGAATCATAGTTCCTACAACTTAATCCTCTTTCAAATTACTTGTGATTTGTCCCCTCATAGGTCCCATCCTCATTTATTACTTTCTTACATATATTACTATCAATATTTCCACAATTCCTAAACACCTTCTACTAAGAAAACAACTTACATAGGAATACTTTGTTGTACTGTGTAATTTCCTTATGGCATGCTTTCTTTTATGTCTTCTACTTTCTGCTTCTAAAAGTACTATTAATCATTTTATTTGTCTTTTTCTTTGCTATTTGCCCATATCTTTCTAATTTTTCTTTTCAGTTCCTCAACCTCCTTTTTAATTAGGGGCACATGACCCATACTCATCACTTTTTTTCTTCCAATCTCAACTTCAGAAGCACAAGAAAATACAATTTTACATACCTTTTCTTTCCTTCCTGAATAACTCATATGATCTTCTCATTAACCTATCCCACACAAAGGTAAACTCCCACCACTCACAGTCATATAAATAAACTACCTAAAATTACCCCAAAATGGCTTCCCATTTAAGTTCTCAACTTCTCCTACTATGGTAAGGGAGACCCCTCCCAGAACTCAAAGATACAACTTGGATGTAAAATTCATCTAAAAATTGGAAAGAGCCATGACTCCTCATTTAGAACCCTATAAAAGCACAGGATAATGGTGTACCATCTACAAAAATTCAAGATTTCCTCACCCAAAAATGAAAAAAAAAGTTGTACATAGTCTATAGTTGGGATTCACTAGCTCTCAGGTGTGAACTACCATCTCAACACACAATACACCAACGAAACCTTACCTCATCTTAAGGAAGCTTTAAAAAAAGTCACTAATTGAAAATATTCAGTAACATATCATTACATTTTCCTAAACTGTTACAAAATATTAAATGATATGGTTTCTAGAGTTGGAAAGAGTGAGAAAAATGTATTCTCTTTTCATGCTTGTAGACATTTTGGATGGCAACTACCGAGTATTATCAAATGTTAAATTGTAAAATCCACTTGACAGCAATTCTATTTTGAAAGATGTCTCTTAGAGACAGTAGACTTAAATATGTGAGTAAGAATTACAGACATATAGAAAAGACAAACAGAATCAAATGTAGCTACATGGTGCCAACAGCTACAGGAAGTTGAAAAATACAAACAAGATTCTTCCCTAAAGCTTGAGTAGGTTTTACAACCTTGCTAAAAGTTTTGCCCTGAGGATCTGACTTTGAATTTCTGGCCTCTAAAACGATGACAGAATAAAGTTTTAGTGACTGCATGGATCTAATAGACTTTATTAAAATATACTTGCTTACCCCTTGCATAAAAAGTACAAATATAAAAAAAAACCTTTATGATTAAGGATTTAGACTAGTGCTCATAAAGAATTCAATGCCAAGATATTTTAAGAGAGATTAGGGTCTAATTCATTATCTAGCACTCACTGTATAGCCTCTAGCAAAATTACTCAAATCTATGAAAGACATGGGGCAGGATGGTTATTTTAAAACAAGAAAAATTGCCTGCCCTGTGAATGAAAATAACCCATGCACCTATAATCTGACACCAAACACATGAGCAGAAGAAGAGAAAAAAATGAAGCCTACAAGATTTTGGCACATCAAAGTCACAAATGCAATCAAGGATGAAAAGTATTTTAAAAAGAGAAAAGCAGTATGGCCCATATGGATGACTCTCTCAGGCAGGTTAGGCAACTAAGAAATAGCAAAGTAAAATCAATCGACCTCACTAAGAGATGAGCAAACTCCCCCATCAGAAGAAAAAATGCAACATACCCAGGGTCCTGGAAGGGGTATCTGGTATGCTTTGAGAGCCAAGACAGACTGGGACAGGAACCAGGACACCCTAAATCACCCATGTGTCCACCTACTTCCACAAAGAGGCAGAAACTCATCACCTTGAGACTGCTTCTCTGGCAGCTTAGGAACATTAATACCCACAGAGACATGGGATTCTGTTCCATAGGGTTAAGCAGATTGGGAGAAGGCAGACAGCAGCCATAGGATCAACCACAAAAACCTCACCTGAAAACTATAAAACCTGGGATCCTCCCAACCTGAGAGCTGAGAATTTTGGTTGTGGGTCCAAACTATGGAAAGTGCTAAAGGAGCTCAGCAATCTCCCTGCAGAGGAGAATGAGACAGTACCAGCCTGTATCTTAATCTCTAAGAGCCTTTCCCTATTTAAAGAGCCTCTCAGCCTAGAAAAGCTCAGCATTATTGCAACGGACAACAATGTACATATAAGACAATATAAAGTCAATATAAAGACATATAAAGTCAATAAAGGTTTTTGGAAGTGGATGTTTATAAGTCTACTAGCCATTGTGCCTGCATTAGTTTAACTTGAGTGTTGTATTTGTTTAACACTGGTTTCCCCAGTTGTAAATAATAAAAAGGTAATTTATTTTTCAATCGTATCAACCTTCTCCAATTAATTCTTGAATTTCCTATCACCTGCACGTATACACCTGTGTGTGCACTTTTCTCCAAACTCACCTTTATAGCACTCTTGGCCAATACAACTCTAGATACTGTTTCCCCTTCCCTGAACAACTCACTTTACATCCCCACTAACCTGTCCTACAAATTCCCCCTTGAATGTTAAACTTAACTAAAAATTGGAATAAGAGCCATGAACCTATTTTTTCTCTTTCTTTTTTCTCAGATTCTTTTTTTTTTTTATAGTGAAAGCAGGGGTTATACTGTGGGGGAGGGACATACAAAGCAACAAAGAAATAATCTTATAAATGCATTAGAAACAAATGCATGAAAGAAAAAAACATTTAAATACATATCTAAGGGTTCATTTTCCTAACATCACATTATCTGACTTTTTCTGCTTGACTCATACATATACTAGATATTGCAAATAAGGGAAACCATGGGACCTATGTTTCTTTGGGCTTGGCTTACTTCACTTAATATAATTTTTTCCAATCCTTTCCATTTCTTAACAAATGGGGCAATGTCATTCTTTCTGATGGAGGCATAGAATTCCATTGTGTATATATACCACATTTTCTTGATCCATTCATCTACTGAGGGGCATCTGAGATTATTTTTTTTTGTAAAGATATTGTACAGAGGGGTTACAGTTACATGAGTAAGGTAATAAGCATATTTCCTATTGAGCATTGTTACCCTCTCCTTTGTTCTTCCCCTACCATCCCTTCTCTCCTCACCTCCCCAACTCCTCCCTCCCCCACCCAAGTTGTGAAGTTTGTTTTCAACATAGTGTCTTGTACATCTCATTGTTACAATGAGTCATCCTGTATCCTTATTTCAGCATTTTGTTATTTCCCTACCCCTCCCCATAACGGAAGAATGTATATACAAGATGCAGGGCACAGACATCATATACATTGAAAACATGGATTATACTGTGGGAGAAGAACATACAAGAGAAACAAAAAAAAAACACATAGTACATTTTAAATACATTAAAAATAATAGCAAGAAAGAAAAAAAAAACCTACTTGTATCCCTATCTTGGTGTTCATTTCACTTAACATCTTCTTATTTGATCATATGTGCATAGCTTTTGACTTTTTCTGCTTGTTCTAGACTTATACTAGTCATTGCAAATAAGGGAGGCCATGGGACCTGTTTCTTTAAGCCTGGCTTACCTCACTTAATACAGTTTTTTCCATGTCTTTCCATTTCCTAACAAAAGGGGCAGTGTCACTCTTTCTGATGGAGGCATAGAATTCCACTGTATAAATATACCACATTGTCTTGATCCATTCATCTATTGAGGGGCATCTGGGTTGTGAACCTACTTATTTTGACCCCAACAGGAGCACACAACGGTGATTTAATATTTACAAAATCTATTAATGTAAGCCTTCCTCATCTGATCAGGAGAAAAGTCTCACATGGAGCCTTAGAGCATAGACATTGACTAGTTCCTCAAAGTATCAGTTGCCTAATAAGTAAACGGGAAAGGAACTAAAGAATTCTCAGGGGCTAGAGATATGGTTCAGTTGGAAGAGCACTAGCCAAAGAGCAATGGTGTCACATAAAAGCTTGAGTCCAATGCAGGGCGCCAGTGGCTCATACCTATAATGCTAGCTACTCAGGAGGCTGAGATCTGAGGACTGAAGTTCAAAGCCAGCCCAGACAAGAATGAGACTCTTATTAACTCTTATTAACCACCTGAAAACTGGAAGTGGCACTGTGGCTTAAGGTGGTAGAGCACTCGTCTTGAGCTGCAGAGCTCAGGGACATCTCCAAGCCACAGTTTAAGCCCCATGACCAACCCAAACAAACAAGAGATCGAGTCCAGATCTCAGAAGAGAATTATCAAAAGTAAAAATGGACAAAAAAGTGAGGATATGGTCACCATCTCTGGTCATAAAGTAAAAGCAGATCAGAACAACATTAATTTTCCATCTCACTCCAGTAAGATAACCATCAACAATAATACAAACAGCACATACTGAAATGGATGCAGGGAAGAAAGGACTCCTATTACACCTTTGCTTGTGCAACCACTCTAGAAGACAATTTGGAGATTCAAAAAGCTAAAGACAGAACTACCCTCTAGTCTGTCATATCACTCTTTGGCATCTTCTCAAAATATTACAATTCAAAATGCAGTGAAGACATTTGCCCATCCATATTCATTGATTAACTTTTTAATGATAGTCAATTTCTATAAAGACCTATAATGAATGAGTGGGTAGAGAGAAAAAAGTGTGTGTGTATCTAGATAAATAGACAAAATAGTGTAAGTTATCAGAAACCTTTTATCACAATGAATACCAGGAAGCTAGCAAATGATTTGACTGTGTAGGAACAGGGAAAAAGTGTAAACAAATAGAGTCTCATATGTGAAGTAAGTAAATAACTGAACTATGTCACTGGAGAGTACAGATGGGTAGGGAAACATAAGGGAGGACAATGAAAGGGTGGCATTGATCAACATTCACTATACCAACACTTTTATGTGAAGATGCCTTGCTGCCTTTTTTGTGGTTTTGAGCCAGTAACTTTCTGGTGATGTGTCACAGAAGCAACAGGAACTAACATTCTTATCCACATAATCGTGTATAAGAAATAGTTACAAAAATATTTGTCATTAGAAAAGAATCATTGTTTTTTGTATCCAGTTTTCCATACATGCAGCTTTAGTTCCATATGGTTCTACAAGATTAGACACATTTAAAAATAACTTAATTTCCTGACTCGTTTGAAAGGCATTTGGCTCAGAAAATGGATTGACCTCTGATACACTCCACTTTTTACCAGAAGTGAAAAGACACAAAGTTTACTTCTTTTTCTACTGAAAGTTTGACAACTTTACTTTTAAAAATTCCCTGCTTTATTCAAGAAGCTTACGTCTCTCAAATTTCATGCAAATTATAATATGTGAACTCAATAAAGATGCAGTAGATATGCCTTATGACATCTACCTGTACCTAGCTATCCATTCTCTGTCTTTGGTCCATAGCATTATTTAGCTCATTACCAGCCTGGACTTCATAGTTCAGCTCTGCTCTCCTGGAGTCCTCCTCTTTTTTTGTCAGTTGTGGGGCTTGAACTCTGGGCCTGGGTGTGGTCCCTCAGCTCTTAAGCTCAAGCCAAGCACTCTACCACTTGAGCCTCACAGACTTTCCTTGTCCAGGCTGGCTTTGAACTGCAATCCTCAAATCTCAGCCTCCTGAGTAGCTAGGATTACAGGCATGAACCACCAGCACCTGACTGGACCCCTTTTCTTTAGACCTATTCTGAACCTTGTTGCTACTCTGAACTCAAAAACACCCCTTGCCTTCTATCTTTGTATTTTCCCACTGACCAGAGGGTTTTTTTTTTAATCAATGTTATGATCTTTTCTGGGCATTTAGATGCATGTCTGCCATAATACCAAACTATCATAGGTATGATTGCATATCAGGGAAGTTACCAGATCCTAAGCTCACATTTACTAATTTCTGCGCAACTCTACATCCTGAAGATTCATTCCATCTCCATTCTTTCAGCAAATGAATTTACCTCTAAAGTAAATTCTGTTTATCTAGATAAAAAGATACAATAGTGTAAGTTATCAGAAACCTTTTAACACAATTAATACCAGGAAGCTAACAAATGATTTGGCAGTGGTGAGGCACACAGAAGACTTATATTCAACATGAAGTAAGTAAAAAACTGAATTATGTAACCTGAGAGTAAAGATGGGGCGGGGAAACACAAGGGAGAACAATGAGAGGAGTGGCATTAATCAACATGCAAGCTCTTCAACTTTCTGATATTTTGCCCCAAAATATTTACCTGGTTAGGACCCTCCTCCTTTTATACTTTGTCCTTATTCCCCACCCACACATCATCCTTTCTCTCTTCTTGCCTAAATATCTTAATTATCTTGTATCAAATTTTTATTAAGTTCTTAAATCATGTCTTCCTCCTCCAACACCTATATTAAATTAAAATTGGAATGTAATAAATACAGGCCTCCACTTCTGGAAACATACTTATTGTTAGGATTCTTGTGGTTCATGAACTATGTAAATACCTCCAATTCCAGCTTTTTAGGTTTTGCTGGTTAATCAGAGATGAGTGTTGCACATGTTTTTCAGCACAGGGTATAATCTTATAGCCCAAGGCCCCTGCCACTTCCACCTCACTTCACCCAATCCCCACTCTCCTGGACCCTTCTTCAGTAGACCCTCACTCCTGATCTGTGTTGTTGGTCTCAACTCACGGAAGCCTCCTGCAGCCATATCTGTACCTTTTCTCTGACTAAGAAGCTTTATCAATGAGCATAGGAACCCTAAAATTAAACTGCTATCAGTCTGGACCACAGAGTCTGGCTGTTTAACTGAATCTCTGCTCATAAACTAAGTTTCCATAACAGATTCCTACAATTCCAATTCTTTCAGCACACAAATTTTCTTCTGTATTTTTGCTCGAAACAATCATCAAGAAATCACTTCAACTTCTTATACTCTTCCTGAAAAAGCACACTGAAGAACACCTTCTGTTTCATCATTCAACACTTTTTCTTTTTGCAACCATGTTTCATTTTATGCATACAATAATTAGCCTGTATCACCCTTTTCCTGTTTTTCATTCATTTTTCCTCCACTAACAATGTTACATTAAATTAAAATAAAAAAGTAATACATATATCACCCCCAATTTATTTTCCCAATAATAATTATTGCTTCATTTTTCTGTGCTTTGTGGAGGTCATTTTCTTCCTCTCTTATTGTTTTCTTATTATTCTTTCCTTCTCTTCTCTCATATCTTCTCTCTTCTCCTCTACATCTGTCTTCTCTTCTCTCTCTGCTCTTTCCTATCTCTTCTCTCTATCCTCTCTCTCTTCCCTTCCCTCCATATCTCTCTCTTATCACTTCCAAGGTATACTTGAAGATCCCAAATTCTCATTTTGCTTTTGGTTTTTGAGCTAGAACTAAAAACATGAACTATACCACCAGGCAAGTTCCTTTTTTGTTCTTCCTTATATTTTAGATAATTGGAGATAGAGTCTTATGAATTTTTCTGAACAGGCTTGTTTTGAATTCTGTTCCTCCAATCTCCATATCAAGACCTCCTAGAATGACAGACCATTTACCAGGGCCCAGCTTGTGCTAATTACCTACCATAACTTCTTATGGACTGTTCACGCACTGAGCGTTGGAGGTCATTCATAAATGCTTGATTCCAAAATCTAGTGGATTTTGTGAGGTTCTCACTGGAATGGCCCCTTGGACATTTTTGAATTCACAAATGTTGCCCTAAAAAATTTCTACATTCTCTGACTTCTCTCATTTCCACCTTCACTTGTAACCCTTCTGATTGTTTTCTGTTCTTAAGCTTTCCTTACAATGACTCTAGGAAGTATGAATGACAGAAGTTTTCAGTAGGGTATATTTTACAAAATGTATCATAAAACCACTTAAGAAGAAAAAAAATTATATTGGCTTCTGGAATTAGTTTATCATCTATGGAAAGGAATGGTAAAGTCAAACAATTCATACCACAGTGGCCAGGAGTCAAAAGCCACCTTCCCAGCAAAGAAAAGGGAATACAAAATGGGGTAGGCATAGTACACCATAGTACTGTTTCTAGCTCATGAGAAAGCTGGACGCAGCGTTAATCTCAGAGTCAGAGGTCCCCGGGGGACGCCCCAGGCCCTTGTCTACCCTGTCAGGCATAACCTAGGGGTTTGAGTCTGAATCTGATTCCAATCTAGGCCTGGCTTATTTAATATCAGATCTGGTTTCTTGTCTGTGTGGCCACGTGTTTGTCTGTTCTTTGTCTTTGTGTGTACTTGTGTTGAGAGAGCAAAAGAGCAAAAAATAACTCTATCTCACTCAGGCAACACCCAGGTGACATTTTATGATTAACTTTTTGCCTTTGTTCTAAGCCCTGCTGGCCAAGATGTTTCTGAGAACTGTCATTGTACTGAGAAGTATTATTATGTTGAAACTGACCAGAACCTGCATAAATTGTGGGAAAGAAGTTGTTTATACTGAAATCACCGGACCACAATTACTCCCACCACAGATGGCCCATCCGGTTCTGTAACTCTTGCTGATGCTAACCGTCCTGGAATGTTACCCCTAGCCCTGAGCCAATCAGATTTGTACTTATATGTAATTTTGTTTAAACACCTGGTTAATGTAACTTTTTGTGGTTTTTGCCTTTATAAACCCTTCTGAAATGTCGCTCAGGGTCTCCTCCCTTCCTCTGCTGTGTCAGAGTGTATAGGATGAGGCCCGAGCCTTGGCTTGTTCTGAATAAACCTTGCATTTTGCAATTTGAGTGTCTGAGTCTCCGATGGTCTCTGGTGGTCTTTGAGGAGTGGGCATTTCAGTGTGGCCCCTTCCATTTACCAACAGAAGGACATGGGTCAGGCATCTGGGTTCCTTGAGCTCACTCCACTGGCGGTGGTGGCCTCAGTGGGCTGGCTGCTGGGGGATAGAAATCTCCACAGGGGAAGCACCCCCTGAGACTTTTCAGGGCCCTGTGGTCTTTCCGCCACTCTAACAGCCGGTTCGCTAGTGCCAGACACGCCAAGAAGGAAAAAACAACAACAAAACCCCTTTTTGAGGTTAAACCTCTGGTTCTCTGTCCTGTCTCATTATATGTTTTTCTGAGGTAGGGAAGTTCTGGCTGGGAGTGGCAGGCTCACTGAGCAGACTCTGGATTCAGCTTGCTGAGTGGGAGCTGCACGGGCCCACTAGGCCCCAACTCAGCCTTCAGTTGTTTTATCTTGTTCTGTTTTAGGGTTGGTACCAGTTTAAATGTGGATTCTTGGTTGTTGTTGGTGGTGGTGTGTGTGTTATTTATTTGGACATCTCTGGGGGAGTATTGGTTCCAGGTATGTCCCCCTCCCTGGGCAGCAGAGGCAGTCTAAAGATGGGGCATGGAATGTTGTAGGACTGGTTTGGTCGCCCCCATAAGTCTCAGGCTGCATTGTCTTCCTGTGGAGATGCCTGAGGGGAGGGTGTAGATTGCTATGAGCCTGGTTCAAAGATACTCATCTCGTCCTGTTTAGTTTCAGGTGACCCCCATCCCCCACCAGCCTTCTTCCAAGTAAAGGTATTCAAAAGAACAATTGACATTAAAAAATTGAGCTCTGGAAAACATAGCCCAGCAAAAGTGCTCTGATAAAAAGTCTTGTCCTGAATTTTTGTCATCTGCAAGAGTAAGATAGGTGGGAAGAGAGAGAGAAAGAGAGAGAGAGAGAGAGAGAGAGAGGGAGAGAGAGAGAGGAGAGAGAGAGAGAGAGAGAGAGAGAGAGAGAGAGAGAGAGAGAGAGAGAGAGAGAGAGAGAGATGTTGGCACTAAAAATTCCAGAAAACATATGTATGGCTGAATTTCATTTTTGTGCACTTTAAGATTTGTGTGATTGTGTGATTATATGTGTGTGAACATGTCAAAGAAAAAAAGTTTTTTTCCAGCATGCTGTTTAAAAATATTTTTTGGATGAGTTTATGTTAAAAACAAAGATAAAAAGGTTATTAGGTGTGGACATTTCCAAAAGTCTTAAAAAGTTGTTGCATTGTTTTAAAGAGAAACTTTAATTAAAAGGCTTTCTAAGGATTCTTTAATTTAAAATTTAAAAAATGGTATTCTAAGATCTGGTGTTTTAAAATGCATAAAGCTGTTTACACTGTAATCAAGTTATGTAGCTTAGCAGAAAGGCATTGGAGATTTGGGTTTCAATTTGGGAATAAGTATTCAAAATTTAAATGTAAAGGTTTGTTTACAATTGCTAAAAACTTTACCTGTTCTGTCCATCTAAAACTGTTTGGGTATTTCAGGAAGGAAAAACTTAAGATGAGCCAATGAAGGACCTGTTAACTTCATGAGCTCCCTTCCTATAGCTTAGCATACTCCTTTCTTGTAGTAAAAGCACCAGATAATCTGCCAGTAAATAATCAGCCTCCAAACCACTCTACCTTGGGATGGCACTTCTCTGGGGCAGCTACCACCATATAAGGCAACAAGAATCCCTTAGAGTGACCTTCAGGTCTGGGCAGCTGCAGGGCCCCTTATCTACTACTCAGGCAGCAGCCACGAATCCTAGTGTGCCATGATAAAGCCTCTGGTCCACACATAGTGGAGAGTCCATGCATAGTGGAAAAGGATGGACACTGAAAGCCTGATGGTAAAGTGAGAAATATGATGATGTGATTGGTATTGCTACAACTGCCCCTTTTAAGGCTTTAAAAACAGGGTTAAAAGATTTTTCTGTGTGATGTAACTTGGTTTCAGTGCCATTCTGCATATAGATGTGTTTTAAAAGGTAAAAAGATGTCAAGTCTGGATTCTTGGCCCAGTACTAGTGCTCGTAATTCTTGCATTAAAGAAAACTGCTATTTGAGTTCAAAATTTCCTTAGGTTTTGTTTTCTAGATAGTAACTAGAATGAAAAAAAAAGTAAGGCCCTCTTAAAGCCAGCAACAGTTTGCCTAGTGCCCCAAGATTTCAAAGGGTCCTTCAAATGCAAATGAAAACTGAATTGTGAAGTGTTAAAACAGAGGTTAGTAAAAGACCTTTTAAAAATTAATTAAAACTGCCAAAATTATTGTTTAATTGCTATTTCAGTTTGCCATTATAGGCTTTTTGTAAGAGTTCCCAGAAGGCCCACAGAGAAGGACAGAGGAGTGTCACAAGTTTGTCAGTGAAAGACCCCCGGCGTGGGGTGTCCTTCGATCTAAAGAGACCCTTCCCCAAGGAACAACGAGACCATTTGTACGGATGCAAACAGCACGAGGTTTATTCGGGCATGCCTCGGCTCCCAGGTGCACTTAACCACGAGATCCACAAGGTTCGGGTCAAGTGTCTGGGAACCGGTTACACGGGTACCCGGGGCGACAAAGTCTATCGGGAGACTTGCGCGCCGAGTGCTTGAAAGCACCCTCTTTTTATGGACAGCAGAAGCAAGGTTACAGAAGCGAGATGCTTGGTTACAGAGTATTGATTGGTTAATTTCAAATTACGCTCAGGGTGGGGATTGGTCAGGTTAAGCTGGCCAGATGGGGCAGGTGGGGTTGGGGGAAAGCTGACGTGTCGGTACTTGCCCCGGCAAGTCTGTGCTGGTCGTCATGCACCGAAACTGTTCGTTCCCTAATTTTGACAAGTGATTTATTACCTCCTGACCTACCCTGCCATTATAGCTAAGTTTTACAGGAAGGGACGGGAGGGTCGGCTATTTTTCAGGAATGCCTGGTTTTAGGGCATGTGTTAGAGTCATGCTGAGGTCTGCAGGCGGTGACTCAGTGGTTAATGACTTGCCTGCGTCCTGCTTTGCTCTCTTAGCTATGTAGGGGAAGGGGCAGTGGTTTTTCTTAAAGAGCTCAATGGATGAACGTATTCTGGGGTCTGGGGTCTTTTCATTCCCCCATTTTCTTTTTGCCTGAATGAAATCCTTCATTCAACTGGAGATTCCTCCGTTAATTTAAGTTGATGATATTGTTGGGTTAATACTAGGGCCTGCACGACCGATAGGCGGTCCTTACAAATTGTATTAGGCGATTTACGATGCAGGGGCCCACAGTAAGGATTAACATGAGGAGTATTAGGGGTCCCATTAAGGATGATATTAGGGTAGTAAACCATGGAGTCCACAACCCTTCATACCAAGTTTGTTGAGACTCAAATTCTCGCTGTCTATTGTTTAATCTTTCTTCGAGTTTGTCTAGGGTCCTGATTACCACTCCTGTTTTGTTAGCATAAAAACAACATTCTTCCTTTAAGGCTGCACATAGGCCCCCTTCCTTTAGAAAAAGCAAGTCTAACCCCCTTCGATTTTGGAATGCTGAGTGCTGAGTGCGATTTTACGGAGTTTGTCAGCGCCCAGACAGACTAATGTAGAGGAAAACAAACTTTTATCAGCAAAAGGTTATACAGTCTTGCTGCAAGGCTTCGTTCTTGGATGGTCACCAGCTGGTCGCCTGATATACCAGCTGTACTTGTAAGCTCCAATTTTAAGACATACTCATACCATTTGCGACATACTTAAACTTTCTGAGGTTTGTCTTAAAGACAATCCTTACTTTTTAAATTTCCCCAATTCCCTTTCCAAGGCTTTTTTTACTTCTTTCTTTACAATTTCTTTCCCAAGGCTTTTATTACCACCCTCTTTTTTTACAATTTCTTGACCATCTTTGTGGCTGTAGTTTAAAACTGCCCAATTTTTCCTTTGGCTTGCGGAACCTTTATCTTAGAATAGCCTTAAGGCACCACCGTGATGCAGAAGCTTGCTAGATTTTAAGGCTAAGAGTATTACCTCTATTGATAACACACTCAGGTTATTACCATATCAGAGTCAAACTAGGCTGTGAACATAGAGTGGATTTCCAGTTACTATGCACTGAAGTGCCTAAGACAAGCAGGCCAGTGATATCCTTGTCCCCAATATCCACTGTGGGAAGAGAGGGTTTCTGGATATCACCCAAAAGAATGTCCCACAAGATCTTAGATTTAGCAGCAGTCAACCATGAAGCAGACTTAGGTGATGGAATCAAGCAGGAGTTCCTCCAAGTGACTGTCAGGCCGTCGTTGAACTTTACCCATTAAGGTGTACAGCAGCAGCAGCAACAACCGGAACTGCAGGGTCTCTCAGTGGCTCCAAGGGACTGTTGTCACACCTCATGCTGGGCTGTAAATTCCTATACAGACTGGTTAAAGATACATTGCCTAGGCTTGGCAGGCTTTGATCCTGCTGGTTTTTAAGATCTTTTAAACAATAGCTCAGGACAATTTACCAAAATCACAACTTTTTACTAACCAGATATTTTTGTAAATAGACACAGAAGGCTTAGTCTTGTAACCATCTCTGACAAATGCAGTCTCCACACCTTGCACACCTACAACAGTTAACACTATTTTTTTATGCCCTTATTAAAAATTATTTTATCTATTTTGCCTCATTTTTCCAAAACTGACTCTGGACTCTTGATCTTAAAATGGGGGTAGAAGGGCGAAGGTCCATCTTCTGTAACTTCTTCAAGCTGACTTTAGGGGCGTTGATCTTACCTAGCCAGGAGCCTATAACCTTAGCCTATTTTACAAAGAGGCCATCAGGGTTAGAAGTCATTAAGAACAATATTTAACTTTTGACAACTGCACAGACCTTTTCTCCAGCTATAGCAGTATAGCTTGTTTAGCACTCTGGTTTGTAAAAGCATCTTTCTGGATGACTTAGGAATGTGATCTTTAGTAACCCTAACACAATGCCTGAGTTACCTTTGCAGGCCTTTAGACAGATATCAATAGAAACACACTCTCAGGTTTACAAACTTTTTTCTGAGTAGATGAATTTCATGTAACTGGTGTCAGCTCAATATTACCGCCAATTAGAGCTTTTGGCACATAAAGGGGTTAAGATTTAAACTACCCCCCACATTTTATAACATTAGCTTTTTACTATCACAGAGGACTGGCAAGTTCCTGTTCCTTACAAGGTAGTCATGAACATTAGGCATGCTTCCAAACTATCTTCCTATGACCTCCCGGCTCTGACCAGTTTTGAAGGGCCACACACAAATGACTCTAGGATCTGACATTTCTGCCATCCAAGCAGTGGCTTACTGCCTCTGGATGCTCCACCATTGCTTTTGTCCCAGGAGTGTCTTCTCTACATTGGGATAAATGCCTCATTGGCATTTTCCTTAGCTGGTTGCTGGACTTGAACTCAGGGCCTGAGCACTGTCCCTCAGCTCTACAGCTCAAGGCTAGCACTCTGCCACTTTGAGTCCCAGACTCGGGGCTTGAATGCTGTCCCTTAACTCTTCAGTCCAGGGCTAGTACTCTGCCACTGTGAGTCCCAAAGCATTTCTGCTTGCTCTTTCAGCACTCTGCTGGCTGAGTAGAGGTGACAGTCTCACAGGGACCTTTTTGTGCCCGGGCTGGCTTTGAACCAGTTTGCAGATCAATGAGTCTTACAAAAGGCCATTTTACTCCAATTAAAAGCAACAAGGTGGTCAACATAGAAGTAGCTTTTAAGCATGCTCTTACCTGAAACTTATTAAGAGTCAAAGTTACATCTGACAACTTGTAAGAATTCTCTGTGCTTTGCTTTGGGCTTGCTGGAAACTCGAAAAACCTATAAGAGCAAACTAGAATAGCAATTATTTTGGTAATCCTAATTTTTCCTTTGTGCACATTGAGGCCAATGTCAAGAACAATTTTACATTTAAATTTTATATCCAAAAATTCATTCCCTATATTTTTTTTAACCTCTTATTAATCACCTTTAATATTTTATACTTTGGTTATTATTTGCGTTTTGAAAAGATCCCTTGAAATCTTGAGGCCAAGTGTTACTCATTGCCTCTTGGCTGCTTGTTTTAAAACAGACACACATTAAGATTTTTAAACTCAAATGACAATTTTCCTTAATGCAAGAATTACAGTCACCTTTACTATACCACAAAGCTAGATTTAACATCTTTATAACTTTTAAAAACATCCTAATTGTAAAACATAATTGAAAGTAAGCCACATTATACAAATAACTTTTTACCCTCTTTTTAAGGCCTTCCTAATTTTAATGTTAACACATCCAAGGGAAAGTTTTAGCAATACTAATCAGATCATCACATCATTCATTTTAACCATCATGTTTTCAGTGCCTATCTGCAGGGAAAAGAGACAGAACAACGATGGGCCACTTGGCCCCTCCTATGGAATAGGCAGGCACACACCCAATCTGACTCTTTAGGGTTAGATGAACTGCGTTTGTGCCAGTTTGCCTCATCATGCTTGGACTCCTCCCAGGGCCTGTCCCACTGCATGACCAGCTGAACTGCACTTCTGCTTGTTCACCCTTCACCCCTAAAGATAGGTCTTCTGTTGGTTTCTAAGTTTTTCCCAGTCTCTTCTCTTGGTTCTCAAATGAAATACAGTTTTAGATAGAACAGGTAACATCTTTGACAGTGTTAAACTAACCTTTACATTTAAATTTCTAATTTTTATCCCCAAATTTTAGCCAAGGGAATTAGACCCCAAACAGCCAATGCATTTTTGTTAAGCCAGATAACTTGATTACAGTATAAACAGACTTATGCATTTTAAAATATTAGTTTTTAAAATACCAGATTTTCTAATTTGCAAGTTAAAGAACCTTTTAAAAAGCCATTTAAAACAATGTGAAGATTTTTAAAAATTTTTGGTAATGTCCAAACCTCATAACCTTTTGAAATTTAAATTTAAATCACCCAATTGTTACAGCATGCTGACAATTTTTTTTATCTTTGAACACGTTCACAGACACACACAAAACACACAGATCTTAAAGCGCGCAAAAATCAAAATCAGTTGTACGTACACTTTCTAAAGGTTTTAAACAAAAAAATTTAAGACAGTATTTCTTTTAGAACTAGGTACCTTTGTTGTGCTTCATTTTCACAGAGCTTGCTTGTTAGCAAGGCTTATGAATCTCTTCTGAGTTGGAGGAGGGCTGAGGGAGGGAGTCACCTAAGACTAAACTGGCCTGATTTTTTTTTTTTAACCCAATTTTAGACAGAACTAGCTGAAAAGTCCAATCCAGGTACACAGCCTTCTACGCCCTCACCTGTCCTCCAGCAGCCTCCACTGGGAGAAGGTACAGCCTGAGGCTTGAAGGGAACCAAACTAGCCCAGTAACCCTTCATGCCTCGCGGGGAGGGTGGGCATAGCAGGTCTGTGACTAGGCCCAGCTGGAACTTTTATTCCCTCAGAGATATTTAAATAAATAAATAACAAAAACACAGATAAACACAAAAACCAAGGATCCACATTTAAAACTGGTACCAATTCTAAAAACAGAACTAGACAAGAACTGAAGGCTGAGTTGGGGACTAATGGGCCCCAGTTTATCCCTACCGGAACTCTGTGCTGTTCCCACTCAGCAAGCTGAATCCAGAGTCTGCTGGGTGAGCCTGCCACACTCACCCAGAACTTTCCTACCCCATAAAACAAACACACTAAAGTTAACAAGACAAACATGTGGCCACAAAGACAGAATCAAGTCTCAGTGAATAGGGCGACATCTCACCACCATTCACTTACCAGGGGACTCAACCCCCCTACTCACCTCCGGAGGATTTTTCTCTTAGAGTCCTGCAGACGTTGACCCGGGGGTCTTCCAAGGCAGAGGCGAATTCCCAGTCATCTTGGGGCAAGGGAAGGAAGTCCCTAGCGGCCGTTCCCTCAGACTGACAGGTTCTCCCCCACGCTCAGACCCCCCGAGCCAAGGCCCGAGGCTGAGATCTAACTGAGGCCACCTGCAGATGGTCAGTGGCAATTTCATAATTGACAAACAAGCAAGTTCCCAAAACCTGACAATCTCGGCTCAGGCTGTGACTTCCAGTGATCTATAGTCAGACTTAAGGGGGTTGTTAGTTGCTGCCCCATCCCTTTAAGGACAACAAAACAGACAACAGAAACAATTAACACTAAACAGAAACACAAAAACAGACAGGCGCCAAACAGAAAAAGCGACTTCAGATGGGAGTGGCCGACCATGGCTAAACTCCCCGGGAAGGAGAGAGAGCTGAGGTTGGGAAATTGGAGAGGGAAGGAGTGGGGGAGAGAGCTGAGGGGCAGATGGAAGGGTTAAGGGGGTAGGGATTGGGGGGTCCGGGGTTGGTATGAAGGGTCTTATCCATGGGGGTGGATCTGAGATAAGCACTTCCCAGGTGACAATATAGGGAACCTGGTCTGGATGCCCGTGAGGTCCTGGGTCCATTATCCTAGCTTTAACCTGTAAGGCAATGGTTAGGTTAAAGGTTCCTTCCCGTGGCCATCCACAGTTGAAAGTGGGCCATTCTGATGAACAAAAAGTTACCCATTTTCTTTTCTTTACCTCTACTGAGAGATTGTGAGCTGACATTCGCACCTCTTTCCAATGGTGTAGAGTGAGGGAGAGAGGGGTCGTGACAGTTTGTCCCATGGTAAAATTTTTAACGAACACAGACACAAAACAGTCCACAAAACAGACAACACTTAACTTCGCCGCGCTCTGTTGTTCAAACTGAAAGTGAAACCTGACGGAGGCTTACTTTAGGTTTAACTGAAGGAGTGACACAATACTATTAGCAGTCACACACTCTCCCAGATTCACCACAGCGAAGGCAAGAGCAGCAAACTAGCAGAAAAACAAACCATAAGGGTAGAAGCAATGCAAGCAGCCAAAACTCTACAGCAAACAACATCACAAATCAGTCACAGTCACACTACTTTTCCGCTGCGCTGTTTCGGCAACCAACCGAAGGCAAGAACCAGATGGAGACTGTTTTGAGAGTCCAAGCCTCTCATCTCCCAGTGAAATCCCGCGTCTAAAAGGATTGAGTTTCAGAGAAACAGGTGGGCCACTGTTTCAGGCCCCGGACGAGCCACTGTTTCAGGCTCCGGACGGGCCACTGTTTCAGGCCCCGGACGAGCCACTGTTTCAGGCTCCGGACGGGTCACTTTTAAGTCTGCTGAGTGAGCCTGCCACGCTCACCCAGAACTTTCAGACCCCGGATGAGCCACTTTTTTAGGCTCCGGACACCCCCAAGACGTCTCCTGGGGGCTGCGGTCGGGAGTACGAGCTCGTCAGCTCCTCCACGGGTCCGCCAGATACAGACGAGTACGGCCGAACTCACAGAATCGCAAGCGCACAGTAATTGGACACACAGATTGACTTTAAACAGCACACAGACAATACACAGACAATACACAGACGCTGGCCAGCTTACCTCCCGAAAATGGGTCGGTGGTCCCTGGGTGAGGGTCTCTATCCCGGACGAGCCCCCAAGATGAAAGACCCCCCGGCGTGGGGTGTCCTTCGATCTAAAGAGACCCTTCCCCAAGGAACAACGAGACCATTTGTACGGATGCAAACAGCACGAGGTTTATTCGGGCATGCCTCGGCTCCCAGGTGCACTTAACCACGAGATCCACAAGGTTCGGGTCAAGTGTCTGGGAACCGGTTACACGGGTACCCGGGGCGACAAAGTCTATCGGGAGACTTGCGCGCCGAGTGCTTGAAAGCACCCTCTTTTTATGGACAGCAGAAGCAAGGTTACAGAAGCGAGATGCTTGGTTACAGAGTATTGATTGGTTAATTTCAAATTACGCTCAGGGTGGGGATTGGTCAGGTTAAGCTGGCCAGATGGGGCAGGTGGGGTTGGGGGAAAGCTGACGTGTCGGTACTTGCCCCGGCAAGTCTGTGCTGGTCGTCATGCACCGAAACTGTTCGTTCCCTAATTTTGACAAGTGATTTATTACCTCCTGACCTACCCTGCCATTATAGCTAAGTTTTACAGGAAGGGACGGGAGGGTCGGCTATTTTTCAGGAATGCCTGGTTTTAGGGCATGTGTTAGAGTCATGCTGAGGTCTGCAGGCGGTGACTCAGTGGTTAATGACTTGCCTGCGTCCTGCTTTGCTCTCTTAGCTATGTAGGGGAAGGGGCAGTGGTTTTTCTTAAAGAGCTCAATGGATGAACGTATTCTGGGGTCTGGGGTCTTTTCATCAGATGTAGCTTGGGCCCTTAATAAGTCCCAGGTAAGAGCATGCTTACAAAGCTACTTCTGTGTTGACCACTTTGTTGCTTTCATTGGAGTAAAGTGGCCTTTTATAAGCTGTTTGATCTGAAAACTGGTTCGAAGCCAGCCGGGGCAGATAAAGGTCCCTGTGAGACAATCACTGCTAATCCACCAGCAGAGTACTGGAAAAGTTTTGGAATTGCTTTGGAGCTCAAAGTGGCAGAGTGCTAGCCTTGAGCTGAAGTGCTGAGGGACAGTGCTCAAACCCTGAGTTCAAGTCCAGCCACTGACCAAGGAAAATGCCAAGGGTGCATTCATCCCAGCATAGAGAAAGGCACTCCTGGGACCCTGACAAATGACCCTGCTTGGATGGCAGAAGTGATGTCAGATCCTGGAGTCATTTGTGCATGGCCCTTCAAAAATTGATTAGAGCCGGGAGTTCATGGGAAGATAGTTTGCAAGCATGCCTTCTAATGCCCTTGTTTGTCTGCTTCATAACTGTGTGGAAACTTGCCAGTCATCTATGATAGTGAATAAGCTAACGTTGTTGTATGGGGTAGTTTCAATCCCAACCCCCCTGTATCTGCTTAAAGCCCTAAGGGGCAGTGAATTTTGAGCAGACACCAGCCACATGGATTCATTTGTTCAGGAAAGGAAGAGTTCTGTGGACCTGAGATTGTGTCCCTATTGAGATCTGTTTAAAAGCCTACAGAAATAATTTAGGCATTGTTGGAGTCACAGGAGATCAGGTTCCCCAGTCAGCCAGAAAAATGTTTTTGCAGACTGGGGTATTGAACAAGCTATACTGCCATAGCCCAAGAAAAAGTTTGTGCAGTTGCTAAAAGTTAAATGTATATAATTTATAGTCTGGAGTAAAATATTGTTTTTAATGACATCTAATCCTGGCAACTCCTTGGTAAAATAGGCTAAGGTTATAGGTTCCTGGCTAGGCAGGGTCAGCGCCCCTGGCAGCCTGAAGAAGTTACAGAAGATGAACCTTCTCCCATCAATCCCTTTTTAGGGTCAGGGGACTGGAGTCACTTTTGGAAAAATGAGGCAGAATACACAGAAGGAAGAGGCATGGGAAATAGTGGTACAGGTCCGAGCCCTCTGTGTCTATCTAGAAAATCCTAGCCTTATCAAAAGAAATATCTAGTTAAAAAAAGTTGTCACCCTGGTGGCCACTGCCTAAAACGTTGCCTTACAGACAAGCTGGACACCAGCCTGCCAAGCCTATGTCATGCATCTTTAACCAGTCTATGTAGAAGTTTACAGCCCAACTCGAGGTGTGACAATCCACTGGAGCCACTGAGTGACCCTGGTGCAGCTGCTTACCCTTCTGAGTAAAGTTCAAAGACAGCTTGACAGTCATCTGGAGGGGAAATCTACATCATCACCCTGACCACCTCCACCATGGTAAAAGTAGACTAAACTCCTGCCTGATTCCATCACCCAGGACTGTTTCCCAGTGGAAAGCTGCTTTGGGTCTCCTGAAACTAAGATCTTGTGGGACATTCTTTTGGTGATGTCCAGTAACCCTCTCCCACAGTGGATATTGAGGGCAAGAACAATGTGACTGGCTTGCCTTAAGCACTTCAAGGCATAGGGAACTGGAAATCCACTCTATAGTCACAGCTTAGTTTGGCTCTGGTGTGGTAATGACCTGCTTTCTACTGGATGTGTGTTAAAGTGCAGACCCCACCAGACTAGACTCTGTCTCATTGGTTGTGGGTGAGCCCAGAATACTGTATCCCTTACATCTCCTTCCCCTACCAGACAGCTACCAACAATGGCTGTAAAGGAGAGATCTTTATTAGTGGAGGTAGTAAGAAGAATGAGACCCAGCGCCACTCAGCCTTAAAATCTAGCAAGCTTCTCCACTTCAGTGATACCTTGAGGTAGCTCTGAGATTACTTGGTTCCACGAGCCAATGGAAAAATGGGCAGTTTTAAATGTTAGCCACAAAGAAGCTCAAAGAATTGTAAAGAAAAGAGTAGTAAAGAAAGCCTTGGAAAAGAATTTTTTTTAAGAATGGTTTCCTTTAAATAAGAAAGTATTTTCAAAGTAAGGGTTGTCCTGAAATGCTTATTAAGGGAAGAAGACAAACCCCAGAAAATTTAAGTATGTAGCAAATGGTATGAGTATGTCTTAAAATGGAGCTTATATACAGAAAGTCAGGATTGGTGCACTGATGGGAAACTATTCTTTATGTCTATCTGTATGGTGGGGTGGGTCCATTTCAACTTAGATGCTGGTTTAGTTCATTGAGCAGCCCCTGCTTTTAGGTCAACTGCTGGTGGGAGTAGGAATTGCAGGATCCACAGCATGGGGAACGCCAGCCCAGACAGTTGGAGATAACAATCTCAGAGAACTAAGCATTGAGGTAGTCTTAGAAGCATTCAAAGACCCTTCTTGGCTAAAAAGCCAGGTCGTCTCATTGGCAGAGGTAATCCTCTAAAATGGCTGGGGACTAGACTTCCTTATCACGGAACAAGGTTTATGCATGGCCTTAGGAAAGGCCTGCTGCTTTTATACAAACCTATCTGATGTAATTAGAGGTACTTTAGCCAAAGTAAGAAAAGATCTGTGTGCCAGTGAGGACAACTGGTGATGATCCTCAAATTGGTATCAAAGCTTCTTTGAATGGAAACCATGGCTAAGGGCTTTTATCTCGACCTTAGCAGGGCCTCTAATAATAATTTTAATAACCCAGACAGTGGGACCATGCCTGGTAAACACTGATTTAAAAAAATAGTGGGGCTGTAGCTCAAGTGGTAGAGCACCAGCCATGAGGGTAAAAGCTCAGGGACTGCACTCAGGCCCTGAGTTCAAGCCTTAGGACTGGTACCAAATAAATAAGTATATAATGGACCTTGTACACTAAAATGCATAACTAAATATATCCAAGACTGTATTAGTCCTGTGAAACTCAGGTTCCTGCATTCCCAATATATGCCCCTAGCTAAGGATACTCAGGGGTCAAGGTTTTGACCCCTGACAAAACAAAAGGGAAGAATGATATGGTGGATGACATAAAGATGGAATATGATATTTGACTTGGATTGTGTAAAATGGATAATGAATGATTTTTAAGATATAAATGTAAGTGTGCTGTGGATATGACTTCCCTGGTAACTCATTACTTTAGCTAGTAACTGTAATTGTAACTCTGTAACTCCATAACCCTGAAAATCTGTAACTCTGCTTCTGCTGTTTTCTGAGCAATCGGAGCGCTAACCCAGATGGACATCACCACCCTTTGTTCTATTCCCCTGCTTCCCACAAGCAAAACCTTGGCAGGAAATTTAAACTTAAGATGTGCATTTCTTGTAACAATCATTGGCTAAAACCAACACCCAGCCTCCCCCTTTCCCCACCCTAGCCCCAAATGCTTAAAAGTCCATATGGGCTGGCCCTTGGGGCTATTTCCTGGGATCCCAACTCCAGGTGCAGTCCTGGCACTTCAGCACTTTTAGCTCAATAAAATCTTTTACCTTTTCACTGCTGACTGAGCAGTCTCACTGCCCCTCCCCACTACACCACGATGCCAACATGGCACATCCACGACTTGCTCAATGCTAGAGAGAAGATCAATACACTTTTGGTAATATCCAAATTTGTTGGCCTTTATTTGGGGGAGTTTAGACTTAAGCTCATCCATTTTCTATCTAATGAGTATAAACAAGCTAGTGCTGGTTACATTCTTCCAGGGCTTAACCAAAGCATTTAGCATATGAAATATTTGTGAATACCTTTAGTTGGAAGAAGGGAGAGGTTACCAGAAGGTAATTTTGGAACAGCAAGAGGCAGAGTTTAAGGGGAGGGGGAGAGAGAGCTACCTGCTCCAGCACTCACAGATGTGGAGTTTTAAATTTGTGGCAAATATGACTGATGGGGACTCAGCAGCCCTCCAAGGCCCAGGTGGCCTTAATGTAAAGAAATTTAGTGTCCTTCCCATGGTAAGTGACCTGAAGCCACGCTCATACAGTAGAATGTCCTCTACAGTGCGTGTTGGCTCCTAAAGAGGTGGGGGCCCCAAGGTTGGTGTTGGTCCAAGGTTGGTCCTTGGGCCATGGTAGGCCCCTAGTGGCTAGTTCCAGCACTTGGCCAAGTTTTTGGTCAGACAGCGGGAGTGGGGCTTGGTTAGCCCAGAAAGGCTCAGGTGGTTTTACGATTGATATCGGAATCAGAAACCTGGACCTCGGATAAACTGGTCACTTACCCTGGAGTGGGAATTAATTAGTGGTGCTGGATGGGCTGGTAGAGCGCTCAGTCAGGAGAAAGTTACCTTGATGACTGGAGTGTAGGATCTCAAAATAGGTCCCAGGGAAGCTGTTTGAACCCCTTCTGAAGTGCAGTGGGGAGCAAATCCACTGGGGAGTCTATCCCAGTATGGAGCCACCAATGAAAGAGGATCCGACACGTCCATCACAGGGGACCATGCAGAGGCAGGCAGGCACAGGAGAAAGATTATTATAAGGTTTATTAGAGGAGCCATATTTCCCTGAAGAGGGAGCACATGACCTCCATCACCATCCAGGTAGCAGGAGGATCTGAGGGAAAAGGGAGTTCAGTTGGGTCTGGGCAGATAGAGGGAGGGGCCAGTTGTATGGAATGAACTCCAGGAATGGGAGGGGGCCCAGGTATGCATGGAGCTGAGGACCAAAGGTGAGCATAATACTAACGAGTGGCCTTTTCTATTCATTGACCTGCAATCTACAAACTGCAGTTCAAAGCCAGTCCAGGCAGTGAAATATTATCATCTCCAATTAGCCAGCAGAGTGCCAAAAAGCAGGTAGAGTTGCTTTGGAGTCCAAAGTGGCAAAGTGCAATCTTTGCACTGGAGAGTTGTACAACAGCACTCAGGCCCTAAGTTCAAGTCTAGTGACCAAGGGAAATGTCAAGGTTGCATTTACCCTAACATGGAAAGAGGCACTCCTGGGACTTTGGCAATGGTGTTTGGCCCTGCTAAAATTGACCAGAGCTGGAGGTCATGGCAAGATAGTTTATAAGCATGCATGACTGGGCAAGAACTTGTCAACCATTTGTAATAGTGAGCTGTAAAAGGCTAAGGCTGTGAAATGTGGGGAATAGCTTAAATCCAAACTGCTCTGTATTTGCTTCTATATTACTGTGCTGACACCAACCAAATAAATTCATTTGTTTAAGAATAAAATGTGAAATTATTAGGATCAGATCAAAAGTAAACAGATAGGGTATTAAATAGACCAAGGAAGGAGAAAATTTAAATTTAACTGGGACAAATAAGTCTCAGGTAAGTAGAGAAACATAGGTACAGACACCAAAATAAAACAAAATTGTGGTCTGATAATTACTAAAACTTGACCATTTGTATTAAGATTTAGGCCAAATGTTAAATTTTCAAAGATAAGGGCTTAAGTAGAGAGTTAAGCACCAGAATAGCTACACTAAACATCTGCATTCCAAAGGATGGCCTGTCCCACCTCTAGGCTATTTGAGGAGCTAAACAATGCTTTCCCCCATTTGGGGAGGTAATGTTTACCTAGGATTTCAAGGTAAGACTTGTCCCACCTCCAGGCCTTGAAGCTGGGTGCAATGCCCCCATCTCCCGCCTAGAACCAGAATGTCTACAGGCAGTTGTTTGGACTCAACCTATTTGCCTTGATGCAATTTGTAATCACTGTTAGTTCTGCTTTTATAACTTGTTTGTCAATTACAAAATTGCCTCTGACCACCTACAAGTGGAACTTCTGACAGATCTTGCCTTTAAACATCCTAGACTATTTAAATCTTTTACAAACCAAAGTACTAAACAAGCTATGCTGCTATAGCCTAAAAAAGGGGTCCATACAGTTACTAAAAGTTAAAAAATTATGCCTAAATTCTAGTTTGGAATAAAATGTGTTTAGTAAAAAGTTGTCACCCTGACAAACACACCATGCTATAAAAGCCAGTGTACTACCAGAAAAATATTAGGGGAGTTTAAGTCAGGCCCTAGGTAAAACTTCTTTAATCAACCTGTGTAGACTAATGCCAACTCAACTGTTTACATACCCATAAAACATTTAAGCTTCAATTATTAAAAAACAAAAAGGGTGAATCCCCAAGGGAAACTTTTGCCTTAAGCTCATTTACTCTAATTTTTTAAAATTTACCTCAAAGTGATCCTTTCACTAAAGCTGAAAAACATTTTACCTCTCCAGCACCACCTCACTATCTATTCCAACATGGTTTAAAAATTTTAATCAATGAAGACCAAGACTAATGACCCATAAGGGAAAACACTCTGCTTCTATCATTCAGATGGATCCACTGACAACATCTGGGTCCCTTTTTGACTCATTCGACCTCTGGAGAGGCAAAAACAAAACATAACCCTGAGGAAGATCTAGTGTGCAGCTTTGCAGACCTAAGCTTGAAGTCCCAAGGAAGCTATCATCCTTATCATAAGAAAACCAGCTTGACCCCACCATCATGGAATTATACTAAGGTGTTAGCACAAGGCTGAAGCCGCCCTGGTCAGTACAAAAACCCCTAGAACACCTGAATATCTGTTTTAGCCATGATTACACTGCTTGTCAGTACTTCTGCAGTACTGCATATTGGGCCTATGCCCCTCACCCACTGTTGTTAAAATTAGTGGATTAGCTAGACCAAGGTCTGGTGGCATACACTAATGACAGCACTCCACCATGGGATCATGCAGGCCCTACTCATCCAGGTGAGGAAGGAATGCACTATAATATTTCCTTAGGATTTGAGTCTTTACTACTGTGTTTAGGGTCATCACCTTGCTTACCAACCAGAAGACAGGTATGGGCATACATCTTGCCTGATGATAAGATCAACAATCATATGGGGCTATTCAGCACACTTTCCTTAAATTTTATTTATTTTTATTTTTTTTGCCAGTTGTGGGGCTTGAACTCTGAGCCTGGGCACTGTCCCTCAGCTCTTCAGCTTAAGGCTAGCGCCCTACCCCTTGAGCCACAGCGCCACTTCCGGCTTTTTCTGCTTATGTGGTGCTGAGGAATTGAACCCAGGGCCTCATGCATGCAAGGCAAACACTCTACCACTGAGCCACCTTCCCAGCCCCTTTCCTTAAATTTTATTGGTCAGGATCATTCTTATACAAATAAGATGGCCAGCCAACCCAGTATGCCAGTGCATTAATTATTGGAATTGAGTGTATGTTCCTATTCAGTGGTCTCAGTGCCATAATCCTAGAGGAAAGATTATACAACATAATGTTAACATCTCATTTATAGATTGGGGTCCTCATGGACGTTTCATTGCCAATTATTCTGAAAAGCAAGTTGGTGATTGGTATATTAATAATTCTTCTGATGGTGACGTCTATACAATGGAATTATAAATCATGTAGAACCCATTGGCTTGCTCACCTGGCAGGATGGAGGCTTTGTGCCCCCTAGGCCACGTATAAATTTCAGGGAACACTTGGGCCCTGAGCAGTGGCATTTATAAAAACTTACCACCCCATTTTATACAACTCAGAATTGGATTGGTCACTTTACTAGGGCCCATGACGCAAATTATACATTTTACAGGAACCATTCTTCTACTGTACAGGGTTGTGTTAAACTTTTCTATGTACTGGCCACAGGGGCAGTGTCAATGGGAACCTATGCAACTTGGACTCTACATGCTTAAATCATACTATTTCTTTTAATATGTCTTTTCAGTCTTTCCTGATATTAAGGTCTCGCTTAGGGATCTGGGTGCCTGTTAACCTCACCCGACCTCCGCAGGAGAGCCCCACTATTGGTTTATTGACAGGAGTCTTCCAGCAACTGCTGAAGAGAAATAGGAGATTCCTGGGTCTGAGTGTAGCTGTGATCCTTGGACTGATTGCTATCCAGCATGACTGCTGTGACTGCCGGAGTGGCCCTGCATTCCTCCATCCAAACCAAGGACTTTGTGGAGAAGTGGCAGGACTTTCACCAGCTATGAACTCATCAGTAAAATATTAAACAGGACATTGAGTCCCGTCTGAATACCCTGCAACACATGGTGCAGTGGATGGGAGACCAGATGATTGATCTGCAGAAACAGCTAATCTTCAAGTGTGATTAGAGCTCAAAAAAGCTGTGCATCACTCCTACTTGCTTCAACACTTCTAACATCACTTGGCAGGGACTTCACTACCACCTGCAGGACTTGCAAGGAAATTTGACTTGGGACATACACCAGTTACAGCAAGAAGTCATTGAGACTTTCTTGGCACAACTCCCTGGGGTAGTATATGAAGGTCTGGCTGAGGGAATTGCATCTGTGTTAAACCAATTGTACCCCTGTACCTGGTGGCAGAGTTTTACCCATAGTGTTTCTACAGGATTGACTGCATAATGTCTTGACAAGATATGGCTGTCTCCATTCCAAAATAATTTCTGCAAATACCTTCTGCAAAGGGATCTCTTGCTTACTGTTCTACACTTAAAAAACAAGAAAGGGGGAGATGTCAGAGGTATCTACCCACATAACCCTATCTGTTGCTGTTTCCACAGAGGGATCTGGGAACACGTGTGGTATAGGCAAGAAGGGACTACACCATGTGGGTATAGACAAAATTTATTGAAACATCACATGCTTATATTCAGCACACAAGCAGAAGTAACTCTTCAGTCAGGGGCAGAGAGTTAAACAGTTTTATGGGAGCACAGACAATGAGAGTTTAAGCAGGAAAAGCTAATCCTTGTCAACAAATGTGGAGCAGTTCCACTAATCAAGGTTGTAAAAGTAGGTAAAGCACAGGTGAGTACACAAAGGGGGTCTCCAGGCATTGTTCTATGAGGTTAACTAGAGGAAGCACGAATGGCACTTTCAGCAAACCATTACCTGAGTCTGGCACTGGGTGCAGAACCTTTGCCCAGCATGGAGGAAGGGGTGTCCCTTCCTCCCCCAGAGGAATTGGAAGTGGTGCTGTGGCTCAAGTGGTAGAGCGCTTGCCTTGAGTTGAAGAGCTGAGGGACAGTGCCCAGGCCCAGAGTTCAAGCCCCACAACCAACAAAAATAAATAAACTGGAAGGAAAGAATGCATGCCTGCATGCACCCACAGGGCACACAGGTGCTCAGAAGGGGTTATGTAGGTCAGTGTCTCCAACACCCATCTGAGCCCCTCTCCTTCTTCTGCTCCTGCTCTCAGATCTTAGGCAGATATAGGGGGCTGGGAGTGGGAGGGAGGAAAGGGGGCTGTGTCAGTCCTTGAGTTCTTCTCTGCCTCTGGCTGCGCCCGAGCAGCTGCAGGAGCCCTCAGCCCATGCTGCGCGAGGCGGCAACTGCTGCAGTCGCTGCTGCAAGTGTGGCCATTTGGCTCAACTTTGTTTTATTTTTTTTTTATTTTTATTTTTTTATTGTGAAAATACTGTACAGAAGGGTTACAATTACATGGGCAAGATAATGAGTACATTTCTTATCAAGCATTGTAGCCTCCTCCTTTGTTTCCCCTTCCCATCCCTTCCCATCCTCCCCTCACCTCCCCACCTAATCCTCCCCCGCCAAAGTTGTAAAGTTCGTTTTCGACATGACAACTTGTACTTCTCATTGTTACAGTGGGTCCACCTGTATCCCTATTTAAATGACTTGTTTTTCCCCTTCCCCTCCACAAATTATACCGACATCAAATAAGTGAAAGCAGGGGTTATATTGTGGGGGAGGGACATACAAAGTAACAAAGAAATTTTCTTATAAATTTGTTAGAAACAATCGCATGAAAGAAAAAAAAACATTTGAATACATATCTTAGGGTTCATTTCCCTAACATCACCTTATCTGACCTTTTCTGCTTGACTCAGACATATACTAGATATTGCAAATAAGGGAAACCATGGGACCTATGTTTCTTTGGGCCTGGCTTACTTCACTTAATATAATTTTTTCCAAGCCTTTCCATTTCCTAACCAATTGGCTCCACTTTGTATGTGTCCTGCCTGGTGGCCCCAGTGCCGGAGGACTCTTGAGCGCTCCCTTGCTGTTTCACACTGCACCTCTCGCTTGGGGATCAGCCCCGGAAGCATGGCCTGGAGCCGCTGAGGCCTGAGGTCAGCAGCTGGAAGGCAACTCGGGATTTGAAGGGGCTGCCCTGCTTGCCGGGTGGGGCCCCAGGAGCCTGTGTCCCAGCCATGGCTGCTCGCTGCTTCTCACTGCTGTTGGGAAGTTGGCTCAGTGGTAGAGTGCTTGCCTTGCATGCCTGAGGCCCTGGGTTCGATTCCTCAGCACCACATAAGCAAAAAGAACAAAGCCGGAAGTGGCGCTGTGGCCCAAGTGGTAGAGCGCTAGCCTTGAGCTGAATAGCTGAGGGACAGCACCCAGGCCCAGAGTTCAGACCCCACGACCGGACCCAAAAACAAAACAAAACAAAAAAACAGAAGCAACAGCGGTGTGCTGGCCAGTAGCTGGCTTGATTGCTCCCTCCGAGGCTCTTACAGTTGTGTTACTGGCAGAACAAAATCCCAACTGCTCTAGTACTATTTTATTGTATTTAAAAATGAAAGACTTCATGGGCCCCATAAGTGCTTTGTAAAATATGACTGGCAGCCCACTATTTAAATAAATGTGAGAATTTATGAGTTTAATATCTTCCTAATTGATTTTTTTTTTTGTCTGTCTTGGGACTTGAACTCTGGGCCTGGGTGCCGCTGTCTCTTAGCTCTTCAGCTAATGGCTAGCACTATACTACTTGAGCCATAGCACCACTTAGGTTTTCTGGTGGTTTATTGGAGATAAGAGTCTCATGGACTTTCCTGCATGGGTTGGCTTTGAACCATGATCCTCAGATCTCAGCTTCCCGAGTGGCTAGGATTATAGGCCTGAGCTACTGGCACCCAGCTCTAAGTGATCATTTTTAAGGCTAAGCATGATAGATCACTCTTGTAGTCCCATCTACTTGGGAGGCATAGATTGAGAGGACTGCAATTCAAGACCAGCCCAGACAAAAAGTGAAATCTGATCACAATCATCAAGCTGGGCTGATTCCTATAATCTCATCTAGATGGAAAGCTGGTCCTGGGATGGGAAGAAAACATGATATCCTATCTTAAAAACTAAAGTACAAAAAAGCTGTGGTGTGGATTGAGTTAAACACCTGCCTAAGCATGAAATCCTTCGTACAAACCCTAATATTGAGAAAAGTTGGGAGGGCGGAAAGCAGGACGGGATATGGGGGGGGAGAGATATTATTTAATTAATTTTACATTTTTCCTAACACCATTCATTTTGAGGTTTTTTTTTTTTTTTTTTTTTTTTTTTTTTGTGTCCGGTCATGGGGCCTGAGCTCTGGGCCTGGGTGCTGTCCCTCAGCTCTTCAGCTCAAGGCTAGTGCTCTACCACTTGAGCCACAGCGCCACTTCCGGCTTTTCTCTTTTTGCTTATGTGGTACTGAGGAATCGAACCCAGGGCCTCAGGCATGCAAGGCAAGTGCTCTACCACTGAGCCACCTTCCCAGCCCTTGAGTTTCTTTTGCTGAAGACTAGCACTCTACCACTCAAGCCTCAGTGTCACTTCCAGCCTTTTCTCTTTATGTGGTGCTAAGGAACCAAACCCAGGACTTCATGCATGAACTTGGCCAGCATTCTATTACTAAGCTACATTCCCAGTCGTTCTTTTATTTTATAAGATTGGGTTTTGTTTTGTGTTCTTCTGTTGGCCTGGAACTTAGGCTAGTTTCAAACTAACTTCTAACTCAGCCTCCTAAATTCAGGGATTGCAAACATAGACCACCATACTCAGCTCAGGATTCCTTGTGAGAGAATCATCTTTTCAGAGTAGAGTTATTCTGTCTTCCTTGGATTGGATGGCTTTTTGCTTTTGGCATTGTGTTAATCACATTTCTTGTTCTGGTGTATTTCTTCTTCTAGATCAATAGAAAATTTTCAGGTTCCTAACTTGAAGCCTATTGGTGTCATCCAATAATATCACAAAACTTGGTGAATACCATTACCTGACATCATGGGCATGCCAGCCAGCTAGAGCTCAGCTATCAGATGGGCTTGGGCTCCAACAATGCAGGCATTTCTCTGCACAATCTGAAAACTGTCATAGATAATATTGACTTATCCCAGCTGCTTGCCATTCTGAGCTTTGTATGCTTTTGCTTTCTTTTATTTATTTACTTATTGAGTCATAGACCTTGATCTCTGGGTTTGGCTTGGGTGATGTCCCTGAGCTATTCAGTTCTAGGCTAGCACTCTACCACTTGAGCTACAGAGCCACTTATGGTTTTCTGGTGGTTTATTGGAGAAAGGAGTCTCATGGACTTTCCTACCTGGCTGGCTTTGAACCACGATCCTCAGATCTCAGCCTCCTGAGTAGCTAGGATTACAGGTGTGAGCCACCTGCACGCTGCCTTGAATGTATCTTGAAAAGAGAAGACAGGAATAGGTCAAGATACACACAGCATCAAAAGGGGAATGGGAGGGATAGGGAGTCCTGACTCAGCAGTGGATCCGTATAAAGTCTGAGAGATTTACTCCAAACATGAAGGAACATCTTCAGTTGATGTGGAATGCCTATAAACATTGTCAGAGACATGGAAGGAGCAAGGTTGGGATGAGAGTTTCAGGGAGCACTGTGGAATGGAGTGTCATTAAAAACTCTCAGCTCTGACAGCACAGATCAAGTGTGTGTCTTGGGAGTCCCCTGTTGTGCTGTGGCAATGCTCTTCCTGTGTATGTCTGCCTAGAGGGGGAGGTGTTTGCTCCTCATTTGTCATTAATTCTAGAGGACAGAGGAGCCCCATGAGTCCCATAAACAGATGCTTTCTGGCAGCTTCTCACAGTTTCCTCCAGGCAGCACCAGGCTCTTTACTTGCTCTGATGAGACAGCTGCATATGGGTCTGCAGGAATTTCTGTCAAGAAATTAGAGAGTCATTCATTCATTACTCTAAGACAAAGAGTAGCAATGCCTA
Source organism: Dipodomys merriami (assembly GCF_024711535.1). Lineage (NCBI taxonomy): Eukaryota > Metazoa > Chordata > Mammalia > Rodentia > Heteromyidae > Dipodomys > Dipodomys merriami. The sequence goes on along the minus strand of NW_027203104.1, from coordinate 1,111,748 downwards.
ACTATAGGTTGCTTTGTTATTCCAATATGTGTGCTGCTGGCACTAGCTTGGCTCTTCAATCTGCACAGGCTCAGGCCAATACCATAGTTAGCTCTGACACACCAGCTTACACCCACTCACTACTCAGAATGTGATGTCAAAGCTACTCTGGTAATAGATGACAAGGCTGTTTAAGTCAGAATAAGATCACAGCAGTATGCACTGATATGTTTTTGCTCCTCTGATTGGACAGCTTGTAAGCCAGTGTTTCCTGGCTTCCTATCCTTGTGGCCTAGTATGAGAAGCCATCTAGTATGCTGCAATGTATCAGCCAGGGGAAGGGTGTCTATAGTCAGAGTATGCCACAAAAAATAGCATCTGTGGTGGAGGCAAGACTTGGTGTTGAATTATAATTAAGCTCTTGCTACAAAGCTGGGAAGGATGGAAATGGGCTGCCATTGTGGAATAGACATGGGATAATTTAGGAGACAACAAGGATCTGAGTGGCCCTCACCTGAAATCCTAGCTACTAAGGATGCTGTGATCTGAGTATTGAGGTTCAGAGACAACCTAGGCAGAAATATCAGAGAGATTCTTTCTTCCAGTGAACTAGCAAAAAGCTGGAATTAGAGTGGTGGCTGAAGTACTAGCAGTAAGAAAAAGAGCTAAGATTCAGCACTGAGGCCCTTTGTTCAAACCACAATGCTAGCATGAAAAAAACGGGAAAGACAGAGCAAGGGAAATTACAAGAGAAATTACAAGGGAAATTACAAGAAATTTACCTTGAAGAATTAGACCTCTAATTATCTTTTTTTTTTTTAATATTATTTTATTTTATTTGAGAACATACTGTACAGAGGGGCTACAATTACATGGGCAGGATAATGCATACATTTCTTACCAAGCATTGCAGCCTCCTCCTTTGTTTACCCTTCACCTCCCTTCCCAGCCTCCCCCCTCCCCCCACCCAATTAAACCCCCTCCTCCCCCCCCACCGACTTTGTAAAGCTGGTTTTGACATGACATTTTGTACTTCTCATTGTTGCAACAGGTCCACCTGAATCCTTAAACGACTTGTTTGCCCCCATCTCCTCCACATGTTATACTGACATCAAATATAGTGAAAGCGGGGGTTACACTGTGGGGGAGGGACATACAAAGCAACAAAGAAATAATCTTATAAATGCGTTAGAAACATATGCATGAAAGAGACCTCTAATTATCTTTCTTTTTTATTAGCAAGTATTAGTGTACAAGAAGGAGGTAGTGAAGTTCCCATACTGGATACAATGTATCACAGTCATACCCCCCTCATCACCTACCCAGTCTTATTTCCAGTTAACACTAAAAAGCCAGAAGCAGTGAGGTAGCTCAAGTGGAAGAGTCCCGGCCTTGAGCAAAAAACTGAAGGGACATTACCAGGTCCTGAGTTGAAGCCCTAGTACAAGGACCACCACACCCAATAAAAATAAAACATTCCATGGGAATGAACGTACATCCTGTAGCATACAACTACAGAAAATAGTAATGTCCAGCATTGAGCTCCTTAAATTATAAATAACATGAGGAAACAAAGGTCCAAAGTTTTTTTGAATTGCATTTTATTTTCTGAAGATAACAGAATAATAAGACATTGTTATTGTCTGTTCTGTCACATGGTGTTAGATACAAGTATGGGATACTCTGCAAGAAGAACCTCTGCACAACTTCTGAGGAAACAGAAGTTGGCTGTTCTTTTAAGGGTGAAGGAAATACTTTGTAGCTTTTGATGGCTGTGAATCTATGGGAAATCATCAACATATTAAAAAAACTAGATATAGTTATAGAATTATATCATCTTATAATAATAAAGGTCATTAGAGGCACTTTAAAACCAAGCAAAGAGAGGCTGGGAGGGTGTCTGAGTGGTAGAGTGCTTGCCTCGCATTCATGAGGCCCTGGGTTCAATTCCTCAGCACCACATAAGCAGAAAAGCTGAAAGTGGTAATGTGGCTCAAGTGGTAGAGCGCTAGCCTTGAGCTGAAGAGCTGAGGGACAGCACCCAGGCCCAAAGTTCAGGCCCCATGGCCGACAAAATAAATAAATAAATGAACAAACTAAGAATAAGAACTTTAAAAGAGTAAGTTAATAGAAATTGAATATAATTTAAATAGGAATCCACAAATTTATAATGTTAAATTCATTGAGTGCTTAAATAAATGGGGAAATTCAATTCTTTCCCATAATAGATTGCTAACTGAAGAATATAAATTGAGTGGGGGAATTTTGTGTAGATGCCTATAACATGTCATCTAATAGAAATGCCATGTAAGCCAGAACACATAAGCCTCCCACAGGACATAGTGCTGTCTGAAAATGAACTCATGGAAAAATGGTACAAAATCCCATTCAGAAGTCATACTAAAATTTTTCTGTGTATATGCTGATCCTGAGGTTAGAATTGAGGGCTTGGGTGCTGTCCTTGAGCTAATTTTGCTTAAGACTAGTGCTGTGCCACTTGAATCACAGCACCACTTTCGGGAGTGTTTTAGTAGTTTATTGGAGATGAATCTCATGGACTTTCTTTCATGGGCTGGCTTCAAACATTGGTCCTCAGATCTCTGCCTCCTGAGCAGCTAAGGTTATAGGCATGAGCCAGCAGTGCTGGGCTCCAAACTGACCATTTTCTCTGGAGAAATATTACTTCATACTGAAATAGTGAATCCAAATAGTTCATAAGGTAACAAGGAATAGTATCTCAGGAGCAACCCACAGTGCATCTATTGTTGACAGTTTCTATTCGTATATACTGTGACAGATATCAAATGTTCCCAAATCAAATCTACCCTAACCATTTTTCTCTCCTAGACCCTTCTTCAAGCAACTTCAGCAGGTTTTGTTAGTTTTCTGCTAATTCTAGGTCTTGAACTTGGGGCCTGAGTACCATACCTACGCTCCTTTTGCTCAAGCATAGCATGCTACCACATGAGTCACAATCCCATTTCCTTTCTTTTGGAAGTTTATTAGAGATAAAACTCACTGATTTTTCCTGCCCAACTGGCTTTGAACTGTGATCCTCAGATCTCAACCTCCCTAGTAGATAGGATTAAAGTGGTGAGCCACTTTCACCCACCTTCATTGTTGACTTTTGTCTGTGCATGTAAAGTACTTTGACCACATTTGTCCATTTGCCCTTCCCCTCACAATGCTACCCCCACCAATAACTTTATAACAGCTTTTTTAATCCCTTGATTAAATAAACCAAGCAAAGAGATAATTAAAAATGATATGCTACTTCTTAGGTTGCCTTGCTCTTAGCACAGTATCACTTCAAGTTAAAAACAGATTAACAAAAATTAAAGAAAAACATCAAAGAGACTCAAATTAAAATTGAACAAAGTAAATCCTGATCTTCAACTTTTAGGTCTCCAAGTAAAAGGAAAGAAGAAACTGTTGTTGGGAGTTCCAGGTAACCAGTGAGGCTTGATAGTCAAATGCAATATATGATCCTGAGGTCTGAGGGGAATATGAGAGTAGTAATGTATAAATGTTTAAAATCCCTGACTTCAATGGTTATGCTGGGGTGAAGTTGAGAATGTCCTTGTTCACAGGATATATGTTTTGTATTCAAGGGTATTGGATATCATCATATTTATGACTTAATGAAAATAACATGATGGCTCTTCCACAACAGATGCTGGAGGGGATGTGGACAGAAGAGAACCTCACTGCATTGTTGGTGGGAGTGTAAACTTGTTCAACCACTTTGGAAAGCAGTGTGGAGGTTCCTCAAAAGACTCCAAATAGAGCTCCCCTATGACCCAGCAATCCCACTTTTGGGCATTTACCCAAATGTTTACAAACAAGACTACACTAAAGCTACCAGCACAACTAGCTAAGATATGGAACCAACCCAGATGCCCCTCAGTAGATGAATGGATCAAGAAAATGTGGTCTATATACACAATGGAATTCTATGCCTCCATCAGAAAGAAAGACATTGCCCCATTTGTTAGGAAATGGAAAGACTTGGAAAAAAATTATATTAAGTGAAGTAAGCCAGGCCCAAAGAAACATAGGTCCCCATGGTTTCCCTTATTTGCAATAACTAGTATATGTCTGAGTCAAGCAGGAAAGGTCAGATAAGCTTATGTTAGGGAAATAAACCCTAAAATATGTATTCAAATGTCTTTTTTCATGCGATTGTTTCTTACACATTTATAAGATTTTTTCTTTGTTGCTTTGTATGTCCCTCCCCCACGGTATAACCTCTGCTTTCACTGTATTTGATGTCGGTATAATTTGTGGAGGGGAAGGGAAAAAACAAATCATTTAAATAGAGATACAAGTGGACCCATTGCAACAATGAGATGTACAAGTCATCATGTCAAAAACATGGAGGGGGAGGTTTGAGTTGCGGGCATGGGGAGGATGGGAAGGGGAAACAAAGGAGGAGGAGGCTACAATGCTTAATAAGAAATGTACTCATTATCTTGCCCATGTAATTGTAACCCCTCTGTACAGTATTTTCACACACAAAAAAATTTATTGAGTAACCCTAGCTACTCAGAAGGCTGAGATCTGAGCATCATGGTTCAGTTATTTCCAATTAACCACCCAAAAGCTGGAAGTGGAGCTGCAGCTCAAGTGGAAAAATCACTAACCCTCAGGGGGAAAAAAAGCAAACAAGGACAGAGTCTAAACCCTGAGTTCAAGCCCCAGGAGTGAGGGGAGGGGGAAAGTTTGATTGAGAAGGAAGACAAAAGACAGTCAAAACTGAGTAAAGTATGTCATAAGAGTTCAGAGATTACAACCTAGAATGCCTTTAATCAAGGATGCCTGTCTTAGTTGGGTTTTTCTTATTGTGATTGTAGGCAAACAGCATTGAATTGGAGAAAAAATAGCTTTCTCCATCTAACTCAAATGTCAAAAAGAAGAAAAAGCCTATCTTGCACAAGCCTATAAAGCAGGAATTACTTGAGGGGAATGAAGAAAGCATAAAGAAGAGCTCAGCACCCACAGAGAATGGTGTGTCAGACCAGGAAGGCAAAGAGGAGGACCAGGAGCCAGAATCATCATGTGGCTTCAATTCTGTGGATATGTGCAGAGTCATGTGTTCACTCTCTACCTCTTAGGATTTTATCATGGCTAGCACACTAAACTAGCTCCTTACTCAAATCTCTCCCTTTCATCTCCTCGATCTCCAAACTTCCTAACTTGGGTGGCATTTTTTGTGCTTTTGAAAATTTTATTATTTCTCAAAAAAAAAAAATTTTATTATTTCTCAAAAATAGATAGCCTTTGAAGTGTTAAAGGACATCTGGGTGAATGAAGTGGAAATATTCAAGTTTTGTTAAAAAAAATGAATGAACTGGGGCAGTGTAAGACCATGGGAAGAGGTCTAATAAGGATAGTGTCTTCTGTGGGAAAAGTCTTAGCAGTTTTACATCTTCAGCTCCATCTATAAGAAACCATTGTTCCTTATTGATACAGGTGGATCTGTTGCAACAATGAGAAGTACAAGTTGTCATGTCGAAAACGAGCTTTACAACGTTGGTGCAGGGGTGGGATGGGGGGAGGGGTGGAGGATTGGGTGGTGGGGTAGAGGGGGAGGATTGGGTGGGGGGGTAGGGGGAGAGGCTGGGAAGGGATGTGAAGGGTAAACAAAGGAGGAGGCTGCAATGCTTGATAAGAATTGTATGCATTATCCTGCCCATGTAATTGTAACCCCTCTGTACAGCATGCTCACAAAATAAAATAAAATAAAATAAAATAATATATATATATATAAAAAGAAACCATTGTTCCTTATAAATGGTCTTGGGAATTACCACTCCAGTGGAAACTTCCAAGTCTCACTATCTTTCCTAGAGCTCATTCCTGTTTTTTGTTTTTTGTTTGTCTTCTTAGAGAAGACAAATAATTCTTAGAAAGAATTATGAACAGTTATTAGGGTCTTACAGTCAGTTAAGCTAGAGTACAAGATCTTAAATTTCTCACAGAACAATCCATCACTACTTTTCCACAGTGAATCTAAGTTCAAGAGAAAAAAACTGTTATTTAGTAAAATAGCACTTTTATATATTTACAGTATCTGGTGATAATGACTTGAAATGAATGAATAAATATAGCATACAACATAAAGAGACAGTGTAAATTATGTATACTTAATCTAAAAGAGAGAAAGTAAGTAGATGTTTTTGGTGGTTATCCTTTGGTTGGGACTCAGCTCTGTGCTTTCCAGGCAAGTTTTGTACTTTCTAGAATTACACCTCTTGCCCTATGTTGAAATGAGAAAACTGAAGTGGCAAAACGGCCTGGTTTGCAGGCATCTCTGATCTTGTATCCTAAATGGTGGCTGTTGGACCTGTAACTTGTAGCTTTATATATTTTAGGTTTATCAAAGCGATACTATATCACCATATGGCTGCCCAGGATATATTTCAATGTTTTGATCAGCAGATGGTGTTTTTTTCTGTTTCTTTTCTTTAAGATTGTGACTCTATATCAAACACAATTAACATTCTCTATTAGTAGAGCTATTATTTGATTAATTAAATTTGCAATTGGCACTTGATAATCCAAATATTAAGTACCATGTCCCCTGAGAAAAGTTTAGGTTCTCTGATACAAAGTTGAAAAGCCTACAAGTTTAAATTTTTCTTTAATATATTAAGTAACAGACTATTTTCCAAAATCTACTGGGTATGACAAACTTGAATTGCTAGGCCTGGTAACACTTTTCATTGTAGAAACAACTAGCTTTTCTACATAGCTCTTACCCTATACCCTGATGCCCTACTCTGCTTTGTTAGCCTTGTCCAATACTTAAGGATGTAGTCCTTTGGTTTATTTTTATCATTCTAAATCTAGTCTCTATCATCATAGATATGTCAGAATTGGCATGTTGGTCTAAATATCTGGGAATAAATCTACTTCTTCCACTGTCCTCCCCATAGACATCTTCAGGTAGAAAAATGTTTCCTGCTCTTGGCCTTAGTGCCATCTTCTTAGAAGCAACTGCACCATGAGAGCCAAGTGGAGGAAGAAGTGAATGCGCAGGCTGAAAAGCAAAAGAAGGAAGATGAGGCAGAGGTCCAAGTAAACCAACTTGTGCAGAGGCCAGAGGAGCAGGAGGAATAAGGAATGCCATAGGTTGGGACGCTGAGTTGTTGGACTGCATGCCACTGTGATTTCCCAGTGGATCCAGAACTTCCATTGCCAAGATCATCTCTGAAAGACACACCTTGCTCATAACCAAGCATCCCCTGATGGTCCTGTGCCCTGGACCTGTGACATTCTGTACTAGTTCTGTTCATAGTTGTGGCCGAGTGTAACACGTTACAACAAACCATCTCTTTTGCTGTTGTAAGAAAAAAAAAGAAAACAAAAATGTTGTTTCCTTATTGAAAATGCACCCATTTCAAATATTTTGTGGAAGTTTTTTTTGTTTGTTTTTGGGGTTTTATTTGTTTTTTGTTTTGTCAGTCATGGGACTTTAACTCTGGGCCTAGGCACTGTCACTCGCTCTTCAGCTCAAGGATAGCACTCTACCACTTGAGCCACAGTGCCACTTCCGGTTTTCTGAGTAGTTTATTGAGATAAGAGTCTCAGGGACTTTCCTACCTGGGCTGGCTTTGAACCATAATCCTCAGATCTCAACCTCCTGAGTAGCTAAGATTGCAGGCTTGAGCCACTGGTGCCTGGCTGGAAGATTTTTATATGTGGATTTATGGAGGGGTGTATTTGTTTTCTACTTTTCAAATCATTATTTGATGACCATTATTTTGGTATTGGGCAATTTTATTATTTTGATTTGGGGAATTGCTTTATTTTGTCTTGTTTTTGCCCATAATGGTATTTGAACTCAGGGTCTCATACTCACCTTACTTGAATTGTCCAGCTCTTTGCTTGTTGAAGATGGAGTTGCAGACTTTTCTGCCTGGCCTGGCTTTGAATCACCATTCTCCAGATCTTAGCCTCCTAATTGAATTTTATGTTTTCAAGAGTATGGAATGTAAGCCAGGCATGGGAATCTCACATCTGTAATCCTGGCTACTCAGGAGACTGAGATGGGAAGCCAGCCCCAAACATAAAAGTTCCTAAGTCTCTCAACTCTTAACAAACTTCTCAGAAAAGGCTAGCAGTAGTGCCATGGCTCATGTAATAGAGTGCTAGCTTTGAGCAGAAGAAGCTCAAGGACAGCACCCAATCCCTGAGTTCAAGACACAGGTCTGGTGTGAGGGTGTGTGCAGAAGAGTGGGTTTCAAACAGTCAATTGGAAACTCTTCTTCGCAACATTTCATGGCCAGTCTTCCCTCTCATGTCCATAATCCTAGCTACTCAGGAGGCAGAGATGTAAGGATTATATATTTTTTTCTTTTTTGTCGGTCATGGGGCTTGAACTCTGGGCCTGAGCGTTTTCCCTCAGCTCTTCAGCTCAAGGCGAGTGCTCTACCACTTGAGCTACACTACCACTTCCCCCTCTCCTCCTTCATAGAGGCCACAGTATTACAGGTTTTCTACCAGAGGCATAGAAACTGGTAATATTATGTGCATTTTGTTTTACATTCAATTCACTTTGGAGCTTTAAAAAACTTCTATAACTTATAATAAAGATTTATACTACTTCCCTACTGAAAATTAACTGATTTTTTTTTTTTTTTGGTCCGGTCGTGGGGCCTGAACTCTGGGCCTGGGTGCTGTCCCTCAGCTCTTCAGCTCAAAGCTAGCACTCTACCACTTGAGCCACAGCGCCACCTCCGGCTTTTTTCTTTTTGCTTATGTGGTGCTGAGGAGTCGAACTCAGGGCCTCAGGCATGTAAGGCAAGCCCTCTACCACTGAGCCACCTTCCCAGCCCTTAACTGATTTTTTGAAAAGCATAGAAAAAAATCTTTGTCATGGATCCCAGTGAAATTAGATGCAATAATGTTAGTATAAGTAACATAGCACAAGTTTATATCAAACGAATACATCACTGATAGTTAACAACTTAGATACAATCATCTAACCACTAGAATCCATATCACTAAGTTTGTTAACCCAACACAGTTGTGCACTAAGGAAAGATTAATAAATGTAAAAGGAACTCAGCAAACACAAACCCCACCTGTTTACCAAAAACATCACCTCTAGCATCACAAGTATTAGAGACATTGCCTGCCCAGTGACTTAGGGTAAACGGCCACAGTATCCTGATTGTGCAAAGGTAGCATAATCATTTGTTCCTTAATTAGGAACTTGTATGAATGGCATGACGAGAGTTTAACTGTCTCTTACATTTGATCAATGAAATTGACCTTTCCGTGAAGAGGTGGAAATAACAAAATAAGTTGGGAAGACCCTGTGGAGCTTAAATTGACATTCCAATTTCAACTAATCTCAAATCTATTTGATTCAACAAACAAACCACTGGAAGATAAATTTTGGTTGGGGTCACCTAGGAGCATAAACCAACCTCCGAAGGACTAACATTAAGACACACAAGTCAAAATTATGAAAGTCCAAATATTGACCCAGAATAATATATATATATATATATATATATATATATATATATATATATATATATATAATGGAATTTTATGCCTTCATCAGAAAGAATGGCATTACCCTATTTGTTAGGAAATGGAAAGACTTGGAAAAAATTATATTAAGTGAAGTAAGCCAGGCCCAAAGAAACATAGGTCCCATGGTTTCCCTTGTTTGCAATGACAAATACATGTCTAGGACAAGCAGAGAAGGCCAAGGGCTATGTGGCTATGTACACATGACTATATGAGATAATGTTATGTGAATGTACTCCAAGGACACAAGTGATTTTCTTCTTTTTTGCTATCATGTACTGACATGATTCTTTTATTTCTTTTGTATGTTCTTCCCCCATGTCATAGCCCCTATTTTCACTGTATTTGATTCTGGTGTTATGCATCTTGTATATACATTTTTGTAATTTGGGGAGGGGAAGCAGTATAGAGGAATGTTTAAATGGGGATGCAGGTTTACCCATTGTGATGATGGGATGTACAGGACACTATGTTGAAAATGAACTTTACAATGTCAGAGGGGCAAGAAGAGTTGGGGAGGTGGGGAGGGAAAGGATGATAGGGGAAAAACAAAGGAGAAGGTAACAATGCTTGATAGGAAATGTACTCATTACCCTACTCATGTAACTGTAACCCCTCAGTACAGTACTTTAACAATAAAATATATATATTAAAATGCTTCATATTTTATAAACTCCATGTTTTCCTTTTAATGCATGGAAAACCCCATGTTGGCACTCAGAACCAGTCCTTTAACACAACAGCAACAATGACAAAATAACAGAGTAGTTAGTTTATCCTTATCCATCATTGCACACATTTGCACCAGTTCTGAAATATTGTAGAATCCAGATGCAATTTGAGAACCTTCAGTTACCTACTGACTTACAGTTAATTTCCTATCTCCACTCTTTGGGTGCTCTGCTGATTTGTGTATCAGATTTCTGCTCTTGGCAGTTCTTATTGTGTCTGTTGGGTTTTCCCTCCTTGTTTTAGGAACTCCTTCCTGTGCATAGCTCTAGTGTTTTTCAGGATCACTGCCACATCACCACACAGTGGTGATTTTTTATTTCATTCCCATCTAAGATAGACAATCTGTAGATCTGTCTACTCATCCACTGTTAGGGAGGGAAATGAAGGAATTCACCTGTAGGGGATGGAGAGCTGCTGTTCTGTTGCTCAGGTCTAAAGAACATCCTGTGGATTACTTCTTCCAAGTCATTTGCACAGCTTTCTCCTTCATGTTGTTCTTCCTGTTGCTCCTGGTACTCACTGCTAGCTCTTCAACTTAAGCTTGTGAAGGTTGCAAATACTTACTGTGGAGCATTGTATCTGGAATTAACTATGATCTCTATGGAAATCATAAAACATCCAGAGAAAAACTCTCTCACACACTCACAAATACACATGCATACACCTCCTCCTTTTCAATGTTGTTCTCCTTAAGTGTGTTTAAAATATTTCTAATAGTGAGAATTTGTCATGTGGATAATATTGGTGACTAGATCTTTGATGTTAAATGAGTCCTGAAACCTCACTGCTCAGAAGGTTTGAACTATCATCTTAAGGTTGTAAAGACTCAATACCAGGCCAAGGGATAAAAATCTAATGACATCACTCCCATTTTAAAAGGAAAGCTTTTTTCATCCTATCATTTTGCCTATTGTGGATTAATGTACTGCATGGTGTTTAACCTGCAGACCTCCTAGGAAAAACCAGGCTTGTGGTTCCACAGGGCCTTAGATGAGGATGTGGACATCAGAGCTTATGAAAGTAGGTTACAGAGGAACTAGTACAGGCCCTCAGATTTCCCACCAAATGCAAATACTTCCTTGCAAAACTTGGCTGCAAAAGAGAATTCAGGACTCAGGGCATTGAGACCTGTATTGTGGAGGCACAACTTACTTGATATAAAACTGGAGGCATAATATATCACAATATCTATTACACAGGAGGTTGTGTAGATAGACTCTCAGTTCTCCACCCTCCAGGATTTTCTCTTCATTATCAGCTGCCAGGGCGTAGGTGTGCCATTGTCCTGATTGAATGAGAAAGACCCCATCAGGTAGGTTAGAAGATGGATCTTCAGTTTTGTTCTCTAAACACTCAGGGGTTCAAGTAACCTGCTTGCGATTACCTGGAGAGTTCCCTCTCTAGACTCTGAGCTACTGGACGCTGCATCTTTCAGAAGACAATGTACTAGAAGTATTCAGAGTCTCTGATTCTTACTGCATTCTATTAATAAATTTGAAGAGTCAGGAAGAAGGAGTATTTGTAGGAGGAGATTCTAAGCCTCCATGGAATGACTATATGGAGATCTGTTTGTCAAAGTAACACACACAAAATTATAAAAATTCAATACCTAAGCGTATATGAAATATCACCACAAAATCACAAATATATATATATATATGTTTATAGTTATTGCCCAATGAAATGGAAGAACTCAAAATAGAAGAACTGATTGTTGAATAAAGATATTAGGGCAACCGATTAATAAAATGTGATTGATGAAGAAAAGCGAATGTGAGACAAACACACTGACAGTCAGAGAGACAGAAAATTTCCCCACACAGACTAACTCCTCACATCACCATGTTCAGGTTAGCTGTACTGATACAATTGGGGATTCTGCTGAGCGCAAGTCAAGGTGAGTAGCAGAGCCAACAGCAGAGCCAGCAGCAGGACTCTCATGCTGTGAGGCTCTCTGTCCCTTCTGTGGTTGGAGATGGTGGCAGCTCCTCCTGGTTTTTATAGGACTCTCCTATGGTTCAGTCTCCCTCATGCACCAATCAATGCTCATCCTCAAGTGGTGTTGACTCTTACCCCCAAATATCCTGCTTGGCACAGGTGGTCCAGAGGGAATTCCAGCTCGCCAAGTAGATGAACAGCAAGAACATAGTGAGCTGAGGACATTCATGTTCTCTGGGAATGCAGTGACCTGATTAGCACTTCCTTGTACAGAATTATTTATTTTCTCTGACTTGGCAGTTAGTGAAATGGATGGAGTATCCTGGGAAGGGCAACCGAGTCTCTTTCATTCTGGCTGAAGGCAAAATGGCAAAGCTTCCTTGACACTGTGGATGGTTTAACTCTCTGGTGGAAGAAGTGAAGTCCTGGGGGCAGATGGCATCAAAATCAGATGGAAGATTCCAAGCCAGCCCAGGCTGTGTGAAAGTCCTGGAAATGCTTTCCTCCAGCTGACCACCAAAAAAGGACACTGGTGGAGATGTGGCTCAAACCGTACGGTGTTAGCAGGGAGAAAAATAATATCTAAGGCATAGCAGCCCAAGCCTAAACCTAAGTCCAAGTCCCAGGACATGTACTAAATAAAAGGAAAGTATTATCTTTATCTGTCCCTTAGGGGAACAGTGACTTCTCTAGATGTCTCATAGGGAATTTTTTATTAGACACTCCTATGGATTGACCACATTCCTCAAGTGACAATTGAAGGAAAATGCACCTGAGCACTCTAAATTTCTAACTGTGGGATGAAGTTCACAGTCACCTTCAGGTAGCAGCGTCTGTAGTAGATATCTATGGCCTTTATTGGCAGAAGCGGAGGCACTGGCAGAGTGGATGCAAGTTTTTGCCATGACAGGAAGGACAGCATGCACAGATGAGCCTTCCACAAGATTTTCTGACTGAAGAGCCTCACAGTGTCACAATGGGAGAAAGACAGAGTGGATTCTTCAGATTTAAGTCTCAGAAGAGCAACTCCTCTTCCTTTGCAGGGGGATTCCAATAAACTATTCAGAAAAAGCCAGAGGTGGTGCTCTGTTTTAAGTGGTAGAGTGCTAGCCTGGAGCACAGAGACTCACAGAGGCTGTCCAGGCCATGAATTCAAGGCCCAGGACTGGCCAAAAATTAAAAAAAAGCATGATGTGAGGATGGAATAGGGATGTTGATAATGGGACTCTGGACTGATTCAGGTTTTCCAATCCTATTTGAAGCACTAACCCCCTTGACCTACACTTCTCATCTTAAGTTTAGTTGTTGGATAAGGAAAGATGATAATTTGGGGGGGGGGAGGCTAATTCAAAATGTGATCATCAGATCCCCTCCTCCTGACTCATTAAGGTAATAACTAGGAGTCACCAATACCTAGCCTCATGATCACAGTCTTAAGCAACTTGAGAATACTCACCCAATTGAAGGGTAGAGAAAATTGAAATCTCCAGCCAGCCTTGGTCTTAACTCCTGCTGTGTGGAAACATAAGGTTGTGGTTTGAATTGGTTAATCCAACAAAATAAGGATCCACTCCACAAACCACCATCCATTTTCCCACCAAATCACTGGAGAAGGGGAAGGAGAAACCATGGTACATCAATCTATGACATCATGAAAACCAACCCCAAGAGAAAGGCTTGACATGTAAAGTGAGGACACAGAATCTCTTCAAATAAGTAAACCCCAAGTTCAGAATAGGAGGAATGTCAGAAAATACTGGATTCCTCAGTGATGGGAACTATTTTTTTTATCATTGTTCAATTAATAGTGCTATTTCCCCCTCAATCTCAGTCTTAGCATCCAAGAGCATAGTAATTTTATTTTTCAGGAGTGGTTAGGAAAAAAAAAACTTTTCTGGAAGGAATCAGTCTCAGGAACCTCCATCGGTCTATTTGCCCGTGATCCGCATGTTGAGGTCTTGTGGGGGGGGGGGGGCGGGGGGAATCTGTGTAGGAAAAAGCCCATGCATCCCTCCGGCTCACAGATGTCTCCTGGGTAATTTGAGATCATCCTTCAAGTCTCACCTGAGATGCTGGCAGCTCATGGCTTCCTCTGCCACCAAAGCTGATCTAAGGAATTCCATGGACACTTTTAGTGAGAATTCTATCATATTTCCATATTTTCCTTCCTCCCTCCCTCCCTCCCTCCCTCCCTCCCTCCGTCCCTCCCTCCCTCCCTTCCTTCTTCCCTCCCTCCCTCCCTCCCTTCCTTCCTTCCTTCCTTCCTTCCTTCCTTCCTTCCTTCCTTCCTTCCTTCCTTCCTTCCTTCCCTTCCTCCTTCCTTCCCTTCCTCCTTCCTTCCCTTCCTCCTTCATTTCCTCCCTCCCTCCCTCCCTCCCTCCCTCCCTTCCTCCCTCCCTCCCTTCCTCCCTTCCTTCCTTCCTTCCTTCCTTCCTTCCTTCCTTCCTTCCTTCCTTCCTTCCTTCCTTCCTTCCTTCCTTCCTTCCTTCCTTCCTTGGACATAGGTGAGGGCAATCTGAGTTGGTCTCACAGCTCCAGGTTGCTCTCATCTTCCTCAGCCTTGCTGCATGCCCCCCCCCCCCCAGTTCCTGCCCCACCATCTGCACTCCTGACCAGCATCCCATCCTTGATCTGTCCCATGACCAGCTTCCACAAATGGCCCCATCCATGTTACACAACAATGGAAATTTTTATTTTTTGATCTCAAGATACAGAGAAGCCACATTTTGAGAGGTCAAATCATTTGTCTTTCTTGAAGAGCTGACACATGTCCTTAGAAAACTTCACCCTGTTAGGAAATGGAGCCATGAGGTTAACAGTGTAAAGAAAGGGCAGAGAAATCATTGCAACACACCATATCAATCCCCATGGAGCACTGAAGTGGCACACCATGGTGATCTGAGGACAGCCAGGAGACACGAGGCATGGTACAAAATGGCAGCCTAGGTGGTCAGGGGCCTCAATGGAACTAGGGTCCAGGTCACAGGGACTTGGAGAGTCTTGTGAGTTCAAGGCATAGGACTTGCAGATCCAATAATCTATTGTCCAAGATCTTGCTCCTGCTTGTAGGAACTCAGGCATGCCCATCACTTGGGGGTAGCCTCCACCTTCATCCATCAAGAAGAAAAGATGGCACCAGTGAGACCCAGTATCCTTACTTCATCTGCTTGTACATGGCCTTTTGCCTCTACATTACAAGTCCCCGGTGTCTCACACCCCTCTGTGTCTCACAGATCCTGATCCTCCCTGCACCCCTTGGCCTTGTATCTCTGACTCTGTTCTGTGCTACTTGATGCTCTTATCCAGCGATGATTAACTGCCGACTCCATCAGAATGAGGTATCTGCCTTCTTCTTTCCTTTCCTCTTTTGATCCTTCCTAACAAGGTAGGAGCAGCTATTTCTTTTGTTTACATTAATTTATTCCATTGTTACTCTGGAGGTGATGCCCAGAGGGATTCCTATGACATGAGTCAGGTAAGAACACATCTCCTTTGGTTCAGTGTCTTCTCTTCCCTCATTCTCTCTCCCCATCCCTCCCTCCCATTCCTGCCCACGAGTTGCAGACTTCACCTCCATCTGTGCCTAGTGAGCTCCACTGCTGCTCTTTTTACCCTTTTTCCCTCGAGTTCTGTGCCCTCCCTTGACTCATGCAAAGTTATCCACGTGAATACACCATACATGGGGAAAAGGAGGCAGAATCACCCAATAATAATAATATAAAGAATTAAAAAGAAAACAAAAAAGAAGAGAGGTCTCTTGTTCCATATCTTATAATTTATTTATATAGGTAGGTAGTTAGGTACATAGATAGATAGATAGATAGATAGATAGATAGATAGATAGATAGATAGATAGATAGATAGATAGATAGATAGATGGATGGATAGATAGATAGATAGATAGATAGATAACAGGAAGTGGCATGTAGGCATTGTGCCTTTGTCATTCTCTCCTAAGACTATCCTTTTTGGTCTCGCTGTCTGAGTATCTTGAATCCCAGGTAATTTGTCATATCCCAGTACATCTTAGATCTCACCTCTGCATATGAGAGAATACATGTGCCCTTCATTTCTCTGAGTTTGGCTTACCCCACTTAATGTGACTTGTTTTAGTTCCATCCATTTTCCTGCAAATGGCATGACTTTATTCTTTCTCATGGCTATATATGATCCCATTGGGCATTGGGAGCCCATGTTTTGGATCCACTTGTCTACTGAGGGTCATCTGGGATGCTATCCATGGCCCCAGGAGCATAGATTCTCCCAAGGCAGAAATTTGTGCATGTACAATCAATTTATTAAATCATTCTGATAATTATCAAGATCAGAAGAAGGGATGAAGAAGGAAAGCCAGGGAGGAGTGTCTACTGTTTCACCTAAAGGATGAATACAAATTTGAGTGACCAGGTGACTTTATCTTGGTGGAAGTGTTTCTGACTCTACAGAGAGGCTGGTGTCCAGTGCACTCCCGATCTCCAGTGCACCTGTGAGGTTGTAAGAGAAGAAGAAGACAACGCATCTGACCTGACACAAACTCTACAGCAGAACCTCTGACATTCGACGTTTGTGACCCCAGCTGACCCAGGAACAGAGGAAACATGATCCTGAGATCATGTCTGCAAGTCACCCATGATTTTATCTATGTGTGTATGTATGCATGCATGTATGTATATATTTATCCATCTATGCATCTACATATGTATCTCCCTGTCTCTCTCTCTGTATAGATCTATTCACTATCTATCCATCTATGTCTATTCATCACTCTCCATCTCTACTTCCACCACTATTTCTGTATCTGTTGGCCTGCATGCCTGTCTACCTTCCTTCCTTCCTTCCTCCCTTCCTCCCTCCCTCCCTTCTTTCTTTCTTTCTTTCTTTCTTTCTTTCT
The DNA here is from genome assembly GCF_024711535.1 of Dipodomys merriami. Classification (NCBI taxonomy): domain Eukaryota; kingdom Metazoa; phylum Chordata; class Mammalia; order Rodentia; family Heteromyidae; genus Dipodomys; species Dipodomys merriami. Next base: position 1,094,662 of record NW_027203104.1, on the reverse strand, counting down.
TTCTTTCTTTCTTTCTTTCTTTCTTTCTTTCTTTCTTTCTTTCTTTCTTTCTTTCTTCCTTTCTTCCTTTCTTTCTTTCTTCCTTTCTTCCTTTCTTCCTTCCTTTCTTCCTTTCTTCCTTTCTTTCTTTCTTCCTTTCTTTCTTTCTTTCTTCCTTTCTTTCTTTCTTTCTTTCTTTCTTTCTTTCTTTCTTTCTTTCTTTCTTTCTTTCTTTCTTTCTTTCTTCCTTTCTATCTTTCTTTCTTTCTTTCGATCATCTATCATCTATTTTTATCTATTTGCCTGTCTATCCATCTACCTATGTATACATATATATATATATATGTATATATTCTCTATATTTTCTCTACATCTGTCTTTTATCTGCCTCTGTATTTGTGTGTCTGTGTGTTGGTCTCTCAATATATAAGTAAATGAACACTGGTCATATGTTTTAAGTGACAGAAAAACTGCCCTGCACATTTGTGGCTTAATCTCACATAACTCTAGAAATAGAATGAAAAATCCAATAAAGGAAAAAGAAATGCATTGATAAGAAGATCAGTTGGATAGAAGGATATTGATCAAGATTGTAAATGGAGGGGATGGTAGCAATGGGGGAAAATTCTGGAAGGGGTGACATTGGTTGGGATGCATTGTACTAATGAACATGTTGAGTAGAAACTCCTGTATACAGCTACTTAATGATAACCAAAATAAAATAATTGCTTCCCTCAAAAAAGAAAGTGAAGAATATTCAGCCTTTTTGAAAAATTTGAATGTCTATCTCAAAATTTAAAAAAAAACAGATAAAATACATAAAACCATGTAACAAAAGGTTCAGGATGATCTACAGTAAAAATGGTTTGGGAATTCAAGTTAGCTTCACCATACTGGAAGCTACAAGGGTTTGTGTCTTTTTGTTTTAAATTTCAGAATTCCCATGGGGCTGGGAAGGTGGCTCAGTGATAGAGTGCTTGCCTTGCATGCATCAGGCCCTGGGTTCAATTCCTTAGCAGCACATAAGCAAAAAGAAAAAAGCCAGAAGTGGCACTGTGGCTCAAGTGGTAGAGCACTAACCTTGAGCTGAAGAGCTGCGGGACAGTGCCGAGGCCCAGAGTTCAGGCTCCACGACTGGACCCCCCCCCAAAAAAAAAAACCCCAAAAAACAAAAAAACAAAAAATATTTCAGAATTCCCAGTCTTCTGCATAAAGAACTGCTATTCACTCCTATAAAGTTCTAACTTTATGAGTGAAAGCATAATAAAGTAACTACTATGTTAATATAGTAACATCCTTTACTATAATAACTAACACTCAAGCTAGACCCTGGTGGATCACACCTATAATAATCCCAGGTATTCAGGAGGCTGAGATCTTGAGGATAATGGTTCAAAGTCAGCCCAGGTAAAGAGTCTATGAGACTCTTACCTTCAATGAACCATCAGAAAGCTGGAAGTGGTGCTGTGGCTCAATGTACTAGAGTGATAGTCTTGAGTGAAAGAGCTTAGGTCCTGTGTTCAAGCCCATGACTGACAACAGAAAAAAAAACTCAAGCACAAAAAGCTATTACTCTTTACTAGTCAATTGCTATTTATGAATAGTAGTAGACTATTTTTTTCAAAAGCAAGTGTTACTATTGGAGCAAGCTCTATTTTTCGATAGTAACTGCTTTTTTTTTTTAATTATAACAACTACTGCTTTGGGAAATGCCATTAAAGTAGCTATGATTAACCCAAGATCCATGACATCTTTTCAGTGATTTAAATTAAAACTCTATGCTATGCTGACTGAAGATTTTGCCACCCTAGGAACTTCTTCCAGACCTGGCGAATCGCAGAGGAGGACATCAGCCTGGGGAAATGTTTTGAATAACTCACAATCCTCATTCTCATTCTTTTCATCATGTTCTTTGTTATTATTTTTGTTCAAGTCTTGGGGCTTGAACTCAGAACAAGAATGTTCATCCTCAGGGCTTGTGTTTTGCTCAAGGCTGGTGGTGTAGCACAAGAACCACAGCCCCATTCACTGGTTTTTCTTTTCTTTTTTTTTTTGTGAGTTAAGTTCCTAATGGCTATTCCTGCCTGAGGTTGGTTTCAGACCTCACTGTCTTTCAGATCCTAGCCTCCTGCACAGCTGGGATTACAGGCGTGAGCCACCAGGGCCTTCCTTGTCTGTGTTTGGAGTCTGAACCAAGTCCAGGGAAATGCTTTTATGACTCCATGGCTAAAATATGCAAAAAAAGCCAAGAAGTGGCATTCAAGATGGGACATGACATGGATACCAAGCTGGAGACCTGTGTTGCCAAAGGAAGAAATTCATAGGGTGCCCATGTTTGAAGAGTGGAGGTGAATGCAGATGGACACGGGTCCTGACTGAGCAGGTCTTCCAGGCTTTGAACCTAAGGTGAGAAACCATTGTTTTCCAAGGCTTGGAATCTGATGATTGGCTTCATTGACCATATTGATGGTACACAGATAGATAGATAGTTAGATAGATACATAGATAGGGAAAATAAAACAAAGAGTCAACACCAATTTTCAGAAAAAATATCTGAGAGCAATCTCTGTTTCAACAGATACCATGCCATTCCCAAGTCATCTGTCTTGCGGGTCTGTACTATTTTACTACTTATTGTCTAATATCAATAGAATGGTAGTGTTAAGGATGATGGTTTTAGGAAGAGACTCACTCGTTCATAACCTCTGACATATGCAGAAATACTAATGACAGTGACACACAAACAAATACACACACACACACACACAGACTCCTTCCCCAGACCATGGTATCCATGGTACCTGGTTGGCTTGGAAATCCCTTGGCGTGGCATAAATCAGGCCACAGAGAAGAAAGAGCAGAAGAACCTTCCCCTGAACCAGGTGCTGGTCTTCCTCCTCCTCCTCCTCTTTCTCTTCCTCCTTCTCCTCCTCTTGCTGCTGCTACTGCAGAAGCTCTGAGTAGGTCAGCCAGGGTGGGGAAAATCTGAAGGCATTCCTCTTTTTGTACTCTTGCTCTGTGGGCACAACTCACAAATGAACCAATGTTGTTGAGATTTCCCCCCAGCTTTTGCATGCTGTCTTAGCTTCTACTTTTTTATTTATTATTTTTTTCTTTTTTTGGGGGGGGTCTAGTCATGGAGCCTGAACTCTGGGCCTGGGCTCTGTCCCTCAGCTCTTCAGCTCAAGGCTAGCACTTGAGCCACAGCGCTACTTCCGGCTTTTTTCTTTTTGTTTATGTGGTGCTGAGGAATCGAACCCAGGGCCTCATGCATGCAAGGCAAGCGCTCTACCACTGAGCCACCTTCCCAGCCCCAGTTTCTACTTTTTTAATTAGATTAGAATCAAGAGAAAGTTTAGTTGCACAAATGATTGTCCTTTGTCCAATTATCCAGACTGGGTGTGTGGCTAAAACCCTAGTAGTTGCTGTGACTTCTAATTTAATGGTTAACGCCTTTGGAGTCTTTTGTGAGAAACATTTCACAAAGCAGATGGATGAGGCTGAGCCAGCTCCGAGGCATTTTTTTTTTTTTGGGTCCGGTTGTGGGGCCTGAACTCTGGGCCTGGGCGCTGTCCCTCAGCTCTTCAGCTCAAGGCTAGTACTCTACCACTTGAGCCACAGCGCCACTTCCGGCTCTTTTCATTTTGCTTATGTGATGCTGAGGAATCGAACCCAGGGCCTCATGCATGCGAAGCAAGTGCTCTACCACTGAGCCACCTTCCCAGCCCCGAGGCATGTTTTTGTGGAGACATGAACGTGCATTTTACGAGTGACAGACACTAACATGAATCCTATGATAACAACCAGAAAAGCTGACTACACAACAGATACAGTTTTGTATCTGAGTAAATTATTGGAGATAAGATGCTCACAGACTTTTTTTTAGCCAGGAGCTGGCTTTGAACTGCCATCCTCATATCTCATCCTCCTGAGTCACTTGGATGACAGGTGTGAGCCTGACAGGTGGTCAGCTGAATCACTGTAGTTCAGCAGGTGTACAAAGGGGTTGTGATTCAACATGTGCATGTGGAATTGATCAGTGTCACCCCTTTTACTGGCTCACCATACATGTGATCAGCAGCATGGGGATATTTAGTAGTAGTTCGACCAGATGAGTGGGAGTTCTTTGTTTCTTAAGTCCTGTTAGTTTTGTCATATCACCTAACATTTTGGATTTAGCATCCACTTATCAGGGAGACCATGTACCATTTGTCTCTTTGCTCTTGGCTTACCTCGCTCAACATGATTCCTTCTAGCTCCATCCATTTCCCTGCAAATGCCATTATTTTGTCATTTCTAATGGCTGCATAATATTCCATTGTGTATAGATACCACAATTTTTGGATCCATTCATCTGTGGTGGGGCATCTGGGTTGTTTCCATATCCTAGCTATTGTGAACAGTGCTGCAATAAACATGGAGGTGCACGTGTCCTTGTATATTGGTTCCTGTTGTTCAGGGTAGATGCCCAGAAGTGGTAAGACTGGGTCATAAGGGAGATCAATCTTTAGCTTTCTAAGGACCCTCCAGACTGCTTTCCAAAGTGGTTGTATAAGTGTACATTCCCACCAGCAGTGTAATAGGGTTCCTCTTTCTCCACATCCCCTCCAGCATTTGTCGTTGGCTGATTTGTGGATGTGGGACATTCTGACTGGGGTAAGGTGGTATCTCAGGGTTGTCTTTATTTGCATTTCCTTCACCACCAGGGATGATGAACATATCTTCATGTGTTTCTTTGCCATTTTTATTTCTTCATTTGAGAAGTCCCTCTTTAGTTCCCTTGCCCATTTAGTAATTGGTTTGGGAGGGATTAGTTTCTTGAGTTCCCTGTATATACAGGATGTTAACCCCTTGTCTGATATATTGCTGGTAAATATTTTTTCCCAAGTAGTTGGTTGTCTTTCTAGCTTGGTGGCGATAGCTTTATCTGTGCAGAATCTTTTTATTTTCAGGTAGTCCCATTTGTCCAGTCTCTCTCCAATTTGTTGTGACCCTGGGACTCTGTTCAGGAAGTTCCTTCCTGTGCCTATTAGTTCAAGTGTCTCTCCTACTCTGTCCTGCAGTGGTTTCAGAGATTCAGATTTAATGTTAAGGTGTTTAATCCATTTTGAGTTGATGTTGGTGCATGGTGATAGGCTGGGGTCCACTTTTAGTTTTCTGCATGTGGCCGCCCAGTTTTCCCAGCACTAGTGGTTGAAGAGGCTGCAACAGGTGCATTTTAATGCACAGCAACCAGTCCTTAATCAACAAGGAGTAACACCTCCTGCACCAAAAAACAAAACCTATGATGACCCAGGGCAATTATATCTCATATACTTTTAAGCAAAAACAGCCATTGAGGAGGCTGATATCTGGAGGATGGCAGTTCAAAGCCAGTCCTGGACATAAAAATCCCTTCTTGAGACTCTCAGGTCCAATGAAACCACCAGAAAACCAGAAGCTTTGTGTGTGGCTCAAAGTGGTAATGCTTTGTGGCTTTAGCACACAGATAAGAACTAGATGAGGTTGGGTAAGAACAAACAACTGGTGTGTAGACCATGTCTCCTTCTATTTGTCTTTCTCAGCATGGACAGGCAGTATGTACAATTCTCAATGGTGGCAACAAGACAATGAAAAAATAGGTCTTCCAAGCAAGGTGTGAGTAGCTGATGACTGACACTTTACCCATGTCTCCCAACAAATAATGCGGAAGCCGCAGATGCAGGGAATGCAACTTGGAAATGGAGCTTGGGCTCTGGAATCCATTGTCAGGGAAGGTTTAGTCTGAGGTTGTTTTCAAGTCTGCTGTGTTTCCATCAAAGTTACAAGGAGAGAAATCTGCAGACAAGAGTCCCAGCATTGTGTACCTCCTGAAACTGATCATAGTTGATCAATCTGGGATTCTTTGAAAGGGATTGACGTTGGTTGATCTGAAATTGGTGGAAATTGATGGAAGGGAGTTGATGGATTTTGAAATTGATCACATGTCCAGGAACTCTATCAAAGACAGATTTTATTTCCCCACTCTGGCTGCTACTTTGTTCATCCTAAGCTTACAAATGCATTTAATGGATGGGTTGCCTTAGAAGAGTTCCCTAAGGCATGTGTGCCAAGTAAGAATTAAAATCATTTTCAACAACTTTGGCAGGGAAGGGGGTGAGTTTGAGAGATGGGGAGGGAAAAGATGGTAGAGGAAAAACAAAGAAGGAGGTAACAATGCTCAATCACCTTGCTCATATAACTGTTACCTCTTTGTACAGTATTTTTACAATAAAAACATATAAAGATAAAATAAAATAAATAAAATCATTATAAAGAGAGCATAAATATTCCACCTGAAACGTAATGTAATTTAACTGCTGATTGTACCAATTGGATAACAGTTAATTTCTCCAATAAAAAGAATGAGTTAACGGTGGACTGAATTATCCTTATTTTACAATGTATCCTTATTTTTAGATACATGTAACATATATATATATATGTAACATATATATATATGTGTATATATATACACACATATACAGGTATTTATGTGCATATGTGCACATGTAGATTCATACATATCCATGCACGTGTATGAAAAATTTACGTGTATGTGAATGAAGGCTAAAACATTTTATCCTGCAAAATTGAATTTTTAAAATCCCAGATCTTCAGAACCATCAGCAACTTATTCCCCTAGGCTTTCTAGTTTCTGCTTAATACATTGCATTTGTTCAGTTGATGGGGATATAAGAAAGTGATTAAATCCACACCCAAAACTCAGGCACAGAGGTCACTATGATCCAATGGACCTAACAAAGAGTCCTCTATCTAACCAAATGGACAGTAAATCAATATTTCTTTTGCATTGGTAGTTGCATGTAATAACTATTTCTACATCCTGGAAAATACTGGAGATTTCCTCATCTACAGAAATATCAACATGGATGAGCACAAAATGTCCACAAAAACCATTCTAGTGCTACGTAAGTAGGGTAGCTTCTGTCTCTAGAGTAAAACATATTAAAGATCTTAGTATTATCCCATCTTTGGTCCTCAGCTCCATCCAGACCTAAGCTCCTCCCATCCCTGGAGTTTCTGCCTTACAGCTTGCCATTCCCTCTCTCCACCCTGACCCATCTGAGCTCCCACCTACCTCACTTCCTGCCCCCAGACACTCCTGCTACCTGGATAGTGAAGGGTGCCATGTGTTTCCTCTCTGGGGCAATATGTCTCCTCTAATAAGCTTTATAGTAATCTTTCTCCTGTGCCAATCTTCCTCTGTGTGGTCCCCGGGTATGGATCCTTCAAAAGCCACATCCACATTTCATTCACAGAGGTGCATGTATTCATTTGCTGAGCTGTGTTGATACCTGCGCTATCAATCTTCCTTGGGACAAAAGGAGAAGAGAGGATATTGAGTGTGAGCTGGTGGCTCACACCTGTCATCCCAGCTACTCAGGTGGCTGATATCTGAGATCAAGATGGGAAGGAAAAGTCCATGACACTCTTATCTCCAACGAAATACCCGAAACCCCTAAGTGGGGAGCTGTGACCTCCTTGAGCATAAAATGGTCAAACAGTGCCCAGGCCACAAGTTCAATTCCCACTACCAGGGCTATTTTAAAAAAAGAAAAAGAAATGAAAAGGAAGTCATCATTGATTGGGCTCTTTCAAAGAGCATGACTAAAACCCAACTACCATTATCTACTGACCAATATGGTCAATGAAGCCCATCACCAGATTCACCACCTTGAAAAACGATGGTCTCTCACCTTACATTCAAAGCCTGGATGATCTGTTCATCTGCACTCACCTCCACTCTTCAAACATGGGCACTATGTGAATTTCCCCCTTCGGCAGCACAGATCTCCAGCTTGATATCTGTGTCATGTCCCATCTCAAATGCCATGTTTTGGCTTTTCTTTTTGCATATTTTTAGCCATGGAGTCGTAAAAGCATTTCCCTGGACTTGAGTCATACTCCAAGGCTCCAAACCCTGCTTCTGAACAAATGGTCTTGTTGGTGTTGCCCAGCCACACACTTGGTCCCCAAACTGGAAACTGGGTTTCTCAGTTGACGAATCCCACTCTGCTCCTCTATTGGAATGTTCTCAGTCATGTTGGCAGAGGATGAGATCTGACAAGACTCTTCATGGCCCAGTATTTCCACAATTCTAGAAAAATGTCTGTACTTCAAGTAGGTGGTGATGGAACCCCACTTCCACGTGAGAAAGGAGGAGACTCTGCAGTTCACATTTCCATGTATCACAAGGACACAAGTACAGCCTGGAAGGGGAAGTTAAGTTGGCCTCCTCCCCTCACTTGGGGATAGGCCCAGGACATAAGTGAGTTGGGAGCTTGAATGGACAGAGAAAGTCAAATGGGAAGCTCATAGTACTGAGCTTATGATGCTCAGTTGATGGGCTTTGACAACAAGACTCTCAAGTTCAGAGCTTAAACAATGGCAAACATTCTCATGAATGCTGAGAGCTGACGAGGTCTACGAGCTCCTAGGCCTTGGCTGTCCTTATCACATCCATCACATCCATTGGGCTTGAGGTAGGCAGTTGAGGGCAGTGCACATTTCAGTGCAACTAGGGAGGGAAATGGTGACCTTTGGATCAGGAAACAGTACAGGGCATCCCAGAGGATGCATTGTCAGCCCAGTAGTATTCCAATGGATGTGGCTACTGTCTCATCTTCTGCTCCATGTAGGAAAACCAGACAGTGTTGACTGTCCTATCTAGAGAAATAGCTCAGTAGGTACAAATAGGTATTTTTAAATCCCTTGCTATCTGAGTGGGCCTGAGTACAGAGTCAAATATTCCTCTCTGAAGAGAAGCAAACACTTCAGTCGACGTAGCATGGAGTTTTAAATTAAATCACTGAAAAGAAGGCAGGGATCTTGGGTTAATTGTAGCTGCTTTAATGGTATTTTCACCACTAACAACTGCTGTAGTGAAGTAGTAGATTACTACTAGTTATAAACCAGGACTTGACTATTATAGAGCAGAATTTTGTTTTGGATTTTGTTGTTGTTGTTCTTTGTGGGGTTTGAACTCAGGACCTGGGTGTTGTCCCTGAGCTCTACTTTGCTCAAGGTGAGCACTCTACCACTGTGTACTACAGATTAAAATTGTGGTTTTCTGGTGGTTTCATTGGAGAGAAGAGTCTCACTGACTTTCCTGCCCTGGGCTGTTTTGAACCACTATCCTCAGATCATAGCTTTATCATAGCTAGGATGACAACAGCTGTGAGCCACTGGAGTCTGGCTTAAGCATTAGATATTATATCATATTATATATTATAATATATTATATAGTGTCATATTGACATTAACGTATTAGTTACTCTAATAACATACTAGTTACTTTAATATGCTTACATTCTCATAAATTTACCACTTGATGCAGAAAACTGGGAATTTTGAGATGTAAAAGCAAAAAGACATGAAGCTTTGTGAATTCCAGTATGATGAAGCTAACTTGAATTCCTAAACCATTTTTCTGCAGATTTTCTTGAGACTTTTGTTACATGGTTTTATGTATAATTTTTTTAATTTTGAGATAGACATTCAAGATATTCAAAAAGGCTGAATTTTCCTCTTTTTTTGAGGGGAGCAATTATTTTACTTTTGCTATCCTTAAGTAGCTGTACACAGGAGTTTCTACTCAATATAGTAATGTGTACAATGCATCCCAACCAATATCACCCCTTCTAGAATTCTCCCCTATTGCTACCATCTCCTCCATGGACAATCTTGATCATTCTTTACCATCTCTCCCAACCCTGCTTATACACTCCATTTTCCATCTGTACCAATGGGATCCAGAGGAGTCTATACAGAAGCAGAACCCTGACCTATGAGTTGTGTCTATCCATCTGTCTACTCTTCTTCTTTATAGATACATTTTTTTTCTTTATTTAGTTTTTCATTCTATTTCTGGAGTTATGTGAGATTAAATCACAGATTTGCAGGGAAGTTTTCTGTCCCTTGAAGCCATTTTAGATAGATGGATATATACATAGATAGACACACAAAGACAGAGATAGAGATAAGGGTAGGTGAATAAATAGATATAGATGGATAGAAGATATATAGATATTAGATGAATAGATATAAAGAGATGAATAGACAGACAAATGGACAGACAGATTGGCAGGAAGGCAGACAGACAGACAGAGAGGAAGAGAGACAGACAGACAGGTAGGTAGACCAATAGAGAGATAGTCAGGTAGATAGAGATAGACAGACAGGCAGGAAGGCAGACAGAGAGATATAGACATCTAGATTGATAGATAGGCAGGCAGTTAGAAAAACAGAGATGGTGAGTGATGAATAAATATAGATAGATGGATAGATATATAGATGAATGAATATATACATATATACACACAGAGAGACAGATACATCGATAGGTAGACAGATACAATATAGATAGATAAAACTATTGTTAACTTTGATACAGCTGGTCTAAAACTCATGGTTCTGCCTCCTCTCCCCCTGTTTATTTGGGACCCCAAACAATTGTCTGAGATTTCTCAATGATATTTCTGATTTCAGCAAAGGTGGTGTCAGGTTGGATGTCTTGTCTTCTTCTCTCTTACAACCTCACAAGTGCGCTGGAGATCGGGAGGGCATGGGACGCCACCCTCTCCACAGGGTCAGAATTACTTCCACCAAGATAAAGTCGCCTGGTCACTCAAATCTGTATTTTGTCCTTTAGGGGAAGCCATAGGCGCTCCTCCTTTGCTTTCCTTCTTTGTGCCTTCTGATCTTGGTACTTCTCAGAATGATTTAATAAACTGATTGCACATGAAGAAATTTCTGCCTTGGGAGAATCTGTGCTCCTAGGGCCATAGATAGCATCCCAGACGCCCCTCAGTAGATGAGTAGATCCAAAACTCAGGCTCCCAGCACCCAATGGAATCATATATAGCCATGAGAAAGAAGAAAGTCATGTCATTTGCAGGGAAATGGATGGAACAAGTCATATTAAGTGGGATAAGCCGAGCTCAGAGAAACAAAGGGCACATGTTTTCTCTCATATGCAGAGGTTAGAACTAAAATGCTCTTGGATATGACAAATTACATGGGATTCAAGATACTCACATACAGCGAGACCAAAAAGGATAGTCTTAGGAGAGAATGACAAAGGCAAAATGCCTACATGCTTCTTTCTATCATCTATTCCTCTATTCATCCATCAGTCAATCAATCAATCAATCAATATATCTATCATCTATCAGTCTACCGATCTATCTATCCACCTATCTATCCATCCTATCTATCCATGCATCTATCAATCTATCTTTCCATCTATCATCTATCTATCTATCTATCTATCTATCTATCTATCTATCTATCTATCTATCTATCTATCTATCTATCTATCTATCTATCTATCTATCTATCTATCTATCTATCTATTTGTCTATCTATCTAAACAAACTCAAAGTTATGGAAGCAGAAAACCTCTCTTGACATTCGTTTCCTTTTTAATTTTTTATATTTTTATTTTTGGGTGATTCTGCCTCCTTTTTCTTATGTATGGTGTAATCACATGGATATCTTTGGGTGGGTAGGGGGAGGGCACAGAATTCAAGGGAAAGTGGATGAAAAAGAGCAGCAGTGGAGCTCACTGGGTTCAGGTGGAGATAAAGTCTGGAACTCGTGGGTGGAGACAGGAGGGAGGGATGGGGAGAGAGTGAGAGAAGAGAAGACACTGCACAAAAGGAGATTCATTCTTACTTGACTCATGTCATGGGACCCTCTCTGGTCATCACCTCTGTAATAACAATAAAATTAATTTAAACCAGAGAAGTAGCTACTCCTACCTTGTTAGGAAAGAAGAGGCAGATACCTCATACTGTTGGGGTCAAGATTTAATCCTCACTGAAAAGGGGCATCAAGTAACACAGAACAGCCAGAGATACAAAGGGCTGGGGGCACAGGGAGGATCAGGGTGTAAATACATTAAGGTGTGAGACAAGGGGATTTGTAATGTAGAGTCAGAAGGCCCTGTACAGCAGGTGACATGAGGATACTGGGTTTAACTTGTGCCATCTTGTCTTCTTGTTGGGTGAAGGTGGAAGCCACCCCCCAGGTAATGTGTGTGTATGAATCCCTAGAGGAAGGGAAGTCCCACACCCAGGTGATGAGTGTGCCTGAATCCCTAGAGGAACTTGGACAATAATTTCACCTCAGTCTGGTGTCTTTATCTTGAGAGTCACTTGAGCTTCCTGTGACCCTGACCCTGACCCTATTTAAGCCCCAACCAGTATATACACCATTTTGCACCATGCTTCATGTTTCCTGAATCTCCTCAGATCACCATGGAGTCCCACTTGGGCTCTTCACTGCTGTTGAGCCAGTTTACTGGCATTGCGTTTCTGTTCTTCATTACACTCATGGCTCAGTTTCCTGATGGTACAAAGTGCATTCAAGGCTGCAAGTTTTCTGGAAACATGTATCTGCCTATAGTTACGGACTAATAATGAACACTCTGATGAAGACTCTTGATTTGAACTCTCAAAATATGGCTGCTTTGGATCTCATGATTGAATTCCCATATAACATAGATGAGGCGGGTGTGGGGGGCGTGTGGAATCTGGCTGAGAACAGCTCAAGATGGAGATATGGATAATATGTGACGAGAGTCCCTAGGTGGAGATAATTGGGCAGAGACCCCAGGGGCAGCTTGGCAAATGGGCCAGGAGAGCAACTTTGAGTTGTGAGACCAATGCAGATTCCCCTCAACCATAGCTGTTGAAAGAAAGAAAGAAAGAAAGAAAGAAAGAAAGAAAGAAAGAAAGAAAGAAAGAAAGAAAGAAAGAAAGAAAGAAAGAAAGAAAGAAAGAAAGAAAAGAAGGAAGGAAGGAAGGAGGGAAGGAAGGAAAGAAAGAAAAAGGAAGGAAAGAAAGAAAGGAAGAAAGGAAGGAAGGGAAGAAAGGAAGGAAGGAAAGAAAGGAAAGAAGGAAGGAAGGAAAGGAAAGGAAGGAAGGAAGGAAGGAAGGAAGGAAGGAAGGAAGGAAGGAAGGAAGGAAGGAAGAAAGAAGCAATATACATATATATAGATATATAAGATATATAGATAATACAATAAAAATAGAGTTCTTACTAAAAGTGGCTGTGGAATTCCTTGGACCAGCTTTGGTCACAGAGGAAGCCATGAGCTGCCAATACCTCAGATGAGACTTGAAGAATGGATCTCAAATTGCCCAAGAGACATCTGTGAGCAGGAGGGATGGATGGGAAGAATTCCTACACAGATCCCCCAGCCCCCAAGACCTCAACTTGAGGATTGCGGGCAAATGGACCAACTGAGGTTCATGAGACTGATTCCTTCCAAAAAACTCCCTTTCCCAATCACTTCTGAAAAATAAAATTACTATATTCCTGGACTGTGACTGAGACAGAAAAAATCACCATTAGTTGAACAATGATAAAACAAAATGATTCCCATCACTGAGGAATCCAGTATTTTCTGACATTCCTCCTATTCTGGACTTGGGGTTTACTCATTTGAAGAGATTCTGTGTCCTCACCTTTAGATGTCACAAGCCTTTCTTTCTTTCTTTCTTTCTTTCTTTCTTTCTTTCTTTCTTTCTTTCTTTCTTTCTTTCTTTCTTTCTTTCTTTCAATTGTGAAAATACCATACAGAGGGGTTACAATTACATGAGCAAGGTAATGAGTACCTTTCCTATCAAGCATTGTTGCCTCCTACTTTGTTTCCCCTTACCATCCCTTCCCATCTCCCCTCCCTACCACATTCAAGTTGTAAAGTTCATTTTTCAACATAACGTCTTGTACATCTCATTGTTGCAATGGGTCCACCTGTATCCCTATTTAAACAATTTGTTTTTTTCCCTTCCCCTCCACAAATTATACCAACATCAAATACAGTGAAAACAAGGGTTATATTGTGGGGGAGGGACTCAAATATTTTTTCTTTCTTGCTATTGTCCCTCCCCACAAGCCTTTCTTTTGGGTTAGTTTTTATGATGTCATAGTATTTGGAATTTTCCAGATTGATGTCCTGTGTTTTCCACTTCCCCAGTCAATAGGGGCAAAAAGTGGTTTGTGGAGTGGATCCCTATTTTGTTGTATTAACCAATTCAAACCACAACCTTATGTTTCCACATAGCAGGAGTTGAGACCAAGATTAGCTGGAGATTTCACTCTTTTCTACCCTTCAACTGGGTGGCTGTTTTCAAGTTGCTTAAGACTGTGATCATGAGGCTAGGTATTAGTTGCTCCTACTTATTATCTTAGTGACTCAGGAGGAGGGGATCTGATGATCATATTTTGAATTAGACGCCCCCCTAAATCATCTCTCCACCCTTCATCCAACAAATAAACCTAAGATGAGAAGTGAAGGTCAAGGGGTAGAGCTTCAAATAAGATTGGAAAACCTGAACAAGAGTGTTGAGGTCTGTCATCTTCTGTGAGTCTGATAGCATTTATTTCACATGTTTAGGTGCTTCATTTTTGGTGACTATATGTTAATCCCTGTCATTGCTTCTTTGTCAATAACTCCCTTTATTTATCTGCAATGATCTTCTTGTCTCTTCTAACTGATTTTAATAGGAACTCTCTTTTATCAGATGACAGGATGCATTTGCCTGGAAGATTCTTTTGCATCCCGTTGCTCAGATTTGTGCTGATTTTGCACTATGATATGAGTTTATTGGAGACAACACATGAGGGAATCTTGTTTTTTTTTGATCCAGTCTGCTCCTCTAATCTTTTATAGGACCAGACTTGGCCCCATTGACTTGTTTCTCTGAATCAATCCAGCAGTCCCATTATCAACATCTCTATTCCATCCCACATCCCAATTTTCTTTGGTGAGTCCAGGGCCTTGAACACAGGGCCTGGACTCTGTCCTTGAATCTCTTTGTGCTCTAGGCTAGTGTTCCATCCTTTGATCCAGAGCACCACTTCTGGCTTTTTCTGAGTAGTTGATTGGACTCCACCTGAAAAGGAAGAGGAGCTGCATTTCTGTAACTTGGATCTGAAGACTCCATTCTTGACTTTCTTCCCATCATATCACTATGGGGATCTTTGGTCAGAAAATCACGTGGAACACTTATCTGTGCATGCTGTTCTTCCTGTCATGGCAAAAGCACATGTCCACTCTGCCAGTGCCTCTGCTTCAGCCCATAAAGTCCTTAGGTATTCCCTTGGTTAGAAATTTAATGCCCCCAGGTGCAGTTCCCTTCAACTGTCATTTGAGAAATGTGGTCAATCTATAGGAGCGTCTAATAAAGAATGTCTTATGAGACATCTAGAGAAGTCACTGTTTCTCTAAGGGACAGAGAAAGACATTGAGTTAATACTTTCTTTTTATTTAGTACATGTCCTTGGACTTGGACTTAGGGCTGGGCTGCTATGCCTTAGATATTATTTTTTCCCCAGCTAACACCCTACTGCTTGAGCCTTATCTGGACCTGTGTCCTTTAGGTGGTCAGCTGGAGGAAAGCATCTTCAGGACTTTCACATGGCCTGAGCTGGCTTGGAACTTTCCATCTGATTCTGATGCCATCTGCCTCCAGGACTTTACTTCTTCCACCTGATAGTTAAACCAACCCCAGTGGCAATGAAGCTTTGCAATGAAGGAGACTAGGTTGCCCTTCCATCCATTTCACTACTGCCAAGTCAGAGAAAATAAATAATTGTGTACATGGAAGTGCTGATCAGGTCACTGTGTTCCCAGTGAACACCACCATATACAGCTCACCATTTTCTTGCTGCTCATCTGCTTAGTGAGCTGGAATTCCCTTTGGACCACCTGTGCCAAGCAGGGTATTCAGAGGAAAGAGTCAACACCACTTGTTGGTGAGCACTGATTAGTGCATAGGGGAGACTGACCACAGTAGAGTCCTACAAAAACCAGGAGGAGCTGCTGCCTTCCCCAACCCCGGAGCTGGAGACAGAAAGCCCCACAGTATGATAGTCCTGCTGCTGGCTCTGTTGCTTGAATGGACGCATGCTCAGCATAATTCTCAGGTAGAATCCTTCTAGGTAACCTGAATAAAGTGATGTGGGGAACTAGTCTCTGTGTGGGAAAATTGTCTGTCTGTCAGTGTGTCTGGCTCACATTCCTTTCTGTGCATCAATCACATTTTATTCATAGGTTGTTCTGTATGTCCATATTCATCCAACATACCTTCCATTTTGAATTCTTCCTTTGCCATTGGAATGTTAATATCACACATTGTTAAGAATATGTGGTCAGCCAATTTGTGATTTTTTTTGCAGTATTTCATAAAGGCTTAGGTATGGAATTTTTATAATTTTGTGCATATGTTGCTTTTACACATGGATCTCCTTGTGATCATTCCATGGAGGCCTAGAATCTCCTCTTGTAAATCTTTATTCTGTCTGATTCTCTCTCTTCAAATTTATTAATACCATGTAACAAGAATCAGAGACTCTGAATATTTCTAGTAAATTCTCTTCTGAAAGAAGCAGAGCCTGGTAGCTCAGAGTCTGGAGAAAGAGCTCTCCAGGTCATCACAAGCAGGTTACTTGAACCCCTGAGCAATTGGGGAGCAACACTGAAGATCCATCCTCTAACCTGCCTGATAGGGTGTTTGCCATTCAGCGAGGATATTGGTTCACCTATGCCCTTGCTGATGATAATGAAGAGCAAATCCTGGAGAATGGAGGACTGAGATTCTATCTGCATTTTCTCTACTGTTTGAGAACATGTGATGTCATAAACTTATGCACTTTTGCCAAGTAAGCTGGGCTTCCTCCATAATACAGGAACTCATGCACTGAGTCCTGGCTTTTTCTTGAGACTAAGTTTGCAAGGAAGTATTTGCATTTGGCGAGCAATCTGAGGACCTGTGCTTTACTGTATTTATTTATTTATTTATTCATTTTTGTTGGTCATAGAGTCTGAACTCTGGGCCTGGGCCCTGTCCTTCAGCTCTTCAGCTCATGGTTAGCACTCTACCACTTGAGCCAAAGCACCACTTCTGGCTTTTTCTGCTTATGTGGTGCTGAGGAATCAAACCCAGGGACTCATGATGCTAGGTAAGCACTTTACCACTGAGCCACCTTCTCAACCCTACCCATATTTTAATGTGTATGATGTCCAAATGTAGGATGTCAAAATGCCTTGTGGAAATGCATGCCTGGTCTTCAGATTAACCAGCCAGAAAGAAATTATCTAATTAGTAGATAATAGTAGGAAGGAAAGCACTTTAACTGTATAATGGGAATGTGTGTCATTCAATTTTTATTCTATGTTGTGGTTGTGAGTCTTCACAAATGTTAAACATGATGGCTTACACCTTCTGAGTGGTGAGGTGTAAGGATTGATTCAATGTCATAGAGCTATTCACGAAGATTCTCCTCAAGAAAAAGTCTCAGTTTTGCAAGTGTTTGAGGCACATTTAAGGACAGAAACATTGAAAAAAGGAGATGTGTGTGCATGTATATGTGTTTAGTTAATAGATAGGTACATAGATAGATGTACAGATAGATAGATAGATAGATAGACAGATAGATAGATAGATAATGTGTGTGTCATTGTGTGTGTCTGAGGTTTTGTCTAGATGTTGCATGATTTACATGAAGATCACAGATGATTTCAGATAACACACTTTATAGTAAATACTTGCAACCTTCATTAGCAAAAGGTGGAAAGGCTAGCAAACAGTATGTGTGTTTTTTGGATGGAGAGGAAGAGAAAGAGGAAGAGAAAGATATCTGAGGGAGGTGTCCAAACAATTTTGTGTGTGAATAAACTCACACTGACCTGGAGGAAGGAACCCAGAGGGTGTTCTTTAGATCTGAGCAACAGAACAGCAGGTCTCCATCCCCTGCAGGTGGATTCCTTCATTTCCCTTCCTACCAGTGGCTAAATGGACAGTTCTACAGATTATCGGTCCTAGTTGGAGCTGGAAATGAAAAACAAAATACCACACAATTATGTATCAGTGATTCTGAGATCAAGGTCCTAAACTAAGGAGGAGTAAGCCAATGGCCAACCTGATAACTGCCAGGGCAGAAATCTGTTATACAATCAGCAGAGCACCCAAAGAGTAGAGATATGAAATTATTAGACAATATAAAATTGAATTTTCTCAAATTCCTTGTGGAGCACACAGAATCTGATAACTGGTAAAAATGTTTGGATTGTAAATAATCATTTTAAAATGTACTTTTTTTTTGTTCTTTCAAAGGTTCGATTCCTACTTTAAAAGAGTGAAATTCTTGGGAATCCAAAATGAGATTGGTGTTTACGACATGTTCTGTGAGTGTCTGAAGATTTGGGGTACAGTCAGGTCTCCCAGCACTGGTCGGTTCTAGGTCACACATAAGAGGTCACACACAGGTGAGGGGTGGGATTTTTAGACACCTTCTGCCCACAAGGACCAAGTCCACATGGACCAGACACTGAATGTTGTAAGGACTCAGGCCCAGTCCACCTCCCTGCACATCCTCCTGTTGCTAAGCCTCTGTGTACCTATGGATGACATTCAGGGATGCTTTGTAGTGACACGAGCAGGTGTTGAAAGGGACTGGAAACCTGAGCCATGCTTTCAGGACAAGCTTTTCACCAATTAAAATAGGATCAGCTGCCATGAAAGGTGACTAGACTCTTCAGTAGAGTTGGAGAAGTGCTTGAAGAAGCAGATCCTCCAAAATAACCGGGAAAATCCCCAAAATCCAAGCACAGATGCTCACCTCCAAGTGTAGCTGACTTCAAGTTACAAGAATTAGAGACCTAATTTGCTAGGTGTGTGTATGATGATGTGAAATAATCACAAATGGTTTTCATCCTGCCACAAAAGGAAGTAAACCTCCCAATACTGACTTCCATGAAAAAGTACTCACATTCAGATTTCGTATGTGTTTTGAAAAAACACATAAGAAATTAAAAAGCAATCAAACAAGAAAGGCAGGTAAGCAGAAAGTCAGTGGCACAGCCCAACAGAGGGTACATGCTGTCCAAGTAAGAAATACTGAGATCTTTCACATCAGTGGTGTTTATATGATAATAACAGGGTCTCCTCTAGAGTCCTGAAAAGATAGATGTTAATCTTTGGTCTTAATTGTTGCTGGTGTTACCCTTTCTCCTTGCTGGGTCTTCCTGGGACTCACTCTTCAATGCCTGGGCATTGCTTTCAGTTAAGAAGGCATCTGCCCACCAAACACACATTCATCCATCAGATAGGAAAAATCATGCTTTGGTTTGGCTTCCAAGCAAAGAAGAGGGAGCTTCTGTCTCTGTACAGCTTGCTTTTTTTTTTGTGAGTGCCTGTGCATGAGTGCCTTTCCCTAACTTCTTTGTTCTTTTCCCCATAAAAGGATTTTTCTCTCTTCATCTTTTTTTTTAATAATGCTGGTGGTGCAATAAGGAGACTGGGTCTCAGTCACTTCTTGTGCTCACAGCCATCCTGGTGTCTTGCTGGGTGTGTGTTTTGGGAGGGGCTTTTCATCCATTCTTGGAATCCCAGGTGAAATGCTGTTTAGCCCTAGGAAAGTTTGGCTACAGAGAGTGCTCATCCCTGAGTATTTCCCTGCCCATTTTGCTTCACTAATCCCTGAGTAGTCCCCTCTGTGGTATGCTTTTGTAAGACTTGGGTCTTCACCCAAACATGGGGTCTTTGTCTTTAAAAGCTTGCTGCAAGCTACTTTCTGGGCTGCAAGTCTTTGAGACAAGCATCTGCCCACCATTGTGGGTCTCTAAGAAAGACTCCCCAGTTCCATCTCTCAGGATGGGGCTTCTCTGTCTCTCGAGAGTGAATTCCCTTTTAGCCAGAATATGATTACTAAAGGCAAGGAGCCATCAATAGCCTCACATTCTGACATTGTTATGTTGAATTTCTAGACAACATGATCCATGTCCAAGTAGTGAACAGTATAGACACATTCATGTGGTTGAAAATATTCCATATTGATGGAAATGGAGAGGAAAGCAATGTGATTTAATTGGCAGGTGAGTACCGCAGGTTCTGTCTGTGCAGTAAAGCCAACCACAGCCACTCTACAGTGAGCTTAGAGAACTTTGATAGTGTATTCATTTGCTCCACTGTGTTTCTACCTGTGATCTTGATCTTCAATGGGAGAAGAAACAAAGGACCTTGAATCTTGGTCTCAAGACAACGATCGGAGCCATTTGAGTTGAGGTCAAACGATGAAGGCTGTGCCCATTCCCTGGGTCAAAATATACAGGGGAGATGGTGGATTCTGTATCAGGAAACAACTCAGGGGCTCCCAGAGGACGCAGTATACAGCCAGTCGTATAATAGTGGATATTGCTGCTGTCTTGTCTTCTCCTCCATGTAAGAAAACTAGGCAGCATACTCACTGAAGAAGAAGACATGGAGTTCAGAAGGATCATGGAGGAAAAACGTCATCCCTTATGATCACATTCACTACATTTTGATCAAATGACCCACAGACAGACTGATAGATAGACAGGCATACAGGCCAACAAGAGATATAGAAAAATAGTGATGGAGATAGAGTGATGAATACATTTCTCTCTCTCTCTCTACATATATGGATAGATAGAGATTATTTCCACAATGGAAATAATCACCAGAGTAGAGATTAATGGAGAGCATTGTTTGTGGAATTGTTCTGTCTGCATATTCTCTTTGCTCAGAGTTAGGAGACAGTAGAAGCAAAATGTCACAATTGCACTGACCTTACCTCTCCTACTCCTTTCTCTCTTTACAGTGAAATTTTAGTGAAATTTCTTGGTGAGTAGAAATGGGGTTGTTTAAAGCCCCTGCTATCTTAGTGATGTCTTCCCTCAGGAAGGCCTGAGTAATTCAGAGACAAAGATTCCTGTCCGAAGAGTGACAAACACTTCTGTTGATGTAGCATGGGGTTTTTACTGAAATCCCTGAAAAGATGACATGGGTCTTGGATTAATAATAGCTACTTTAATAGTAGTTCCTCAAGTAGCAGTTGGTATAGTAAAGCAGGATTTACTATAGGACAATGGGAGTTGCTCCAATAGTAACACTTTACTATTAAAAAAGAGTACTTTAGTGCTAGTCATAAACTAGGACTTGACTTTGAACGGGTAGTTTATGTTTTGTTGGTTTGTTTGCTGGTGGTGGGGCTTGAACTCTGGACCTGGGTGCTGTCCCTCAGCTCTTCTGCTCAAGGCTAGTGCTGTACCATTTAGCCACATATATGGCACCACTTCTGAGTTTCTGGTGGTTCATTGAAAATAAGCATCTCTCTGACTTTCCTGCCCAGGCTGGTTTTGAACCATGATTCTTAGATCTCAGACTCCTGACTAACTGAAATTACAGGTGTGAGCCACTGGTGCCAGCTTTGAGCATTAGTTATTATAGTAAAGGATTAGTTACTATATTAAAATAATAGTTACTTTATTGTGCTTTCACTCCCATAAAATTACCACTTTATAGGAGTTAATAGAGGTTCATTTACTATATGCAAAGGCTTGGAATGCTGAAATGTAAAAGCAAAAATGATAGGAACCCTCATGGCTTCCACTGTAACTGAGCTCACTTGCATTCCAAACCTATTTTACTACAGATCATTCAGAAACTTTTATGTATAATTTTTCTATGTGAATTTTAGAAAATATGACATAGAAATTTGAAATACTCAAGAAGGCTTAAATATTCACCACTTTTCTCCTTTTGAGGGGAGCTCTCATTTTATTTTTGTGATCCTAAAGTAGCTGTACACAGGATTTTCTGTTCAATATGTTAATGTGAACAATACATCCCTACCAATGTCACCCTTTCCAGAATTCTTCCTCATCACTTACCATCCCCTTCATGTACAATCTTGATCAATATCCTCCATCCAACTGATCTTATTAATACATTTCTTTTTCCCTTATTGGGTTTTTCATTCTATTTCTGGACTTATGTGAGATTAAGCCACAAATATGCAGGGCAGGTTTCTGTCACTTGAAGCATATGACCAGTGCTCATTTACTTATATATCATGATAGATAGATAGATAGATAGATAGATAGATAGATAGATAGATAGATAGATAGATAGATAGATAGAGCTGGGAAGGTGGCTCAGTGGTAGAATGCTTGCCTTGCATGCATGATGCCCTGGGTTTGATTCCTTAGCACCACACAAGCAGAAAAAGTCAGAAGTGGTGTTATGGCTCAAGTAGAACACTAGCCTTTAGCTGAAAAGTTGAGGGACAGAGCCCAGGCCCAGAGTTCAGGCACCACTACCGACAAAAAAGATAGATAGATAGACAGACAGACAGACAGACAGATAGACAGAAAGACACATAGGCAGATACTAGACTGGTGGAGAGAGAATATCACTAGGTTGGTGGATAAATACACAGACAGGCAGGCAGATAGATACAAAATAGATAGATAGATAGATAGATAGATAGATAGATAGATAGATAGATAGATAGATAGATAGATAGATAGATAGGCAGGCAGGCTGGCAGGCTGGCAGGCAGGCAAACATAAATACAGACTGACAGACAGACTGATAGATAGACAGGCACACAGGCCAACAGGAGATATAGAAAAATAGTGATAGAGATAGAGAGTGATGAATACATTTCTCTCTCTCTCTACAAATATGGATAGATAGATAGAGATGGAGATAGATAGATGATACATACGTACGTACATACATACATACATACATACATACATACATACATACATACATACATATAAACCTTCATACATACAAACCTTCATACATACATGCATGCATACATACATACACACATATACTCACATACACAAATACATAGATAAAATCATGGCTGACTAGGACACATGCTCTCAAGATTATGTTTTCTCTGTCCCTGGATCAGCTGGGGTCACAAACACTGCTTTGACAATGAGGGATTTCCTATTCATGTTGACAGTGTCAGAGATTCTGCCATTGAGTCTGTGTCAGGTTGGATGCATTGCCTTTTTTTTCTGTTACAACCTCACAGTTGTGGTGGAGTTCGGGAGTGCATGGGACCCCACCCACTCTGCAGGGTCAGAATCATCTCCACCAAGATAAAGTCTCCTGGTTGCTCAAATCTGTTTTCCCTGCTTTAAGTGAAGCTGTGGACTCTCTTCCTTGGCTTTCCATCTTCATCCCTTCTTCTGATATTGATACTTCTCAAAATGATTTAACAAACTGATTGCACATGCACACATTTCTGTCTTGGCAGAATCTGTGCTCCTGGGGCTATGGATAGACTCCCAGACATCCCTCAGTAGACAAGTGTATCCAAAACACATGCTACCAGGGCATGACAGAATCATATATAGCCAAGAGAAAGAAGAAAGCCATGTCATTTGCAGGGGAATGGATGGAACTAAAACAAGTAATGTTAAGTAGGGTGAGCCAAGCTCAGAGAGACCAAGGGCACATGTGTTCTCTCATATGCAGAGGTTCAATCTAAAATTCACTGAGATATGACAAATTACATGGGATTCAAGATACTCACATACAGTGAGACCAAAAAGGATATTCTTAGGAGAGAATGACAAAGTCACAATGCCTATTTGCCTCTTCCTATAATCTATCAATCTATCTATCAATAAATCTATCTCTCTATCTCTCTATCTATCTATCATCTATCTATCTATCTATCTATCTATCTATCTATCTATCTATCTATCTATCTATCTATCTATCACCTACCTTCCTACCTATTTATAAAAATTCTAAGATATGCAAACAAGAGACATTTTTCTTTTCAATGTTTTATATTATTATTTTTTAGTGATCCTGCCTCCTTTCCCTCATGTATAGTGTATTCACATGGATATCTGTGGGTGGGTGAGGAGAGGGCACAGAACTCGAGGGGAAAATGGTGAAAAAGAACAGCAGTGGAGCTCACTGGGCACAGGTGAGGATAAAGTCTGCAACTCTCAGGTGGAGATGAGAGAGAGACAGGGAGAGAGTGAGGGAAGAGAAGATACTGTACCAAAGGACATGTATTCTGATCTGACTCAGGTCATGGGAAACCCTCTGGGCATAATCTCTATAATAACAATAAAATAAATTAATGTAAACAAGAGAAGTAGCTAGCCCTACCTTGTTAGGAAAATCAAGGAGACAAAAGGAAAGAAGAAGGCAGATACATCAATAATTTCTGGAGAAGGGCATCAAGTAGCACAGAACAGTCAGAGACACAAGGGGCTGGAAGTGCAGGGAGGATCAGGGTTTAAATACAGTTGGATGTGAGGTATGGGGTTGTGTAATGTAGAAGCAAAAAGCCCTGTACAATCAGGTGAAATAAGGATACCGGGTCTACAAATGATCACAAACAAGGTCGTACCAAAGCTACCAGCACAATCGTGTTTATCACAGAATTATTCACCATAGTTTTTTATGGAACCAACCATGATGCCCCCCGTAGAAGAATGGTTCAAGAAAATGTGATACACACCACACACACACACACACACACACACACACACACACACACACACACACACACACACACACACACACACACACACACACACACACACACACACACACACACTGGAATTCTATGCCTCCACCAGAAAGAATGACATTGCCCCATTTGTTAGGAAATGGAAAGACTTGGAAAAAATTATATTAAGTGAAGTAAGCTAGGCCCAAAGAAACATAGGTTCCATGGTTTCCCTTGTTTGCAATGATGACTACATGTCTAAGACAAGCAGAAAAGGTCAAAGGCTATGCACATATGACCATATGAGATGATGTTAAACGAAATGTACCCCAAGACAGGCACACAAGTGGGTGTTTTTTTCTTGCTATTGTTTTTAATGTACTTATTGTGCTCTATGTAGTTCTTTTGTTTCTTTTGTATGTTCTTCCCCTGCAGCATAACCACTGTTTTCACTGTATTTGATTGTGGTGTTCTGCAACTTGTATATACATTTTTGTAATTTGGGGAGGGGAAGGGATATAGTGGAATGCTTAAATGGGGATGCAGGTTGAACCATTGTGATGATGAGATGTACAGGACACTATGTTGAAAACAAACTTACAATTTGTGGGGGGAGGGAGGAGTTGGGGAGGTGGGGAGGGAAAGGATGGTAGGGGAAAAACAAAGGAGGAGGTAACAATGTTCGATAGGAAATGTACTCATTACCCTACTCATGTAACTGTAACCCCTCTGTACACTATTTTTACTATATATATTATAAATATGTATGTATATATGTATGTATGTATATATATATATACATATATATACATATATATATATACATATATATGTCTAGCTGAGTCTGCCATCTCGTCTTCTTGGTGGATGAAGGTGGAGGTACCCCCCAGGTGATGGGTGTGCCTAAGTTCCCACAGGCTGGAGCAGACTGGGCCTGCTGGTCGTGTGACTTGAACTCATAAGACTCTCCAGGTCCCTGTGACCCCAACCCTTGCCCTATTGAAGCCCCTTTTTGCCCCATGCCTGGTGTCTCCTGGCTTTCCTCAAATCACCATGGCATCCCACTTCAGTGCTCCATGGGGATTGATCTGGTCTGTTGTGATTGTTTCTCTGTCCTTTCCTTACATGGTTAACCTCATGGCTCCATTTCCTAACAAGGTGAAGTTTTCTGAGGACACGTGTCAGATCTCCAAGAAAGTGGCTGATTTGACCTCTCAAAATGTGGCTTCTCTGTTTATCAATATCAAAACAAAATCCTATTGCTGAGTAACACAGATGAGGCTGGGAGTGGCAACTGGCTCAAGGATTGGGATATTGATCAGATGCCATGGGTGCAGATGGTGGAGTTGGAACCAGGGGTGAGGGCAGCGAGGCTGAGGGACCATGAGAACAACCTGGAGCTGTGAAAATCAGGCAAAGTCCCTTCACCTATATGGGAGGAAGGAAGGAAGGAAGGAGGAAGGAAAGAAGGGAAGGAAGGAGGGAGGAAGCGAGGCAGGGAAAGAAGGAAGGAAGGAGGGAGTGAAGCAGAGAAGGAAGGAAGAGAGAGGGAGGGACTATGGGAGATCAGGAAGGAGAGAGGGAGGGAGTCAGGGTGGAAGGGAAGGAAGGAATGAGGCATGGAGGGAGGAAGAAAGCAGGGACAGAAGGGAGAGGGAGGGAGGCAGAGTGGGAAAGAAGGAGGGAGAGAAGGAGGGAGAAGGGAAGAAGCAAGGAAGGAGGAAGGAAGGAAGGAAAGAGGGAGGGAAGGAAGGAAGGAGGAGGGGAAAAAGAAAGGCAGGAGGGAGGTCAAGAAGGAAGTAAGGAAGGAAAGGAAGGAGGGGAGGGTAAGGATTGAAGAAGTAAGGAAGATAGGTAGGAAGGAAGAAGGAAGAAAGAAAGGGAAGGAGAAAGAAAGAAGAAAAGAAGGACGGAAGGAGGGAAGGAAGAGGAGGGCAAAAAAGGAGGGAGGGAAGGAAGGAAGGAGGGACAGAAGGAAGAAAAGAAGAGAAGAAGGGAAAGAAGGAAGGAGGGGAAGAAGGAAGAAGGAGAAAGAAGGAAGGGAGGAAGGAGAGAGGGAAGGAGGGAGGAAAGAAGGAAGAAAGAAAGGAAGTAAAGAAGGAAGGGAGGGAGGGAGGAAGGAAGGAGGGAAAAAGGTAGGAGAGAAGGAAGGAGGGAGGGAGGGGAAGGGGAAGGAATGAAGTAGGAAGGAAGGAACTAAGGAAGGAAGAAAGGAAGGAAGCATGGAAGGAGATAGAAACAAAGAAGGGGGGCTGCGAAGGTGGCTCAGTGGTAGAGCACTTGCCTTGCATGCATGAGGCCCTAGGTTCGATTCCTCAGCACCACATAAACAAAAAGAAAAAAGCCGGAAGTGGCGCTGTGGCTCAAGTGGTAGAGCGCTAGCCTTGAGCTGAAGAGCTGAGGGACAGCGCCCAGGCCCAGAGTTCAGGCCCCACAACCGGACCAAAAAAAAAAAAAAGAAACAAAGAATGAAGGAAGGAAGGAAGAAAGGAAGAAAGGAAGGAAGGAAGGAGGAGAGGAAGGAAGAAAGGAGGGAGGGAAGGAAGGAGCAGGGGAAGGAGGGAGGGAAAGAAAGAAGGAGGGAGGGAAGTAAGGAAGGAGAGAGGGAAGTAAGGAAGGAGGGAGGGAAGGAAGGAAGGAAAGAAAGAAGACATGAACTTGAGGATTGACTACAAATAAGACCAACTGAGGTTCCTGAGACTTATTCCTTCCAGAAAACTCTCTTTTCCTAATCACTCCTGAAAAGTAAAATTACATTACTCCTGGAGGCTAAGACTGATACTGAGAGAAAAAAAATCACTATTAATTGAACAATGATAAAACAAAGGTTCCCATCCCAGAGGAATCCAGTATTTGCTGACATTCCTCGTATTCTGGACTTAGGGTTTACTCATTTGAAGAGATTCTGTGTCCTCACTTTTAGATATGACAAGCCTTTCTTTTGGGTTAGTTTTCATAATGTCATAGTATTTGGAATTTTCCAGACTGATGTCTTGCGGTTTCCCCTTCCCAGTGAATTGGGGGACAGGGTGAGGGGTTTGTGGAGTGGATCTCTATTTTGTTGGATTTACCAGTTCAAACCAAAACCCTATTTTTCCACACAGCAGGAGTTGAGCCCAAGTCTGGCTGGAGATTTCACTCTTTTCTACCTTTCAATTGGGTGACTGTTTTCAAGTTGCTGAAGACTGGGACCATGAGGCTAGGTATTGGTGGCTCCTGGTTATTATTTCAGTGGCTCAGGAGGAGAGGATCTGATGATCCCCCTAATTTTGAATTAGCTCCCCCCCAAATCAACATCTCTCCTTATCCAACAAATAAAACTGAGATGAGAAGTGAAGGCCAAGGGGTACAGCTTCAAATAGGATTGGAAAACCTGAATCAATCCAGTAGTCCCATTATCAACATATCTTTTACGTCCTCCACATTCCCATTTTTTTTTTTTGGCCAGTCCTGGGTCTTGAACTCCCTTAGCCTCTCTTTGCTCCAGTCTAGTGCTCTACAACTTAAAACAGAGCATCACTTCTGGCTTTTTCTGAGTAGTTGATTGGAATCCACCTGCAAAGGAGGAGGAATTACTCTTCTGTGACTTAGATCTGAAGACTCTACTCTTTCTTCCCATCATATCACTGTGAGGCTCTTCAGTAAGA
Organism: Dipodomys merriami; assembly: GCF_024711535.1. Taxonomy (NCBI): domain Eukaryota; kingdom Metazoa; phylum Chordata; class Mammalia; order Rodentia; family Heteromyidae; genus Dipodomys; species Dipodomys merriami. The sequence continues at coordinate 1,066,682 of NW_027203104.1, read as the reverse complement.
AAGTCACATGGATGCTCATCCGTGCATGCTGTCCTTCCTGTCCTGTCAAAAACACATGTCCACTCTGCTAACACCTCTGCTTCTGCCTGTAAAGGCCATAGATATTGACTACAGACTCTGCTACCTGGGGTCAACTGTGATATTCATCCCATAGTTAGAAATTTAATGTCCCCAGGGGCATTTCCCTTCAACTGTCATTTGAGAAATGTGATCAATACATATGAATAGGTAATAAAAAATCTGCTATGGGACATCTAGAGAAGTCACCGTTTCTCTAAGGGACAGAGAAAGACATTGGGTTAATATTTTCCTTTTATTTAAGACATGTCCTGGGACTTCGACTCAGGGCTGGGCTGATGCGTCTTAGATATTATTTTTCTCCCTGCTAACATCTGGAATATTCCCTCCAGACTACCTGGGCCAAGCAGAATATTTTTTTTGGGGGGGGGTGAGTCAACACCACTGGATGGTGAGCACCGATTGGTGCATTGGGGAGACTGACCCACAGGAGAGTCCCATAAAAATCAGGAGGAGTCCCGCCCTCCCCAACCCCGGAGGAGACAGAAAGACCAAGGTCAGAGTCCTGCTGCTGCCTCTGCTGCTTTCGTGGACGCATGCTCAGCAGAATCCTTAGTTAGAACCCTTCCACGTATATGGTGATGTGGGGACCTAGTCTCTGTATGGGGAAACTGTCAGTGTGCCTGTCTCACATTCCCTTATGTGCACAGATTGCATTTTATTCATAGGTTGCTCTACATGTCCATATTTATCCAACATACCTTCTATTTTTATTCTTCCTTTGTCATCGGACAGTAAATATAAAACATCATTAAGAACATATAAACAACATGTTTTGTGATTTTTTGCAGTGTTATTTCAGTTTTTTATAGTTTTGTGCATGTGTTACTTTTACCCACGGGGCTCCTTGTGATCATTCCAAAGAGCTTAGAATCTCCCCCCAAAAATCCTGATCCTGTCTGATTCTCTCTCTCTCTTCCAATTTATTAATGCCATGCAGCAAGAATCATAGACTCTGAATACTTGTAGTTCATTCTCTTCTGAAAGATTCAGAGTCTGGAGAAGGAGCTCTCCTGGTTGTCGCAAGCAGGTTACTTTAACCCCTGAGTGTTTGGGGAGCAAAACTGAAGATCTGTTCTCTAACCTACCCGGTGGGGTGTTTGACATTCAGTCAGGAGGATGGTGCATCTACACCCTGGAAGCTAACCATGAAGAGCAAATCCTGGAGGATGGAAGACTGAGATTCTTTTTTTTAAAATACATTTTTATTGTAAAATTAGTGTACAGAGGGGTTGAAAGGTGAGCAAGGTAATGAATACATTTCCTATTAAGCATTGTTACCTCCTCCTTTGTTTTCCCCTAACTTCTCTTCCCTCCCCACCTCCCCAAAACCTCCCTCCTCTCCCCCAAGTTATAAAGTTCATTTTTGACATAGTGTCTTGTACATCTCATTGTTACAGTGGGTCAACCTGTATCCCTATTTAAGCATTTTCTTTTTTCATTTCCCTTCCCCAAATTATATATACAAATTGTATATACAAGATACATAACACCAGAATCAAATACAGTGAAAACAGGAATTATACCATGGGGGGAGGAACATACAAAAAAATCCAAAAAAATCACATAGTACATTATAAGTACGTTAAAAACAACAGCAAGGAAAAAGGAAACCACATGTGTCCCTGTCTTGGGGTTAATTTCACTTAACATCATCTTATATGGTCATATGTACATAGCTTTTGACCTTTTGTGCTTGACCTATTTGGTGCAAATAAGGGAAACCATGGGACCTATGTTTCTTTGGGCCTGGCTTCCTTCATTTAATATAATTTTTTCCAAGTTTTTCCATTTCCTAACAAATGGGGCAATGTCATTTTTTTCTGATGGAAACAAAGAATTCTATCATATGTATATATCACAATTATTTTAAATTTTATTTTATTTGAGAACATACTGTACAGAGGGGTTACAATTACATTGGCAGGATAATGCATACATTTCTTACCAAGCATTGCAGCCTCCTCCTTTGTTTACCCTTCACCTCCTTTCCCAGCCTCCCCCCTCCCCCCCACCCAAACATACCCCCCTCCCCCTCCACTCCGACATTGTAAAGCTTGCTTTGACATGACATTTTGTAATTCTCATTGTTACAACAGGTCCACCTGAATCCTTAAATGATTTGTTTGTCCCCCTCTCCTCCACATGTTATACTGACATCAAATATAGTGAAAGCGGGGGTTACACTGTGGGGGAGGGACATACAAAGCAACAAAGAAATAATCTTATAAATGCGTTAGAAACACATGCATGAAAGAAACGAAAACATTAAAATACATATTTAAGGGTTCGTTTTCCTAACATCACATTATCTGATCTTTTCCGCTTGACTCATACCTATACTAGATGTTGCAAATAAGGGAAACCATGGGACCTATGTTTCTTTGGGCCTGGCTTACTTCACTTAATATAATTTTTTCCAAGCCTTTCCATTTCCTAACAAATGGGGAAATGTCATTCTTTCTGATGGAGGCATAGAATTCCATTGTGTATATATACCACATTTTCTTGATCCATTCATCTACTGAGGGGCTTCTGGGTTGGTTCCATATCTTAGCTATGGTAAATAATGCTGCAATAAACATAGTTGTGCTGGTAGCTTTAGTGTGGTCTTGTTTGTATACATTTGGGTAAATGCCCAAAAGTGCGATTGCTGGATCATAGGGGAGATCTATGTGAAGTCTTTTGAGGAACCTCCATACTGCTTTCCAAAGTGGTTGAACAAGTTTACATTCCCACCAACAATGAAGTAAGGTTCCTTTCTGTCCACATCCCCTCCAGCATCTGTTGTTGTTAGAGTTCTTGATTTTTGCTGTTCTAACTGGAGTGAGGTGATATCTCAATGTTGTTTTGATTTGCATTTCTTTTATGGCTAGGGATGTTGAACATTTCTTCATGTGTCTAATGGCCATCCTTCTTTCTTCTTCAGAGAAGCTTCTCTTTAAGTCTTTCGCCCACTTATTTATTGGGCAGTTGTTTCTTTGAGGATTTGTTGTTGGGTGGTTTAATTTTTTGATTTCCAAGTATATTTTAGATATGAGACCCTTGTCCGTTGTATGGCTAGTAAAGATCTTCTCCCAATCGGTGGGCTTTCTATTGATCTTGCTAGCTATGTCATTTGCCCTGCAGAAGCTCTGCAACCTTATGCAATCCCATTTGTCCAACCTTTCTTTGATTTGTTGTGTTTCCGGGTCTCTATTCAGAAAATTTCGGCCTGAGCCAAGGAGACGTAGGGTTTCTCCTATTCCATCCTGTAATGTTTTCAGAGTGTCTGCTTTGAGTTCAAGGTCTTTGATCCATTTGGAGTTGATTCTGGTGCAGGGTGATATATAAGGATCTAGCTTTAGTTTTCTACATGTAGTTAACCAATTTTGCCAGCACCATTTACTGAAGAGGCTGTCTTTCTTCCATTCTATTGTTTTAGCATCCTTATCGAAGATTAGATGGCTATAGGTCTATAGGTTCATTTCTGGGTTTTCAATTCTATTCCATTGGTCCTGAGGTCTGTTCTTATGCCAATACCAAGCTGTTTTGATTACTATGGCTTTATAGTAGAGTTTGAAATTTGGTATTGATATTCCTCCAGCAGTGTTCTTTCCGTTGAGAAGTGTTTTTGCTATTCGGGGTCTTTTATTGTTCCATATGAATTTTTGGATTGCCTCTTCTATTTCCTTGAAGAATGAGGGTGGAATTTTGATTGGTATTGCGTTGAATTTGTAGATAGCCTTGGGAAGTATTGCCATTTTCACGATGTTAATCTTGCCAATCCAGGAGCATGGGAGGTTTTGCCATTTTTTAAGTTCTGTGTTGATTTCCTTTTTCAAGATTTTAAAGTTTTCATCATAGAGGTCCTTCACTTCTTTAGTTAAGTTAATTCCTAGGTATTTTATTTTTTGTGGGGCTATTACAAATGGAGTTGCTTTCCTAATTTCAGCCACACTTTTCTCATTGTTGGCATACAGAAAAGCCATTGATTTTTGGGGGTTAATTTTATAACCTGCTACTTTGCCAAAGTTTTGAATCAGCTTCAGTAATTTGGGAGTGGAGTCTATGGGATTCTTTAAATACAAGATCATGTCATCTGCAAAGAGGGAGAGTTTTATTTCTTCTTTCCCTATTTGGATCCCCTTTATGTCTGCATCTTGTCTTATTGCTGTAGCTAGGCATTCTAATACTAGATTGAAGAGAAGTGGAGAGAGTGGGCATCCTTGTCTTGTTCCTGAGTTAAGAGGAAATGGCTTTAGTTTTTCACCATTGAGTATAATGCTGGCTGTAGGTTTGTCATATACAGCCTTTATTGTATTGAGGAATGTTCCATGGATTCCTAATTTTTCCAAAACCTTCATCATAAAGGGGTGTTGGATCTTGTCGAATGCTTTTTCTGCGTCTATTGAGATAACCATGTGGTTCTTGTTCTTGCTCCTGTTGATGTGATGAATAATATTAATTGATTTGCGTATATTGAACCAGGTTTGCATCACTGAAATGAATCCTGTTTGATCGTGGTGTATGATTTTTTGGATGAATTTTTGAAGTCGATTGGCCAAAATTTTGTTGAGAAGTTTTGCATCGATGTTCATCAAAGAAATGGGTCTATAGTTCTCTTTCTTTGATGAGTCCCTGCCTGGTTTTGGGATGAGGGTTATGATGGCTTCATAGAATGTGTTTGGTAGTGAGCTTTCTTTTTCAATTTCATTGAAGAGTTGGAGGAGAATTGGTGTGTGTTCTGCTTTGAAGGCCTTGTAAAATTCCGCTGTAAAACCATCTGGTCCTGGACTTTTCTTAGCTGGGAGGTCTCTTATTGCTGTTTCTATTTCAATGCTTGATATGGGCCTGTTAAGCTGGTTTAACTCATCTTGGTTTAGTTTTGGCATGTCAATATTTGCTAGGAAGAGGTCCATTTCTGTCAAGTTGTCGAACTTATTAGCATAAAGTTTTGAGAATTATTCCCTTATAATGTTCTGAATCTTGTTTGTTTCCGTGGTGATGTTTCCATTCTCATCTCTGAGTTGATTAATTTGGGTGTGTTCTCTTCTTTTTCTGATAAGATTTGCTAAGGGCCTGTCAATTTTGTTAAGTTTTCAAAGAACCAACTCTTTGTTTTGTTGATTCTTTCTATAGTTTTTTTGGATTCTAATTCATTTAATTCTGATTTAATTTTGATTATTTCTTTCCGTCTACTGGATTGGGGTTTATCTTGCTGCTCTTTTTCAAGGAGGTTTAGATGTGTCATTAAATTGCTAGTTTCAGATCTCTCCAATTTGTTGATGTAGGAGCTCAGAGCTATAAACTTGCCTCTGAGTACTGCCTTTGCTGTGTCCCAGAGGAGCTGGTAATTTGTGTGTTCATTTTTGTTGAATAGCATGAACATTTGAATTTCCTTTCTAATCTCTTCCATGGCCCACTCTTGATTCAGCAGTGTGTTGTTTAGCCTCCATGTGATACCGGACTTTCTTTGGTGGCTTTTGGTGTTGAGTTCTAATTTTATTCCCTTGTGATCAGAGAGAATGCAGGGTATAACTTCAATGTTTCTGAATTTAGACAAGTTTGCTTTGTGGCCTAGAATGTGGTCTATTTTAGAAAACGTTCCATGTGCTGCTGAGAAGAATGTGTATTCTGATGCTGCTGGGTGAAATGTTCGGTAAATGTCTGTTAAGTCTAGTTGATCTATGCAGCTGTTTAGATCTGCGGTTTCTCTGTTGAGTTTTTGCCGAGTTGATCTGTCTAGTGGGGAGAGTGGTGTGTTGAAATCCCCAACAATTAATGTCTTTGGATCTATATGGGATTTGAGGGAAAGTAGTGTTTCTTTGAGAAATTTGGGTGCTCCATTGTTTGGCGAATAGATATTTAGAATTGTAATATCCTCCTGAAGGAGAGATCCTTTAATTAGTATGTAGCGACCTTCTTTATCTCTTCTCACGATTTTTAATTTGAAGTCTATTTTATCTGATATTAGGATTGCAACTCCCGCCTGTTTATGAGGGCCGTTTGCTTGGTAGATTTTGTTCCAGCCTTTAACATTGAAAATGTGTTTGTTTTTACCGGCAAGATGTGACTCCTGCAGGCAGCAGATAGAAGGGTCTTGTTTTTTAATCCAACTAGACAGTCTATGTCGCTTAATTGGAGAGTTCAGTCCGTTAACGTTAAGAGATAGGACTGAGAGGTATTTGGGAGTTCCTGCCATGTTATCTACCTTCTTGGGGGCTGCGAAAGCTGGGTTCTTCGTATGGTTCTTGGATTCTCAGTTTGTGTGCAGTTTGTTGGCCTTTATTGTGGTCTTGTTGGTTTTCTATGTGTAGGACATCTTTAAGAATCTTTTGTAGGGCTGGTTTGGTGGAGATGTATTGTTTCAATTTTTCTTTGCTGTGGAAGGTTTTTATTTGGCCTTCAGTTATAAAGGAAAGTTTAGCTGGGTACAGTATTCTTGGTTGATAGTTGTTTGTTTTTAGGGCATGGCATACATCATTCCAGGCTCTTCTTGCTTTGATTGTCTCTGCTGAGAAATCTGAGGTGATTCTAATTGGTTTCCCTTTATAGGTGATTACCCTTTTCTCCCTCACAGCTTTAAGGATCTTTTCCTTGTTCTGAGTTGATCCTGTGTGGATTATAATGTGACGGTGGGATGTCCTCTTCTGGTCTGGTCTATTTGGGGTTCTAAAGGCTTCTTGTATCTGAATAGGCCTATCTTTTTGCATGTTTGGGAAGTTCTCTGCTAGGATCCTGTTAAACAAATTTCCTAGACCATTAACTTCTGTTTCTAGGTGCTCCTCTACACCCATTATCCTTAAGTTAGGCCTTCTGATGGTGTCTTCCAGGTGTTGGATAGATCTATCATATTTCTTGGACTTGTCTTGGATGGTTGTATGTTCTTTCTCTATAATATCTAGGCTGTCTTCAATCCCTGAGATTCGATCTTCTGCATGGTCTAACCTGCTGTCAAGACTCTCTACTTTGTTTTTAATCTCTTTTCCTTCTAATTGGTCAGCTTTCATGGCTTCAAGTTCTTTGTTGAAGCTCTGTTTTAGGTCTTGTATGAATCTCTTTACTTCCTTAATTTGGTGTTCAGTGTTTGTCCTCAAATCACTTAGTTGATTGGATATGGTTTCTTTGGACTCCCATTCCTTCTGTTGGGTTCCATTCAGCATTCCCTTTGTGGTCTCCCTGACTTCCTTCAGCTCTTTGTTAATGGATTCTATGGATGCCTTTAGTGATCTTTGTGTGTTCTCTACCTGGTCTCTCAAGTCCTGTATTACTCTTTGTTTAGCTTCCTCACGTTCGTGGGATTCCTGCAGTTCTCTTTGAGTGTTCTCAGCCTGCTCATGCCATTCCTCCCTTTCTCTTTGAGTATTCTCAAGTTGTTCACGCAAATCCTGTATCAGTTTTTGAGTAGCTTCCTCACGTTTATGATATTCCTGTATAAACTTGTGGGATGCCTCCTCTCTCTCCCTATCACGCTCATAGAGAGTCCTTTGTAAGTTGTCAAGCTTCTCATTTATCATGTTTGCCACCAGTGTTTGTAGAGCTATTTGGGAACTCTCCTCTGGATTGTTCATTATCTGATCTGACCCCTGATTATCAAGATTGGGAATTGAGATACCCGAATTTGCCATTTTTCTTGTGTTTTTCCGGCTTACTCTGCCCATTTGAGATGAAGATAGTACCAGTTTTGTGCTAGAACACTATCTTAAGGCAACCATCAACCAAAGTTTGCATTTGTACAGTCAATAGTCTACAGATACAATCTAGTTCAACAGATACATCTATTCAACATCAAACAACTATATTTTAAAGGACTTTGAACCGCAGAAAAGAATTTGGAAAACCAGAAATTATTAGGATTAGGGAGAGATGTGGGTGAAAAATAGGAATAGATTGGTGTGGGGAGGCACAGGGAGAGTTAACTATGTCCTAATCACAAAGCAGGAAATGGGTTGGGTAGGATGCAAGTAGAGAGAGAGAGAAAAAGAAGAGAGGGATAGGGGAATGAAAAGAGACCAGAAAAAAAAATAGAAATGTAAAAATTAATGTTATTGTAGAGATTAAAAGACCATCTATTTAGAGAGGAATGTGAATATGTTGTGAGAAAGGGAGGGACATAGAGGAGATGTGAAAAAACTTTAAGGATGGGAAAGGGAGAAGAAAAGATCAGAAGTTCAGTAGAGCTAGACAAAAAACAAAAAGATAATTATGAAAGAAAGAAAAAGAGAAAGAAGATAAGAAAAGAAAGGAAAATGCTCATTTACATATTCCTAAAATAAAAATTATAAGAGGAGAAAAAACAAAAAAAAAGTTACTGGAAATCAATTATTTTTTCAGAAGAGGCAAAAATTAAAGATTAATAAAAGTTTTAAAAGAGAAAAAAATTTATATATATATATAAGGTAGCAAAAAACAAAAAAACAAACAATAAAAAAGAAAAGAAGAAGAAAAAAAGAGAGAAAAAAAAGAAGAAAAAAGAAAAAAAAAAGTCCTTTGATTTTTTTTGGGGGGGGTGGGAGGGGTGGGAAGAATCCTGTATCTCCCTTTTGTCTGTAACCAGCCTTTTGTTGGAGTCTCTGGTCGGCTTGAGGTCCTGTGGCTTGATTGGTTTCTTAAGTCGGTTTGTTGGAAGAGGCAGAAAAATGCTCTGCTTTACCCCAGATTTTGAGATCCCCCTCCCAGGTTAGTTTTCTAGGAGGGTGATCTGCTTTGAGAATCACAAAAGAAGGGGATGCAGTGGTGAGGCTAGGTTCTGGGTAGAGTTGAGGCCTTTCAACAACCAGTAGCTTTTTCCTGGGGCTGTTTTGTGCAAAAACAAAAACAAAAAAAAATCTCCCAGAGCCCAGCCTGGAGCCGTTCTCAGGGATTCTGTTTTTCAATTGATTGTTGAGGCTGCTAGAGGGAGGGGCAGCCTCTGTCTCTGGTTACCCAGTGAGTGCCTGAGCTGGGTGACTTTTCCCTGGATGGAGCTGAGTCTGGCAGATCACTTCGCCGTTAAGTTCTTGTGACCTGCTAAATGACTCGTTTTATTCCAAGGCCTGGGTTGGAGCTGGCAGCTCCTCCGAGCTTTGTCGGTATCCAAGATGGAGATCACCGGTGCTGGGGGGGGAGGGGTGGCCTTCCCTCCTCTGCTCCCTAAGAAGGAGTGAGGAAGTCGGGCTTCTACTCACGCCAAGTCTTGGATCCTGGGTCGTCTCTGGTCTGCAAGCTGCAGGGTGAAGATGTCCGCTCTTTGTTGGTTCTTGCTGGTGTTGAGTAGAATCCGCTCGCCCGCTGCGTCTGGCTCCTTCGTCCCGGACTCTCTGTGTGTCTATATCACAATTTTTGATCCATTCATCTACTAAGGGGCATCAGGGTTGGTTCCATATCTTAGCTATGGTGAATAATGCTGTGATATGACCTTGGTGATCATTTGGGTAAATGCCCAAAAGTGGAATTGTTAGGTCATAGGGGAGCTCTATGTGGAGTCTTTTGAGAAACCTCCATACTGCTTTCCAAAGTGGTCGAACAAGTTTACTTTCCCATCATCAATTTTTAGTAGGGTTCCCTTTGGCCACATCACCTCCAGCATCTGTTATTAGAATTCTTGATTATAGCCATTCTATCTGGGGTGAGGTGGAATTTCAATATTGTTTTGATTTGCATTTCTTTTTTGGTGAGAGAAGTTGAGTATTTCTTCATATGTCTATGGGTCATTCTTATTTCCTCTTCAGAGAAGTCTCTCTTTAAGCCTTTAGCCCACTTATTTATCAGGCAGTTTTTTTTTTGAGGGTTTGTTGTTGGAGGATTTAATTTTTGAGTTCTAAGTATATTTTAGATATGAGACCCTTGTCGATTGTATGGCTAGTGAAGATCTTCTCCCGATTCATTGGCTTCCTATTGATCTTGCTAGCTATGTCTTTGCCATGCAAAAGCCTACAGCTTCATGCAATCCCATTTGTCCAACCTTTCTTTGATTTGTTTTGTTTCTGGGTCTCTATTAAGAAAATATCAGCCTGTTCCAAGGAACCCTAAAGTTTCTCCTATTCCTTCCTGCAATGTTTTCAGGGTGTCTGCTTTGACTCTGAGGTCTTTGATCCATTTGGACTTGATTTTGGTGCAGGGTGATATATAAAGATGTAGCTTTAGTTTTCTACAGGTGATTAAGCAATTTTGCCAGCACTATTTACTGAAGAGACTGTCTTTCTTCCATTCTATATTTTTTAAGCTCCCTTATTGAAAATTAGGTGGCTATAGTTTTGTGGGTTCATTTCTGGGTTTTCAATTTGATTCCATTTGTCCTCCTGTCTGTTCTTGTGCCAGTAGCAAACTGTTTGGATTACTATGGCTTTGCAGTAGGGTTTCAAACTTGGTATTGATATTCCTCCAACAGTGTTCTTTCTGTTAAGGATCATTTTTGCTATTCGGTGTCTTTTATTGTTCCACATGAATTTTTGGATTGCTTCTTCTGTTTCATTGAAGAATGAGGTTGAAATATTGATAGATATCGCATTGAATTTGTCCATAGCCTTGGGAAGCATTGCCATTTTCACGGTGTTGATCTTTCTAATCCAGGAACATGGGAGGTTTTTTCCACTTCCTAAATTCTGCTTTGATTACCTTTTTCAGGTTTTTAAAGTTTTCATCGTAGAGTCCCTTCATTTCTTTATTTTTTCACTTTTTATTTTTTGTGGGGCTAATATAAAAGGAGTTGTATTCATGATTTCAGCAGTGCACTTCTCATTGTTGGCATACAGAAAATCGATTTTTGAGGGTTAATATTATACCCTGCTACTTTGCTAAAGTTTCAAATCAGCTCAAGTAATTTGGGAGTGGAGTCCATGGGACTTTTTAGATACAAGATCATGTCATCTGCAAAGAAGGAGAGTTTTACTTCATCTTTCCCTATTTGGATCCCCTTTATGTTTGCATCTTGTCTTATTGCTGTAGCTAGGCATTCTAATATTAAATTGAAGAGAAGTGGAGAGAGTGGACATCTTTGTCTCATTCCTAAATTTAGAGGAAATGGCTTTAACTTTTCACCATTAAGTATAATGCTGGCTGTAAGGTTGTCATAGACAGCCTTTAATATAGAGAGGAATATTCCATGGATTCCTAGTTTTTCCAGAGTCTTCATCATAAAGGGGTATTGGATCTTGTCAAATACTTTTTCTGCAATTATTGAGGTAATCATGTGGTTCTTATCTTTCTTGTTGATACAATGAAATACATTAATTGATTTGCATATTTTGAACCAGCTTTGCATCTCTGAAGTGAATTCTGTTTGATTATGGTGCATGATTTTTTTGATGAGTTGTTGAAATGGACTGGAAAAAATTTTGTTGAGAAGTTTTGCATGAAGAAATGGATTCATTAAAGAAATGGATGTATAGTAATCTTTCTTTGATGAATCCCTGCCTGGTTTTGGGATGAGGGTTATGGTGGCTTCATAGAAAGAGTTTGGTAGTGAACTTTCACTTTCAATGTCATTGTGGAGTTGGAGAAGAATTGGTGTGAGTTCTGCTTTGAAGGCCTTGTAGAATTCCACTGTACATCCATCTTGTCTTGGGCTTTTCTTAGCTGGGAGGTCTCTTACTGCTGTTTCTATTTCAGTGCTTGATATGGGTCGGTTAAGTTGGTTTAACTCATCTTGATTTAGTTTTTGCATGCCAATATTTGCTAGGAAGTCGTCCATTTCATCCAGTTTCTCAAACTTATTAGCATAAAGGTTTGAGAAGTATTCCCTTATAACGTTTTGAATCTTGGTTGTTTCTGTGGTCATGTTTCCAGTCTCATCTCTGAGTTTGTTTATTTAGGTGTATTATTTCTTTTTCTGATAAGATTTGCTAAAGGTCATCACTTTTGTTAATTTTTTCAAAGAACCAGCTCTTTGTTTTGTTGATTCTTTCTATGGTTTTTTGGATTCTAATTCATTCAATTCTGATTTAATTTTAATTATTTCTTTCCATCTACTGGATTGAGGTTTATCCTTGCTGCTCTTTTTCAAGGAGGCTCAGATGTCTCATTAAATTGTTGGTTTCAGATCTCTCCAATTTGTTGATGTAGAAACTCAGAGCTATAAACTTGCCTCTGAGTACTGCCTTTCCTGTGTCCCAGAGGAACTGGTAATTTGTGTGTTCATTTTTTTTTAATATCATGAGCACTTGAATTTCCTTTCTAATCTCTTCCAGGACCCACTGGTGGTTCAACAGTGTTTGTACAGCCTTCATGTGTTAAAGGACATTCTTTGGTGGCTTTTGGTGTTGAGTTCTATTTTTATTCCCTTGTGGTTTCAGAGAATGCAGGATGTAATTTCAATATTTTGGAATTTGCACAAATTTTCTTTGTGACCTAAAATGTGGTGTATTTTGGAGAATGTTCTGTGTGCTGCTGAAAAGAAAGTGTACTCTGATGCTGCTGAGTGACATATTTGGTAGCTGTCTGCTAAGTCCAGTTTGTCTATGTGGTTGTCTGAGATTTCTCCGTTGAGTTTTTGTGGGGTTGATCTATCCAATGGGGATAGTGGTGTGTTAAAGTCCCCAACAATTAGTGTCTTTGCATCTATGTGAGATTTGAGGGAAAGTAGTGTTTCGTGGATAAATTTGGGTGTTCCATAGTTTGGTGAATAGATATTTAGAATTGTGATATTCTCCTAAAGGGGAGATCCCTTAATGAGTATGCAGTGACCTTCTTTATCTCCTCATTAATGTTAGGATTGCAACTCCTGCCAGTTTATGGGGTCCATTTGCTTGGTAGATTTTATTCCTGCCTTTCAGAACATGTTTGTTTTTATGGGCAAGGTGTGTCTCTTGAAGTTAGCAGATAGAAGGACCCTGCTTTTTTTTTTTTAATCTGACTGTACAGTCTATCTCTTGTAATTGGAGAGTTAAGTCCATTAATGTTAGGACTGAAAGGTGTTTGGTAGTTCCTGTCATGTTATCCACCTTCTTGGGGGCTAGGACAACTAGGTTCTTCCTATGATTCTTGGATTCTCTGTTTGGGTGCAGTTTCTTTGGCTTTATTGTGTTCTTTTTGGTTTTCTATGTGTAGGACATCTTTAACTATCTTTTGTAGGGCTGGTTTGGTGGAGATAATATTGTTTCACTTTTTCTTTGCTATGGGAAGTTTTTATTCGACCTTCCATTATGGAGAGTTTAGCTGGATACAGTTTCTTGGTTGATAATTGTTTGTCTTTAGGGTGTGCCATACATCATTTCAGGATCTTCTTGCTTTAATTGTCTGTGCTGAGAAATCTGAGGAGATTCTAATTGGTTTCCCTTTATAAGTGATTGATTGATCTTTTCTCCTTGACAGCTTTAAGGTTCCTTTCCTTGGTCTGAATTGATCCTGTGTGGATTATAACGTGATGGTAGGATGTCCTGTTCTGTTCTGGTTTATTTGAGGTTCTTAAAGCTTCTTGTACCTGAATAGGTCTATCTTTTTTGCATGTTTGGGAAGTTCTTTGTTAGGATTCTGTTAAATAAATTTCCTAGACCATTAACTTCTGTCTCTAGGTGCTCCTCTACATCCATTATCCTCAGAGTAGGCCTTCTGATGGTATCTTCTAAATGTTGAATAGATCTATCATATTTCTTGGGTTTTCTTGAATAGTTGTATGTTCTTTCTCTATAATATCTAGGCTGTCTTCAATCCCAAGATTTGATCTTCTGCATGGTCTAAGCTACTGTCAAGACTTTCTACTTTGTTTTTATTTCCTCCTTCTAATTGTTTGGCTTTGATGGCTTCAAATTCTTCATTGGAACTTTGTTTTAGATCTTGTATGAACTACTTTACTTCTTTGGTTGTTTTTTTTTTTTACTTCATTGGTTTTCAATGTTATTTCTCATATCCCTTAGTTGATTGGTTATAGTTTCTTTGGACTCCCTTTCCTTCTGATGGGCTTCATTCAGCATTCTGTTTGTGGCCTCCCTGGTTTCCTTCAGCTGTCTGTTTATGGATTCCATGAATGCCTCCATTCATCTTTGTCTATTCTCATCCACTCATTCAATTTCTATATCAATCTTTGATTAGCTGCTTTACATTCACACAATTCCTGTATTAATCTTTGGCTAACCTCATCATGCTTGTGAAATTCCTGTATTAATCTTTGATTAGCCTTATCTTGCTCCCTATCACTCTCACACAGAGTTCCTTTGTAGGCTTTCAATCTTTTCATGCAGAATGTTTACCAATAGTGTTTGTAGAGCTTTTTGGGAACTCTCCTCTGGATTATTATTAACTGCTCTTTCACCTGAGTATCATGAGTGGGAGTTGAGATACGTGACTTGCCATTTTTCTTGTGTTCCTCTGGCTTCTTCTTTCCATTTGGTATGAAAGCAAAACCTCTTTCATTCTAGAACACTGTTTTAAGGTAAGCATCAGCCAGAATCCTGTAGTTGCACACAGATTGATTGACACACTCAAAATGAGTACAGATACAAATCTTGTTCAACAGATACAATCTAATTCAACATCAAACAACTATGGATAAATGGACTAAGAATGTTAAAGAGAGAGTCAGAAGACCAGAAATTAATAGGTTTAGGGAGAATGGTGAGGAGAAAATAATATTAGAGGCAAGTGGAGAGGTAAAAGGCAAGAGGGAATTAAACCAAGCCCTAATTTCAGAGAGGAAATGGATAGAATGAAAGGAGGATAAAGATAAAGAAACAAGAAAAATTGAAAAAAATGAAGAATTAACTTTAAAAAATGAAACACTTAAAATTTATGTAAGTATAAAAAATAATACTGATAGAAGAAAAGGGTAGAAGGACAGGAGGAGAGATAAAAAGGAAAAATGAAAAAATTAAAAATTAAAAAATGGAATACTTAAAAATGATATAAGTATAAAGAATTAACAATATCATTAAAGGAGTTAAGCCTAAGAGATTGTGAATTGAGTAATCATTTTTTAAATTAATTATGCACACAATGAAGAATAATGTCTAATAATCGACAATGGGTATATATATATGGGGATGAGCAGAACAGCAATTAAAATACGCAAAAAAAAAAAGACCAAAAGGGAAAAGAGTTAAAGAAAAAAAACCCATACCTAAAATAAAAATTATGAAAAATACAGTTTTTTAAAAAAGTTATGTAGAAAAAAGAGTTCTGTGATTTTTTGGGGGGGGGAGGGGATGGGGATCTTGTATCTTCTCTGTGTCTGTAATGTCTCTTGGTGGAGTCCTTGGTTTGCTTGTAGTGTTTGGTTTTCCTGTGGCTAGATTGGTTTCATAAGTCAGTTTAAGCAGGAAAGAGAAGCTCTGCCTTACCCAGGACTTTATGATCCTCTTCCCAGGCTAGTTCAGTGGCAGGGAGATCTGCTTTGAGTATCACAAAAGAGGGAGATGGCTGTTTCCTCTAGCTTAGAGTTGCTGTGATGAGGCTAGATAGTGGGTAGGGTTGAAGCCTATCAGCAGTCAGTAGATTTTCCTGGAGGGACTAGCTCCTGAGACACTCACAGAACCTAGGTGGAGCAATTCTCAGGATTTTTGTTTGTTTTCAATTGTTTTTATTTTCCCCTCCTCCTGCTGAGTCTGCTGCCTAGGCTGTGGTGGGGAGGGCAGCCTCTGGTTCTGTTTACCCAGTGAAGTTACTCCTATGGAATCGGAGCTCCCTCTGCCTAGGAAGGGCTACTCTCCCCTGGGTGGAGCTGAGCCAGGCAGGTCAGGTTTCTGTGACCTGTTGAATGACTCCTATTGTCTCATTCCTAAGCCTGAGTTGCCTGCTTAGATGCTCTGGCTGGGTTTTTGTTAGTATCAAAGATTGGGTCCTTCTAAGGTGGTGGGCAGGGGCTCCCTTCCCACCGCAGCTTCAAGAGAAGGAGTATGTCTTGGGGTACTCATGCCAATCCCTTGGTTTCTGGGCCATTTATGGTCTGTGACTCTCTATGATCAGCAGGATGAAGATTTCTGCTCCTTGTCTGTTCTTAGTGATGGTGAGTAGAATCTGCTCACACAGAGTCTGGAGCCTTTGTCCAGTGCTCGCTCTGTTGATATGGTGACCCATTGCCACTGTCACAAACACCATCAAGTGCTCAGATCTGTCTCCTTGACTAAGCTGCCTGGATTTTTCCTCTCTGGTCGAACTGTCTGTACTATGATTGCACACTTGATGTGACTCTCTAGCCTAGTAATTTTCACTGGAACACAAACTGTTTTCAATGTGAGAGCCTGTTTAGCCTCCAGCTTCTCCTCCACTATCTTCCTCCTGACTCCTCAGGACTGAGATTCTATATGCACTTTCTCTATTGTTTGGGAACATGTGATGTCATAATTTTATGCACTTTTGCCAAGTAAGTCATGCTTCCTCCACAATACAGGCACCCATGCACCTGTCCTAGCTTGTTCTTGACAGCCAGGTTTAAAGGAAGTATTTGCATTTGGTGGGGAATCTGAGGATCTGTACTTACTCATATTTTAATATGTAGGATGTCCAAATCTTCATCTAATGCCTGGTGGAAGTACATGCCTGGTCTACAAGTTTACCAGCCAGAAGGAAATTATCTCATTAATAATAGACACAATAGGACATAGAAAAGGACTTTGCTTGTACAACAGAAATGTGTGTCATTCGATTTCTACACCATGGTGTGGTTGTGAGTCTTCACTAGTGTTAAGATGATGGGTAACACCTTCTGAGTGGTGAAATGTAAGGACTGATTCAGTGTCATAGGGCTATTCACTAAGATTCTCCTCATGATGAAGTCTCAGTTTTACAAGTATTTGAGGCACATTTAAGGAAAGCAACATTGAAAAAAGGAGGTGTGTGTGTGCATGTATGTGTGTGTGTAGATAGATTACAGACAGACAGATAGATAGATAGATGCTTGTATCACTGTGTCTGAGATTTTGTTTAGATGTTTCACGATTTACACGAAGATCATAGTCCATTCCAGATAACATGCTGTATAGTAAATATTTGCAACCTTCATTACCACAAAGTGAAAGGCTACCAAACTGTGTGTGTACTTTTTGGATAGACAGGAAAACAAGATGTCTGAGGGAGGTGTCCAAATGACTGTATGAGTGAATACACCCACTGTGACATGAATGAAGGAATCCACACAGAGTGTTCTTTAGACCTGAGCAACAGAACAGCAGCTCTCCATCCCCTGCAGGTTGGATTCCTTCATTTCCCTTCCTACTAGTGGCAGAATGGACAGTTCTGCAGATTACCCATCCTGTTGTAATTGGAAGTGAAAAACAAAATTACCACACAATTATGTATCAGTGATTCAGAGATCAAGGACCTAAACCAAGGAGGAATAAGCCAATATCCAACTCGGTAACTTCCCAAGGCAGACATCTGATATACAATCAGCAGAGCACCCAAAGAGTTGATTGGGATATGAAATTATCAGACAGTATGAAATTGAATTTTCTCAGATTCCTTGTGGATCACACAGAATGTCATCACTGGTGAAAGTGTTCATAATGATAAATAAGGATTTAAAAAATATTTTTTTGTTTACAAAGTATCCAGTGAGTATCTGATGATTTGGGGGTACAGCCAGGGTTCCCAGTGCTGCTGTGTCTTAGGTCACACCTAGATAATGCACACATGGGATGGGATTTTTAGACACCTGCTGCCCACAAGGACTGAATCCACATGGGGGCTTTTCACCCAGCTACTGAAGGCCTAGACACGAACAAGATGGGCCATTCTTGGCATGGCAGTTCTCGTGCTGTTTAGCCCCAGGAAAGTTTGGCTGCAGAGAATGCTCATTCCTGGTTAGTTCCCCACATGGTTTGCTTTGTTTATCCCTGAGTATTCACCTCTGTGGTATGCTTTCATAAGACTTGGGCCTGAAACCCAAACATGAGATTTTTGTGCAAGCTACTTTCTGGGCTGCAGGTGTTTGAGTCAGGACTCCACTGCAGCTGCCAGCTGTCCAAGAAGGACTTCCCATTCTATCTCTAGGGATGTGGATTCTCTGTTTCTTGAGATTGAATTCCCATGTCACCAGAGACATCATGACCAAACACAACAAACCATCAATGGTCTTGCACTGTGACATAATTATTTTGAATTTCCAAAATATGACTTCCACATCTCCATTCTGAAAAGTACAGATAAGTTCTTCACATTGAAAATGGTCTCTGTGAATAGAGATGGAGAGAAAACCAATGCAATCTTGTTTGCGGGTAAGTACTGCAGCTTCTGTAGCAAACCACTACCACCTCTATATTGTGCTTGGAGAACTGGGATCATAGATTCATTGGCTCCACTGTGTTCATCCTTGTGACCTTGATCTTCCTTGGGAGAAGATACAAAAGACCTGAATCTGGGACTCAAGACAAGAAGCCAACTGGGTGCTAGTGGCCTCTCAGGTGGGCTCCTCAGGAGGAGCTGAGATCTGACAACTGTGGTTCAAAGCCAGTGCAGAATAACACCAGGAATGCTTAGAGCAAAGATAAAATACCCAGCTCTGAGTAGATGTGAGGTCAGATGCCTATACTTAGATTAGAAATTACCCCCTGACAGCTGGGGAGCTGAGTGTGTGTCTCTTTCCCTCTCTCATACTCTGTGAGGATGGGCTGGGCCCTG
The DNA here is from genome assembly GCF_024711535.1 of Dipodomys merriami. Lineage (NCBI taxonomy): Eukaryota > Metazoa > Chordata > Mammalia > Rodentia > Heteromyidae > Dipodomys > Dipodomys merriami. Next base: position 1,048,094 of record NW_027203104.1, on the reverse strand, counting down.
TCTGCCTGGCTGCATGCACTCTGTCTGCCTTTGCTATGTGTGCTTTCTCTGCTTGCTCACTCAGCCACCAAATAAAGTGTCCAATTTGAGACTAGGAGCTCCTGGGCTATCAGAGCCATGGGACTGAGGTAAGCAGATGAGGGTCAGGCAGAGTCCCTGGGTGAACATGGTGGGATCTGCATCAGGAAGCAGCACAGGGGACTCTAGAGGACTCAATATACATACAGCCGGTCATATGATGGTGGATGTGGCTGCTGTCCTATCTTCTTCTCCATGCATGAAAACAAGGCAGCATTGTCACTCAGAAGGAAGACATGGAGCTGAGAAGGACTGTGGAAGAAACTGGCATCCTGAGTGACTACATTCACTACATTCAGAAGGAGGAAGTTAAATCACCACCCTTTTCCTCACTATGGGAATAGAAATGAATGGAGAGCATTCTTCACTGAGTTGTTCTGTCTGCTGGCTTCTTTTGGCTCAGTTTGGAGAAATCAGAAGCAAAATGGAGCCGGTACCCTGACCTTGCCTTCCGCCCACCTTCTTTCTTTTTTCACAGATGAGTGTAATGAAGCAACAGTTGATCACACACCTGGAAACAAAATCTTCTAAGCTGCCTTTGGTAATGAATCAGAAAAGTCATGTCTTATACATACTTATCAGCTCCAATTAGATGGGCACACACCTTACATTTAAATCACTGAAATGGAAGCCTGGATCGTGACTTCATAGGAGTTCATCGTTCGTGTGTGTTTGGGCCTACCTGTCACTTTGGATTGTGACTTCATTCCTGGAGCTCATTCAATCAAGGCCAGTGCACTAACACTTGACCTACAGCTCCCAGCTCCACTATTTGGTGAGTCATTGGAGAGAGGAGTCTCAGGGCCTTTCCTGACTGTGCAGGCTTTGAACCTCCCCCCCCTACCCCAGATCTCAGCCTCCTGAGCCTGTAGGATGGCAGGTGTGATCCAGCAGGGTTGGGTGAATGTTAGTGACTTTGATTTGGGGAAACTAGACTCACGTGATCAGGTAGAATAAATTTTTGCCAAGATGAACCCTTCTGAATGTCAGTATGAATCAATAGACTTGCAGGCACAAGAATCTTTACACCATCCAAAACAGTGCTCAAAACTTTATGTTACATTTTTATATATGTATATGTATGTATATATATATATATATATATATATATATATATAATTTGTGTTTGCTTACTACACATTATATAGCCATGTTGTATTATGTATTTTTTGTGTAAGGTGTTATATGTTCTTTGCATGAGAGATTTATACATTACATACAGAGAGAGAAACACAGAGATGGAGAGAAAGACGTTTCAAACTTGATGTTACCTTCCTAAGAAATTTCTCCTAGGGAAGCACACCCAGTCCATAGGAAGCCAGAGTTCGGCTCAGTGGTTTGCTTCTCAGACTCAATCCAGCACCTTCTGATCAATATCTTCATTCCCCTCCCTTTAGGCTCACCAGTCCTGAAGATGGAGCCCAGGGTCTGGACTCCATCCCTGATTCTCTTTGTGCTCAAGCCACACCACCAGTCCAAATAGGGTCAAGGTGAGGAGAGAGGGTCACAGAGAGATGGAGAGTTCAAAGAGTGTTGGGAAATCATGGCCCAGGCCTGGCATGTCCAGGAACCAATTGGTTCAAGTCCCTGCCTCTTCCTATAGGAAACCAAGCACACCCATCTATTGGAGGTGAGACTTCCCTTCCTCTAGGGATTCATGCACACTCATCACCTGGGTGTGGAACTTCCCTTCTTTTAGGGATTCATGCATGCCCATCACCTAGGGGTGGGACTTCTCTTTCTCTATGGATTCAGATACATCCATCACCTGGGGGTGGGACTTACCTTCCCCTAGGGATTCAGGCACATCCATCACCTGGGGTTGGGACTTACCTCCTGTAGAGATCATCATTCTGATCTGTTAGGTCAACAGTAGTCATATTGGGGAACAAATACAGAATGAGGTGATTTGTCAAAGTCTTCAGTGTTCAAAAGCAATGACTGTTTAAGGCCTGACTCAACTTGAGTTCTCCCTGGAATCGACCATCTTTCTGTTCACACACTCATCTGCACTTGACAAGGATCAGGTGGCATTCATGGATTGAGTCTCTGTTCATAAAGTGCTCTGTTAGATGGCAATTCCTTTGCATGATTACCTAAATGTAATTTTTTTTTGGAAAAGAGACAAAGCAATGCCCACCTTTGTGAACACCATGGGAAAGGGATCAACGTGCAATCCTGAAGACATTTTATTGGTACTTATCATGTCTAGCAAATATTTTATTCCATATTATACACACACACACACACACACACACACACACACACATATATATATATATATATGAATATATATATATATATATATATATACATATTCTTGTGTAATTTTTAATTGTTTTGCCCTGAGACTTACTTCAGAAACATTTAACACACATGTGATAGAAAATTATCCAAGAAGCCGGGCACTGGTGGCTCACGCCTGTAATCCTAGCTACTCAGGAGGCTGAGATCTGAGGATCGAGGTTCAAAGCCAGCCCAGGCAGGAGAGACTGTGAGACTCCTATCTCCAATAAACCACCAGAAAACCGGAAGTGGTGCTGTAGCTCAAGTGGTAGAGTGCTGGCCTTGAGCTGAAGAGCTGAAGGACAGTGCCCAGGCCCAGAGTTCAAGCCCCACGACCGACAAAAAAAAAAAAAAAAAAAGAAAATTATCCAAGATTATCACTTTCTTAGGAAATTTTGCTGTAGATTCTCTAGCCTATGCGTGGTATAATCTTGGGCATAAAACTTTAAAGATGGGACTACTCTTTTTGCTCCTAAGGTATTTGTATTTTTTCCATTTTAAAACTATTATTTGAGGCATGATAATGCATGGAGCCAATTACAACCTAGATATTGTTTTTAGACCTCGAACCTAGCAGTCAGACTTTATGTGTATGTGTGTCTCTGTTTATCTGTCATCTATCTATCCATCTATCTGTCTGACATATATTTTCATGTGCCCATCTAGCCATACATTTATCTATCTACCTACTTGTCATCCATCTATCCATCTATCTATGTATCCATCGATCCATGTATCCTTGTATCCATATATCCATCTATCTATCCATCTATCCACCTATCTTTCAATCTATTGATCCATCTACACATCTTTCTATCCATCTATCTAACAATCTATCCACCTCTCTGTCTATCCATTTATATATCTATCTATCATATATCTACACATCAATAAATCTTATATCCATCTATCTGGTGATCCCTCCACTTATCAATCCATCTATCAATTATACACATATCCATCCTTTTATCCATCTATCTATATGTCCATCTATCCATCTAACAATCTATCCATGCATGTATCTGTCTATACATTTATTTATCTATCCATCTATGTATGCATCTGTTTATTCCTCTATCTATCCATCTACCCATCTATCTATAGATGTATTGACCCATCTATACATCTGTCTATCTATTTATCCATCTATTCATCCATCTAACAATCTATAAATCCACCTGTCTATCCATCCATTTATCTATCCATCTGTCATCCATCTATCCATTTATTTATCCATGTATCATCTATTCTTTTATCCATATATCCATCCATCTATTCCTCTGTCTATCCATCTATCCGTGCATCATCTATCTATGCATATGTCTATCTATCCACCTATATATCCATGTATTGACCCATCTATACATCTCTTTCTATCCATCTATCTAGCAATCTATCCATCTGTCTATCCATTTACATACCTATCCATCTATCAATTATATCTATCTATCTATCTATCTATCTATCTATCTATCTATCTATCTATCTATCTATCTATCTATCTATCTATCTATCTATCTATCTATCTATCTATCTATCTATTGATCGATCTATCTATCTATCTATCTATCTTATCTATCTTGGAATAATTCATCTAAGGTGGTGTTTTATGGGCCGACCTGGAAAGTGCCCAGTTCAGCCTTTCTCACCTTTACTCTGTGCAGTGAAATACAATTTCCTTCAGTGCCCCATCATTGGATGTAGGGGAATCTTTCTATTTTTTATTTTTTATTATCTTTAAGTAGTTGTACAAAGAAGTTCACATTCTACAAAAGAGTATATGAATACAAATTGTCTGACAACATTGTCACCCATCTCTCTTAACCCATCCCTTCTCTCACTTTTTTTCTATAATTGAGATTAAGTGATTACATAAATTTCACATATTTCACAGTATTATGGAATAGTGATACTTAGAGTCACAAACACATTTTAATTTCACAAGGCAAATTCATTATCATGGTCCACATAGTTTGTGAATTCTATGAGCTTTGACATTACAAGTTATGTTTTCCACATCAGGTGATGTTTACATTTCTTTCCTTTTGCTTAGTGTGGGCTGTTCCCACTTATTCTGTTCCTCCTCCTGGCTTCCCTCTGTTGTGTGCATATATCTACCATATATATGGTCTAGAACATGAAGTCATTTAGCAACGATATGACAAAAATGGGTGGCTGTCCTTTGTTTCTTGAGTCCTGTTTGCCATGTCTTCTTGTATTTTGGCTTTAGCATCCACATATCAGGGAGACCATGTGCTGTTTATCTCTTTGTTCCTGGCTTAATTTGCTCAAAATAATCTACTCTAGTTCCATCCATCTCCCTGCAAGTGCCATTATTTTGTCCTTTCCAATGGCTACATAATATTCCATTGTATATTGGTACCACAATTTTTGGATCCACTCATCAGTAGTGGGGCATCTGGGTTGTTTCCAAATCTTGGCTATTGTGAACAGTGCTGCAATAAACATGGAGGTGTATGTGTCTTTGTATACTGTTTCCTGTTGCTCAGAGTAGTGCCTAGGAGTGGTATGGCTGGGTCATAGGGGAGGTCTATATGTAGCTTTCTGAGGTCTCTCCAGACTGTTTTCCAAAGTGGTTGTGTTAGTATACATTCAGATGTGGGGAAATCTTTAGCATTATAAAAAACACCTGGCAGTGAGCTCATTCTGCCTCAAGGCCCATTGAATAACGCTCACTAAAAAAAAAAAAAAAAAAAAAAAAAAAGAACCAGTGTGGAGCTCACCCACTGTATTACTGTGAGACTCTGAAGGTGGAGGAAGACCCACCTCCAGGTGATGAGCCTGCCTGAATCCCTAGAGAAAGGGAAGTTCCTCCTCCAGGTGAGTTGCAGGAGTTCCTAGAGAAAGGGAAGTCCTGCCCCTAGGTGATGGGTGTACCTGAGTTCCTAGAGGAAGGCAAGCCCCATCTCCAGGTGATGGACTTGTCTGAGTTTTTAGAGGAAGGGAAGTCCCATCTCCAGGTGATGGGCATGTCTGAATTCTTATAAAATGAGAAGTCCAACCCCCAGGTAATGTGTGTGCCTGAATCCCTAGAGGAAGGGAAGTCCCACCTGCAGGTCATGGGCATGCCTGAGTTTCTGAAAGGAAGGGAAATCCTACCCCGAGGTGATGGGTGTGCCTGAGTTCCAAGTGGAAGGGAAGTCACGCCCCTTGGTGATGAGACTGCCTGAATCCCTAGAGGAAGGGAAGTCCTGCCCACAGATGATGGGCATGTCTGATCTCCAATGAAACCATTAGCAAACAGAAGTGGTGCCATATTGGCATCTCTGTGGCTCAAAGTGGTATAGCGCCAGGCCTGGAGCTGAGGTGACTCAGGGGACACAGCACCCAGGATCCTGAGTTCTAGACCCAGGACTGACCCCAAAACAAACAAAAAAGATCTTATGGACAATGTGATCTATGCATTTTATGGGGTTCTTTTCTACAGTCTGGGGTATGGTATTATTTATTATACCTTATTATTATATTATTACAATATATTATTACATGATTGTGTTATTATATTATCACATCATAATTCTCTCACATTATAATTATGTCATGATTATATGACTTACTTATATTATTATTATATTAGAGTATCACAATTAGAATCCTTATTATTTTTTAATTGTGTGTGTGCGAATTTTGCCAACAGATCTTGGGATCCTTCCAGAAAGGTCTAGAACTTCTCTTTCCCTCACCAGCCCCCCTCCTCCTGAAATCCCTCACCTGGCCTGCTTGTAACTCTCTTCCCCATTGCTCTACCCAATGCTCCAGAACATTCTCTCCTCTAGGGCATGGTAAAGGCTGGGCAGGGAACTTTCTAGAAGATGCCCATCAGGTTAGCAGCACCCATGGGGGTTAGGGAAGTGGGAAAGGGGAGTGGGACAGCCAACCTCTCACCTTTGTCCCCATGGCCCGTCTGTGTCTCTGTCTCTCTGTCTGTCTGTCTCTTTATCTATCTCTGTCTTTCTGTGCCTGAGCCTGTCTCTGTCCATCTATCCCTTTTCTCTGTCTGTCTGTGTCTGTCTCTTCTCTGCCCATCATCATGTCTCTGTCTGTCTGTCTGTCTGGCTCTGTCTGTCTGGGTCTGTCTGTGCCTGTCTGTCTGTTCTGTCTGTGTCTGATATATGTCTGCCCATCTGTCTCTTGTCTCTGTCTGTGTCCCTATCTCTTTCTCTCTGCCTTTCTGTGTCTGTCTCTTGTCTGTCCATCAGTCTCATGTCTCTGTCTGTTTTGCTCTGTCTCTATCTGTCTGTCTCTCTGTGTCTGTTCTGTCTCTGTCCATCTGTCTCTTCCTGTCTGTCTCAGTATCTACACTGTCTGTCTTTCTCTGTCTCTTGTCTCTGACTGTCTCTGTCTCTCTGTATCTCTTGTCTCTGACTCTCTGTGTCTGTCTGTGCCTTTGTCTGTCTGTCTGTGCCTGTTCTGTCTCTGTCTGTCTGTCTTCCTGTCTCTGTCCTTCTGTCTCTTTTTTGTCTCTCTGTGTCTCTATCTCTTTCTGTCTGTCTCTCTGTCTCTATCTCTGTCTGTGTCTGTCTTTTGTTTGTCTATCAGTCTCATGTCTCTGTTTCTGTCTCTTTGTGTCTGTGCCTGTGTCTGTTCTGTAGCTGCCTCTCTGTTCTGTCTCTGCCTGTCCTGTCTCTTTCCATCTATTTTCTGTCTGTCTGTGTCACTGTCTCTGTCTACCTGTTTCTCTCTGTCTCTGCCTGTCTCTTGTCTGTCCATCTCATGTCTTTGTCTTTCTCTGTCTCTTCCTGTCTCTATCTCTGTCTATCTCTCTGAGTCTGTCTGTTCTGCCTGTCTGTTCTGACTCTGTCCATCTGTCTCTATGTCTACACCTGTCTGTCTCAATCTGTCTCTGACTCTTCTGTCTCTGTCTGTGCCTCTGTGTGTGTGTGTGTGTGTGTATGTGCGTGTGTGTGTCTGTGTGGGTGTCTGTCTGTTTTCAGTCTCTGTCAGTGTGTCTCTGTCTGTCTCTGTCTGTCTCTTGTCTGTCCATCAATCTTACATGTCTGTCTTTCTCTGTGTCTTCCTGTCTGTTTCTCTTTCTGTCCATCTGTCTCACTCCCTCTGTCTACATTTGTCTGTCTGTCTGTCTATCTCAGTCTGTCTCCATTTGATTCTTCTGTCTCTGTCTGTGATGTCTGTGTGTGTCTATCTGTCTCCTCTGTGTCTGCACATGTCTCTTGCTTCTGTCTGTCTCTCTGTGCCTATGCCTGTCTTAGTCTGCTTCTTCTGTCCCTGTCTGTCTGTTCTCTGTCTGTCTCTGTGTCTACATCTGTCTATGTCTCTTCTGTCTCAGTCTGTCTGTCTGCCCCTGTCTTCCTGTCTCTTTCTGTCTCTCTGTCTCTGTGGCTACCAATGTGTCTCTTCTGTCTCTCTGTGTCTGTCTGTGCCTGTGTCTGTTCTCTGTCTTCCTGTCTCTATTCATTTGTTTCTTTTCTCTGTCTATCTATGTCTCTATCTCTTTCTGTCTGCCTTTCTGTCTCTCTCTCCCTCTGTGTCTGTCTCCCTCTTGTCTGTCCATCAGTCTCATGTCTCTGTCTCTTCCTGTGTATCTATATCTCAATCTGTCTGGTCTCTCTGTGTCTGTTATGGGTTTGTCTATCCTGTCTCTTCCTGTCTGTCTCTGTCTACATCTATCTGTCTGTCTCTCAGTCTGTCTCTGTATGACTTTTCTTTCTCTGTCTGTGCCTGTGTCTGTCTGTGTGTCTGTCTGTCTCTGTCCATCTGTCTCCTCTGTGTTTGTCCATGTGTCTCTTGTCTCTGTCTGTCTCCCTGTCTGTGCCTGTCTGTCTTAGTCTCTTTCTTCTGCTTCTGTCTGTCTCTGTGTCTACATCTGTGTGTCTGTCTGTCTCTGTCCATCTGTCTCCTCTGTGTTTGTCCATGTGTCTCTTGTCTCTGTCTGTCTCTCTGTCTGTGCCTGTCTGTCTTAGTCTCTTTCTTCTGCTTCTGTCTGTCTCTGTGTCTACATCTGTGTGTCTCTTCTGTCCCAGTCTGTCTATCCCCATCTGCCTTCCTGTCTCTGTCTGTCTCTCTCCATCTCTGTCTGCCCATCTGTCTCTTCTGTCTCTCTGTGTCAGTCTTCCTTTCTCTGATGTCTATCTCTGTCTCTCTCTGTCTGTCTGTGCCTATGCCTGTGTCTCAGTCTGTCTCTTTGATTTGTCTGTGAACCAGCCAAAATATTTGATGTGATGAACCACAGACATGGGAACAATGGGATTAGAGAGTGTTTCCCTGTGAAGATAGAGACATGTGTCTTTGGAATTTGTCCTCCAGGAGCTGAGTCCTCATGATCTATGAGAAAGGTGACTAGCACTTTCTCAGCAGTGAGGTTGAAGGATGGACTCAATGGAATCTATCTGTCCAACTAGATTCTCCATGGGAATAAAAGTTCACAGGGTGATAGGGATTTTAGAGATGATTAAGGAAAACAATGTAGAATGAAAGGAGATGTGTGTGTGTGTGTGTGTGTGTGTGTGTGTGTGTGTCTCAAATTTACACACACATCACAATTAAATCCAGGTAAAACAGCCCATATGAAAACTATTTCCATGCTTCCTTAGCAGGAGTGAAGAGCTGGCTGTGTGTGTAAGTATGTATGTGTGTGAGTGTGTTTGTGTAAATCTCAAACTTACACTCAGAGTTCAATGAAATCCAGATAAAACACACTGTAGGAAAACTATTTCCAAGTTTCCTTTGCAGGAGTGAAGTGTGTGTGTGTGTGTGTGTGTGTGTGTGTGTGTGTGTGTGTGTGTGTGTGTGTGTGTCAAACTCACACACAGCTACTCAGAAGGTAAGGCTGAGATCTGGAGGATACCAGGTTCAAAGCCAGTCCTGGTGACAGAAAAAGTCTTGTGAGATTCTACTCTTCAATGAAACCACCAGGAAACCAGAAGTGGCGCCATATTGGTATCTATGTGGCTCCAAGTGGTCGAGTGCACCAGGCCTGGAGTTGAAGAGGCTCAGGAACCAGCGGCCCAGGGTCCTGAGTTCAAGCCCATGACTAACACAAATAAATAATAATAACAATAATAATACTACCTACAGTGGATAGGATGCAATAGAGTTGTCACTCAGTAAGGGCCACCCTGTCTACAAAGCCTCATCCATGTTGAATTCACAGAGACATCTCTCTGAAGCACAAATAGCATTTCCATGTCTCCAGATACCCATTTTCTGAGTAGCCTTCATGGGGCTTCTGTTTCCCTGAGTGATCTGGCTTCATTTTCCCCTAAACGACTTTCATTCTCTTCATCTTAATGGAAAACCACAAAGGAGTATCTCCTGTCTTGTCTGTATTAGCTGACTGTACCCCATTTTACTCCCTAGTCTATCCAGCTTCAGAAGGAAGGAAGGAAAAAAAGAGGGAGAAAGAAGAAAACAAAGGAAGAAAGACAAGAAGGAAGGAAAGAAGGAAGGAAGAAGAAAAAGTGAGATGAAGGAAGGGATGAAGGTGAGAGGAAAAGAAAGAATGACAGAAAGGAAGGAAAGAAGGAAGGAAGGAAGGAAGGAAGGAAGAAGAAACAGAGATAACAGGGAAGGAAGGAAAGAAGGGAGGAAGGGAGGGAGGAAGGGAGAGAAGGAGGGAAGGAAGGAAAGAGAAAGAGAAAGGTATAGATAGATATGTCACTGTGAGCTCCTCTTCCCCTGCCCTCTCCCTTTCATCACCTCTACCATAAATATACTAGAAATATATATTATTACATATTAAATCATATATTAAATATATATTATATACAATATACATAATATATGATATATTGTGATATATCATATATTATTAATTATAAATATAGTATATCTATATTGTATATGTTATATTTTATACATTTTATATAACCTATATACTATATTATAATATATGATATATAATATAATTTATGATATATAATATAATATATTTATAAAATACATTACATAATATATAATGGATAGATGGATAGATATATGATAAATAGATGGGTGGAAAGATGGATATAGATATAGATATGGATATAGACATAGATATATTATAGGTATAGATATAGAAACAGGTATAGATCTCATGTCTGCCTAGGAGAGAAAACATGTGCCCTTCGTTTCTCTGAGCTCAGTTCACCACACTTAACATGACTTGTTCTAGTCCCATCCATCTATCTCCCTGCCAATGACATGACTTTCTTTTTTCTCAGGGCTGTATATGATTCCACTGGACCCTGGCAATGCATGTTTTGGATCCACTCATCTACTGAGGAGATTCCTGGATGCTATCCACAGCCCCAGGTGCACAGATTCTCCCAAGGCAGAAATGGGTGCATGTGCAATCTGTTTATTAAATCATGCTGAGAAGTATCAAGATCACAAGAAGAAGGGATGAAGAGAGAAAAGGAGGAGCACCCATGGCTTCACCTATAGGAGGGAGCACAGATCTGAGTGACAAGGTGATTGTATCTTGGTGGAAGAGATGCTGTCCCTGTGGAGAGGATGGTGTCCTGCACACTTTCCATCTCCACCGCAGCTGTGAGGTTGTCAAAGAAGAAGACAATGCATGCAACCTGACGCCACCAGGTTTATATAAGTTTATATAGGTAGGTAGATAGATAGATTGATTGATTGAAATTGGAAATATCATTAAGAAATCTCAAACAATTGGTTGTGGTCCCAATAAACAGGACAGAAGAGGCAGGACCAGGAGTTTGAGACCAACTATATCTAGAGTGAATTTTACCTATCTATATGGTATCTATCTATGTACCTACCTATTGATGTATCTCTCTACATATTTATTCATCTATAACTATATCTATCCATCATTCTGTATTTATTTATTCATTGATCTCTATCTCTTTCTCTATCTGCCTGCCTGTCTTCTATCTACATCAAGGTGAAATAATTCATCTAGAGTGTTTTCCATGGAAGTTGTGTGTCAATCCAACTTCATCACACACGAAGAACTTGTGAATGATTGAACTAGACACTGGCATTAATAAGGCCATACACACACAATGTCCATATAGATTGAAAGTCTATGGTTATGGTACATTATGAGCTACTCAATTAAGGAATGAACACAGGATGGATCATCTGCTATTTCTAGCATTGGGGTCTCAAGAGACCTAATGATATCAATATATCAAAGGAAACCATTCATTATTTCCTTTTCTAAAAATTTAAACGCTGCCCTCGATACCAAAGGCCCTGTATCTCTGAGAAGCCCATAGTTCTGTGTTTTCATCTCCAGGGTAGGGGGGAGTTTTGCTTACCAGTTATCAAAAGTGACGGTTATGAATTGGCCATCTTCACTAGACTTGAGGCTTTGTAAAAGGAATCTCAAGGGTCCTCCTTCCTGGACCTTCTATGGGCTGTCTGTAACAATGACCAGGGTGTATCCCTCCCCATGGATCTAGAGGACCATGTACCATTACACATGTCAGCACCTTTCTCTTCTCTTCTTTCCCCAGTTCTCATCCTCACTGCTGTTCCCCATCAAGGCCAACACAGACTCAACCCTGACTGCGTGGAGTAGAGGAGGCTGGGCCATGCCTCTCTTGTAGAGTCCCATATGGTGACACCATGGCTCAGAGACACATGAAAACCATTGCACAACTGGGCACTGCTGTCACAACTGTCATCTCAGCTACTCAGGAGGCTGAGATCTGAGGATTGTGATTCAAAGCCAGATTAAGACAGGAATATCCATGAGACTCTTATCTCCAATGAACTACTAGAAAACTGGGAGTGGGGCCATATATGTGGCTGAAGTGGTAGAGTACTCGCTTTTACCTGAAGAACTGAGGGACAGTGCCCAGGCTCAGTTTTCAAGACCAAGGACTGACAAAAAAAAATTTTAAGCCCAATGCACGTACAGAGGTAGGGATTAAATGCAATACTGATATATTACCCCACTTAAGTTCTTATACAGTTGCCTAAGCATTTGGACTGAATAGGCAATCTTCCACACACAACAGAGAGTTGAAAGATGGAAAGGCATTTTCCTCATCAGAGAGACACATGAATCTACCTGCTATTAAAAATAGAGAAGGGCTGGGAAGGTGGCTCAGCGGTAGAGTGCTTGCCTTGCATGCATGAGGCCCTGGGTTCAATTCCTCAGCGCTACATAAGCAAAAAGAAAAAAGCCAGAAGTGGCACTGTGGCTCAAGTGGTAGAGCACTAGCCTTGAGCTGAAGAGCTGAGGGACACACTCAGGCCTAGATTTCAGGCCCCACAAACGGACCCCCAAAAAGTAAAAATAAAAATAGAGAAACATGGGCTGGGAATGTGGCTAAAGTGGTAGAATACTTACCTACCATGCATGAAGCCAAGGGTTCGATTCCTCAGTACCACATACACAGAAAAAGCTAGAGATGTTGCAATGGCTCAAGTGGTAGAGCACCAGCCATGTGCAAAAGAAACTCAGGGACAGTGCCCAGGCCCTGAGTCCAAGTTCCAGAACTGGCAAAAAAAATAGCAAAACACACACACACACCTTACACACATACACACACACCTGGCTCACTCACAAACACACACACACACACACGCCAAGAAAAAGGACCATGCCAGCGAAGCCTTGGTGCCAACACAGGCCACACCAAACAGCAAGGTGATGAGGAGCCTTCATCTTGCATGTGCTGCTTCTTCTTCTCCCTATGCTACAGATGCTCAGAGCAAGGACAGCTGTTGTGCAGAAGATCTGAATGGATCCTTCCTTTTATGTGATGTCTCTGTAGGCCTGACACATAATGAATCCACTGTGATATATCACAAGGCCTTTTGTCTCCTGACTGTCCTCAGATGTTCCTGGGACATGTTTGACCTCTTTTCTCTTTAATGAGGGGATTAGAGAGAAAGGGAAATAAGGTTGAGCTGAGTGACCTTCTTGCTGGCCTTGGAAGCACAATGGTGGAATCCTGGGAGTGGCTCTGTCCCTTCCTTCCCTACTCACTGCAGGAGATGGGCTCCAAATCCATTTTTCCTGAGTTCCACTTCAGTGGGGTATCTGTGTGACCTCTTATTCTGCAACCAAAGATGGTGGCCTGTGGCTATGCCTAATGATCTATCTATCTATCTATCTATCTATCTATCTATCTATCTATCTATCTATCTATCTATCTATCTATCTATCTATCTATCTAATATAAATATACTACATATTTACTAGATAGAAATAGATATATGCATATATATCTAGTAAATCTATCTAATATATATATATATGTATATATATATATATATATACACACACACACATATGTATGTTTATATATATTCAATGACAACCTCATTCTCTCTGGCAATCCACTCTGTGTCTGTAGGTCATTTTACAAGAGCAATCACACCAGAATTCCAAAGAGAAAACAAAACAAAACACACAAAATAAAACAAAAACATGAATACCTCTAACCCTTCCCCAAAACAGAACTACCAACAACACATTGTTTTCTTTCATGTATTTTGTTTTGTTTTCTATTTGGAAGTCTGGTGTCATTTCTCCTGTGAAATGACCTGCAGAAGTACACTAGATTGCCTGAGAGAAAGAGGGCTTGAATGAACAGAAATATATGTGTGTGTGTGTGTGCATGAGATAGATTTTCTAGATATGCATATATGTATATTTTATCTCTAGTAAATATATATAGGATATATATAGTATATATATATCAGATAAGAGGTGATTTGATGTCTTTTTAAATAATAATTTCTTAAACAGAAATGCAGCTGACAGAAGTCCTGAATCTGTGATTTGTTCTCCATGAGGGTCACCTTGTCATTAGGCTCAGCCACAGGCTGCCATCTGTGATTGCAGAATAAGAGGCCACACAGCCCCCACTGGAACTCTGGAAATATGGATTTGGAGCCCATCTCCTCCTGCAGTGAGTGGGGACAGAAGGGACAGATCCATTACAGGCTTTGGCCTGGAATTCCACCACTGTGCTTGCAAGGCCAGCAGGAAGGCCACTCAGCTCCACTTTATTTCCCCTGAATAACTAATCCCCTCGTCAAAGGTACAAGATGTCAGACACTGCACATCACCCACAACCCAGGATGTCTGAGGACACTCTGGTGAACAAAGGCCTTCAGACCTGCAACAGTGGCTTCATTATGCGCCAGGTCCATGGAGACATCACAAAAAAGGAAGGATACATTCAGATACTCTGCACAACAGCTGTCCTTGCCAGAGCTTCTGCAGCACAGGGAGAAGCAGCAGCAGCACATGCAGGATGAAGGCTCTGCTCATCACCCTGCTGTTCGGCGTGGCCTGTGCTGGCCCCGAGGTGCAGCCATCCGAGATACCATGAATAGTCTTTGCTGGCATGTTCCTCTTGCATGGCTTGTATGTGTGAGAGAGACAGCCAGGTGTGTGCATGTGCATGTGTGTGTTGCTATTTTTAATAGCATGTGGATTCGTGTGTCTTGATAATCAGGAAAATGCCCTTGTACCTTTCAACTCCCTATCATGTCCTGATGATTTACTCTTCAGTGTAGAAGGTAAAGGCAACTGCATCATGGGTCAGCTCGCATGTCAACACTGCATTTCCTTCCTACTAACTCTGAAGATGCAATGGTTTTCACGTGAAAGACAAGAAAGACCCTGATGCATGCAATGGCACATTTGTCCTCTAGGTTGATGGGGAGTGGTGCGCCCTGGTCTTGCAGGCAACTCCAGGAAGGAGGACCCCTAAGACTCCTCATGTGACACCTTGTGGTTAGTGAGGATGGTAAAGTCCTAACCAATACCTTTTATATCATGTAAGAAAACCCACTCTCCTTGACCCTTGAGATAACACAGAACCATGGGCTTCTCACAGCTATGGGGTTTTTGGTCTGGAAGTAACAATCTAAATGTTTAAAAAAGAAAATGATGAATGGTTTCTATTAGTCAATTAATGATTACTGGCTATCTTGAGATCACAGAGCCAGAAACACTACATGAACCCTCCTGTGTTCATTCCTCCACTCAATACATAGGTCATCATGGAGTGAACCATGACCACAGACCCTCGATCCACAGGGACACTGGGTGCCTATGGTGCTATTAATGCCAGCATCTAGTTCGATCATCCACCAGCATTATGTGTGTGGCAAATGAATTTGACTTAAATTGACAAACAGCTTCCATGGAAAGCCCTCTGGATGAATCCTCTTGTCTTGTCTTGACATGACCATAAAACTATTCAACCCACAACCAGGTCCTGGTGGCTCATGTGTGTCATCCCAGCTACTCAGGAAGCTGAGATCTGGAGGATCCTATGGTTCAAAGCCAGCCGGAGGCAGGAAAGGTCTATGAGACTCTTACCTACAATTAACCCCTAAAACAAAACAAAATAAAGCAGGAAGTGGAGCTTTGGCTCAAATTGGTAGAGCATGAGCCTTGAGCACCAAAAAAAGCCTAAGAAACAGCACTCTAGTTCTGAGTTCAAGCCCCAGAATCTGCACAAAAATTGTAACAATAGGACTGGGAAGTTGGCTCAGTGATAAGAGTGCTCACGTAGCATGCATGAGGCCCTAGGTTCAATTCCTCAGTACCACATAGACAGAAAAAACCAGAAGTTGGGCTGGGGTTCAATTGGTAGAGCAGCAGCCTTGAGCAAAAAGAAACTCACATACAGCAACCTGGCCCTGAGTTCAAGCCCCAGGACTGGCAAACAAAAACCATATATTTTCCATGTGGATCCAGTTGTACTGTATTCACAAATTGTTTTATTGAATGGCAACTCCTGTGTCAAACCACTTAAAGATAACGCAATATATTTAAAGATTAAAAGATAAAGAAATATAGTGCTGATTACCTGATGTATGAAACTGTGACCCCTCTGTATATCAACTCTACACTAAAAATAAATAAAAAATTTTAATATAGGAAAGATATATATGATTCAGGACACTGGAATCAAATAAAGTGAAAACAGGGGTAGAACTGTGGGGGGGGAGTAAAGAAAAGATAATAAAAATCTTTTTAAAAGAGCACATTTGTACTCGACAGTCCAACTGTTGAGGAAAACTGGTCTCATTTTCTGAAACCTCAGCTATAGAAGACAAAATATCAATAAAAGTGCAAACCTTCACATATTGACATGTGGTCAGACCTAGAACAAGTGGATGTGTGGATTCGTGGAAATACTTTTCTATGATGGTTTGGGGATGGAGGAAAATTCAAGAATTGTTTTTCTGTGCTCTTTTTGGAGTGGGGAGGAATTCTCCACCCAAACTACAAGCATTTGAACTGCAAGAAAGTTCATGGGATGGATTAGGAGCCAGATTCCTTAACCCAGAATTCATCCAGACAGAGAGGAGAATGGTTCACTCCACCTGGAACAGGGGACTATGAAATGAGATGGTGGAACTCTAGCA
The DNA here is from genome assembly GCF_024711535.1 of Dipodomys merriami. Taxonomy (NCBI): domain Eukaryota; kingdom Metazoa; phylum Chordata; class Mammalia; order Rodentia; family Heteromyidae; genus Dipodomys; species Dipodomys merriami. Next base: position 1,031,390 of record NW_027203104.1, on the reverse strand, counting down.
CACTGAACACGATTACTTCTTCCATGGCAGACTTTGGTGAAAACTATTGCCAAGTTCCTCTGCAAATGGAAAATGTCATTGTTTTCTACAACATGAACGTAAAGGAGGAGGGACAAATCACACCCATGATCCTGGTGGCAAGTGAGTCAGGGGCTGAGCTGGGGATGGGGAAGAGCAGCCAATGGCTCATTTTCCAGTGCTCTCTGCATGCAGGAGGCCTTGGGGTGCACAATGGGGACAGAACCATGTTTCTGTGGACCAGAAACACCTCCTTGGTGGGTCTCTTTCAAGACACCTGGCTCTGTGGCACACTCATTTAGTCCACCCATTGCTACAGCTCCCTGGGCAGTGGTCTGTGCCACTCACAGTGATATTCTGGCTGTCAGCTAGGAGCCCACATTGGAAATTCTTACTTAATTTGATTTATGTAGACTCACTTCTTTCTGTGATGAACTCTCCCACCATATTCTCAAGGCATGAAAATGAATCTAAATTTCCTCACAGATGGGTGGGAATTGAGCCTCTCAAATGTAATGTTCTCCAACATGAAAATAACATGAGCTCTAACTGAACACCTAGCACCAAGCACCCGAGTTTTTTAATGGGGGTGTCCATCATACACAGGGGAGTGGTAGAATATTGAGCTCTGGTTGGATGATTTGCAAAGATGTGATTTAGATTTTTGATGTGGGTTTTTCTCATAAGTAACTGGAGGTAATATGCTTAAGGAAAAGTTCACATAATTTCGTCCTCTCACTTGAGGTAGGCTCAAGAACACAGAAAATGTATGCTGGAATGCACATAGGGTAAAGGAGACCGCAGAGCATGGAGGAAATAAGAACTCTTTAGGTGGACACTGGTGGCTTATGCCTGTCATCCCAGTGACTCAGGAGGCTGAGATCTGAGGATCATAGTTCAAAGCCAGCCCAGAGCAGGAATGTGCATGAGTCCCTGATCTCCAGTGAATCATCACAAGGCCAAAAATGGGGCTGTGCAACTCAAGTGGATAGAATGGATCACCTTGAACAAAAAGGAAAAAGCTCAGGGAGAGTACCCAATTCAGCATTGGCACACACACACACACACACACACACACACACACACACACACACACACACACACACACACCTCAGTTCCATCATAGCTTGGTCATTTGGTGCAGTACTGAAAAGGCAAATGATCTGATAGATGGTCAGTTCACAGCTGGAGGAGTGATCATAAGGACCCGAAAGGAGTGTGTACCCCAAAATGTTCACTTCCATCAATGTCACCCCTTCTTTATTCCATAGGGAACCCAGCTTGGTCCTCGGGGACTGGCTGGGGAGAGGCCTTGGGGGAGGGACAGCCAGGTATGGCTCAGGGGATGCAGGGGAATCTAGGCCACACCCCAGTGCCTCTCCATGCCACTCAGGGAGATTAGAGGCCCTGAGACCAGGGCAGCTAAAGAAGGTGGAGATGCTCACCAAGGAGAAGAACATCCCATTTTCCAGCATCCAAATTATCCCATTTCCAGGTGAGGCTCAGGCCTATTTCCTATAGAATACCAAAAAAGCATAAAATTAAATCACTATCTAAGATCTTGACTCAGTATGTTCTTCACCTACAGTTGCACTGTACTCGAGTGTGAGTGCATAAACTTTGTCATATTGAACATCTCCCTTGATCCTGTTTATTTTTTTCTTCCTGGTACTTTTTCACACATGAGTGTCTGGTGGAGTATTGAGCTTCCCTGGGGTGAATAGACACAAACCTGGTCCTCCATTCCATTTGGTACTCTAATTCTACTATATTTTTCTTTGGATAAGTGGAGTTCCATGGTCAACAGAGTCTCTCTTGAAGGAGACTGTCATAGTCTTTGTTTTCTTTTTGTTTGTTTGTTTTGTTGTTGTTGGTGGTGGTGGTGATCATGGGGCTTGAACTCTGCTCCTGGGTGCTGTCCCTCAGCTCTTCAGCTCAAGGTTGGTGCTGTACCACTTGAGCCACAGCATCACTTCTGGTTTTCTGGTGCATCACTAGAGAAAAGAGTCTCATGGACTTTCCTGCCTGGGCTGAAACCTGTGATCCTTAGATCACAGCCTCCTGAGCAGCTAGGATGACAGGCCTGAGCCACCTGGTGCCCAGCTTAGTCTATGTTTTATTAAATCATGGAAATCTTCCCTGATTTCTTTGGCCTTCACATAACTTGTGAGGAGAAGGACACAGTCAGTCATGTGTGATTCAAAGCATGGAAGACAATGAACTTTGGGGGAAATCTCGGAGTGATTGGAGGATGTCATATTGACATACTCTCAGCCGCAGGGCAGATCCTCAGAAATCATTTGGGTATGCAAGATCCATATGGAATTTCCAGTACAAACTAGACCTCAGCCATTACCACCCAAAAGGCATCTTGGTTAGAGGCTGGGGGAAACCATCTCCTTGTCCTATGAAGACATGACTTCTAGGACCAGGCCCTCAGCACAGATTTGGTCCTGTGAAATAAATTTGCCCTTTGGCCATTAGGCCTCACATTATCCTTCTGTAGGTGCTTGTGCTTTCTATGTGCAATCTGCACTAAGCCATTCACAGGGTCTCAGGTGCATTTGATTCACCTCTGCTCCCTCCTGATAGGTGGTAGCATCTTCAGGAATGCGTGCACATCCATCTTCCTTGTTCAAGTGGAATCAGCTCTAGGACAACAACCCATCCTGACTTTTCACCATCTTTTCCTCTTTCCTGGGAAGTCATCATCTGGATTCAAGGTTTTTCTTGATCTTCTTCCTTTTCTTCTAAAATGTGTGCTATTGTGACAACTCAGTAATCCAATAAACCAATTCCCCAGAATTCAATTCTGACTGTGAAGACTCCAATTATACACTTCAATTGAATCATGGAAAACTAAGTCTATAAGAGAACTATATTTCTCCTCCTCCTCCTCCTCCTCCTCCTCCTCCTCCTCCTCCTCCTCCTCCTCCTCCTCCTCCTCCTCCTCCTCCTCCTCCTCCTCCTCCTCCTCCTCCTCCTCCTCCTCCTTCTCCTCCTCCTCCTCCTTCCTCTCCTTCTTATTGAGAATAACTCAAGTTGAAGTTGACAGGTGAGTGTTATGTGAAATCAATAGGAAACAAGAACCAAGTATTGCTATAAGACTCTTAAAGAGATAGGACTTGGTCACGTCCTGATGGCCACTTAACATGGTCTTCCTAAGATACAGGTAACAATTAGACATATCCTAAGACTTTTCTGGAAGGACTCCATTGGAGAGAGTTGGGATGAAATTCACACAGAGGAAAGCCAGGGAAAGAAGTATTAAACTGAAATCCCTTCCATGTGGGATTCTAATCATTTTAAACAAAAGTCGAACTATATACCAAGTACTTACCATAGTTACCTAATACATAGTTACCCATAGTATTTACCATAGTCTTCACATTTGGGTGTGTATGGAGGGTAGGGGGTGTGCATAGCTTTGACTGTGAGATACAATTCCCCATCTTCTGGTCTTCTATCTTGTTTTATTTATTTATTTATAATCATGCTACATATGTATTTTTTTTAAAAAATCTGAAAACTGTATAAACAGGTAATACAGATGTGATCAGCCCCAACTCCGGACTCTTAAATTATCAGCATATGTATTGATTCATTGTAATAGGTTTTTCTTCTCTTTGTGTGGTGGTGCAAATCAATTCCCTTTCAACAGAATGGGTGGGGGGAGGTTGATGAAATGTCCATGAATTAAATTGGGGGTGGGGTGGGGAATGTGTCCAACAAGTGTTTTAATCTAGTTGGTCAGGTATTATAACAGCTCATTGGAAAAGTGATTTAATATCCATATGTTTGACATTGATCAAGATTCACTGTGTTCATAAAACTGCTTTTTGACCCCTCTGTACAGTCATTTAAGGATAATTAAAATATACTTCATAAGCAAGTCTGTTAGAGGTCTTATAGACCAATGATTGAAGGAAAAGTGCTCTAATTTACTGGTTATGCTGATCAGACTTTCTCAGGTTTAGCAAGGACTGAAGAGAATATCTCTGCCAGTATGCTCATTTGCATTTGAGATTGTCCTCTGAGAAATCACGTATCTTCTTGTTTTGAGAAAGGGATTTATTTTTCAAGGCATGCAGGGAACGCGTTGGTCTTGTGATGTATAATGCAATACACACAGAGTGTGCATAGATTGATATGCTGGGCAGTGTGAAAGCAAATACACACATAGATTATGGAAGTACAGTAGATTTAATGGACATCTCAGAGTGTAATTCCTTAGAAAGAATCAAAATTCAACCAAGTAAACAAATGGAAGTGGGGACTTGAAATAGGTGTGGGGGATCAAGTGGAGTGGGGGTAGAGGAATGAAGAGGAGAAGTGTAAGAAGTGTGAGAACTCAGTGTGAATCCTACAAAATGAAGAAGAGGGAGGGAAGGGCGGGTAAGGAAGGGACAGGGCAGAATGTGGATCAAAATGCAGTCTTTTCTCAAGTGCTTAAAAAATAAAGAAACTTAAAAAATGAAGCCACCCATGGAAAAATTGGCATTTTCCTACCCAAGCTATTCACTCAACATTAATTTATTAAACCGTGGGCATCTTTCCACATCCCAATGTCCTTTTATACTGACAGAGTTGAAGTCTAGCACATGCATTGTGGGTGAAGGCTATTTGTAGTGGAAAATGGAGGAAGTCTTCCCATGTTGAAGGCTCCTGTCTTCCCAAGGCCTCATTCTGATGAGGCTCCAGCTTCAATTTCCCCAAATATACCCCAAGTTGGGTATGTGGGGTTCAATTCCTCTTACAGCCCTCATCAGAAGGACAAAGCTTTCTGCCTATAGAGAACAGAAAGACACCAAACTTTCAAGACACAAGCAGACTTTTTAAAAAAGTCATTTTCCCATGCAACAGGAGCAGCCATTCTTATTTTCTCTTCTCTTTTGTCTGTCTTGAAGAAGAGAATAAGAGTTGATGAAGGACGAAGCCAGCTCTAGCAGGAAATGTCTGAGAGACTTGTGTCCCTCCCCTCCCCCCATTAACAACCCCACACTGGAAGGTGGAGCTGTGTGGCTCAGGAGGTTGAAGGCCAGTCTGGAACCAAAAAAACATGCTCAGGGACAGCACCCCAGGCCTTGAGTTCTAATCCCACACTTGACATTTACCAACAAAACAAAACAAAACAGAACAAAACTAAAAAACCCAAACCACCCCAAATGCTCTAGACTATAGGAGGATCACAGGTTTTCTTGAAGGAATCCAAGTGAATATTGGCTGTCTGTCTGTGCCATTTCCTCCATCAGAAAATGGTTTCCTCTCTCCCTCCCTCCACTTCTTCCTCCTTCCCTCCCTCTCTCTCTCCTCCCACTCTCTCTCATTGTCTTCCAATTCTGCACATTAGTTCATCATGATGTGTGTCCTGGGACGAACTTTCAGCCTGGACTTCAATAACCTGGGGCAGCCTATGCACAATCTGTGAAATCTGACCCCTGAAGGGAGGGTCACAGAGTGAAATTACACCCCTGGGGAGGATGTGCAGGAATTTTCTCCAGGAGGGACATGACATCCTTCATTACTAAGTAGGAAGCACTGTAGCCTTACCAAAGATCACCAGCCTGAAACCAGAAAACAAACACCTGTTATCATCAATCATTTGAGTCAGCAAAGAATCTCAGGCTCTAATGTCACTTCCTCTTCCTCTTAGGTGACTTCCTAAGCATCTGAGGTCACTTCCTCTTCCTTTGAGCTCACTTTGTCTTCCTCCAAGGCCCCTTCCTCTTCCTATGAGGCCACTTCCTCTTCCTGTTAGGTCACTTCCCCTTCCTCTGAGCTCACTTTCTCTTCTTCTGAGGCCACTTCCTTTTCCTCAGATTTCACTTCCTCTTCCTATTTCTCTGAATGTACTTCCTCTTCCTCTGAGGTCATTTGAGGACCTCTAAGCATTTGAGGAGCTTCCTCTTCTGCCTCATCATGCCTCCTTCCAAAAGTGACAGGTACCCCCAGGTCCTGCAGTCACTTTCTGTCTCTCTAAGGCTACTTCCTCTTCCTCTGAGGCCATTTCCTCTTCCACTGAAGCCACTTCCTTTTCCTCTTCTTGTGTGGTCACTTCCTTAGCATACGAGGGACTTCCTCCTCTGTCCCATCATGCCTCCTTGAGAGTGACAGTCCCTCAGGCACTGTACTCACTTCTTCCTTTGAGCTCACTTCCTCTTCCTCTGAGGCCACTATCTCTTCCACTGAGCTCACTTCCTCATCCACTGAGCTCACTTCTTCTTCTTCTGAACTCACTTCCTCCTCTTCCCCATCACGTTTTCTTCAGAATGTGACCAGTTCCCCACCCCCAAGACCCTGCAGTCAGTTCTGTGTCCTCTCCACCCACACACCCCCTTGCTAACCCTCCACCATTTCCTCTCTCTGCCCTGTGCTCCCTCTGCACACCTGATCTGGCCCAGCCTGGAAGTTTGGATCTTCTACATAAACCCTCTTCCATCTGGACTAGGGAGAAGTTTCCTTGTTCTCTCTCCAACCTTTCCAGTGTCTTTATTGGTCTTCTGGTGCAACCACCTGCGCGACCAGAGTTAAAATCTCTACCACTGGTGTCAAGTGAGCCTAAGCTTTTAGGGGACCCATGTGGAATTCTAGCTCATTTTGGGGGATGGGTGGGTGTCCCTATGAGTCTGGGGATGGACCCAGGAAAAGCACACACTGATTTCCTCCTATTTCCTGGGCTAATAGGAAATCATTCATATTCCAATCCCCATCTTGGACTGAACAATGAGTAGACCAAAGGGTGTGGTTTGACTCTAACCAAATCCTCTTCAATCCTAGGTTCTGATGGTTGGAAATCAGAGAAATCAGGCTTTGAACCGTGATTCTCCAAATCTCAGCCTCCTGAGTAGCTAGGATGGCAGGCATGACCTTGGAGTTATTCTGAATAATAATAACAACAACAACAATAAAATCTGGGGTTCTCTTCAGTTTGTCCAATCATTCCATTGGAGTGGGCTGGGCAGGGGACCTTAAATCAATCATCCAAGTCAGAATGGTATGCTTGGGATATGATTTATTGGATCACTCGGTTAAGTACTGTGGGAGTACAAATTTCAGGAGAAGGGGAGGAGGAGGAGGAAGTGGGAAAGCTGGATGTCATGATGGATGACCTCTCGGGAGAAAAAATATCACACATCTGGAAAGCAAGGATGGTACCCAGAGGACTATTTTGCTGGAATGAGGTGTGTATGGGGGAAGCAGATTCCCAGACACATTTCTGCCTGTGAGGAGGAAGTCCACCTGAAAGGAAGGAAGTGAGCAGAGAGGAATCAAATGCCACCTGCCTTCTGTCCCACGCCATTCTTTCTTCCTCCCTGTGTCCCCCCCCTCAAATAAACCACCATTGTGGACACATGAGTCATCACCACAGCCTACTTCCAGAGCAATTTTTCTTCCAACTTGGAACACTACAGACCCAGGAAAAAGGTGATAGAATGAAGAGTATAGTACCCAATTGTTGGTGTAGGTCTTCCATCCATGGGCCATGTCCTTATTCCTGGGGACAATCATCTGTGGGGGAATTAAAAAAAAAAAAAGGACAAGGAAGAAGAAATTAAGCAAAACAACAACAAAATACAGAATTATGGAAATAAATTTGATGGGACCAAGGCCAGAGTTTTTAGGGGAAGGATTTCAATTTCAGGATTTGGGGGTATTCTGGGGAAGAGGATCCTGGAAACTCACCTGTTTCCAAGACGTGTTGGATGGTGGAAGTTGGGATGCCCCTCTCTTGGGCAAGCTTCTCCAGCCTCTGTTGCTGCTCCTCAGTCAGACTCTGTTCCTTTCCTGTGGGAAAGGAAATCAGGAAGATGTGCAATGCAATGCAGCCTAGACATGTCATATTTGTGGTTCAGTGTAGTAGAGTGCCCAGCCTAGAGCTGAGGAAGCTCAGGGACAGCAACCCAGGGCCCTGAGTTCAAGACTCTCTATGGCCCTGGGCATTTTGTGCTCAAGGTTAGCATTCTGCCATTTGCACTCTGGGCCCTGGGCATTGTGCCTGAGCTTCTTCAGCTCCAAGCTGGTGCTTTGCACCACTTTGAGCCATATAGCTATATGGCACCACTTCCGGTTTTCTGGTGGTTTCATTGGAGATCAGGGTCTCACAGACTTTCCTTGCCCAGGGGTGGCTTTGACTCATGATCCTCTAGATCTCAGCCTCCTCCTGAGTAGCTGGATGACAGGTGTGAGCCACAGGTGCCTGGATCCCATTACCTCTCTTATTACCTGTAACTCCCATGTTCAATGCATTTACAATGAAAATTTTAAAAAGCAACAAAAACTCTAGGGCTCAGAATGTGGCTCAGTGGTACAGTGCTTACCTAGCATGCATGAAGCCCTGGGTTCAGTTCCTCAGTCTACCACATACACACACACACAAAAGCCAGGAGTGGTGCTGTGGCTCAAGTGGTAGAGTGCCCAGCCTTGAGCAAAAAAGGAGTTCAGGGACAGCACACCCAGGGTCCTGAGTTCAAACTCCAGGACTGCTGCCATGTTGGAGAACATTCTATTTCAGAATGCTCAATGACTTTATCTGCAGGGAAATTGGCATTTGTCTTCAGCCCTTGGATCACTCAGTGAGGAGAGCTCAACAGGGAAATGGAGTCAGCTCACCACTGGGGGATAGGCTTTGCTCCTGTCTGCTGAGTTCAGGTAGGATGATCATTTCCAGGGTGGATAGATACGTGACACAGCTCCATGATGGCTGAGGCTGAGGCTGAGTGTATGTGTGTGTGTGTTTGTGTGTGTGTGACACAGGTCCCTGTCTGGTGAGTTGTACAAATGGGGGGGGGGAATCAATGTGCACGTGACAGAGTCAGAACTTTTGCAGAAGACACATGGGGTTCCGTTATTGGGGGGGGAGGGTCTACAGAAATCCATTCTGCTTCCTCCACTTCCTCAACACAGAGTGAGCTCACCAGCCACTAGGATCATGCGTGTAATCCGTCCTTCTTTATCCACATTCTGGTTGTAGAAGACCACAATGTCTTTGTCTTGCTCCACCATCTGGAAATAGTTCTCCCCAGAGTCTGCAATGGTGCAGGGGGTGGAGAAAAGAAGAGGTCATGATCAGTTCAGGTCCCCCCTCCATGTCTAGGTGGACTAGACTATGATGATTCTTGGATGAAGTGACTTCTTTCCCTCAATGGTTGGTATATTGAATAAAATATACTTTTTTAAAAAAAAGAAATATATATATATTATATATAATATAGATTATACAGACATAAGAGGCTCAGGTCTGCTTTTATCCTAGAAACTCAGGTGGCTGAGAGCTAAGGATCAGGGTTCCAAGCCAGCCCCAGGGCAGGAAATTCCATGAGACTCTCCTCTCCAAGGAAGTATTCAGAAAAAGTACTCCGAAGTGGTGCTGTGGCTCCAGTGGTAGAGCATTAGACTTAAGCACAGAGAAGCTCTGGGGACAGTGCACAAGCCATGAGTACAAGCCTCAGCACTGGGAGGAAAAATAAATTTAAAAAAGAAAGAAGTATGTATTTATTTACTTATATTAAAATATACTTTTATTGTGTTTTAATTTTTATTAAATTTTTAATAATTTTAATTTTTATCTTTATATTTTTATGGCCGTTAAGTATATATTTTATTCTTTTTATCTTTAAATGTTTTACTTTTATCTTTAAATATATTTTATGTTTATCTTTAAGTATGTTTTATTTTTATCTTTAAATATGTTTTATTATCTTTACATGCATTTATGGAGAAGTCACCACTCAGCCAAGCAATTTATCAATACAGTGCATGGCTCTATGTCAAAAATATAGACTTGAAATCATTTTTTTTCTAATGAATCACACCTGACAAACCAGCCTGGGCCTCTGTTTGACATATTATATAACACAGTATGTATAGTACCCTCAGTCTAATCCAGGCCAATTTCTTTACATTTCGATGTCAACAAAAAACACTGGCATTTTAATCCATAAAGTGCCTTATTGGAGACCAATTCCTTTCTACAACCACTTCAAGACAATAAAGAGCTTTTAAAATAATCAATTTGTATTGGGGAGGGGGACCTAGGAACACTCTCTGGTGATTCTAGAATTCAGAGCCACGGGCGGATTATCTCTCCCACTGTGTGTTTATAGAGTCCTACAATGTACTCACAATCTGTCATGAACACGCCTTTCTCGTTCTGCACACCCACAACAGTGTATTTATGACACTGTCCATTTTGCCTAGAAAGAAAGAAAAAAAAGCAAAGCAACAGAGAAGTCATTATTTCCTTATCAATATATTTCAGTAACATGTCCCAGCTTGTAGAGTAGCAACCAAGATATCAACCTTTGGAGATGTTTTGAAATAAGTCATGGTTTCCTTCTTATTCTTTTATTTGTTTATTATTTACTTAGTTACTTTAGTTATTTTTGTGCAAGACCTGGGGTTTGAACTCAGAAACAGAGGTATCTTAGGGATTTTTATGATTATGATGATGACGACGACGACGATGATGATGATGATGATGATGATGATGATGATGATGATGATGATGATGATGATTTACTCCAGGCTCAGGCTCTACCGCTGGGACCACAGCCTCACTTCTGTCGTCATCGTTGACTTTTCTTCTTCTTCTTCTTCTTCTTCTTCTTCTTCTTCTTCTTCTTCTTCTTCTTCTTCTTCTTCTTCTTCTTCTTCTTATTATTATTATTATTATTATTATTATTATTATTACTGCTATTATTATTATTATTATTATTATTATTATTATTATTATTTTGGTGGTTCATTGGAAATCAGTCTCACAGATGTTCCCGCCTCAGGATGGCTTTGAACTGTGATCTTCAAGTCTCAGGCATGAACCACACAACCCTGGTTTCATTTACTTTATTTTATTTTATTTTTTTCCAGTTCTGGGGCTTGAACTCAAGGCCCAGGCACTTTTTTCTCTGAGCTTCTTTTTGCTCAAGGCTGGGTGCTCTACTACTTGAGCCATAGCACCACTTCTGGCTTTGTGTATATGATATACTGAGGAATCCAACCCAGGGCTTCATGCGTGCTAAACAAACACTCTACCACTGAGTAGAGTATCCCCCACTTTCTAAACTATTATTATTATTATTATTATTATTATTATTATTAGTCATGGGACTTGAACTCATGGCCTGGGTGCTGTCCCTGAGCTCTTTTGTTCAAGGCTAGTCACTCTACCTTTTTCAACACATAGGGTTGCTTCTTGTTTTCTGGTGGTTAATTGGAGATCAGTCTCATGGACTTTCCTGCCCTGGCTGACTTTGAACCTGTGATCCTCAGATCTCAGCCTTCTGAGTAGCTTGGAGTCCAGGTGTGAGCCACCAGCATGCTGATATGGGTTGAATATTTTTATACTCCTATCAAGATAGCAGTATTCAATCTAGAGCTCTTTCCCTGGAAGCCACCTGTGCATCTAAATTCAAGGAATGCCCGTGCAAAACACACACACACACACACACACACACACACACACACACACACACACACACACAGATGCTGGCATTAACAAGTTTCCAGATTCATCTAGAGTCTGTGGTTAGGATCCATTGCATGATGAGCCACTTATTTCTGAATCAAGCCAAGCACCAATGGCTCATGACTGTCATCCCAGGTACTCAGGAAGCTGAGATCTGGAGGATCACAGGTCCAGACCCAGCCCCAGGCAAGGAAACTCTCATTTCCAATGAAACAACCATAAAGCCAGAAGTGGCACTATATTGGTATATGTGGCTCAAAGTGGTAGAGTACCCAGACTTGAGCTGAAGAAGTTCAGGGAACAGCAACCCAGAGCCCCAAGTTCAAGTCTCACTGACACTGTGGTGTCCACAGAGCTCACAATATCAACTTATTAATGGAGACCAGAGATGCTACTTTTCTTCTCTGTCAATTTCAATGGGTTTTCCTGATGATCAAAGGTCCTGTGGCTCTGGGAAATAAAGGCTCTCTCTGCCTCTCCCTCTCCCTCTCTCTTATTTGGGGAATTGAATGGGGTGGATGGATGGGGGAAGGGACTTTTCTTACTTGACATAAAAGGTGATGGTGATGGATTTCCCATCTTGACTGGCCTTGATGTGCCGGAAAAGGCCTCTCAGGGGTCCGTCTTCCTGGATCTTCACTGGGGTGTCTGATAGGATGACCAGGGTGTGCCATGGCCCATTGACCTAACAGGATAGATGTTCCATGGGACAGGTCAGTCAGTGCCTTTCTCCTCTCTTCTGTACCCCAGTACTCATCCCCAGAGTTGCCCTTTCATACAGCCCAGTCCCCAAAAATCAATCCTGACTGGGAGGAGGAGAGGAAGCTGGGCCTATTCCTATGGAGTCCCACCCAGTGACACAATTGAGGCAGAGACATGAACACTGGTGCATATTGAGAAGTGATAGGGATTAAATGCAGTGCTGATATACCACCCCATTTTAGCTCTTATGCAGTTGCCTTAGCTTTTGGGGTGAAGAGAGACCACCTTAAGGATAGAATAGAGAGCATTCAAGGTGTGAAGGCATTGCCCTGATTATGAACCATGCAGGAATTAACATGGAGTGCAAAAAGAAGAAAATCTCTCTCTCTCTCTCTCTCTCTCTCTCTCTCTCTCTCTCTCTCTCTCTCTCTCTCTCTCTCACACACACACACACACACACACACACACACACACAGAACTGGCTCATTCACGCACACACAGGCCATACAAGAGGAGCATGCAGCAAAGCCTGTTCATGGTACCTCTGATGGCTGCACCTCGGGGCCAGCCCAGGCCACACCAAACAGCAGGGCGATGAGCAGAGCCTTCATCCTGTGTGTGCTGCTGCTGCTTCTCCCTGTGCTGCAGATGCTCAGAGCAAGGACAGCTATTGTGCAGAGGATCCCAATGGATCCTCCTTTTATGTGATGTCTCTATGGGCCTGCTGCATAATGAAGCCACTGTTGCAGGTCTGAAGGCCTTTTGTTACCCAAGTGTCCTCAGACATCCTGGGTTGTGGGTGATGGGCAGTGTCTGACATCTTGTACCTTTGACAGGGGATTAGTTGTTCAGGGGAAATAAGGTGGAGCTGAGTGACCTTCCTGCTGGCCTTGCAAGCACAATGGTGGAATGCTGGGCCAAAACCTGCAGTGGCTCTGTCCCTAAGTCCACACTCACTGCAGGAGGAGATGGGCTCCAAATCCATATTTCCAGAGCCACCTCAGTGGGGGCTGTGTGGCTTCTTATTCTACAATCAAAGATGGCAGCCTGTGGCTGAGGCTAATGACAAGGTGACCTCCATGGGACAAATCACTAGATTCAGGACTTCTGTCAGATACATTTTTGTTTAAGGAATTATTATTAGAGAAGTTATAAAATAACTTCTTACCTGTTACATGTTATATATATATATATATACATGCATATATCATATATATAGTATATGTATATACCATATTATTTACTAGATATATATGTATTTATGTACATATATGTATATCTAGTATGTCTACCCACATATATACTAAATAAATACATATAAGTATATGAGTAAATATAAATAAATATGAATATATATTTATATATATACATATTCCTATTCATGGATATCCTCATTCTTTCAATCCATTTTGTGTCTGCAGGTACTTTGACAGGAGAAATTACACCAGAATTCCAAATACAAAACAAAACAAAGTAAATTAAAAAATACAAATATCTTTAAGGCCCCCAAACCTCCAATTGCACACACACACACACACACACACACACACACACACACACACACACACACACACACCCTGAAAATACATTGTTCTTGCTACCCTCCATTCTCAATGTGAATTTTTTTTAGGACATACAAGAAATGCTATTTCCTTGCCCTGTGAGAATCATGTCTACAATGAAATCAGAGCTATGCTTGTGACTTGGTCTCATGACTTAATTGTTGACCTGAACTCAATGGTGTGGGATTTATTAACTATATTTTTAAGTATTGCTAGTGATTCTAATGATCTGTCTCGAGTATTCATAGGAGTAGACATAGCAAGGTTCTCTGTCCATTTGTGTACACATCCATTGTTTGATGTCAGCAGTTCCCACGGCCCCTGGTTAATCCAAGTCAGATTCCATGCATTCTTTATTCTTGGCATATGACAGGGGCCGGTTCGACATGGCACCTGTTAGGTCTGCCTAGGAAAGCACTTTCATTTTCTCCCTCCACTTCCTGAGCGTGGGACCCCAGTCTTATCAGAAATCACCTGCCTGAAACCAGTAATCACCTGTCACTGTCAATCAACTGACCAGCAATCACCTGACTGTCAAGCCAGCAAAGGATACCAGGCTCTGAGGTCACTTCCTCCTCCTCTGAGGCCACTTCCTCCTCCTAGGTGACTTCCTTCTCCTCTGAGGTTATGTCTTCCTCCTCTAAGATCACTTCCTCCTCCCCTAAGTTCATGTCCTCCTCCTCTGAAGTCACTTTCTCCTCCTGTAAGAACATTTCTTCCTCCTCTGAGCTCACTTCCTCCTCCTCTGAGGTAATGTCCTCCTCCTCGAAGGTCACTTCCTTTTCCTAAGAGCTGACTTCCTCTTCCTCTGAGGTTACATCCTCCATCTCTGAAGTCACTTCCTCTTCCTCGAAGATCACTTTCTCCTCCTCTGTGTTCACTTCCTTCTCCTCCCTGAGGTCTCATTCTCTGCCTCTAAAGTCACTTCTTCTTCCTCTGAGGTCACTTCCTTCTCCACTGAGGTCATATCTTCCACCTTTAAAGTCACTTCCTCCTCCTCTGAGATCACTCCCTCCTCCACTGAGGTCACTTTCTCTTCCTCTGAGGTCACCTCCTCCTCCTCTGAGCTCACTTCCTCCTCCTCTGAGGTCATTTCCTTATCAGCCCTGGCCATGCCTCATTCCCCCAGGCTCTGAGTTCACCTCTGCCTCTGCTGCAGCCACACCAACTTCTCCCTCCCCTACAAAATCCCTCTTCACCATTAGTTCGCTTTAGCACATCTCCATCTACAACTGGCGTAGGCTGGAAGTTTGGCTCTCCCTAATTAACTCTCTTCTGCCTGAATTGCCTGGATGGCTCCTTTCTCTTTTTTACTTTTATTTTTTGCATTGCTCAGTCATGGGGCTTGAACTCAGGACCTGGGCACTGTCCCTCAGCTTTTCAGCTCAAGGCCAGCACTCTACCACTTTGAGCCACATATGTGGCACCACTTCCAGTTTTCTGGTGATTCGTTGGAGATCAGAGTCTCATGGACTTTCTTGCCCAGGGCTGAGGAAGTCTTTCCCAGTCCTCTCCTTTCAGAGGATCTGACAGGTCAGGACAATCTCATGGAGTTTATAGGCAAATCAGCAAAAACAGAAGGGGCTTTTTCACAGGAGAGGCAGAGATAATAATAAACACCAGGAGGAAATACAAGATCTCCATTTCGGTCACCCACTCAGGACAAGACCAGGAACCACAGGACCAGGACCCAGAGGGACGGGACTCCTATCTTCAGACAGGATGACCACAGAAAAGCCAGATTCTCATCATCCCAGGCCTGTGCTAGACCCAGGTAAGAGGACAACACGACCCAGGGTCTTCCTCTCCACCTCCCAGAAAGCACCCAGTTGCCCACTGAGCTCTAAGTTTCTGACCAGTATTAGCTGCATGATTTTTTGGGGGGAATGTTCTTTTCCCCAGAATGTCTCCACCTTCTATTGCCAAAACCTTTGATTTCATCCTCTAGCCTGTACCTAGAGCAGATTTAATCTTCTCACCCTGTTGACTTGACTATTCCTCTTCAACCAGTCTGTGAGGATGCAGAATAATGAAGGGATTGAACATCTGAGCATCCCAGACCCACATTTCATGTGGAATCTACAGAAATGGGATCAAGTCCTTGAAGGTAGCTACATAGTCTGGAAGAACATAGTTTTCCTTTCCTAATTTTGCAGAAACACTCCAGGAGTCTGTAGTTCACATTTGTGTGTGTTTGTGGGTCCTGAGTTGGACTCAGGGCCTGGGGAAATTCTCCCTGAGGGTGTGGGTTCAGTGTACCTTGTAAACCACAGCACCACTTCTTGACACCTGAGTAGGCTGAGTAGCTGGACTGACAGGCGGGAGGCTGGTTATATTCTGAATTTCTTTTCTTTTCTTTTCTTTTTTTTTAAAAATACAATTATCTGTTGTCTTATGGACTTAGTTCCTATGATGTAATTGGTCTGGCTAATTCTGGCCTAGGAGACATTGATTGGAGTCTTCACAGTCAGAATTGGATGCTGGGGGAATACTTTATTGATTCACTCAGTGAAATCAGGATAGCACGAATGTCAGGAGAAAAGGGCAAGAAGAAAGCAAGGCAGAGCCAGAAATCTAGATGATGACTTCCCAGGAAAAAGGAAATGATGTGGAAAAGTTCAGGATGGGTTTATTGATTTATTTATTTAGGTCCTAGAGACAATTCTGCTGCCTGGTGGAAGATGGATTCCTGTGCAATCCTGAGCAAGTTCCCACCTGTGCGTAGGGGGAAGCAGAGAGGAGTGAAATGCATTTGAGACCCTGAGAAAGTCCCCAGGGCTAAGATGGCAGATGTAAAATACAGAAGAGATCAAAGGAGAACGTGAGGCCCGGATGGCCAAAGGGCAAATGCACTTCACAGGACCAAATCTGTGCATGGGTCTGTTCCAAAAAGTTGTGTTATCCTAGGAAAGGACATGGTTTTCCCAAACCTCTGTCGAAGACACCTTTTGGGTGGTCATGTCTGAGGTTTATTTTGTCCTGGAAACTCCATGTGGGTCTGCATGCACACAAGTGATTTCTAGGGATCTTTCGTATGGCTAAGGGAGCTTCTCAATATCACATCATCCACTCACAGAAATTCAACTGAGGCCGTGGTATTCAGTGCTTCCTACCTAACATGGTTCTGTCCTTCTGTTCCCAAGTTATTAAAACCTATGTGTGTGAGAGAGAGAGTGAGATTTATATAAGTATCTATTTGCCTATCTGTCTGTCTGTCTGTCTGTCTGTCTGTCTGTCTATCTATCTATCTATCTATCTATCTATCTATCTATCTATCTATCTATCTATCTATCTATTATCTGCCTATCATATCTATTTATCTATCTATCTGCCTATATCTACCTACCTACCTACCTATCTATCCATCTATCTATCTATCTGTCTGTCCATCTGCCCATCCGTCTGTCCACCTGTCTATCTATGTCTGTTTATCTGTCTGAGTGTTGGGCAGTCAGTTGGTCTGTCTTTCTCTCTGACTACCTGTGTGTCTAACTATCATTATCTATAGATACATAGACAGACAAATGTACAGATTGACAGACATACAGACTGACAAACAGATATAGATATAGATACAGATATACATATAGAAATATTTAAAGTATCTCTCAAGTGTTTTTGTTTTAGGAATTGGAATTTTTTTCCTCTCTCAAATACTGTTTGGTCATTTCTTGACTTTTTTTGTAAATCTTTCATCTAAGGGATGGCTTGTCTATTTCTGGAGTCAATAATCAATAGGGTCCCCTCAGCGGCCCAAACATTTTCCTTCTGACAAATATGTTTCCCACCCCCTCTTTATATTTCTTACTTCTTAAATTCTTAATTCTTAAAACCTTTTGGTTTCTAACCTTAATAATCCTTGTACAACCCATGGCCACACAGACCAAATACTGTGGGTTTTTAAAAATTAGATACTAACTTTATCCTTTATGTAAAAGCCTATTCTTCTTTTTGAGATTTTTTTTCAAGCCCTAGTGTCAGGCATGTTTGAGGTTCATTTGTTTATTTTGGCATATGAGTACATTTCCTCCAAACACTCTTTGTGACCATTATTCTCTTTACTTTTCAGTTTCACCTTGGTTTATTTTGCTTAAATTTAGCCTCATTCCCCCCAAATAGAAATAAAAATCAATATTATTTCCATAATCTGGTTTATATATAGATTTAGATACACATACATATTCATGTGTGAAGAAACCAAGCTGTAATTTCTTTGATAATTCTTAGCAAGAGACTAAGTTTACTCAGGTCACTATATATATTTATATGTGTGTATGTGTGTGTGTGTGTGTGTGTGTGTGTGTGTGTGTGTGTGTGTGTGTGTGTGTGTGTGTGTGCAAAGGTGCAAGCCATACTCCTGTCTCTGTTGATTCCCTTTGTCACTCCAGGGCAATGGCCTGGTCTCTGGAAAGTACAGAGAAGGTCAAGGTCAGACTTCAACCACTTCCTTCTTCCTCCTCACTTAATCCTATTCACCTCAGGAGGCTTCCTTGAAAATTCCCCCTCCTATGTCCTTGTGGAAATAAACCACATTAACCATGTCATTGCTCTAACACCCCTTGTGATCACCTAACACATCATTCAATATTTCCCTCCTCCCTGCACCCCCTTACTGGGTTTGTTGGTTATCTCTACCATGACTGTACGCAGCTGAGAGAATCCCAGTTTAGAGCTCATTGAATGGAGAATTAATGAGAAGACATTAATTTGAATCCCTAGAGAAAGGCAAGTCCTGTCTCCCAGGTAATGGGCAGGCATGAATCTCTAGAAGAAGGGAAGTCCCACCTCCAGGTGGTGGGCATCCTAAGTTACTAGAGGAAGGTAAGTCCAGTCCCCAGATGATGGGCTTGCCTGAATTCCTAGAGGAAGAGAAGTCCCATCCCCAGATGCTTACCCATCTATCCATCCATTTATCCATCATTTATCTATCTATCCATCTCTCCATCTGTCTATCCATGCATCCATCTATCTATCCATCTATCATCTATCTGTCTATCCATTCCTCCATCCATCCATCTATCTGTTCATCTATCTATCCATCCACCCACACATCTATCCATCTATGTATCCATCAATCCATCTGTGTACACATCTATCTATTCATCTGTTTGTCTATCTATCCACCTATCCATCCATCTATCTGCCTGTCTATCTATCTGTCTGTCTGTCCACTCATCTGGTTAGACTGGCTGATGAATTAATTAGAATTAATGGATTCAAATGAATTCATCAGCATGAATTAGAGAATGAACTGATGAACCTAAATTAATGAGAACTTATAAACCAGCACATATTAATGAGTCGGGCTTAATTAGAATGGTTCCTTAGCGTTCATTAATTCATTACAATGTGTTAATTTGTGGTGGCAGGCAGTGGCAGGCAGCAATTGGGTTTCCATGGAGATAGGTAGTTGGGTGACATTTGTCTGGAGTAGAGGGGTGCCACCTGGGTTTGCACTCCAGGCCAATGAATGCATCTATGGCCATGCAGGATGTTTCCCTGCAGTGAGCAACAAGCCAAAGCCTGTCCCCACAGTGAACCTGACACCTTGTGAGAATCATTAATTATTATGTTATCACATTTATTATATTCTTATATAATTATTATTCTCTTATTATTTTATTTGTATTATATTATTACATTATATTGTTATGTTATTTCATTATTATAATATAGTATATCATTATTATATTATTTGTATTATTATATTATATTGTCTTATTTGCATTATATTATCTTATACTATATTGTTGTACTATGATATATTACTGTTATTATATTGTACATTATTATTATTATTATTATTACTAATATTATTATTTGGTCATGGGGCTTGAACTCTGAGCCTGGGTGCTATCCCTCAGCTCTTCAGCTCAAGGCTAGTGCTCTACCATTTGAGACACATATATGGGGCTACTTCTGGTTTTCTGGTGGTTAATTGGAAATAAGAGTCTCATGGACTTTCCTGCCTGGGCTGGCTTTGAACCATGATCCTCAGATCTCAGCCTCTTGAGTAGCTAGGATTACAAGTGTGAGCTCCCAGCTCCTAGCTAATTATATTATATTATTTGTATTATTATATAAATGTATTATTATTCTATATAATTGTTATGATATATTATTGTATGTTATACTATATTATATTGTTACAATATATTATTATTGTCTTATATTATAATACTCTTCTCTTCTCTTCTATTATTATATCATATTATTATATTATTGTATCATATTATTATATTATTATATTATTTTATTTGTACTATTATATTATTGTGTTACTACACTACATTATATTATTACATTATGCGATTATGTTATATTATGTTATTAATCTATTCCAGTTTATTATTAAAATATATTACTATGCTATTATATTGTGTTATTACATTATGTTATTCTATTCTATTATTCTATGTGATTATTACATTATATTATTACATTATCAAATTATGTTATTATGGTTTTATATTATATTGTTTGTATTATATTATTGCATTATACTGTATTTTTGTATTATTATATTACTATCTTACATTTTATTATTGTACTACAATTTTATTTTATTGTATTATTAATTAATTATATTATATAATTATATTATTGTGTATAAAATTATTATTCTGTTACATTATAATTATGTTATTATTGTATTATTGTATCATTATATTATTATTGCTAGAATATGATAATTATAATCCTTATTATTTTTATTTTGAGTCCACTCCAGTGATTTTTTGGTGTGCAAATTAGGTTGAGGTTTGCTAATTGACTGTGGTGGGTAAAAAGTCAAATCAAATTAAATCCAACTAAACCTAATTTATTACATTATATTATTATATTATTGTGGTGTTACATTATATTATAATATTACTATGCTATTTTATTATTTTACATTATATTATGTAATGTAATATATTGTTATATATTACATTATATTATGTTACATTATATTATGTTATTGTATTATATTATTGTGGTGTTACATTATATCATAAAATTACTATTCTATTCTATTATTATCACATTATATTATCATATTGTTGTGTGATATTATCCTGGTTTTGCATTATATTATATTGCTTTTCTATTCAATTATTCCATACATTATAATATTATTGTGATAATACATTATATTATAATTATTCTATTCTTGTGATAGTATAATTATTCTATTCTATTCCATTATTATCATATTATATTTTTATATTATTGTTTTATATTCTTGTGGTGTTACATTCTATTATAATATTACTGTTCTATTTTATTATTATCACATTATATTATATTATACTGTTGTGGTGTTACATTCTATTATATTACTATTTTATTTTATTATTATCACGTTATATTATTATATTATTGTGGTTTACATTCTATTACAATATTACTATTCTATCCTATTATCACAATATATTATTATGTTATTGTGTTATTACATTATATTATATTAGTCTGTTCTATTCTATTATAATTACATGATATTATCATATTATTTTATTTTTATTATATATTTTCCCCTGATATTGTTAAATTTCTGGGCGCTGTTGCTGCTCATTCAAAGCCAGCCATGTGGTCCTGGGGCTTGTTGTGAAGCTATCCACATCTTCACATGAATTTACTTCATGTCTTCATATGACTTGGGGGTAGAACTTCCCTTCATCTAAGAACTCAGGCAGGCCCATCACCTGGGGGGTGGGACTTCCCTACCTCTAGGGATTCAGGCATATCCAACAAGTGAGAGACAGACAGTCAGACAGAAGGGAGTTGCAGAATTCTTATGTCTTTCCAATATATTATTTTTTTAAAAAGCCAGAAATCAGTATTTCTCTGTGAGGCATTTTTTTTTTTCAGAGAATGAAGATTCTGGATTTAAAAGGGGGAAAAATGAAATCAGAATGAGGCCATTCTCCAAGGATTATTCTCCCCTATTTTTCTTGAGTACTTTCAAAGACGTTGTTTTCTTAAAAGACGAATTGTTATTTAAATTCATTACCAGTAGAATAATAGACAGGTATAGAAGTGGGGTGCCTTGTGGGACGGTCACATAATGGATAAACAATACATAACCAATAAAGTGAGGAGCAGATGATGAACAGGTTGTGCAAAGGTCAGGAAGCTGAGGCAAGATGGTAAAGACTGGGTACATGGAGCAGGGCGGGTGAGATGAATGGGAAGGGGAACAAATAAGCAACGCATCAGGAATAATCAAGATGTATCCACATATATATATATATATATACACACATATAAATATGTATATTTATCATATATAATATATAATAAATGCATAGAGATATGTAAAATATGTATACATATGCACAAATATACAAATACATAAAATATGTGTATATACATACACCAATATATAAATACATAAAATAAGTATATATGTACACAAATATAGAAATATATAAAACAAGTATATATACACACAAATATGTAAATATATAAAATAAGTATATATACACACCAATATATAAATATATAAAATGAGTACATATATACACACCAATATATAAATGCATACAATGAATACATATATATACATACCAATATATAAATGCATAAAATGAGTATATGTATACACACCAATATATAAATGCATAAAATGAGTATATATGTACACACAAATATATAAATACACAAAATAAGTATATATACACAAATATATAAATACATAAAATAAGTATATATACCCCTACATATACAAACATATAAAATAAGTATACATATACACACAAATATATAAATATAAAAAATAAATATACACACATGTATATGATGAGGTCAGTAGGAAATAGGAACTGAGTTAGGGTAAACAGACTAGATAGAATGGGGAAAGGTGGAAGAAAGGTGGGTTGAACAGGAGGGACTGCATACTTAGAAGGACACACTAAATTGTGACACACACAAACACATACCACTTTGTGCCACTTTATAAAGTTTAGGAAAATTTAAATTAAACTTTAAAAAAATACAAAGAAAGGACACCTCAGCCATAGTTAATGCCTTGCTTGTCATCCTAGTGACTCAGGGGAGGCTCAGATCTGGAGGATGGAGGAATAGAGGCCAGCTTCAGTTGGTAAATTCCACTAATTTCCCTCTCTAAAATAACCTGCTCTTCAGAAATCTGGAGCCATGAGCCAAATTCTATTATTATTATTATTATTATTATTATTATTATTATTATTATTATTATTTTAAAAGAATTATCTAGAGCTGTCATAAAAGTGAATAATAGACTAAAAGTGTTATTTTAAAAAAAAGCATTTGATGGGCTGGGAAGTTGGCTCAGTGGTAGAGCACTTGTCTTGCATACGTGAGGCCCTGGGTTAGATTCCTCAGCACCACATAAGCAAAAAGAAAAAAGCCGGAAGTGGCACTGTGGCTCAAGTGGTAGAGCACTAGCCTTGAGCTGAAGAGCTGAGGGACAGCACTCAGGCCCAGAGTTCAGGCCCCACAACCGGACCCCCCCCCAAAAAAAAAAAAGCATTTGAGCCATAGTGCTGGTGGCTTATGCCTCTCATCCCAGCTATTCAGGAGGCTGAAATCTGGAGGATCATGATTCAAAGATAGCCTGGGGCAGGAAAGTCCACAAGACTCGAATCTCCAATGAAACCACCAGAAAACCGTAAGTAGTGCCATCTATGGTTCAATGTGGTAGCATACTCACCTTGAGCTGAAGAAGCTCAGGGATGTGCCCAAATCCTGTGCTCAAGATCCAGGACTGAGAAAACAACACAAAACAAAAATTTATCAGTGTATAAATATTTGTTTTATATACACAATTCATATAGATGTACAAATATAGATGTGGATAGTTCTTGCACCAATATTTGTATTTATTTATATACACCCTCAATTTTATATCACTTAAAAAAATTTTCTGCATACCTGCCTAGATCTATCCTGTTTCTATCCTGTTTCTATTCACAGTTTCATCTGTGTTTCATCTGTGTTTCCATCTAGTAGCCTATCAAAAATCTATATATTCGAGACCTCCCATCTAAGAAAAACTCAGGACCAGATGGGTTTATAGTGGGATTCTACAAGGCCTTCAAAGCAGAACTCACACCAATACTCCTCCAAGTCCTCAATGAAATTGAAAGAGAAATTTCACTACTGAACTTTTTCTATGAAGCCATCATAACCCTCATCCCAAAACCAGGCAGGGGCTCATCAAAGAAAGAGAACTATAGACCCATTTTTTTGATGAACATCGATGCAAAACTTCTCAACAAAATTTTGGCCAATCAACTTCAACAATTCACAAAACCATACACATGATCAAACAGGATTCATTTCAAGGATGCAAAGCTGGTTCAATATATGCAAATCAATTAATATAATTCATCACATCAATAGGAGCAAAGATAAGAACAAAATGGTTATCTCAATAGATGCAGAAAAAGCATTTGACAAGATCCAACACCCCTTTATGATGAAGGTTCTGCAAAAACTAGGAATCCATGGAACATTCCTCAATACAATAAAGGTTGTATATAACAAACATACAGCCAGCATTATACTTAATGGTGAAAAACTAAAGCCATTTCCTCTTAACTCAGGAATGAGACAAAGATGTCCACTCTCTACACTTCTCTTTAAATTATTATTAGAATGCCTAGTTACAGCAGTAAGACAAGATGCAAACATAAAGGGGATCCAAATAGGGAAAGAAGTAAAACTCTCCCTCTTTGCAGATGACATGATCTTGTACTTAAAGAATTCCACAGACTCCACTCCCAGATTACTCGAGCAGATTTGAAACTTTGGCAAAGTAGCAGGGTATAAAATTAACTCTCAAAAATCAATGGTTTTTATGTATGCCAACAATGAGAAATGCAGCTGAAATCAGGAATACAACTACTTTTGTAATAGCCCCACAAAAAAATAAAATACCTAGGAATTAACTAAGGAAGTGAAGGACCTCTATGATGAAAACGTTAAAAACCCGAAAAAGAATATTAAAGGAGAACTTAGCAAGTG
This sequence comes from Dipodomys merriami, assembly GCF_024711535.1. Lineage (NCBI taxonomy): Eukaryota > Metazoa > Chordata > Mammalia > Rodentia > Heteromyidae > Dipodomys > Dipodomys merriami. The sequence goes on along the minus strand of NW_027203104.1, from coordinate 1,006,652 downwards.
GAAAAACTTCTCATGCTTCTGGATTGGAAGGATCAACATCATGTCTAGGACAAGCAGAGAAGGTCAAAGACTATGTACATATGACTACATGAGATAATGTTAAGCAAAATGCCCCCCACGACAGGGACACAAGAGGTTTTTTATTTCTTGCTAGTGTTTGTACTTACAATGCACTACGTGATTCTTTATTTCTTTTGTATGTTACTCCCACACGGTATAACCCCCGTTTTCACCTGATTTGATGTTGGTGCTCTGCATCTTGTATATACACTTCTCTAATTTGGGTTGGGGAAAGGAAAAAACAAAATGCTTAAGTAGGGATACAGGTTGACCCATTGTAACAATGAGATATACAAGATACTATGTTGAAAATGAACTTTACAATTTAGATGGGGGGGGAGTTGTGGAGGGGAATGTAGTTGGAGGTGGGAGGAAAAGGATGGTAGGGAAAAAACAAAGGAGGAGGCAACAATGCTTGATAGGAAATGTACTCATTACCAAACATATTAACAATCTGTATAATCTCTAAATTATCTTACTATCTATCTACCTCCTATGTTAACAGCTACAAACTTAACTATCATCATCAGTCCAAACCTAAACACATGCACGTATATATCCTCAAATGTATAAACGTATAATTTCATGTTCTCTGTATATCCATCTATTATATATGTGGATATATATCATAAACAGATAAAACATCTATTTATCTAACCTGTATTATATAGATAGCTATAACTCTCTATATAGATATTTATACATAACACATAATATAAAATATATAATATACATCTAAATATATTATATAAAATACATATGTAATATATGTAAATATATAATACATATGTAATACACTTGTAAATATATATTTGACTATAGATCTATAACATATAGATATATAACATTTAAATATAGAAATATGTAAAATATAGATACATAAATACCTAATATCGAAAATATAGGTATGTAATGTATCTCTATATAAATATATAATATATGTAAATATCTAATAAATATCTAAAATATAAGTATATAATATGTCTACATAAATACATATGACATGTATCTAAATATATATAGGTATCTGTAGATAATATATAGATATATATATATATCATTCTGTTAGCTAGCTTTTCTATCACCTATCTCCCAACCTATCATCTCTATGTATCCATGAATGACCCACTCATCTATATATAAACCATCTTTCTATATATCTTCTCTATGTATCATTATCTCTCTCTCTCTCTCTCTCTCTCTCTCTCTATCTGTCTGTCTATCTATCTACCTAGCTACCTAACTATATATCCATGTATCCATCCATGCATCCATACATCTATCCATACATCCATACACCCATCTGTCCATCCATACATCCATCTATCTGTTTGTCTGTTTGTCAGTCTATGTACCTATGTATGGATCTGTCTGCTTATCCTCTGTCTGTCTCTGTCGCTCTCTAACTAAATGATACACATATCATCTTCTAACACCTATTATCTATCCATCCTGGTATATTTTTGTCTGTCTGTCTGTCTGTCTGTCATCTGTCTGCCTTTCTGTTTATTCTCCTTTCATCTATCATCCATGCATGGATCAACTGAATAGGAAGAAGTACCAGATTGGAAGGAAATGTCTTCTAAGCAAATACAATAACTCTTTGGCTCCACATGGATGAATGAGATTTGCTGGGGCCCAACAGCTCAGTCAACAGAATGCATGCACCTCACCCTAATGTCATGGAGACCAGCCACCTGTCTACTGAATTACATCGCAATAGCATAGAAACCTCATATCAGTGGGCTTCCATCCGACAGGATCATTTCACCATTTGGGCCAAACTTTTGACAGTCCTGGGGTTTGAACTCAGGGCCTGTCGCTGACCTTTTTCAGCTTCAGGCTGGGCACTCTACCAACTTTGAGCCATAGATACCAATATGGTGTCACATCTGGTTTTCTGATGGTTTCCTTGGAGATCAAAGCCTCATATACTTTTCTTTGCCCCCGTGGGCTGGCTTTGAACCTGTGATCCTCCAGCTTCTCAGCCTTCCTCCTGAGTGTAGCTGGGATGGACAGGCAGTGAGCCATAAGCCAAACTTTTTAATTTTAGTTTCTCCATACTTCTTCCTTCCTTCCTTCCTTCCTTCCTTCCTTCCTTCCTTCCTTCCTTCCTTCCTTCCTTCCTTCCTTCCTTTTTTCTTTCTTTCTTTCTTTCTTTCTTTCTTTCTTTCTTTCTTTCTTTCTTTCTTTCTTTCTTTCTTTCTTTCTTTCTTTCTTTCTTTCTCTCTCTCTCTTTCTTTCTTTCTCTTTCTTTCTTTTTACTTCTGTTACCTCCATGTATTCATTTTTTTTCTGTAATAAAGTCATATGGAACTCCTTTCCATTTGAAATGCTGCTGTGATACTTTTTATTGTTATTGTCAAGTTAATTTAAAATCATACTTGCTTTACATTTAGATGGGGGAAATGCATGCCTTACGAGGGAAATGACTCATGTGAAAAAAATCTTCCTTACTTGGCCCAACCTTTGCCCGCATAAATTCCAAATAGGTCACATGGGAAAAAGTCTCAGTGAAAGAAAGGAAAAAAAGAAATAACCAAATGCTTGAAACCTCTTAGCCACTGTGGAATGGAGGTTTTCGTGGGTATCAGTAAAGCACCAGCAATTTGAATTTATTTTATCCTGACACATTTTCAGACAATTGAGAGCAGTTTACAAAATGTTTGTGGGCCAAAAAAAGAAAAAAATGTCACTACTCTTAAAAAAATACATATATATACACAATGGAATTCTATGCCTCCATCAGAAAGAATGACATTTCCCCATTTGTTAGGAAATGGAAAGGTTTGGAAAAAATTATATTAAGTGAAGTAAGCCAGGCCCAAAGAAGCATAGGTCCCATGGTTTCCCTTATTTGCAATATCTAGTATAGGTATGAGTCAAGCGGAAAAGGTCAGATAATGTGATGTTAGGAAAACGAACCCTTAAATATGTATTTTAATGTTTTCGTTTCTTTCATGCATGTGTTTCTAACGCATTTATAAGATTATTTCTTTGTTGCTTTGTATGTCCCTCCCCCACAGTGTAACCCCCGCTTTCACTATATTTGATGTCAGTATAACATGTGGAGGAGATGGGGACAAACAAGTCGTTTAAGGATTCAGGTGGACCTATTGCAACAATGAGAAGTACAAAATGTCATGTCAAAACCAGCTTTACAATGTCGGTGTGGGGGGGAGGGGAGTATAATTGGGTGGGGGGAGGGGGGAGGCTGGGAAGGGAGGTGAAGGGTAAACAAAGGAGGAGGCTGAAATGCTTGGTAAGAAATGTATGCATTATCCTGCCCATGTAATTGTAGCCCCTCTGTACAGTATGTTCTCAAATAAAATAAAATAAAATTAAAAAAATACATATATAAATGCATATAGTGTCTTTTTAATATTTAAAAAATATTAAAAACAACGTGTTTTTGTTTGTGTAATTTTTAAAAATTAAGTCCTGTCTGGAGAAATTGTAAGGAAAGAGCCCCACTTAGTGGCTGTAAAGAGAGATTTCTGCCTTCAAAAAAAACCCAAACAACCAAACAAAAAAACCCTCCAATTCCTCCTGTGTTGAGAAATAGCAATAGAGAAAAAAAAAACTGTCCTGTGTTTTTCTGCAGCTGAAAATCCAAATAACTGGATCAAAAAAATTGCTTCAACTGTATTTTCTGAAATATATACACCTAAAAATATCTAAATTGGACCATGGTTTAATAAAACAGAGGGGAAACAAATCCACCACAAAAACAAAGAAAAATATAAATTATGCATTGTTCTGCATAATTGTGTTAAATACAATATTAAGACTTGGGTAACTAAAATGAAGCATTTCATTTGTTTGAAAGGTTGTTCGTTTAAATACTCCTGTTATCTACTGAGTCAAAAATTATTTATAATTTATATTATATTTATCATTACAGGAGGAAAAAATATCACCCCCCCCTTTAGAATTCAAAATACGAGAAATAAGCATTCTTGTAAAAAAAGTTCCAAAGTGAAGCATCTGATTATTTTGTAATGTAAAGTTATTGCTTAGAGTGAGAAAACTGACTTGTGGAATTCTCTCTGCTTAATGTTGACTTGAAAACACAGTGTATTTACATATTTG